>NC_081198.1:11815156-12425572 GCF_902713425.1 Acipenser ruthenus | reverse complement strand
AAAAAGAACTGAAGTCATCCTGGGGCTAGGGTCAGGGGGAGGGGGAGGGGTAGGAAGCTTAGCTGCTCAGAAATAATGGTGCTGTAGCTGTGTTGGTGTTCTGTAAAGGGATAACCTTTGGTCCCGATAAAAAAAAGCGTTTTAATCGCCGATCATAGGAGGGGGCAATGTAAAGATGCATGCATGACAGTGCTACAGAACTTAAAAATAATGCATTTTATTTCTCAAAAATGTAATTTTTAATGCCATCCGCAACGTGTTACGAAGACCTCGATATAAACGGGTTTATAGCACTGTTTCAGGCGTTATTGTTGGGAATATTAAAGTATTTTCTGTTTTGTTTTCTTGAATATTACAGAGTGGAGAGTAATGCTTGAGTTCCTATTTTGCAAGTGCATTTCCCCACCATTCCTTTTTTTATAGCACCAAGTTAAATGTTGCCATGTTTGAACTATGATATCATATTACACAAATACATTATTTATTCATATCGTTTTATTATTATGAATAAGACTGTATTTGTTTCGAGGTTATCACGGATTTCACGATTTCCGTGAATTTTACCTATAGCTGTGTAATCTGTTGATCCCGTGAAAATTCCAGTTTCTGAAAGATTAGTATAAATACACATTTTTTATCGCTTAAAAATAAATTCAGCAAAGGTTTGCTTTATTAACCACTAGGAACCTGTTAGCTGGGTTAGTTTGCTTACTGGTAAATGATTGAACACACTGCATAGAGCTGCACGGTTTCTTCAATGTCTTCAACGAAAAAGAAACGAGCTGCATCAAAGTAAATAAGTGGTACTATAAATAACTATTGCAAAAACAAAGCAGACCCACTGGTGAGATGTACATTTAAAGACAGACAGACAGAAGCATAGAATGACAGACCTGAAAAGACAGACTCTATTCATCATAAGCGATAAAAAACAATAGCAAAAAAAAGAGCAATGGCAAGTGTATACTAGTATTCTTATTATTTCTAATCATATTCTATACATTTTAATAGCATAATTAATAACATGTTTATAGATTATTTATAATCGCTTATAACGGATCCCTAAACTAGTGTTACCAAATATTTCTGCTAAAAAATTAAGATCACTCTGTCCAGTACAAGAAGGGGATATTTTACTTGTCTTATTTTTATGCTTTTATTTTGTTTGACAATTCACTGATTGTGAAAATAGAATGTCTTTAAAAGATGGACATAAAAAACAAAATATGCTACCATTTGGCATGTACTGTTTTTCAGGTAACCATTTAAATATTTAGGAACATTTGCTGTATAATAACTCTAGAGAAAATAATCAGGTTTGAACGTGACCATTTTTTTGTGCTTTAATAAATATAATGTTTAATCTATTTTTAGACCGTATAAAGAGTAAACCTGTTTATGTTCTTAGTTTAACATGTAGGATAATATAACATATCTTACTACTGGTATACTTTTACTGTTACATACATACAAAAAGCAAAAAAAAAAACGGTATATGCAATTGTAAGTTTTGGCTGCAGACATGTCAGATCAAATGCCATAACCTTTAATTTAATCGTTTTTTGTGTTTCATGGGTTGTCACAACAAGAGCTGATATTAGAATGAGCCTTGCTCTGGTTTCATTTGTGGTTTTCTCTGAAGAGAATATGCCAATTTGTAATGTCTCTTGGCAGTGGGATGTTAAATAGAAGAATACAGCTTTTTGTTATGGATACACATACTGCCTTCCTGTGTTTGCAATAGGATTAGTATTAATTGGTCACTCACCATTATGTTTAACATTAAGTAGTTAGGGCTCATTAGAAGATACAGAGGCACCTGTGAGTTTGGAACTTGTAGGAGCAGTTGTTAGACACTGCCCAGAAGTTCAGAAAACACATATTTCTTTTTCACTCATATAGAACACTCAAACACTAATCAACTGACTATCCATAAGGAATTCCATGCATACTTCTTTCTGAGCTAGTGGAAGACCTTTAGATTGGGAAGGGTCAATGCAAATGCAGTGAAGACATCTGAAGGTGCATTGTGAAGAAAATGGCTTTACAATCAGTAATGCTGACAAGGTAATAAAGTTTAGCAAGTACGTCTTTATTTATTTACAACCTATTCAGTCTACGGTTCCCAAGTTTAAAAGCTAACTTAATAAAAATGGAGACATTCAGAAAATACAGTTGCTCCAGAGTGTGAGCAAGGTTTTAGAAAGGGTGCCATGTTATTAAAAATAGGATTATTTCACAGTGAGATACAACCCAATGTACATGTTTCCCAAAAGTTCATTTTTTAAAAAAAAGCTGAATGGGTTAAGAATCACTTTTGAGTGTGGGCTCCAGTATTTCTTGGTTTTAATGTTACCTTTTGCTGAGATTGGAGTGGTCAGACACTGATAAAAACTGATAAGAAGCTGATCCAAGCTGATCATTTTGAAGAAAGTGCACATTTTCAGAGGAATACAATAATATTGACTGTACGAAACTAGAAAGAAACTATCCATAACAACTCCTGCCTTCAACTTAGTTGTTTCTGGCTAGTTTTATTCCTCCCATAGTTTCCAAAATTGGGTCAGATCAAGCAAATGGTTGGTTGAACACTGCAGCCAAATGCATTTCTAATCAAACCAATGGATTCTTAAAATGTTTCCTATATAAGCTAATCTAAAGTTGGAAAACAAAATACCCATATGCATACCCTTATAAATTGAGAATCCTTGTTTTCAGTTCATGTTCCTTTGAGAGGGAAGTGAAAGTAATGTTCAAGGTACAGAGAAATAGAGCATGGATAATTCAGATTCCAGATATTCTACTGCTTGAGTGGTACATTAAATCAATATTCTGCAAAGCTTTCTCTTGTTATGTTATTCATGTTGCAGCTGCCATGATGCACTGCATAGGTCATGTTGTTTTTTTCAGATTTTTATGACACGTTTTCTTCTCAGTGGCCTAATTTGGCTGTTAAAGATGTTGTGTTGATTTAACACTAGAGCCTTGCATCTCAAAGTCAGCTGTAACCCAATGAAAACAAGATAAACTCAGGTGCATCTAAGCAATTCTTGTTGATAAGGCTTTACCAAGCTTTTTTACGGACTTGTCAACAGTAAAATACGAAACCATTTCTGAAAATACAATCCAAAGTAATCCTATTATTTATTTTTAAGCATTCAAGTAAGTTGATTTAGTTTCATTCACATTATATGACAATTATTTGGAGTCTTAAACCACAAGTGGTTTAACACTCAAAAGCACTTTGTGATGGTGGTCCACTATGAAAGGCACTGTGTAAAATAAAGATTGATTGACATATTGATGTGTCCCACTAAGAACTAATTTCCATTGGCTTGCTATTGGTCATTTATAACATGCTAACCATACTAAATTATTGCACTGCAGCATTTACCAGAAGCTTATTCTCGACTTCTTGTGATATTACCTAATGCTTTCACACTATCATTAATATATTTCTGATTTGTAAGCAGGTATTGCCTTAATCCTTCTCAGCAGTACTGCATTTCAGTTGAAAGTGCTTTTCAGTAGTTGTGATGTGCATGAGGTACTTTTTTCCTCTCAAATTATTTTACACAATTGTTGTGACGCAGTTTTCTAGAATCTTTAATAGCCAAAACAAGATATCATATGACCACATCTCCAGATTTTCTAGCCATTTGGACAAATATTGTAAAACTTCAATTAAATGTCTCCGGCATTTATTTACAATATTTGCCAGCAGACCCGGTGCGTATTGGAGACCGGTGATTTGAGACCGGCGTTTATATTAGATCACTCGCTTCACGTGCTTCATGCGGTCATTGAGAAGCCGCTAACACACAACCTTGTAGCAACATCATAACTCAATTTAAACATTCCAGCAACTTTGTTAAAAGGTTGTGAGTCAGTGGGAAATAAGTAACAGTTTTGTTTTCTAACAAAATTGCATTGTATTGTACACCCTCAAGCATAAAGCGAAAGTATTACTATGGTCTTTTTATATACACTGCTTAACAAGGATACAGTATGGAAAACGTTGGAAAATGAACAAGCAGAAGTATACGAATGTGTATTTAAAAACAGAATTAGATCTACCATTGTTAATAATAGTAATAATAATAATAATAATAATAATAATATTAATAACAACAACAGTTAAATCCACTAAAAGACAGCTCTGTAGATATCAGCACACAGGTGTGTTGGCTACGCTTACAGCACAATAATAATAATAATAATAATAATAATAATAATAATAATACACTAAACTGTTTTTAAAAATGAACAATAAAAGCAATAAGTATCATTATCAAAAATAATCTATTGTTTAATCTCAAACTTGTACATTGTTAATCCAAAAAAACACTTTAAAATACACCAAGAGGTTTGTATCTGGCCTACTTTCAGCACACTTAAAATGATCAAAACTAAAGTAATAACTGCATTAAACAAATATGCACTACATGTAGGCCTACCTTAAATTACGTTTTCTATTATTATTTCTATTATTATTGTTTATTGATCCTGAGAGTCACTTTCATTGCTGTCACTTATTAGCAGTTCATTACGCTCATCTTGCTCATCTTCAGTGGCAATGACAGAGACCTGGTGTTTAATAGAGACCCGGCATTTATTTACAATATTTGCCATCAGACCCGGCGCATATTAGAGACAGGCGATTATTAGAGACCCGGCAATCATTTGAAGTTTTACGATATGTTTAATAAAATAGGCCATGAATCATAATAAATAGTGTCTCCAACAACATCTTCATGGTTTGTCTGTTTCCTCCTGCCTCCTGAAACATTGATAAAATGCATTTTTCACAAACTGAAATTCAGCAGATTCACTTTAGACATAAAGCAGTGGAAAGATAAACACAAGAGTGTAAGATATAAAAAAGCTAACATCAGGAAGTGAAACAGGTGTAGTTGTAACTGTCACAATATACTATGCTCTACTTAACGTGGACAAAGCATCACACATGACAATGGGGAACTGGTGTGAGGGGGGTGAGGGTTGTGTGGTAGTGGTAACAGTGATATGCTCATCACTTTGAATAAACAGCGCTGAAACTAATTCTGAGCAAATAACAGACCAGAATTCTTTCAATAGCATGTCTGAAAAGGACATTTCAAGTGCTGGTTTTACAGACCAGGTGTGTTGTATAACCACACTGCTTGTTTTGAGGCTTTAGCTTCAGCAAAGAATTTAAATAAGTATGGTAAAAAAAAAAAAAAAGATAGACTTCAGATACCCGCAATAACAGTTCGTTTTTATGTTTTTATCTGATGTTAGAAAAGGAAGAGCAAAACGTCAGTACAGTAATAATCAAGGTGGTGTTTGTGGGCAACTACATACATGTCGCAAAGTTAGTTAAAATGAATTAACAGTTTTATGAGTGCAAAACGACAGACGTAACTACTCCTGTTTCATAAATTGTAGGCTCCTATATCCTTAATAGGCTTTAGCAGTGTGTGCAGGTGGGCTTTGAAAAAAACATAATGAAATGTTTTGTTATTAATAATGTATTTTTTAAAAATTATATTATATTTTTTTCTATGTTTCTTAATGGCTAACTTTCTTTTTTTTTACATGTGACTTTTTAGAGATAATGTCTTAACATTCTTTGGCACTTGGCTGTCAAAAAAGGCACTATAATCCAAATAATAGAGCTATTTTAAAAAGTGAATGTTACTTTGAATGAAATGTATCTCCGATTTGTTGATGTAGAAAAAACAGTGGGAAAGGATGATTTTACATTTTTAAAAGCCATTTAGTACTAGGAAATGATGAATGAAGTGATTTGGTTTGTTAAACCAACTGTTTTAAGGTATGCAGTGGAGTATGTGTTTACATTCAATAGAACTAGGAGATTTAACTAATAAATACATTCATGGGGGGAAAAAATCAGATTAATTTAGTATTCATGAAATTGTTTCACCCACAAAAGCTGTTTTCAAAATGCCAGATAGTCCAAAGCATAGTTACTTTCAGTTAACTAATGACAACATCCTCAAATGACTACTTCCTACTTAGATGAATATTACAGTTAATGGTTCCAGATTTAAATTATTGAATCATTAACTGTAATATTATTAAATTATTGAATTACAGATTTAATATGAACGTAATCAGGAATCTAGCCAACAGTTAATAGAACATGACAAAAAAAATAATGCTATACGTAAAACTAGGGCAGATTTGTTCTTCTTTTTAAGGTTTGATTAAAAAAACACATATAAATAACTACAACAATACATATGATTTATTATCAAGAATAGTTGACATGTATGTTGTAGATTGTTTTAATATTAGGCTTACTTTTTTGTGTTTAAAAAGCTATAGCTGAGTGACTTCTCACTTCCTTAAGTATAAATAAAAGTAATAACTGATTTCTCAGTATAATACACTGAGCTCTGTAAAATGCAAAATTATTTATTTTCCCCAAAACATCCTTCAAATGAGGCAACAATACTGTGTATAGTTTTAGACTAATATTTAAAGCAGTATATATTGAAACTACAGTAAAGATGATTATTTATCAGCAAAAAAAATGTCATTCTCCAGCAAGAATACATTTTGCACAAGAATTGTGGATTCATTGTGTATCTATAGATACAAAATCCACTGGTTGTACCTTTTACAATATTTTACAATAATTGGTTTGCTGTTATGAAGTTAATAATTGTCCAGTTTGTTTCTGCATCCCTGTAATTCTTTTGTGAAATCACTTTGGTTATGACGATGCAAAAGATTAGTGTAAAATTAAATTACGGACAGAAACGGTAAAATAAATCATATTTACTGTTATTGCTTGTGGATACCCACTTGAAAAACGAATTCCAATGGAACAACAGTGGAACAACATATAGTGTCCCACTGTAATTCAATTATGAAATTGTAACCATCATTTAGAATTTACTATAATAGTATATTCACAGAGAATGAAAAAACAATAAGAATATTTTATTTAGACCCGGCACCCATAACCAACCAAGCCAAAGGTAGCTATTAAATGCTAGAAATTAGTTCATTTTTTAAACACATTTGATATCAGCCTCCAATGTAACTGGAATGGGGGTACAGTGTTGTGAAGTTAAGTGTCTGTAGGGTTACTGTTAATTCCCATGGCAACATCATCCATCGAAGCATTTCACCGCATCTACACAACATTAAAAAGGAATATCAGGCTCCCAACTATGGAGATTATCAAACGCTCAGACAGTTTTGATTCTGCCTTGCCCCATCAGCAAAGCTAAGCTGATTTCTTTTGACTGATCTGTGATTGAGAATTTACAAAAATGACTTGTGTGCTTCTTGGCCAGGCTTTCCTCTGTGTTCGGAATAATTTAATGTTGAAAGATAGCAATAGCAATAGCACCAGCTGCTCAAAATATTTCCGATCTCCCTGCACATTTATTTGTCAATATTATGCATGAATACTGTATACTGTATTCCAATATATAGCATAACTACAGTGGTTTGAGGACAAAAATAATATAACAAATTGTTATGTGGAGATCAGACGATCGATCTCAACATAAATCTTTTTTTGTCTTCAGTGAGCGATTGTATACAAAGCTGCAGTAGTAAATTAAAGCGGGAAATGCTGAGGTGCATAATTATGTACTGAAAAAGAGCAAATTTGTCTCTGTGTATCGACAGAGCAACAATAGGTCAGGCAGTGTGGGGTGTCCTATCTTCAAATAGACATTTCATACAAACCCGTGACTTGGTTGAAAAGCATCTTCCTGTAAATCTGACTGAGCTTGTTGAATTTACATGTCTGGTTAGAAAATCACAATACTTTACAAATCCTACTGAATAAGTCTCAGGTTATTTAGGTTTACATGCATAAGAATGAAGCAAAACAAGACAATACCTTTCGGAACTGCTGGAACGCAAGCAATATGTTTTTTGACAGACAGACCACGTTGTTTTAGAAATATTGACTCATTTTTTGAGAAGTTAAACTTTTCACCAAACTGTATAGTTCTCTAAAGCGTATTGACATCGGCACAATCAATTAATTAATATAAATTCAGTTGATAAATAAAGACAGCAAGTATATATTCTACTATAGTGATAATATGTGTGAGCTGCCATTTTAGTATAAAAATATGTAATTTACTTATATGAAAAAATATTACAGTACTGTATAATCATTCCAATTAATTAGAGAACACATATGTAGACAGCTACTGTAAAGTAATAGCATACAAAACTACAAATATAATATAATTAAGATTGCATGTGTTTTAGTGTATGAACATCCTCATTATTTTCAAACAAGAGTAGCAAAAAGATGTGACATACTGTAACTATGTTTTATATATTCAAACTACATTTTTGAAAAAGCGCCTGTACAAAATTATTGGAAATGTGTCATAAATAGGTGCTTATTATATTAGTAGAAAATGATGTTTTTACTGTGTTTAGAGCTGCTCAACCTTTTTTGCTCAAAGGCACATGCTTAATTTAATAAAACTACAGTATAAAGCAAATTAAACAGTAGAAAAAACAGATATTTCACCTTAAATGGGATACTTCACCTCTAAGTCAAAATAGCCACGGCTCACTAATGAACATTTGGACAGTCCTGCTGTAGAGATTTTCATTTTCATTTCAGATTTTCATCTCCTGATAAAAATTACACACACACAACAGTACAAAACAGTTTCTATTTGATCATAATTTTGTATAAATCATACTTCCATGTAATACCTTTGTTACTGGTTAAGAAAATATACCCCAGATGTGAATGATGTGAGATTGCAAACCAGGCTGAGTATCTGGAAGTTAACATAGAAAACAGTGGGCAGAAAGGCAATTTAAAATCACCCCATGGGATTATAGCCAGCTGGGCTATCCAGCTACAGGTTTAAACCACGCACCATATGGCAAAGTTTGTAGCATCAGCTAGCCCACTATGCCAAAATGGATGAGAGCTGATATTGCTGCTCTGATAAAGAGACCATGCATCAACAAACATACTGTAGGAGTTCTGATCTAGTCGGAATTCTGCTGTGGACTACTGACAGTATCCATGTAAATGCACAATAAGATAGCATTCTTTGTGCATTTTGGAGATTTTGTTTTTTATTTTGCAAAAATTTGAATGCTGCATTTTATTTAGCTGAAGTGTCCACTTTTGGTTACTCATAAGCAACAGGTTTCAAGCAATCACTGTAAGATTGTGTTATCAACATGTATATTTGAGTGTGGTTTGTGGAAAGATGTGGATAAATGCATGCTATACACTACAGAATCTGATACACAGTGGAATGACTTACACATTTTCATTAATAATTTTATTTATATTTTTACAATGGATCATTTATTAACACACGGCAATCTCATTAAGTTCCCATCTGTTTTCTATAATAAACTCCACATTTGTGCTAAAGATGATAGAAATGTGTCTGTTCTTTTTGAAAAAAGAATTAAACTGAAACTTGGCAAGGCTATAGAGCAGACAATTAGATTTCGGATAAAAAATGGTTGTAGCAATGATATCTGCATATCAAGTATTACATTTTTAATTAGTTGTACATCAAGACGTATTGCTTTTACAGTAAGGATTTTTTTTTTTTTTTATGGATTAATTACAGTATGCATTTGCAACATGCATCCATTTTCTAAATTCACAGGATTTTCATTTATTTTTCTTAAAATAGAAATGTCAAAAAAACAATGTAGAAACATATAACAGGTTGTACAGTTAAATGATGAGCTATGGTGGAATGTACACACAACTCTTATGATTTGAACCAATGATGCCACAAACGTAATTTGAAGATTTTTCAAGTACAATTAAAGTAGAAAGGGTTATTTGTGTTTTTGTGGAGATAAATACACTATAGCCTCTTTGCTTGTTTACAGGTTTATATTGTTATGTCAGATTTCAATGCCTGATACATATAACTCAATTCTCGATCAGCAAACCAGTCTATGTAAATGTGCATATGCTATTTCACGGGACGGGAGCCAAGGCTGCGAGAGGAAGGGAGTGTTTTTTGCAACTTAGGATTGGAGGCTCTGCCTCTAGACAAGGGAGAGAGAAAAGGACGGGCCGGACTCTGACTTCTCGGGGAGTCGTTATAGGCTCAGCCTCATGACTGGGTCCCAGTTAGTGACTTGGTTCGACCCTCAGAGGAAGGAACGGCTCATATGAAGCCTTGACTTAAGGAAGAAAAGAATCTGAAAGAATACAAATAATTGTTAGTTATGGGACTCCAGCACTAAGAGTAAGAGGGCTACGTCCCAGGAGGGTAAAGAAAGTAAGACAGAGCCTTCTTTCTTGAGGCAAGATATAGCGCATGAGCCGGTGGTGCCCTCTGACCACACAAAGAACCTGCAGAGTTACTGGAACTCCAGGTCGGGGGAAGTGAGACTCACTATCCCTTCAAAAGATGGACCACCGGCTGCCCGCTGAACCCACACCTGTGAAGACAAACAAAGACCACGTGCCAATGTATAACATAAAAGCAAGAAGAGACAAACAAAATAACAAAAAATAGATGGTTAGTGGAACAAGCTATGTGTCGGCCAGCTGCTCGGCCGAGAGGAAAAAAAACCCTTCTATTAGGGGAAAACCTCTGGTGGGACTGGTGAGCTGCAGTGATATCGGATGGCAGCGATCGGATGTAGGAGTTGACTGCTGAAGAGGACCAACGCCCCATGGTCTTGATCAGGTGATGGCTGATGCGGGATGCTGAAGAGTCTGCGCCAATCCTGAAGGACTGTGTGGTGTAGAATAGGGGGGGGGGGTTTCTCGGTGATTCCTGAGAGTGTCAGACGTACTGCTGGGATCACTGCATTATTGTAGTTGTCTTCCCCGCTTGAGGTGGCGAATACTGGACTTGAAGTAATGGAGATATTTTGAGGAGATCCGGCAGGGAGGGAGAACGGGTCGCAGCGTATGCAAAAAAGCAAAATGCAAGAGAAAGAGCTGAGCTGTGACTGTCTCCACTAAAGTTAACATCTAATTCCTAATGGTCTTTTATTAATATTGTGTATCAGAAGATAAGAACGAAAAACAGAGGACACAGATTTTAAGTGAACCCAGCTCTATTTTGATTCATATTTCTATTCCTTAATAATTTGTTATGCTAACCTTCAGAGCCATAACGAGGTATTTTAGCGCCTGGGGTGAGCAAGAATATTTGCGACCCCTACCGTTTTTTTTTTCAGCATTATATGAGTTAGGATATGTATACGTATAATGATATATAATATGTATTGTATGTTGATGTCAATACTGCTTATTTTTTTTGTAAATTTTTATTGTCAATAAAACATTTTTTAAAATTAATAAATAATAAAAATAGTGACACAACCAATCAGCACACACTCAAACTGTCGGACTCTGGGTAACTGTATTGAACACAACCGTAACTGTTCCTACGCAGAATGACCATAATTAGGCATAATTAGGCAATATGACAACTTTCTGTTATAGCACTTGTAGTTTGATAATCGTAAATCAGAAATTACAGACAATCCGAAAGTATTTTTTAAAAAGCGGATATTACATTTTACAATTTAAAAAAAATAAAGACGACTAGTTTTTCCCCACAGTTTTAGCTTTCATATGAGTTGTAGATCAGCACTTTTGGACATGTGGAACGGGAGATGCAGACGTTTGAAACAGTTAAGTGCCAATATCATTCCCTATTGAATGCGGCTGTAATGGAGGCATGTCCCACCCACCGCAGGTCTAAACCAATTACATGGGGACATTCACTGTAGTAATGACTATGGCCCAATGAAAAAAAAGATGATTGGACAGCTGAGATATGACAAGGAACGTCATCGTGACTATAGTCATGAAAATAAAACGAGTAGGCAGCATAGGGTTAATAAATCTGTCCTTTTTTTTTTAAAACTAAGTCATTTTTCCGCCCCTCCACAGCTTGCGCCCTGGGCAGCTCGTCCCACCCTAGTTACGGCCTTGCTAACCTGATTAATGCAGCAATGTTCATTAGTTTCAATTCATTTAACCAATTAAACATACCCAAGGCACTGATACCATTGAATATCTTATTAATTATTATTTGATAGCCTTCACGTTTACAGCATGCCATCCATTACTGAATGTCACTGAGGGGTTGTAATACAATATGTCAAACAAACTGTTTTCAATATGATTTCAAATAGACAACGAAAGCTCAAGGTCACCTGCTGGCAGTGGAGATGTTTGAATGGCATTAATCATGGGGCAGAACCCCTGAATGTATTCTTGGTAATAGGGCATACTTGTGGAGTGTGAAATAATAATCATGGGTAATTAAATACATCCAGTGACATAGCTGTATTAATGGCAGATGTCTTCTAATTACTGTTATTACACTGTAATGGTTGAAGCAGGATAATAGTTTTTTTTGTTGTTTTTTTTTTCTGTGGCTTACTACATTTCTATCTGGTGCTTCTGTTTTGTCTTTTCCTCTACCTGAGATTCTGATACAAAATTCCTGAGAAATGTCTAGTCTCTAATTTTGATTTGCTTTCTTCTGAGTTAACCTTTAAAGCTGTTAATTTAAAGGATACATTATGTTGAAACTACGATACTTGAAATTCTTGCAACAAAGAGATATTATTAATTGTGTAAGTGATCATGTTGTAATATAGTGAATGAAGCTGAATGCACATTTTCAAGTATAGTATAAAATGACGCTGTATATAAAAATGTATGACATATTGTAAAATGGCATTGGACAACATTTGTTGTAGACAAGGATATGGAAATAAAAGAAAATAATAAATTGAATGTGATCACGCTGAAGGTAGAGTGTGTGTGGAATGAAAGCTTCTATTTTCTTCACTCATTATGCAGATATAATTGTATTTTTAACACCTTAAAGTCCACAAAGCTAATAAATAAAATCCTAAATTCAATAAATTATTTAATTTCAATGCATTGCTATTCCCTATGCTATCGTTTCCAAATGGGGTTGAAAAAAAAACACAAGATAAACATGATTTCTTATACATAATATTTATAGCACTTTCCGACTTTTCAATTATTCTTATTGAAATATCATCTGCTTTTTGTGGTCATTCAATTGAAAAATGTGCCACTAGATGTACAACATATCCTGTTTGAACAGGGACCACACAGATGATGCCACTGGCCCCAGGAAGAACGAGGTATGAAATAGTTCCCTAGATCTTGTTTTGTTTTAAATTCATAGTATATCTGTTTTGCTGTGGTGTGTTCTTACAAATTATAGAAAATAAGATCTACAAAAGGGTGGTAATGGAATAAATACAATTAGAAAATGTGTGTAGTTAAGGGTCCAGACACTTACCATCTTACTCTTTGTCTTAAAAAAAGAAATATAAATATATATATATATACACACACACACACACACACACACACACACACACACACACACATATATATAGTATCTGTGCAACAATACATTCTTATTTCTTTTAGTTATAATTGATTTATAATAGTTGTGAGTTTATTCAGACTGTGTGCATTGGGTCTAAAATGCAGACAAGGTCTGTCTCTCTGTTTGAAAGGAGAACATATCCAATGTGGTTTCTCGGTCCCAGAGCTCCAGCTGGGAGATCTGCCAGCAGTATAAGCCCATTCCAATTCAGAATGTAAAGTGCTGTTAAGCCCATGCAACTACAGAGTGATAAGGGACAATAGAGAGACAGACTGATATGCATCATCTTGTATGGCTGTGAATTCATTTGATCTATCAGCCTTGAGTTTGGAGACTGTTACTCTTAGACTAATCAAAATAACCACATTTCTGTCACACTTTTAAAATAATGAGAACATCTTTGTTTTAATCAGTGTCTGTAAATCTACCATTTTGTCTTAATACACAGGTTGAAATGCAGTGTATAGTTGATGCCCTTGTACTTTGAGCGAATCTACCAAGATGACATTGAGGCACTGTATCCATTAGTGCTAATAAATAATTAATTTAGGGTTGCTATTTGTACCTTTAAAGCAACTGTATCCTCACTGGGGGCCTTCTGCTGGACTATATTTAATGTATATGTACAGTACTGGTACAAAGTATATCAATTCATACTACGTCTACCTTTGAGTCATACATTCATTTCATTTAATGTAATTTTACCAGTGTCCCATACTTGAAAATCACAAAAAGAAACTACATTTAGTATGTAAAGTACATCAGCATATCCATTACATTCTGAACATTTTTCAGTGATGACTGTCAAGTCTAGGAATAGAGAGCCAATCCATTTGAGAAGGGACTAGTACTTCACATATAAACTGTACAATAAAGAAATACAAAGCATAAACATTAGGTTTTAAATAAATATATAAGCACTATCTGGACATTTTTTTAATGGAACTGAGGTAAACATGTATTTCTTGGCACTTCCTGTTTTAGCCCATCTGACCTCATCTCAACTCGTACTCATCTGAGTACTATCTGAGCACCCATAAGAAATATGTCACAATACGAGTATGAGTAGGACTTCAGGAATGAGTAATGAGTTCTCTGCACACCACTAACTAAGCTGTTATGTATCACAAACAGGTTGGTTAATATACGATCAGCTATGTATTATAAATATGCACTGGTGATGAAATGGGTTGCAGGCACCATGTGGAAGAATATCAATGATGGCTGAACCCTGTGTAAAGCACCCAGACCTTCTGTTTGGGTGTGGTGATGAAATGGGTTGCAGGCACCATGTGGAAGAATATCAATGATGGCTGAACCCTGTCTAAAGCACCCAGACCTTCTGTTTAAGTGGGGCGATGAAATGGGTTGTTTTTCTTTTCTGTTTCTCTCTTTGATGCTCTTTGAATTTACAAGATCTGAGTTTAATCTTTCATAAGGTGGGCTAGTTAGGTGCAGAGGCTCTTTTCATATCCTGTTTGACTTCACAGAGGGGCCTGTGCTGTTTCTAAATGTGAAATTATATATATATATATATATATATATATATATATATATATATATATATATATATATATATATAGTAGACCTCAGTACAGTCCATTGGGATGGCTTGCAGTCACTTGAGTTTATCACATTTTGCTACAACATAGGACCAGTTAACAAACTCTCCTGGCCCCATTCTGAAACAAGTACACATTTCTGATTGGAATAAATTAACACATTTCTACATTCAGACAATACAAATATGTCTTTCAAAAATGCTCTTTAACCAAATGCAACAATTCTATAAAAACAAAAAAGAAAACAAACTAAAATAATAATAATAATAATAATAATAATAATAATAATAATAATAATAATAATAATAATAATAATAATAATAAAACATCAGATTTTGTATATCTAAATTGCTTAAATGATTTTCTGTGCAAACCCTTTTTTTCTTTTCTTTTTTTTTTTTTTTTTTACTTTTACTTAGCAATGTCAATTTAAAGGGTAGGTTGCAGACCAGGCTTGATAATAATGAATGGAGAGACATCATTGTAACATGATGCGGTTTATGTAAAAATCTAACGTCTTTGAAAAAACGACCTATGAAGATGCATTATTTTTTATGACATATATTATTATTGTTTTTCTTTTTCTTTGATTCCCATGCTTGTTTTGGGGTCTCATGCATTTTTGTTTGTTTGTTTGCTTGTTTTGTTTTTTATCAATGCAATGTAAATATGTTTCTAAATAATATTTCAACTTTAAACTGTCAACATGTGTGCTTTTTTTTATTTCGCCTTGTATGTAATGTGGTATTCATTTGAACTGTATCATCATTTGTATTTTTTTTAACAGTCCCTATGAAATCTTTCAGTCGTGAGGATTGCAGGTTGGTTATGGGCTGGATTTATGATTATTTGGTGCAGTGCAAGGCAGAAATACATTGCTGCTAACCTCTTGCATTAAAGAGTTTGGGTAGTACTGTATATTGAATCTTGTAGCCGTCAATTGAGAACTGGCTATATGTTATATGGTACAGCCTTGAAGTTGCCATCTGTATATATTTTAATATCACATTGCCATAATTAAAACGTACACCCAGCCTCTGAAAGAACTGTAAACTGCAGATAAGGAGCTGATTTACTAAAAGTAAATCATAAGGCATATTCCCTTTAGAATCGGCTGCAGGTAATATTTAGTAGTGAAATGAAATAAGTAATCTCTGCATAGTCAGATCAAATTGTAACATACATTGACATAATTGTGTTTTTTGTCCTTAACACTTCCTGTATGTTTTGTACTTTTATTAACCACATCAAACTTTCTTCATAAAGATTGAACTAAAGAGTTATATGAAGAATGTTTTTTTTTGTTGTTTTTTTTTTATAACAGTGTTTTTATGATAAAATAAAGGTTGATAGTCACAGAACTGATCTGTTGTCATGTTTTGAACAAAGGTCTTAACTGTATCATGCATTTCAAACTCATAGTCAATGACAATGAATACTTTCTAATTAATATAGACATGTGATTTATAGCATCATTAAATGGGCTGTCATAATTCAATGAAATTAATTTTTCCATCATGATTTATTTCAATTAGAATTTGACAACTGTTGCTATGACAACTGCCAAAAGTGCAAAAATCAAGTACAGTGATCTTTTCGCCATTATATTAAATAACTCGTTTTCTCTCCAAGTAAAAGAAAACTGAGTTCTCAATGTCTGAAAAAATGTGGTTATCAAATTCCAATGACGTAAGCAGAAAGTCACTTTGCCCATAGTGTGTTTACAGTATAAACATACTATGGTAATCTTTCCCAAACAAAAGTGAAAGCTAAATATACAAAATATGTTCCTGCCAAATGCTATTTTTAATAAAACAAAAGCAAAAAAAAAAAAAAAAAACATGATTGAATCACATTATAAACTAAGGATGGATTCAGACTTTTTTTTTAACACCAGCAATTCTAGGTTAGTATCCTAGATTTAGCAGGCAAAAACTAGCTGAAGGTTTTACAAGCTTAATGTGATGACACCACCACGCATCACAGAAGAAATTGTTTTCAAACGAATGCTACTCAAATACAGTTGATCAAGCCTCACAAAAATTCAGATATACAGTACTAACAATAATGTGTTTAACAAATGTAGGGAGGTGAATTACTGAATACTGTGAAGTATCTAAAAAGATAAAATTACATTTAAAAAAAAAATTTGTTCAAGGTCAATACAAATTAAATAAATAAATATAACATAATTTTGTAACCCTGGCTTCATTAAGGGCAATCTGAATAAAATGCTATGCAGAATGTTAAATTAATTGAATATGTAAGAACCACAAACATTACATAGTGAACAACACTAGTACCAGAACAGTAGTGTGAGCACTGAAGTTAACAAACACATATGGCTACAGTGCCATTCGGCCTTCAGGAAAGGGGTACTGGAATGTCCTGTCTACACAGCAGGTTCATGTTTATGTTTTAAAGGATGCACTGAGAATTCCATTGATTTCCGCCTAGGCAGATCAAGGACATTCCTGTCATTGTATTTCTTTTTATGAGGATCAGTGGCCTGAAATTGTATACAATTTTATATCAATCACATTAGACTTGCTTAAGAAATTAGTGAAAGAACAAGAAGAAAGGGCTTTTTTCTTGGGGGGGAGGGGGGGGGGGTTATTTCTGGAGAAGTGAGTAGTTTAATGTACAATATCCTGTGGCAGGAAATGATAGGCTGGCTTCATCAGGGTACAGGGTGTGATGAGGGGTAGGATCTGGGATCACATGCTGCCTCCAGGCAGAGAAAGGAGTCACTGTGTGCAGAAACAAGCCACCAGACAGACAGAATTTGGGAGGAGCTGGTAGAGGCTTGGGCGCATGTTTAAAAAGAGATTAAAGTAAACAGTATGAAAATAGATTATGTGGGTGGCTGTTGAAGGTCAATACAAAAAAAATAACATTAAAAAATCTATATTAAATTGTACCATACTAAAAACATGAACATTATACGGTACCATACTAAAAACATGAAAAGATTTGCAAGAGGCATGAATGGAAAGCAAGAGATAATGCAATGAGAAAGCATGGGCATGACCTAAGACTTGCAAATACTTGTGCAATGTATCATTTGCATCATCCATAATTATTCTAATAAAATACAGGTTATGAATAAGGGGTTGGGCGTTAGCACTGACCTTTCATTTCCTGTGTTCAATCTGAACACAGTTTAGCATTGTAGACCTGCCGAGCTAGTGTGTTTACACACACATGCTATCTCAGTATAATCAATAGCATACCCTAAAAAGTAAGAAACAAAACTAGCATTGATCAGCACAGGTTTGCAAGTATAAGGTCTGATGTTGTATTATTCAGTGATACTATAATTGGAAATAGCTAACCCTAACCATTTACCTCCACGATTTCAAAAATAAACTACTGTTGAACACTCAATCATAAAATATAGAGTAGTACTCTTTGTTCAAATCCTATAACATGAAAAATGAATTAATCTCAATTGGCATTTTGTTCTGTTTCTGAAAAATCCAATGGCACACATAAAAAGTAAACAAATTTAAACCAGACAAACCCCTAAGAACTAGGACTGTTACAAAGTTCAAAGTTCAAAGTTCAGATTGACAACTACAATTTTGTTTCTCACAATAATATTTAATTGCAAGAGTAAAGCTTCTCATCCTTTTTAAAGGTTTCTTAATGTCTTATTCAGCATGCACACAACGAGGGAAGAAATGCATTTTATTCTGCGGCAAAGCAACGTGTAAGAGAGCCTAAATAAATAATGATTAATATGACTTTAACCGAGGCCCATGCCTCATAGCTGGCTATGGCCTTGTAGATTAACTCTTTATTGTTATTATCATCCTTAAACGAAAGTAGTACGAAACATGTACAGGTCATGACAGCAGCAAAGTGGCTCATACTGAAGAACATGCAGTGATAATGTACCGCACAAACTATTCCTTTTATCCCATGACAAAACCTCAAGGAATTAACATATTCATTATCATTCTAAGAAGCCTTCATTTACAACTAGCAGACACAAAATACCTTATTTACTATAAGCACACCATATTTCTTCTAAATAAATAGTTATACAGAATTATTTTCTGAAGTTTTAGAACTTATCAGAAGTGCAGCAGCTACAAAATTTGTAGTGACCTACTTAGAGTACGGTGATGACAGGCACGTTCCCATGCTTACTTAGCACATGTGCTTGTGTTATTTATTGGACATGTTCAGTCTAGTTTTTCCACACACAACTTTAAACCTTTTAAGACTTGAGTCCTGCGTGATCTTATCTGCCCTGTCAGCTTGGCACTGATATCAGTTGTGTAGCCCCCATCCAAACGTACAGTGCTGAGCATGAAGCACAAAAAGGTGGAAGTGGTGAGAAACCGTTAAAGTCGTGGTTAAGAAGGTAGGGCTCTGTGGGTAGTGATGGGAAATAGTCGTTAGGGGGAAAGCAACTACCCAACACAGGAAGCTGCTCACAATCTTCAAAGCATTATATTCAGCTGTGGCGGAAGAGTAGTTTACACAGCAGTCTTGCAGCCACAGATTTTATTTGAACATCTCTTTTACCTCAACTCACCAATGCCAGCTCTGGCTTCACCACAAGGGCCTGTCCTTTTACAAGAGGATAATAGCCATCTGTTCAGATCTTACATTGTTTTCTATCCTTTATTAAATACCGTATTTTTAATGAGTAATCTTTATATACACTTTGGATGGACAGATCTGATGCTTAATAAAACTACATTACACTTCCAAGTAAGCTCCTGTAAAATAACTGATGTTATTATTAGAATGACTGCACTTTGGCACCCACAATTGAAATCTGTTACAAACAGTTTTACTATAAACAGAAGAGAAATGATGACAACATTTCTGCACATATTATGCTTTAAATATGTTTAAAAATAAATTAATTTGTTGTGTTGTATTTTATATATGTATTGTTATGTATTTTTAATTAGCAGAAAATTGTAATGCATAATTGAAATTGAAATAAAAAGCTAAACTTGACAGTAGGACTGATAAAATCTAAATGAAAGGCAACATGTGCGTTCTTAAAAAAATTGAAATAAACCACAATTTAAATTGGTCTTCATTTTTGTTAGCTAAAGCAGCACACATGCAGAATCAGCTTCCACCGGGTGGTTTTAGACATTGAAATTAAGGTTTCCATTCCTATTTCCCAGAATTATAGAATAATCAGAGGCCAATTCAGAAGACAAAGATGAATATGTTACCATTTTATTGACAAACATCTAGATAATGTAAACCTTTTATAGTGTGTGCTAAATAAAATAGAATAGAAGTGTGTATTTGCAAAAGCATATTGTGTGTTTAAAAATAAGCTCTTGGTGGGATAATAATATAACAGACACTGCCTACATGCTTATGATCATGTTACTCAAAAAAAAAAATGTTGCTCCTCTGTTGTGCTTTCACTTTGGGTTAAAGCAGTTAAGAACACTTTCTACAGTGTCTTTATTTGTTTTGTTTTCTGTTTCAGATGTTCAGAAAAACTTACCATACTCTTTTACATGCAAAACGTGATTATTAACTGAAATAGTTCCTAACTTCCTTGGCTGTGGATCCCCCAAGAAACGTTGTATTGGCCCTGACAGTCCCATCTGTGGGGAGGTAGTGTGCTTCACCATACCACCTTTGCTTGTAATGTGAGTTTAGGCTGTAGAAAAATGCCAGGTAGCAATCTGTACATGGATGTCAAATTCCTACAGTGAAATATGAGGCAACAATGAGTCAGTTATGTTTGCTACAGCACATACAGCAGCTGTCTGAGCTGACTCAATATTGTGTCAACACAGAGCCAAGACATTGCAGGCTATCTTTAATTAGAAAGATATTTCCTTGTTTAACTCACCACCACACTCACCTGACACAGATCCCAGATCTATAGAATGGTGGCAGCTTTCAAAGAGGATGGCAGTGGCTGGTTTAACAGAAGGCAATCCTTAGGAGGCATACAGATGCATCTCCACCCCAGGAACTAATCTGTGCGTCCAGCCAACAGTATGGTTCAGTGTCACCATTCAGCAGCATCCCTCTCTCTCATCTACAGACAGGGGTGACCCAAGCCAAGTTAGAATGTATGGAGAGTGTGACTCTGTAGCCACACCTATTCTATTGTTCTGTACAGTTCATTATATCTACCACGAATATAATATTTACAATCGCAATTTATAAATCCTTAGATACAGTACATCTGCAAAACCAAAATAGAGCACTCTTTAAAATGTGCAGCAATGTTCATGGTAACAACAGACCCCCAAGCGTGACATTTTATTACTTTACAAAAGCGCTGATACAAAGTGGAATTTTCTTCAAAGTCACCACATTAGTTAGTTATTATTTTATTGGGGGCTGAATAGATTTTCACACCGTTGCAATTTAATTTGTTAGAGTACATAAGGCTCTCTTTTCATACCTCACATGCTGAATATTGCACTTGCTGTACATGACACCACTGCTATAAAATAAAACACTCTTAGAAGACATTCAAATTCATTGATATTCTGTAGCATATATCAATGCTGACATATTTCCATATACAGTATGTTTATTGTGGATTATTAAACTAAAGTTTTGGTTCATTAAATTAACCAATAAAATCTGTGAGTATTGAAAAAGAAAAAAAAAAAACAGCCATTTGTTAACATGACCAATGCATGCTTAATTAATCTGGGTTTGTAAAAAATATATAGCTGGCATGATCAGAACCACCCGAGACTAGGTTACATTAATGCAAATAGATATACAATAGAACATGCAATTGGCCTGAATAACATATTTGACGTATGGACTGTGGAGGTAGAAAACGCCAACAGTGTTGTCTATTTCAAGAAAGATTAGAATCCGTGGGCACACTCAGAGGCATAGCCCACATAATTCAAATCAAATGCTCAGGCAATACTTACATATTTATGACATTGTGTTCTTCTGTTTGTGGAAAGAACATGACTTTGGGGAAGGGTTGGAAACAACGTGCCCAGAGTTAGTTATGCATGGGACAGAAACTGGCCTATGCGTAAATGTTTGAATTACAGATGAGAACAAGGTCCGACTGATGAAGGTTAAATAGTAATGATTACTGACCCTAGCTTTAAAAGATATGAACATTCTTTATAAATATACTTTATAATGACATCCGTCCACCAATGTATGCTACCCCTTCTCTTTTCTCTTTGCAAACAGTTTTATAAACACCTTTAGATAGAGATTTGGCAACACCATTCGCCACATTTTAAATGATGTGCAACAGTAAGCTTTAAAAGATTACTTATGATCAAACTTTCTTGTGTATGTGTGCAGCTGGGATGCGTAACAGGAGACGCGTTGCTAGGCAACTAATGAGCAGGTAGGCCCGGCGCTGAGCTGATCGGGAGGACCGGATTGGCGGGGGAGTGTGCCTGGGGAGCCTGCGTGCATCTCAAAAAGCGTCTAAATATACTAAATACAAATTGAACACATTGAACAACCCACATTATAGAAAACATGTAAAATATAGCATGCAAGTGAACTATGCTACAGTTAGTCCTGAGAAAATGATTCCATGACAAGGTCTGTAGCAGTGCCCTGATATAGGGTTTAGAATAATGAACATGAACATAATTGTCTAAATAAAGCCTTATGATTCAAACGGATATATAATTAGTCTAATTAGCATTTTTCCCAAACATTATCTGGTCCAATGTATAACCAGAAGTTTACTATCCATGTATTGCATCATTACTGGGCAACTGTCACTGGTAGAATATCTCTAACAAACAGCAGTTTAAGATTTTAAGATGGATCATTTAGTAGACTATTGTGGGCAAAACTGCAAAGTCTTTTACTGCAAAGTAATACATTTACCAATACATATCACACACAGCCGTTCTGTGCTAGTACTAAAAACATGATGAAATATAGTATAGTTATTAACCTGCTAAGCTAAATGTGCTTCACCTCCGCTAAAGAGTAATTTACACAGGCATGGTAAATTGCAACTTCAGGAAGGAAAGTAGGTTAGTTGTATAACATGTTTTGTCTTTAGGCAATAGTCAAGTTTTGCTTTGCTGAGGATTGAAACTTATTTGATATAAACAAGCAACCCCCCCACCCCTCTTTGTTCGGTCTATGCAGTATATCATAAAATGATCTATTTCAATTTGAGCGTTGTCAATTTTAGTGGATAACCATGTTTCAGAGATAGCTAACACATCAGGTTTATGAGTTTGTCCAAATTCTAAGCTGGTCAGTTTTTGTTAACATACTACAAATGTTAATATAAAAACATTTTAGACCTTTGACTGTAGACCAATTTACATCTTGCTGAGTCTTACCCGATAATATATTGTTATTCAAGACCGGCCTTGCCTGAATATTAGACGTAAGTGGTCCAGGGTTTAGTTCAACGTCCCAACAAAGTATTAAAAAAATTATGCAAATAAACTTCATATATATAATGAAAGAGCCTTTGGCTCTCAGGTACGTTGTGCACGAGTTACTTGACCCAACACAGGAATTTTTCTTTTTCAGCAAGTAGTTGCGCCCCTTTATTCACACAATAACAAAATAAACAAACAAAACCTAACTCCCTTTTAACAACTTTTCTTTTTTTTTCTAACTATCCCACTGGACGACTAAGCTGTTTACCAGCAACAAAACATGCTTTACAGAACAACACAGTTTCACACAGTACCTTTACCCATTCCGACCATACAGGTCTCCTCATAGGTGCACACACAGCTTCCACACAGTAGCCCTCACTACGAGGTCTCCCCTGCCTTTATGTAGGGCCCCATTATATATATATATATATATATATATATATATATATATATATATATATATATATATACATATATATATATATATATATATATATATATATATACTGTATATATATTGGGCTCTATACAAATAATCTGATTGGTGACATACTGTATCTAAGTACTCAACATTTCAAACATTAAAATAATAACATGCCATACATTGTTAAAGATGTTAGTGTTTAGTACCTTGGTATACCATGGGCTGCATTTCATTTATCTAAGCAGTGGCAGTTTTAGTTCTGCCACTATTTTGGTGAATTGTATAGACCCCATTTTTAGTTGGCAGCCAGTTACAAGTTTAAGTTAAAAACAATATATCTCTTTTGTCTCACTATCATTGTGTTCTGTGCTTAACATGCTGTACCTCAGTGAGGCAGCTGTCTGCTGCAAATCCCAGCAGGGTGCAAAGCGTGAATGATGATGAGTGTACTGGGAGCTTGTGAGTCTCATCATGCTGGGGATCATCTTTCTGGTAAATGGGGCCAATAATCAGCTGTCATGATGCAGTTATTTATATTCATGTGTGCCATCTATTTGACGTAGCAAAACGCTATCTGAGTGAAGCAGATTCATCCATAAAATACTTTGAAAATACTACTTACAAAAAAGAATACCATCCCCTAGAAAGCACCTATTTCAAAATTCCAGATCTCCCCCTATTAGTAGATATATTATTGATGGGCAAACAAGGGCAAAATTAATTGATATTACCACAATCGATTTCTTAAAACAGAACATTGTTATAATACTCTTCTTTAAAATCGGAAAGCCAGCAGTGCTTTCTATAGTATTCCAACACATACTTTCCAACACATACATAATAGCAGTGTGTACTGCTAACTGCAGCAGATCCACATACTTATTCAAATCAGTTTTGATTGCTTTGCCATTTTCATCGACATATCTTGGGTCAACTGGGGGATTGTTCAAGAAAGGATTATACACCACAAGCTGCATGAGAAATCTTGTTTTCTCACGTTTGCTTAAAAAGTATATTTCATCAGCAAGGTACTTCTATTTTGATAAAAGTACTGCAATAGATATTCCAGTGGTGCCCCTTATAAACGTTTACTATGATAAAGGCATATTACTGTTGTAAAGCTTATTAAAAGCATGGTTAAGCGAAGGCAGTCATATCTGATATTGCTATGGTAATTTGCATTTAATCCCATAGTTGATTGATTGTTGATAAAAAAAAAAAATACATTGAGAATGGTGGAGTTTCCAGCATTTTTTTTTTTTTAGCTCAAGACATTTACTCAAGAAAAGAAAAAAGGGAAAGGTGGGGGTTGATGTGTAAATTAGCTATGCGTAAAGTACTCGTGCTGTTTTTGAAGATTACTAGTGAAAATGTGGTTTCCATGTGCAAGAGAACTGGTACACAAGTGAATCTAAGCTGCTGTAATAAAGCAAAATACCTTGTGACTGGTTGGCTAATAATGTGTTTTGTACTGCTCTTGCCCCCCAATTTTTTTTAAATGTCATTGGCGGGGTGGCATGTCGTTAGTATTGAATCCGGTTTCAACTAATTTATATTACGACTCAATTAACTGGGAGGTATAAAATGAAACTCACCAACACAGGTATTGCATATCACTATAGCTGAAAGCCGGCGTATTGTAAAGCTCTGTGCCACTCATCTTCCAAGTATGCTCCCAAGGCTGTCTGGATTGGGAACAGTGGATGTTTTCCCTTTGTTTCAGGAGCTTGAACCTCCAAACATCCTCTACCAGCAATATGCCTTGTTATCTAATGCCAATGGCTAGTGAATAGATGGTTTGGACACATACTCGTCCGTCTTGCTGGTGGGAAGAGGTTGTGCTGCATCACTCTTTCACAGATCTTCAGTGGACAGAGTCCTTTTACGTCACCAGGACAACATTCAGCATTATAATGGAACTGGTAAAGGAAGATATGCAGCCAAAAAGGAATTACGTACGGCCTCCTGTGCCAGTGGAAAAAAGAGGCAAATGCTCTGTATAGGCTGGCATCCTCAGCTGAGTACAGGGTAGTTGACAATGTGTTTGGGGTGCATAAAACCACAGTTCATCACTGTATTTACAGGTCTGTCAATGCCCTTGTTCAGAGGCACTGAAAAACGTACATAGCTATGCCAGATGTGGGAGGCTGTGTGGTCCAGTGGTTAAAGAAAAGGGCTTGTAACCAGGAGGTCCACGGTTCAAATCCCACCTCAGCCACTGACTCACTGTGTGACCCTAAGCAAGTCACTTAACCTCCTTGTGCTCCGTCTTTCGGGTGAGACGTATTTGTAAGTGACTGCAGCTGATGTATAGTTCACACACCCTAGTCTCTGTAAGTCGCCTTGGATAAAGGTGTCTGCTAAATAAACAAATAATAACTGAAGCAAAAAGCATTGTTCTGCAGGACCATCCTGCTTCTCCCGAACGGCACCTCCTTGCTCGTTCCTGCAGGTAGGACTGTTTCAATTTTTTTGATTTGTCCCTAGCTTGTGGGACTGTGCGCTCTATTCCTCTTTCTGAGAAGGCATCAACCACTTGTTGGTACACATGCTTGGGTTTCCTCCTCGCTCCAGCAATTTTGAGGGTGGACACGCGTTGTCTTTAGACATAGCTGGGATCAAAAGCAAGGTAATTCAGTTACAGACATTCTCAAACAGCTGCTTTAATACTATAACAAGTGTACACCACAGTTAATGGTAAGTGGTTTTATACAGAACTGTAAACCCACAAGAGATATACAACACGACAGGCCAGACACAGCAAAAATCAATAATAAAAAAAGCCGCCCGCATTATCATTAAGGTGAACTGCACCACTGCTAACCATAAAACAGCCCATTAGCCACTTACTTTCTGCCATCTTGGAAACCACTGTAACAACTGACCAGCTCCTTTGCAATATTTATAGTGATGTCACTTAATGATAAACAAGCTCACTAACAATTACATGTGAAATGTGGGTTTCCATGTGAAACTGGGCATGGATTTTCCTTTGTTTTTCATCATTTACATGACTAAATGAGATTTACCCTATCCCTCTCTTTGACCGTTTCTTTTGGCCATAAACCTGATTTACACAAGTAATTATCCCAAACATGCACGTGCATTTCACATGTAAATTGCCCTGCGTGGAAACCCCATGAATGTTGTATAAGTTAGGGGGCTAGTGTCATAAAGCAGTGGGCAGCAGTGTGGAGTAGTGGTTAGGGCTGTGGACTCTTGACTGGAGGGTCGTGGGTTCAATCCCAGGTGGGGGACACTGCTGCTGTACCCTTGAGCAAGGTACTTTACCTAGATTGCTCCAGTAAAAACTCAACTGTATAATTGGGTAATTGTATGTAAAAATAATGTGATATCTTGTAACAATTGTAAGTTGCACTGGGTAAGGGCGTCTGCTAAGAAGTTTTAAAATGGGAATTTTAAAATACACTGGGCTTTCACTTTTTATATAAAGATGTGTTGGAAATAGGCATCTATTCAAATTAAATAACTAAGATTTGGGGATATTCATATTGGGGACAATATGAAGTTAAGTTTCAGTAAGGAGTAAAAGGTAATTAAGAACTAGGGGTAAGAACTACAGAATTTGAGATTATAGTGTCAGTCTTGGATCTTACTAAATAAAATAAGTAATGTTTTTGCATTACTGCATATATATATATATATATCACTAACTCGATATCACAGGTATCAGGGTCCAGTATATATCTGCTATATATCAAGGGCCGCCATATAGCAAGAGACCCAAAGAAAAACAAATAGGCTAACAAATACTGTTTAACCACTCCCTCGTTTTATCGGTGGCGTCAGGGTCCAATAGAAATCCTCTACACAAACCACTTTTTCTCATTTTTCGTATAAAAAGCAGCACACCTTTTTAATTCGTACTGTGGAGGGTAATTGCTTCTCATCAACTTAAGTCTCCAAATAATTTCATGAGTCTTCATCTCCTTTCTCAAATGCACTAACCCGCTGCGTTGAAAGAATCCATTCCCAACATAGGAGGCTTGTTGCTAAGGAGCTGACGTCACTGCCCTGTGACTTCGGCTAGTGCATTGCTGCCACATGTGAACACCTTGTTGGCTAAAATAAAAACAGCTTCAGCAAGTAGATATTTGCTTTGTGTTATTGTGCAATGTGTGTGTCTACAATAAAAGTACGATAATAATGCTTTGTTTAATTGTTTTGTATATTTTTGTTTGTGATGTGCAGTTCGAAATAAAACAAACAGTAATTCAAAATGAATTTGCCTATGTTTATAGCAGCTAAGTAATGCGCAGTTAGACTGTAGCCAACTCTAGGACCATGATTTAACCGAATCCGCAATATAGCGAGAGGCGATAAAACGAGGGGTGGATGTGTATATATATATATATGAATCATATACTGTATATATATATATATATATATATATATATATATATATATATATATATATTGTGAATCAAACCACAATGTCATGGTGTGTTTCATAATGCTATTATTAACCTGTTATTCAGTGTTTTTACTGACCACAGCGTCAAAAGCAAGCATGTGAAACTACTCCTATAGCTTGAGTACAGCAGTGGACTAGTTGCAGTATCTTTCAAAGGCAAGCCTACAGACAGAGGGTAATTAACAAAACGTATTACATGAAAGGGAAATATATTTATGCATATTTAAAAAATCATTTTTATTCTTGTTTTATTATTTTCTAGCGTATTATTACACATGTCTATGTACTTGATTTTACAATTTGAAGTATCTTATTATTTCAATCTTGTTATGGCAGGTGTCCTTTTTTGCCTTGTGTGGGTGATATGCAAAAATGCAACTTAAAAAAAAAAAATCTTCATAGCGCTGTTAGCTATTGTGGTAGTGGTGGTAAAGTACTGAATAGCTAACTGCTTTGTTAGGCAGTTTATCTGTCACACAGATGTGGATAGCTCCCTTGACTTGTCCATGAAATGCACCATACTTTTTTCCTTGGGGTTGGTTTTGGCCTACATGTTAACTGAAGCGTGATGCTATATTTCCGCTTTTAATACCTTGTATGAATTGTTTTACTATTCAGATCACATAGATACAGTACAAACACTGATTTATTTATAGTTTACACCCAGTTGGTTATAATAACAATATCTACAGATGTATGAATCAATAGCAATGGGTTCCGTATCAAAAACATCAGGCTAATTTTGGCTGGAAAGAAAAAAAAAAAATAAAGCAGTTCAGGCTACACAATAATATGCACCGAATACAATAAAATAGCATAAAATAACATAAAGGTTTACCCTGACACACTGTTGAAGGCGGTGAATATCATGCCCCATTGTTGAACCAGCAACATAACAGAAACAGACAGCAATGTATGTTCACTTCATTAGATATATGAGCTTGCATATAACTGTCCAAGGTGGAAGCCTTGACTGTATGCCAAGTATACATCTTCTAAGTTCGGCAAGGACTAAGGAATAGGCAATGATAATGCTACTGAATGTCACTGAATACCACACAATCACTGGTGGTGTATTATACTGTCTAACATCAAGCACTGCTTTAAATCACCCTTCATTTTCCACGTTATGCAAGCAAAAATACCTACAGTATACTGTATATAGACAAAGTGGATTCCCTGTATGTTTTCAACTCACTGTACTTTCTAACGCTACTTGTGCAACTAAGACTAAACAGATTCATCCCTAGGCTCAACTGTACTGTGACTCCAGCCCCCTATAAGCAAAACTGCAGGCAATTATGATGATTCCAATGATTTTCATCCATTGGACGTGAGGTCATTCCCTGCAGCACTTCTTTTAGAACTGAATTCTGTATCAGAAATGTAACCTATTTAATAAAAGAAAATCAGATATCTGTATAACTTAGTGCAAAGCATTTTGACTACACTATCTTAATAAACTACATGTACCTATAAATGTAGGCCATTCAACTCTCAATTAAGTTGTTTTGTGTCAGTCTTTAAAGGATATTAATGGCATACATTTATACATAGGGATAATACGTAGCCTGTGTTCATAATTATTTTATATGGTTAAAAGCTGACAGCGAATATAATACTCTTATGTTTAAATCTCAGCAAAGATGTATTTGTTATTAATTTGGTTTGTCAAAATTTGATAGCCAGACGTGTTTGCCAAAACGTTGTCAGTTTGATGCTGAGCAGTAAAGACGATTTGAAGAATGCCGTGGGAGAGCAATATGAAACTGATGCACAGTGTAATACTGTACTCTATACTGAGAACTAGCTTTTTTTCTTTTCAATTTTTTTTAAATTGAACTACCATGCACACATGTGTAAAACAAATTACTTGCTCATGCTCCATTAACTTGTGTATTAGGCCTGTTCCCTTTATATCTAAATGTTCTGTGACCATCAATGCATCTGCAGATGATTTAGTTTTTGTTAATAGTTTGTGGAGTTTTCTGTCTGAACTGTCCTATTGTTATGTACATTATCCCCTGTACTGCAACTGTACAGTAACAGAAGAAATATTTCCACAATACAAAACACCTTTAAGTATCATTTGATACAGGGTTCTAGGACAGCGATTGTCAAAGGTCTGTTTAGGAGTGGCAAGTGCCTATATAACCCATACACAGACACTCAGTCCTATAAATCTATTGTGCACTGCTTTATTATTAATATACAAGTTAAAAATCCAGCTATATTTGTTTTTTATTTATAGCAACCTTTCTTTAGTCCATTGTCAATTTAATTGAAAAATGGGAACAGGTTGAATAACAGAATAGCGCTAAGTGACTGAGGTAAGCAGCTGGTTGTGATGTCACCATTTTGAATGGACTTTGCAGTTGAATGGAATTCTGAGATGTGTCTCAGGAATGATTTTTATAAAGCAGTGGCATCAGCCGTCCTTATATGGAGACTATAGCAAGGTAAGAACTGAAAGTGGCACTGTTTATGTCATTGATACAGGTTTTCCGTGATGCGTCCTGGAATACAGAAGGCAAAACTTATACTCTTATTGGCTGAATGATCCTGAGCACTCTATAATATCAGGTATCAAACTGAGAGTCGTAAATTACAAGTACACCTTAGATTAGCCAGAGAGCTCCCAGGAAGTTTCATTATTTTGTTATCCAAATACCCCTTATTTTATTGGTTTGCTAAATTAGACTGTGGTTTTATTTTAGATCAACAAGGAAATACAACCATTTTCCCAGTTCAATGACATAGTCATATTTAGGGCATATGTATGTATGTATGTATGTATGTATGTAAGAGAAATCCAAAAGCCTCTATATTTAAACATTAATATATTACATCAACAAAAAAGTTGCTTGACCTTCAGTTTATTATAACTTGAATAAAATGTCCTCCCACTTGTTGTACTGTACAGATGAAACCCTGGGCATTTTCTCAATTGCTGGTCGGATGCACAGATGAGTCCCTGGGGCAGGTGTGTCCATTCGTCCTGAATGATTGTTTTCTCTCATGCATTAGTGACTGTAGGCTTGCTTTCTCTGGGAGAGCTCAACCGATCATCCAACCCAGGGGGCTACTGCCAAGACAGCCGGGCAGCCAGTCTGCAAATCCAATTCAAGCGAGGAGCTTCTTTCTTATACATCCCTGTATTAGAACCAGATTCACTGAGACAATTCAGTACACCCACCTAATATATGCCGAAGCTGCTTCCTGTCATATGACAAAATTGTATTTTCTTTCCTTAAATACAGCAGCATTTGAACCAAAGATTAAGAATGTAAATCAATGCCTAAATAGTGTAATCCTTTGCAGTAAATAATCCTGATCTTCATCAAATTTATTCCCCCAATTCAGCTTTAGTGCATCAACGAATTTAGACATGCTTTCTCTTGAAGAGCTGTCAGCTGGTCTTACAGATTTCTCTAAGTACTCTAGGCTTTGGATAATACCCTAATTTAATATTTGTATTTTTATAAATAAGTTATTTATACATGTTTTCTTCTTTTACATTCATTAAAGTACCCTCAGCTTTTTGGAAAGTTGAGACAATTAATTCTCAGTATGCTTCTAGATGGTGTATAATGAATGAGAGCTAAAAGCTCTTGCAAAATAGGATACCGGTAGGCAGCTCATTGATTTATTGAACCTACCATTACAGTACCAGTAGTCACAATGCTCAATGACCATTTTAGAGGGGACCACTTCTCTGCCTGTATATTGGTGTTGCCTAGCTACAGTAGCTTACAAAGGCTGAGTTTAATGGGTCAAAAAATAATTCCTACATTCTATCAGGTTTTCAAAGTGTATTGATGCCCATTGGTAGCACGCAATAAAGGTTTATATTTATTTAGGATTTTAAAGGGTATATAAGGACCTTTTTATTGTATTGTGTTACATGTTCCCATGTGTTCCTACATCTGTTTAAGTAAGGTGTGTGTATTGTTTTAATATTTTTTTTACATTTTGACCACATTTAAAAAAATTGCATTCCCTGTCTCAAGTTGGCTTCACATGTACCTGCATGGACCTCTCAGAACTACATTTCCTATCACCCTCCTGCTCACTGGTAAATCCATCTCAGTTACATATGTGAGAGGATGGGAAATGTAGGAACTGACTGAACAGACACAGCAGTACGTTTATAAAATAAGATACATCAAATTGAATTTAAAATAATTTTTCACAATGCGATGACACAGACATTTTGAAGCAAAAGTAAAGGCAAAGACACGTTTTCTGAGAAGATTAAATAAATTGTAAAATGAGATACTCAACTGGCATTCTCTCCAGTTTCATATTGTTCTCTCTGAAAATGTACCAGCTTGAAAATGTTATCAGTAAAAATCTATTTAGACAATTGCATATCTGTTTTTTAATTTACTATACTTTATTGCACAAATGCAGTGTTATTACCCTGCTAGTCAAAATAAATCATGTTATATAATACGATCTGTAAAGGAAATTCAGATCAAATCTATACATTTTAAAATCACATCTGATGTTGTTCAATTGTTACTATTTTATTTATTTATTCGTTGCATTGAAAAGTGGGCCTAAATGAGTTACTGACATTGTTGGTTGGCATGTTTGAATGGTTTCTAAGTCGGCAATCACCATGACTTTTCTGTTTGTCCCAGTGTTAATTGCTGAGAACACATACACAGTGTAACATAAATAGATGATATTTAGATGTTTATGTCATGCAGGTAGAAATGTGATGTTACTAAGATTAGCAGCATATAATCTTTATTTCAAAACATGTAAACAGAAGCATTCATAAAAAGCAAAGACTAAACTTTTTTAATATAATTTTATGAAGGAAGGATAGACAAATAAAAAAGAAGGTCAAATTGTTTTATTTCAGATAGAGTGCAAATGTGGATTTAGGAACATGGAACGTTTCTTTAACAATCTAATGCATGGATTAATTTGCTTTGTAAAGTTGTGTTACAACATTATCCATTATCCAATGAACTAGTTCCTGTTGAGTGTTACTCGAACACAGTGACAATGATGAAAACAAGATGAAAGGGTGCTAAACCTGTTAGACATACCAGAGGACTTCTGTAAAAGATCAGTCAGCTGTATAAGGACATCATGTGCATAACACATCCATTAAACATGCTACATGTTGTATTACATGTAATGTAACCACATGTTATTGGGATATCGAACATAAAGTAAATACAACAAATGAAGAAATTCTGGTGTTAAGCTGGTTTAAATAAACTGTTTTGTAAAACTTAGTTATGTGAAACCACTTGAAAGCTTGTACAGGACTTAAGTACGACCAGTTGAATGGAGACGATTGTTTCTTTAAGAAAACGGGGCTGAGGTAGTCCCCCATTTCATACAGCCTCTTAATTAGCGAGACCTCTGAACTGTGAGTGTCATAACAACGCAGGAAGCCATCAGATTGTTGTTGATTGCAGTCAACAAAATGTTCATGCTGGGGTTTAACAAATAAAAACTGCCTAGGCATACATCCAACAGTTTGGTTAATAGGGAAACACACCTCATAATTGGGGTTACCACTTGTCACCCAAAGACTTGTTAATTGATGCAGTATAGATGACAAGGGAACTTTATTTTATTGAAAAAAGATATACGCATCAAAATGTGTTCAGTGATTTCAAAAGTCTTCTGCCTTTCCAACCATTAATGACATTTATATTAAAATCTGGTTCCATCAGGGTTTGAGCAGTGATGGACCAATATTTTATTGCAATGTAATTATGTTCCCTAAACACATGTAATATTTAGGTACAGGGTGATACAAAAAACAAGACAAGTCCCAGAGAAACTAATGCTCTATGATAATGTATGGCTAATACAGTATCTGGATTAGGTAAATGATCGCATATAGTTTTGGCCTTGTCCTGATTTTTAAAGCCCACTGAATGAAAGCTACATGGTTTTATTAGTATAAGACCTTGTTGTTTTCCAGTCCTCTTTCAGATTTTGTAATATCCTGTCCATTCTGACTTGTCTTGAATTAAAGACACTGGCTGCTTGTAAATCAGAAGACGAGTTTGTGTTGTGCTGCAACATGCTGGATATGATGGCTCCCGAAGCTGAAAGCAGGATAACCCTCAAGTTATTGTGCAAATTAGTTTAACTGCCTCATGTTGATACTGCACCAGGAAATGCATTCCATCATTCTGACACAGTACCATATGTCAAGGCAAAGCCTTTATCAATACACAGTGGCTTGGTTTACATGGAAAGATAAAAATAAGTCTCACCTATTTGGCATGTTATTTTGGTTGTACCTTTTGGGTAATTTGGGAGTGCATGTAGTTTTCTTTTAAGGAGGGGTTACACAAAACGAATAACATAATTCATTAAGAGAGCAATTTGTATTACCATGTATTATTTGCTAAACATTTTTTGACTGCATATGTACATATTATACATACATATATAATATATACAATATTTTTCCTACAGAAGGGTAGCTTCAGCAATTCTCATAATTTACGAACTGAGCTAAAATACTAGCACTTTAAGTCAATGATATAAAACAAAATGAAAAATGTTATTTAATAATAATAATAATAATAATAATAATAATAATAATAATAATAATAATAATAATAATCTGAATTTGCAGGGACAGTGCCAGTAGAATGTTGTTATTGGAGATCCAGTATACCGGTAGTTCAACAAATTCCTCAGTAGATGCTAATCCTCCCAGGCATTTTTGTAACTTTCTGGAACTTCATTCAGTAAGTCTTGCAGCAAGCTAAGCTTAAAGCAATCAGCTATCCGATCACCAAACATACGCTAACCAAATAAAGCATAAAACAATATCTTTCTACAGTTTGCATGAGCTTCGTTATTTATTTATTTATTTATTTATTTATTTATGCAAGTCACAAATGGGATCTTCACGACTGAAGTTTCATGAACATATGGTACGGCTTGTTTGCCACACAAACAAAAAAAACAACCTTCTTTTAGTCAATTTTGCACAGCTTTTTAGCGTGAGATTTCCCCACCCTTTTTAGCCGTAGCATGTTTCGTCCATGCAATGTGTATGATATATGCATTCTGCATGCATCCTACATCACATTCTCACAACAATGGAGAGAGAATTTCTAAACTGCATGTAAACCAAGCCAGTGTTAACCAATGACTCTTTAAGTAAATGGACACAAAGCTTTTTGACAAATAAATACATTATACAACATTTGACTATATGCAGTGTAGTGATAAGAGTCTTGGATTTGGTGTTGCAAAAAACTACTTCTGCAGCTCATGTTGGTACTTGTTGATCTTTTAGATATGCAAAGGTATTTTCCTGTGTTTCAAAAGATATGAATTATTCTAAGGATTCTCTGTTAAGACATGTAGCTTGAACTGGTGCCACATAGTGATCGTAATCATCCAATATCTGAACACCTGCTTAGTCTAACTGTCGACCGAACATTGTGAATGATGCCATGGAGTACATTTTTTTAGTCTCATATTAAAAGGCTAGTACACTGTATGTAAAACACACAATTTGAGTATTTGTATATAGGGTTTGGGTGAGTGCTAGGATTAGGGTTAAAAAAACACGAAAGAAAAGTCATGACGATAAAGGTATTTGGACAAATATACGATAAAATAAGATCTAATATATACAGTATATATGATATTTACTGATAGATCTCAGCTCAGCCCTTAGTGAACATTGGTCTATAATACAAAACAATCCACACCAGAACAGACAGGCACATGAATAAAAGGTGAAAGAGTACAGCACTCATAAGGTACATAGACTGTGTATAGAGTAATAAGTATACCTAGTTTAGGACATATTCATCTCGATTGCAATGTGGGAAGAGGGTATAAGAAGTGTTTCTGCCAGACTAGCACTATAAGTACACTGGCCACAATCACTTTCTGGAAATCACCTTCAATGAGCATGTTTTTTTTCACATGATTGTCTTCCTCTTTTACAAGGAGGTTCATTCAGGTCTCTATAATGAGGGGTTCTCAGTGCAGGCTAATACAGCACAAAGAGGGAGAGAGGAAGGAAAAGATATCACTTGGGGGGCAGTATTCCTGCTATGTCTGATGATAGCCCTTCACCTTTCGAGTTGAAATCTGGAATGTACTTCCTCGGGATGGAAATTATTGTTTTTAATTGTGAGCTGAACAAGAAGCTCAACAAAATGAGCATGCTAGCACTGAATGCATCCAATGGTGAAAACTAAATATAGGATAAGGATCATTACTTGGTGGAGTGGAAGTGGTCAAAGAGTGGGGGTTGGAGGAAATGTGTGCAGGTGTGTCCTAAGCATGAGTTACAGTGGAAGCTAGAGGAAGATATTCAACTGCTACTGGTAGCACATCCCCAGAGTAGCTAAGAATAATTATTTCCCAGGGGAGGAAGGCAGTTTACTATACAGCCTGGAGAAAATAAAGAAATGATATGAGATTATAATCTTAAAAACATAGTTATTGTGGTTTAACGAAAAACCAAGTAGCACCACAAAATGTTTTTTTGTTTGTTTTGGTTTTTTGGATTATTAAGTCCATTAAGATAATATCTGTTTTATAATGACACTTCTTTTTCATATGAAGGTAACATAAATGTTATCTTTAATGACATTACAAAAGAACGTGGCATACAGTATCACAGAGGGGCACGTTAAGTAAGAAGCTTGAAAAAAAATGTGCAAGTAATGCAGACACATTTTAAAAAGGCTTTTTGAAACTAATTTCATACATGAACTCAAAGATATCTAAATAACTTAGTATACCATCTGAAGTGACAGTATATTGGGCTATTACTATATCTGTATATATATTTCTGGTTCTAATTATTGTACATTTGTGCATGCAACCTTTCCCTTGGAATATCCTACTGCATGATAAAGGAGGTTTTCGTGAATACTGTAAGTCTATGAGACTTCATCCAGTGTTACTCGGGATTTCTATAGAACAAAATCCCAGCCACACTATTGTTCTTTTCATACTCCACATTAACCTATTAACTCCAGCCTCCTGCTCAGAAAAACGTGTTTTGTCACCCTGACTTTTTACAACAAATTACACAATCTGCAGAACATTAGCGATAATTGGTATGGTTAAGAGTGCACAAAAACGGAGAACAAAGTAAGATCAGCATAATTCATTCAGCTGAATTGGTAGTTTCATATGTGAATCATTTACACACGGTTTCCAGAAATTGTGTTAGTTCCATTTAACTTTGCATATTTCAAAGCAGTACGCTTTTAATGAAAGAAGTGGAATGCACATAAACAAAATGAAACCACCATGTTCTGTGCTGTGAACTCAAAAAAGCCCTGCGAAAATGACTTGACTACTGTTACTCATATCTGGGCCACAAAATCCACAATGCAGCCATTGTTTTCTGCATCAGCAATGTTCACTGGCAGATGGGTTGTAAAATTGTAATTTATACACTTAACAACAATTGAAAAAAGTTCCTTTTAGTCAGAGAAGCCACAACAAAAAAGATGGATAACATGCTGCTATATCTCCCATATCAAACTGTCTGTTGTGAGTACAGGGAATAACTCCTTCAACATCTATGACTAATTCATCTAAACCAGAGGGGCCTCCTAGTGACCCCAGCTCTGAATATTATACATTAAAATATTGATTGGCCATGCATTCTCACCAGGACATTTACTCCTGCAGTGAATGGAAATGACTCCCTTACTGTCAGCCTGACTCCCAGGTTCCATTGCCTTATCTAATTCCATCATTTCATCTTTAGAACAGCGCCTTTTCACATTTGTTTCCAACGGTGTGTCATGCATGACCCTCAGCCTTTCACTTGTGTCTTCCCTGCCCGCTCTGAAAGGGCTGCAGATAAAACTAAGAAGTTGTTTCACCGCCCTTAAAAAAAGCTTAATTCACGCTCATTGATTTCCCTACAGCAGGTCAGCGGAGGTGATTCCTCTCCTGGTTACAGATTGAGCTTGTTAACCCTCTACAGAATTGTGCAGCATTCCTGTCTCAGTACAGTGAGCTTTTGGTACAACTGCAACCAATTATTGGCCTATGCCATATTCATACTTGTCCATTACCATTATCTATAGATATAAAAAAGAAGAGGAAAAAGAAGGATCATTTTGTACATTGCAGTCCTTGGTATTGACCAGCTTTCTTATTTTTTTTTAATATGACTCAGTAAACTGCATGTACAGTAGCATTTAATTATTAGCCAATTCAATATTTATGACTATCCTTAATGTTCTATAGACATTTTCAATGCTTAACTTAAAAATGTCCATGAATGTACAATGGTGTATTAACATTAAACAATGAGTTATGAATCTTTAAGTATTAATAAAGGAATTAATTTAGCCTAATAAAATAGTAATTGAATGCTGTTTTAGAACATTTAAGCTTAAAGTGTTCCAATTTTTCTTTAGTTTCGTAATTCCACACCACTGAATGTAATTATTCTTACAATAATGGTATGATAATGGTATTCTTTAGTTTGATATTTTCTGTAAACCTATTTACTTATCACACATTGAATTGTGTTTCCTTTGTTTCTGAATACTACATTCTAAGTTTGTTATTGGTGTTGTACTAAGTGCTGTACTTCAGACTAGGCAAGGTTTAGAGAAGGCATTCTTAATAATCACAGCAGCTGCACTGCCAGTGTGTTAGTTTCTATAAATGACAGGTTTCAAAGTATTTGTTCAGACAACTATGAAATGTAGGTAAAGCAGGTCAGACCTTTAGGTCAGAACACACCTTAACTTTGGAGACTAAACCATAAATGCACTGTGACACTTCACTTAATGGTCATGAGTAACCATTCATCATTAGCAACCTTGGAGCTCTCTTATGGAATTTGCATCAATGGCTTGGTTCACATGCAAAAATAAGAATAAGTCTCACCTTTTGGCTTGCTATTGTGGTAGTAGGCCTACCTTTTGTAGAATTTGGGTTTAAATATAGTTTTCTTTTAGGGAAAGAAATTCTCCTTCAAAATTAAAATGACCTAAATTAGTATTCAAACATGAGACGGTATATTTAAATGTTTCTGTAGTGTTCTAATTTGACCTTGCATGACTGCTGATTGTTATTCTCGGTTGTTAAGCGCTCAGCAGCGCCCTGTTTGTGTCTTTAGTTGTGAGTGTGTGTCGTGCTTGTGTTGCTAAGCTACGATGTTGTAAGGGAGTGTGGGTGTGTGTGTTACGTCAGCGAGATGCCATGTTCCTTGTACTGTAAAAAAAAACACACAATAAACATCCTGTTTAGTTCACCTTACAGAAGTTGTGAAAGTTAGTTATTGCACCATAACACTGATATCATAAAGTTTTCTTAAACTGGTTTTACAAGTTGTTAGGTTGTGTTAAAGAACCGCAAGTGCAGCCTGCCTTATTTAATCAGCAAAACAATAAAATAAAAAGTGAGGGAAACAAAGCAAAAACCCAGACATTACACAAATCCCACCGCCCCCCCCCCCCCCCTCCAAAAAATGAGAGTGAAAAATCCATGAGAGTGCAAACGCAATGTGTCTCTGTTTTTTATGATCAAAATTGCTTACCCTTTTATGTTATCTGGCACAACTCAGAAAATAACCTTTTACTATTTAAATTTTATGGCGTAAGATGTGTGTGGAATGTTTGCTTATAAACTGTAGGCTAATTGATCATCACAGTGTTTCTGAAGTGTGGAACCAGTAAAAAAATGCTTACCTTTTTACATGCACCTACATTATTTGTGCTGGAAAATTGGCTGCCTGAAACACCCTGAAAAACTCAGCACGTTGACATTACTTGGCATGAAAGGCACTATATATATATATGCATTGTTGTCGCTCCATAATATTTATCTGTGGCACATCTGGTTCATTTAACACAAGATGAGATGAGTCTGCAGAGTGTAAAAGAAGCGGGCGACTGACGGCACACGCTTCGGAGGACAGTGTGTGTTCATCTTCGCCCCTCCCGAGTCAGCGCAGGGGTAGTAGCGGTGAGCTGAGCCTTAAAATAATTGGGCATTTCAAAGGGGGGAGAAAATAATAAAAAATAATTGGCAACGACTAAATTTATAATATATATATATATATATATATATATATATATATATATATATATATATATATATATATATATATATATGTATATTTGTAGTTGATATGTTTTAAACAGTACATTTGAATAAGTCCATATATTGATAGCACAGTACAGGGCATACAGTTACTGTATCATTGTGTTAAGAGCATACCACCCTAATTAAAGAATTCATAAATATAGTACTATTGATGATTTCCTTTTATGTTTTGGCATAGACGCATTATTACAGCACTGTAACTGGCACCAACTGCAGCATGATATCAATTACAGTTAATCTACAATAACATTAAGTTATTATTGTTTGCCAAGTATGCCCATTTAAGCATGCTCTACACAACTAATTAATTTAAGAGTTTCAAATATTTTTTATTAATTATTCATAACACCAATAGTAGTCCTTTCTATGGTCATACTGTACATTTAAATACATGAGACAATTTTCATTTGTATGCTTATGATTATGATTATGATTATGATTATGATGATTATCACCACTGCTGTGATTTATCTTATGCTGTGGTCTAAAATAAAGTCTAGTTCAAAGTACAGGCTATTATTTTGGAGCTTCGTTACACAGGCTTAGAACAAAAGTAAACGATGATTAGGTAACTACAGAAGGACAAGCCTTGCTAGAAGCTGTATCATGCTTCTCTGGCAAGGAAAGAGAAACAGTGGGTGATTTCTCAAACACTGATTGCAGTTGGAACAGACCACTGATTTGAAGAAGATGACCTGGGAATCTTATCCAACCTTTCATTGCTATACAACACTTTTGGAACTCGATTTGCACAAATGTATGGGGCACATGATCATGCAAATACTTATTAATGACATTTGAAAAAAAAAAAACCTAGACATTGTCTTTATAACACCTAATAGAAAGCCATTTGAATTATCTTAATTTCCCATTTAATCAAGTGCAGTGTGCAATTTTTGTTTCAGATCCTCATCGTTTGTTTGAGAAATAATTTAATAATCTGTATAATAATGTCACTGTTCTCCTTAAATATATATGACATACTATTATTTAATATAATTATTTAAAACAAAGCTTCAATTGCTCAGAACTCCATGAACAGCTTACACCCCACCCCTAATAGTTGCAAAGAGTCCATTTTATGTTTCATATTTGTATCAAGCCAGATGGTTGCCGTGAAATATATTTTCTAGCTGATATATTCAGAAAAGCTTTAAAATATTGCAATTCGTCTCTTTTAGTTAAATATCAGGCAAATCTGTGATTCATGTGCACACCCGTGGGGCAGCTGTGCCTTATTGTCCGGGCATTACAGGATGTGACACAGCTGTCAGGGATAATGCACATCACAGGGGGAAAGAGGAGGCATATGGGGATATATAGGGACATGTCTGTGCTTCTACAAACAATTCACTCAGACCCACTGGAAAATTTATCATCGCTAGGGTACTGTTTTTTGGGTCACAAGAAATCCCACTTATAGAAAATCCTCCCAACCCAGGTAGTGCATTTTCACCTTCATGAAATTATCTTTATAATGAAGAGGGAGCAGCAAGAGTTTAATTTAAATAGGTTATTAGAAAGCAGAAAAAACACATACATTGAAAGGAGAACAACATCCCATTTCTGTTTTTGATCCTAAATTATCAAAGAACACCTTTGCAGTTGCAGTTTCTCTGTATCTTTATACATCTGTTGAGTTCTTGGTGATTAAGACCTGCAAAATGGAAAGTAGAGTGCGTCCAAGGAAACTCGCCTGTCACTTTTTTTATTGTAACAATTGCTTGCCTTTCAGTTTCGTCTATTTTAAAAAGTTTTTCTCGACTGATGCCACTGGGAGTATCAGGAGAATTAACACAAAGGTGAAGTATGCGGTTTCCATTTTTCAGCTGGGATTTACCCAGTAACGAATTGTAAGTTAAGAAATGTATTTAGACCTTTGTTCACGAGACAACTCTCTTCATAATTATTTCTTGTGCTCATTGAAGACAGACAATATACATTTAAATTCTGGGGTAAATCGCTGAAGTAAACATGTTCTGAGGCACACAAAAAAAAGAAAAAGCAAGCATGTTTTCAAATCTAGACAAAGTCAGAAGAACACAGATGCCAGGGCTCTATATATTATTCCCCTCTAATGATGAAAGACAGTTGCCAGTTTTGCCAGCACCTCTTTAGGGACATTCTGTTGGAACGAAATCCCAAACCTAAGAAATTGGCCCAGTACCAAAAGCTCAACAGCAGCTGTGTCAGCAGCACATGCCTGCAGAAACAAAAACTGTGTGTTGCATGCAATAGAAGTATTCCATATTTGAATCTCCCTGACCATGGTCAACTGCTTTTTAACAGTAGTAACAGTCATACAATTGATTTCCACCCCACTTAATATCACTGCATGCTCTGTACTGTATTTTGACACATTCTGTATACACCGTACTGGACAGCCTTGAGGTCACATGATCCCCCAGCTTGACTCGTGAAGATCAGGTGTGTGTTCAGTGTTTTTTTTTGACCATTGCATATTAAAATGAACATGTCTCTGAAACTAAAAGATTTAAACATAGCCACAAAGGCTGAAATAATTGCTCTATCCAAGGAAGGAGAGGAAAAAACCTCTTGTTTACAAATTATCTTTGCACCCGTCAACGATCTCAAAGATTCTTAAAAAAGGAATGCACTTTTTTTTTTTTTTTTTTTTTTTTTTTTAATTTAGTCATTGCCAATTAGTTTTTTATTATTTGCTCCCCAATTTGAAATGCCCAATTATTTTTAGGCTCAGCTCACCACTACCACCCCTGCGCTGACTCGGGAGGGGCGAAGATGAACACATGCTGTCCTCCGACGCATGTGTCGTCAGCCGCCCTCTTCTTTACACTCTGCAGACTCTCCGTGCAGCCGCCTCAGAGCTACAGCGTCGGAGGACAATGCAGCTCTGGGCAGCTTACAGGCAAGCCCGCAGGCGCCCGGTCAGACTACAGGGGTCGCTGGTGCGCGGTGAGCCGAGGACACCCTGGCCGACCTAACCCTCCCTCCCCCCGGACGACGCTCGGCCAATTGAGCGCCGCCCCCTGGGAGCTCCCGTCCACGGTCGGCTGTGGAATAGCCTGGACTCGAACCGGTGACGTCCAGGCTAGAGAGCGCATCCTGCACTCTAGCGAGTGCTTTTACTGGATGCGCCACTCGGGGAGCCCCAAAGGAATGCACATTTGAGTGTCTATCACAATTCTCACCTCTTGGTTTAAATGTGAACATGGTCATTTGGTTAGGTTATTGAGGAACTGATAATGTCAACTGTGCTTATTATCACAATTTATACTCAGTTCCTTTTGAAGTGGCATGAAGCAGGTTTGACTGTATAAGGAAATAATATTTCAGTCATTCCCTAGTGAACTAAATAGACATTTTGCAATCTTATAGTGATTTTAAGGCTAGGATTAAGTTACATTTTCATGGTAAGATTGTCATTTGAAAGGTTGGGGGTTTATGGTCCTGATGGTAGACAAACAGAGACTGCTTTTAGTCACGTCAGGCCTTAAAAATATACTAAGTTATTTTTCTTTCACATCCTTCCTCTGCAGGTTCTTCCTCATAACCTCTGGTCCTTGGCTGTTGCCATGACACATTATTGGCTCTACAGTAGATATTTTTTTACTTGTGGTGTTTCTAAACCAGGAAAACATTTTAATTTTATTTTATTCTAAAAATCCTCCACTTTCTACGCTGCATGGTCTGTTAATTACTTATCCAATCAGTCATCTTTCATATGGTGGACAAACTGTGTCTCCACCACTTTGACATCATGCAGGGCCTTTCCTGTATAGTCTTTCTCTATGCCCTATATCCTTTTGTAGTTTTTACAAACTTTCAAAATTGTCGTCAAGGGTGGGGTTGGTTTCAGAATGCCTTAAAGTCACTGACATCTGGAGCACATTATCTTCCTTTTTATATAAGACTGTATGTTCTGTTACAGATTGCATCCAAAGGCTAGCAGATACAACTAATCACAGGCTGCACTAAGTGAAGTCAGCATATCTGCATTTAACTGCTGGTACACAACATCATTTCCTCCCAATAATTCCGATAACATTGTGTTGCGGTGCAGCACTGGGCTCTCCTAAATGAAGTTTTTGGTAAAACCTCAGCCATGCAATGAGTTTCTCAGTCTCCAGTAGAGCAATGAATGCAGAGGGGAGACTATTGAGACAAAAGACACCACATTAAAAAGGTACAGTAGCTTGCAAGTGAACACTATGGCTGGATAGATATATTTATTACACCCACCTGCTGAAATAAAACAACTTACACATGTTGCACACAAAACAGCAAGAGGTGAGTATACAGAATAGTATGTTTTTTTTTTGTTTGTTTGTTTGTTTTTAAAGACTGATAAATAATGTGGGTTCCTAGAACTTCAAACAAAGCCTGTTTCTTTAAAAAAAAAACAAAAAAAAAACTGCAGAACTTTATTGTGGGCCTATTTTGCAATCAAACCCAAACCCTTAAACACTATGGAGTCAAGCAATTGGATTGTGGTCTTCTTGTTTTTTATTTTGTCGGCTCTTTAATGTGTTGTTTTTATTGAGCGCTGAAATTGCTGTGGGTTTTGAAACAAGCAATAGCCAGTCAGAAAGCTGAATTTTGAGTTTCACTTCTCAATAAAAAGGGAGGGGAGCAATTATACCAAGAGTCATTTACTGCTTTTCTACAAAATGCTTTTTTTTTTAACATATCTATTTTGTGACAAAAAAAATTTAAGAAACTAAACGAAGTAGACAAGCATTTGAATCCAAGTTAATTCCTTCATCAGTGCACAAATTAATGACTGAAACCCACTATTACTGACATAAATAAATTAAAAAAAATAGACATTCAATCATGCTTTTTCATGCAACAAAGCATCTAAAGAGGCTTCACAAAGCAAGCGTGGTGCAGCTGCAGTGACTGCAGTAGTATTATGTACCCAGCAACAGTCCTACATACTCGTGGATAGTTGTACCATTTTTATTTCAGTGATTTGTGATGTGCGCTGACAACTCAGCTGTGGGCTGAGACTGCCTGAAGTCAATTCCCTTCACTGTAGTCTCTTGACTGGATTTAAGCCAAGTTCGCAAGGTAAAGGCAGTCAGTGTTAGCTACAAGGTTATTTCCACTGTGGTTTTTCAGCATCTGCTTCAACTGTATTCAAAGGTTGTGTCTCATCCAAGCACAAAAATTCAACTCTACTTAGCTTCCATTAATAGACTGGATATAATTGAGGGGAAAAGTAAGAAATACTGGGTGTTCTTAACTTAGTCCACATCTAAAACTATACAACACAACTAGTTACAATTCTTCTGTGCTTGAGAGGGGACTAACTGTCATTGAGTGTTCGGTCAGGATTAGCTCTCATGTTACCTGATGGTATCTTGCCTGAATAAAACTAGTGCCATTGTCCCTCAACGTTTATAAGCACAAAGACATTTGTTGGATAATGGTTTCCCAAAATGTATTATATTTTTTCACATTGTATGTGTGTCTGGTGCTGTTTTGTAGACTAAATAAAAATGGTCTGGCCTAAGAAAAGTAAATGTGATTTTGAATTAAATCATTCCACCACAGTACAGAACCCCCTTTTCTGCAACAGCAGCAAGTTACAAAAGGACTGCTGTGTTTTTTAACGTACTCCGTAGTAAAACAAATTACAGAGGAAGAACGTTCATTTTAATATGTCCTGCTCCACATGTACTGTTCAAAATCCATACCCTGCCTATGATAATTCTTACCAAATGTCAAAGAAACTGGTGCTGGACATACAATGTTTTTAACTATAGCTTCTTCTGCGACAACTGGACTGGTTCAAAGACCTGAAAATGTTCACAGTCTTCCTTAACAAACCCTGGTGTTAGTATGAAGCTGCTTGAGGCATCTCTTCATTAGATCACAGCTGTCAAGAAGAGGCTTCATCAAATAACTCAATGACCTGAATTGGTAACGTTAAAGAAAGAACATTCCAGTAATGTAATCTTTTGTGATCTGGAGTGGAGGCAATTAAATAAATGTCAGAATATGGAAAAGAACGCTTTTATCTTTATGGGGGTTATTAAACAAAGGAAATTGATTTCTTGAAGTACAATACCCCTCCACATACCAATCTCTTGGTCAGTCTAAAGTCAATATCAAAACCCAACATAAAAAGAGGCTAATTGAGCAGCGGAACTCTGTCAAATATTAACGTGCCAATTCAGCCTGAAAACCTTGTTACCAAGTGAGAACGGGCAGGGTTGTGTGATGAGGAGTCTGTCCTCTGTCGGTGAGATGAGATGAGGTTAAAAGCTCAATAACCACAAATGCAAAAGAGCCCGGCTGTTTTGCATAGTGGTTAAGACCCTACCTTCCGGAGTGAGATGATGCTGGTTTGCACCCAGCTTCCACCCTGTTACTAGTAATAGCCGTGCAGCCCCTACTGTAGACACTATAGGAGGTACTGTACTACCTCTGATATGCTGCAAAACCATTGGTTTAACGAGCTAGATTCTCAAAGCTCTTTCCTCCGAATCATCTATAGAACTATTTAACACTGGCAATAAAGTTACCAATCTACTTAGATGTTTAATTTCATGGCTTATTTTAGGATTGTAAGGGTTTCTTTCAGAAACAAATAAGAGTAGTAAAAACTTGAAAATCTGTTCCTGTGTGTATGCACACCCAGCCTTTAATTTCATATGCCATCATCTTGGTTATATGTGCCAGCCCCAGCAGTACACACAAAAACTCAATTTGTTTTGCTGTGTGAATTACTGTACACCACAGCTTGGAGCAAGCAGTGATGGCAACATGATAATTTAGCAGGCAGGCTTCAAAGGGAGAGGGAAGATATTGTAATACTATACAAACAAGGTTATTAGATATCATTAACTTTTAAATTCAAAATCCCATTATAAGCAGAGGTAGTAATTTTGATTAAAAGTAAACTGATATACTGTAAAAAGTGATGGCGTCAGAAGATGGAATAATGGTGCTCTACATGACTGTGAAATTCACCCTCCAGAATTCCATACACACTGTTCTGTTTCACGACCCTCACTGATGTCTTGGTTTACTGTGTGTTATAATGAAGTCCCTTACACGCTGCAAGGGAGCAGTGCCATGTAAAAAAATATAAAGGAATGTAGTTGCTACCATAGGAAGTAGTCCACAGCTTTACACTGTAACACATTTGAGCAAATCCTGTTCTCCAAGAGTAATTGAAAATAGAGTGCACATGCCCAGTCTTTTTCAGCCTGACAAGACCTCTACTGTAACAAGCTATAATGAGTTGACCCAGGCCTGAGTTCAAACTGCAGAATTGCTATTTTCAGTCATTTGCAGCATTTATATTTTACAAGCAAGGAGGAGTTTATTTTACCCACTGTTTAAACGTTAAACAAATAGGCTGGGTGTCAGTGAAATGTAATCTTTTCCTAGTATAAAAATTGTTTAAGTGTGAAGAAATAAACTAAGAAATAGATTTACAAGTATAATTTGGGTAAACGTAGTGTTTCTTTTCACTCTAAATTCCTTGATTTGCTTAGCATGTAGTTTCTTGAACTGCAGTACCAAAGACCATTCTAAAGACAAGCAAAGTTATATCTGTAGACTAGGTTTAAATCATGTTAACATCAGCCTGTTAAACCACTACAGTTTTTATGAATTACGGTTTGACAGTAGACTTGTCATATTAAGTGATATTCATTTTAACATCATACATAAAATAACGTATAAGGCCCTTGGGAGCACTGTGTTTGTTGGCTAAACATAAAAAAAAATATGCTAGACTGGTTTAATGGGTGTTTCATTGGTGGAAAACTGAATGTAATAATTATTTTATTGTTTTAGATCATATGGAGAATGTAATACAATGTGAGTTTACACAGCAGGAAAAAAGTGATGTCTGTATTCTTCTATAAGCTTTTTATTTACATATTCAGTATTATTTTAACTGATAAAAGAATTAAAAAGAATACAAAGTGGCACAAGTTGTTCAGAAATACAATATTCTTGATATGGACAAAACAATACAAAAGTTTAACAGTGTGAGTCTAATGTTTTAATACAAAGAAATGGAACTAAGAAACACCTACTGTGTGCCAACATGCAAGACCTTAAAGCTGTCACCCATTTTTAAAACATCACAGCTACTCGGTGCATTATGCAATATTTTTCCAGGTGTTTTAAAAATATTGGCCTCAAAATTGTTAAATTGTCACATATTTATACAATCAATCAATGGCGTGTTTTAAAATTTTTGCACCTTGTTTCTTTCTGTCTCTAAAATATTAATTGAACTGAATTATAATTTCATTAGCTTTGTTTGGATTGCTCAGCACATACATGCAGTTAGTCAGCTACTAGTGTTACTGGATGTACAAAACAGTTTTTGTGTGGGTTCCGAGAAGCCAGTGGGATTTTTTTTCCCCTCAGGAAGCAGATGAGGCCTTACATCTAAAACCTCAAAAAAAAAAAAAAAAAAAAAAACACAGACCAAAATAGATTGTATCGTAATATGAAAAAGCAGCCCAATGTGCTTTGTTTTATTACTCATTTACATCAGTAAATGCATAGGCAATACCTATATGCATTTCCTCACCATACCTGTACTTACCTACACTCTCTGCTCTAGGGAACCCCAAGGAAAGCCCTGTCTCAAAGCGATACTTTTGATTTTGGTCCAAAACAGTATCATTAAATAAACTCACAAAGATATCCAGCCCATACAAGGAACTCTCTGTAACCATGAAGGATATGCTCATACCCTGACCTGAAGATACTCCAGTATTCCAGCATTCTGCCAAATCGCATTCTTTTACCACTAGCACTGTATGATTTTATCATCTAAATGCTCTTGTTTTAAACAGCTAGTATTGTTCTTGGATTTCCATGACTGGCTTAGGTCTGGCAGCATGTGTGTCTCAATGTCTCCATGTTTGCGTGCCATAGGATCATAACATTTCCATAACTCTGTATTTAATCTTACCTTCTTTTGGGAAAATGGACATCTTCCAGTATATATTTTAGTTTTAGAGACTCTTATACCATGTAACCTGCAAGTGTTTTAAAGATGTATTTCTTCAATACTAGTGCTCACTTGGTGGGTCAGTTATATGTGTTGTTTTGTTTTGTTTTGTTTTTTGTAGAAAGGGACAGTTTTGGGCCTGGAGGGTTTGGAGGTGTATCTTTAAGTCATTCTATTCTGAATACTTTTTTTTGTGTGTGTACTATTGCTGTAGAATAACAGTAATAAGAAGTTATAAGGACAACTGGGAAAAGGTAATTGGATGAATATGCCAAATCAATTCTTCTGAAGGTCATCTGTTATAAACAGGCTTTAGTATATTTAGCATTGAAAACATTTATTCAAATGATTGTTTATGCATTCCTTTAACAGCAGGATTATAGTGTTTAAGAAGCATAAAGAGTTTATTCCACATTTTTTAGTCACAGATAGATGACATCTGTTCAGAGATACATGAGTATCATCCCCAGTAGAAGTATGTGTTAAATAAATGAGAAAAACACACAAAATGAGATGCCATTGGCTTTGTGGGGATTGTGGGGTCTGAATGCATCTATACAATGATTATTTTAGTTTTTTGATGACTATAAACCTTGAAATTATTAAAATAACATTTTACTGCAGGTCACGTGTTGTTTATACAGTATTACTTTAGTCTCTGCTATTATCAATGTAAATATCAGATATTGTTTATAAAAGCCAAAAAAACAATTTTAAATAATCTGTTATTGATCGTTTGTAACAAAACATTAATTTAAGTATTCATAATGCATTTGTAAATGTTGTAAGTTCTGAGGGCAGTGCTCTGGGTGGTAAATATCAAAGCTGGAAGTGACAAATGTCTGACAATTGAGTGTTTAAGTTATGGGTAAAACAGTTAGAATAAAATCATTTTAAATGGAAAAGCTTCTCAAAGCAAGCAAATGACATACCAAGGTACAATGACTGCAATAGCCAATTACAAAAGACTTATGTGCTCATATTCCATTCAGTTATTAACAGGTGTTTTTGTTCTTTCATTCTTCCTTGACAGCAATTCACTTCTTCTGGAAAAGTCATGTTGCTCCAGAGGAGACGCCAGTCCAAGGATGTGACACTGTTTGCCTGACCCTTAGCAGTCCTCAGACTGTCCTAAAAATACATTGTACAATGTTCTACCATGCCTGGTTTTATTATTGGTTTTTAAATATCGTTCTGTACCTGTTCCAGAAGCTTTAATATTAGTGTAGAATTCCTGGTCCAGTTTCTTGATCTTAGGGGTCATAAAAAAAAGAACTTGAATCTTTTAGCTTTTAGCACCTGCTCTGGTGAGGCAGATTATATAAAGGCCAAAAATGATGCATGATTCACATGAAGTGTTCAAACTGGGAACCAGCCCCTACCAGTTGTGTTTCACTATCACAAACACACTTTAAGTCTTAGCCACATCTGTGCGCTATCTACATACCCTTTACTGACATGAAGAAAGCAAAGATAAAAAATAAATAGAAATTAGAGCAATTAAGCTAGATAACTAGTGGTCACTGTTCACTTAGAGGGCACCTGCTTGGGTACCACTTGCAGTATTTTTCAATGTATGTATACCCCCGATATAGATTACTACAGAATCTTCTCACAGTACTTCTGTAAAATATTAACTAGCAAGTTAGATATGTACTGCAGTTGTTTTTATTTTGTTGTTGGTTAAGTGGCCTTGAGATATAACATACATATCCTAATGCCATTTCACGAAATGTAAAGTACTAACACCAGCAATCTGTATTTTTGTGTTCCAGTGAGTAGGTAACGGAATTTATTAATTCTAAAAAATGCAAAACAATCTATATCTTAGTCATATTGGCCTGGTATCTGTGTGGTAAGACAAACCAGCCAAAGTTATATGTAATGTAATATAAAACCCTTGTGGTAGAAGAAAGAGCTCTTTGTTTTTCCACAGTAGTGTCATCCGTCATCCAGTACAGGGGTTTTCCTGGTTTCAAGATTCAGCACACGACTGTATTTGAGCCGTCTGCATTATCAAGCTATTATTAACATCTCAACACATGACGATGACAAAACTAGAAACAAAGTGCCGTCTCTGACGTGTGTATATTTAATAATCCGCTGTTCCTGTGAATCACAAACAGAAAATATCAATAGGAAGAGGGGATATTGGATGATACATTTAGAATGAAAAATTGAAATAGAACAACATTTTGTGAATATGTAAAATTTGTAAAGGCTATATTTGGTGCAAGTGAATAAATAGTCTTTGTCCCATTGAAAAGTCAAATCATGTATTATTTGTGCAATTGTGGAAGACATTTAAACAGCTGTGTTGATATTGGCTGAGACTTTGCGTATTAGGTGGCGGAGAATTAAAAACATAAAAAAAGCAGGCATGTAGAGTCCATTCCCCTGGAAATTTGTCTTTTTATGTGTCCAGTGGTGTTCAAACAGACTTTTCTCAGCATTTTATCTAGCACTCTCGTCCCCTTCATTTACCACATTCTTTGCTTATAGCGACTACACTCAACTGAACCCAAACAAGCCCACAGTGAACCCAACAGTCTTAGGGAATGTCTTAGGGAAAATAGGGAATGTTTGACTCAAAGATTTTTGTACTTTTGTATTACCGTATATATATATATATATATATATATATATATATATATATATATATATATATATATATATATATATTATTTCTCTTATTGTTGGCTCACTTTACAGAAGACATTTGTGGACATTTTTCACTACTTAAAAAATCTGAATCTTAATTAATAAAAAGAACAAGGCACTCAGTAACAATGCTCCTATACAATATGCATTGTCATACTCCCTCGCTGTAGACAATTTACTGAATACAATTTACTGGCTTTTGAGTCTCTCCACTCAGGTCCCCATCTAGTCTTTGAGACCCATGCTTTGTTCCATAGCAACCCCTGCTGAGAACGCCTGCGTAGCTGATCTGCAGGGTACCTGCTCCCTGCTAGTTTTTTCTAGCGTCTCAAAAAAGAACTCAGTGTAAAAAAGATCAATAGTACTCTGTAGTATAGCCTATCAGCTACTAACATTGTCTAAGCTAAACCATTGTCTTCATTGTTTTTGGTAACGCTGTTTGTGAATATAAATCAACTAATTATTATTTTCCAAGGCAGAACTACACATAGCACATATAAGCCTATTAAAAAGGTTACAGATTTAATGGTTCAGCACAATGCCTTCAGCTGGAAACAATCATTCTGCCCTTTTATTAAGGCATCTGTGCACCACACTTTTGGGCAAAGCATATGAGGACTAAAATGACTTGACAAGCAAAAGTATCTGCATGGAAATATTGCTGTTTTTTTTACTGGACATGTATATCTTCATTTAAAAGAATTGCACTGAAATTGTACGGAATAAGACAGGTACAATTAGATTTTGAAAAGCTTTGAAACTGCATAAATTTGAAGCAGACTGTTAAAAATATATACGTTCATGGTAAATGCAGTAGTGTAACAAAAACAAACTGTTTTTTTATTGGTAAATGTATAGATATTTACTGCAAAAAACTGCTGCTACATTAACAATGCAATTTTTTCTGCAAATGTACTGATATTTGTTTACAGTTATCACAGATTCATAATTAGCTCAGTGACTTGGAATGTTTTTATATCTTCAAAGCAATAGCATGTACTAAGACAACATAATTTTACTTCATCTTCAATTTAACTAATGAGTAAAGTTGTTGTTGTTGTTGTTGTTCTTCTTCTTCTTATTATTATCATTATTTTCAATGTAACATTGAATGTGGGTATGCAATAGTTGGTACTATATACAATAAGTGAATGTTGTTGGAATTATAAAGTTAATGTGTTGTTGATCATGGTTCCTTGCTATTGAACTATGTACAAATTATTATGCCAGACCATATACATAAAATAGCAGACACATGTGGATGCACTTTGTGTGTGAATGCCAAATTAATGTGTTTTTTTACAAACAGAAGAATGACCCTTTGAACCACACTTGAGCTCAAATTTGGCTGTTTTTTTTAATAAAATCTGTTATATGTACCATACCATACAATATATATATATATATATATATATATATATATATATATATACACACACACACACACACACAGTACTGTGCAAAAGTTTTAGGCAGGTGTGAAAAAATGCTGTAAAGTAAGAATGCTTTCAGAAATAGACATGTTAAATAGATTATATTTATCAATTAACTAAATGCAAAGTGAGTGAACAGAAGAAAAATCTAAATCAAATCCATATTTGGTGTGACCACCCTTTGCCTTCAAAACAGCATCAATTCTTCTAGGTACACAAAGACAGGGATTTTGTAGGCATATAGTCAGGTGTATGATTAAACAATTATACCAAACAGGTGCTTGTGGCAGGATGACAGAGGTTTGAGGCTCAGAGACAGTGAAAGGAGCAAAATAATGATCTTTATTAAACAAAAAATAATCAAATAAATAGGCACAAGGGCCAACAAAAAGGTTCAAATACAAATAATACACGTGACAACTTACAAAATAAATGGTCAGGTTCCAAGGCTTTTCAAAGAAAACACTCCCTCCTTCCAAACACAAAACTCCCCAAAACCCAGCACTCCCAAACAGAAAAACACCCCCACACAAAGGGTTTCACATGCCCTTTATACTCTGTGGCTGGAGCCCAATTAACTAATAATTAACAATTAAGCACTTAAGGCTCCAGCCACATTCTCACATGTATTTCCACAGGGAGGAACTTAACCCCCTCCCTGCTGATCCAAACCAAAACAAGAATCACAAAAAACATAATGAAAACAGTAAAACTAACAACAATAACAAACACAAATTTATAGGGGCGAGCTAGCACCCCATCACATTTCCCCCCCCTTGTGCGCAGCACACTTGGCCCCAACGGCCACCTCCCCCCTTAGTCCCAAAGTCGCGGACGAGGGGAAGTAAGTGGCCCAAGGGGGCGGCCATGGTGGGAGGTCCTCCTTCTCCCAATGCTGAGGGAGGTTCAGTCCACAGCCCGGCGCCCTCTTGGCGGGACCGAGACCTGGCGAAAGGGAACCAAGGTGCATTGGATGGGGCGTCGGGAGCGCAGGCAGACGACGACTCGGCTGCAGCCCCAGGCAGAGGTGCGAGCCCAGGCAACCAGGGGGAGCGGAGCAGGAGACCAGGCGACCTCCTGTGCCTGGTGGTGCTGCGACCTGGGAGTCAGGCCCAGCGACCAAAGGTCCAGACATGGAGCCTGGGTGTCCGGGAGCCCAGGCCGAGGGATCCAACCCCCAGGCGCTGGGCTGTGGCACAGGGGTGGTGGTCGGGGCTGTGGTGGATGTGGTCTCCTCACTTCCCCCCCCTTCTTCGTGGCCGGCAGCTACCCTTTGTGAGGCTCCGGCCACAGTACTTCCTGCTGCCATTCAGGACTGGCAGCGACCCCAGGAGAAGCAGGACCCTCGGGAGGCGACGGCGGCAGCGGACCCTCGGGAGGCGACGGCGGCAGCGGACCCTCGGGAGGCAAGCTCGGGAGGGGAGCCCCTGGCAGCGGGAGCTCCACTTCTCCCTCACTCTGCAAACGGTGGCTCCCCAGGCGATGCAGAGCAGCAGGCAACCCCAGGCGAAGCAGGACCCTCGGCGACCCCAGGCGAAGCAGGACCTTCGGCGACCCCAGGCGAAGCAGGACCTTCGGCGACCCCAGGCGAAGCAGGACCTTCGGCGACCCCAGGAGGAACAAAAGCAGAGCAGCAGGCAACCCCAGGCGATGTGAGGCAGGCATCCTTGGGCGTGGCCAACATTGCAGGAACCTCCGGCCAGGGTGGCAGTAGCCAGAGTTCCTCTTCCCCATTGGCAGCAGGAGGTAGAGCCCGCTCCAGCTCCTCTGGTGGCGGACGCGGGAACAGCAGCTCGTCTCCCTCTGATGGCGGAGGCAGGAACAGCAGCTCGTCTCCCTCTGATGGCGGAGGCGAGAACAGCAGCTCGTCTCCCTCTGGTGGCGGAGGCGAGAACAGCAGCTCGTCTCCCTCTGATGGTGGAGGCGGGAACAGCAGCTCGTCTCCCTCTGATGGCGGAGGCGGGAATGGCGACGCTGGTCCTTCCGGCGACGCTGGACCCTCTGGACCCCCTGGCGACGCGGGACCCCCTGGCCCCTCTGGCGACGCTGGACCCTCTGGACCCCCTGGCGGTGCAGGACCCTCTGGAGGCATTGGACCCTCTGGCCCCTCTGGCGCTCGGGACAGTAGCTCCACCCCAGGCGACGGCGGACCAGCATCCCTAGGAGAAAGCACACTGAGAGTTTCTCTAGACGATGTGGGCAGGCAGGCAACCCCAGGCGATGCGGACAGGCAGGCATCCTTGGGCGGTGCTGTGCCTCTTAGCCGCCGGGCAGCTTGTCCCCGCGCTCCCTTCAGCAGCCGGTACAGAGGCTGGGAGGGACCTCCAGCATCTTCTGCTGGCGGTGGAGGGAGAGACAGCTCCGGCTGTTCCCCCTCTGCTGGCGGTGGAGGGAGAGACAGCTCCGGCTGTTCCCCCTCTGCTGGCGGTGGAGGGAGAGACAGCTCCGGCTGTTCCCGCTCGGGCCGTGGACACACCGACTCCTCCCGCTCGGGCCGTGGACGCACCGACTCCTCCCGCTCGGGCTCCTCCCGCTCAGGCTGTGGACGTTCAGGCTCCTCCCGCTCAGGCTGTGGACGTTCAGGCTCCTCCCTCTCGGGCTGTGGACGTTCAGGCTCCTCCCTCTCGGGCGACGGCAGCGGCTCCCCCTCTCTGGGCGACGGCAGCGGCTCCCCCTCTCTGGGCGACGGCAGCGGCTCAACCCCCTTTTCTTCAAGGAGGGGGATCTCCCCCATGTCTATCGCCAAGTATGCCAGGACCATGACGGCTATCTCCTGGAGGGACCCCGTGTGGTGCTCTCTCTCCCACTCCTCCCACCTCTCCCTATCTTGATGCCACAGCGTGTTGATGGCTGTGGGGAGTTCGTGGAAGAGGTCCGCTTCGGGGTGCACCAACCACTCCCAGATCTCCTGTGATGGTGGTGAAGGCGGTGTTGTTGGGGTGGCTGCCGAAGACGGGTTGGTAGCTGCTCCTGGTCAGGGTTGTGGGGGCACCCTGCCCAGCTGTGGCCATCCAGCTCACAGCACCCACACCAGTCAGCTGGTGGCCCATCCGGACAGGACCTCCACCGATGGTCCTCCTTCCCGCACCAGGAGCACCACAGGAACAGGCTCGCTGGGTCCTCCCACAGGGTTTGGGTTGGTGGTGGCGGCCGCTGCTTTCTTCGCTGCCTTTGTTTTTTTCCCATTCCGCGCTCCGCCAAAAAAAAAACAAAAAAAAACTCAAAAAATCCAAAAATTCAAAAAAAATTCAAAATTCAAAAAAAATACTGCTCTGAGCCTCTAGGTGGCGCTATCCCACTCTGACACCAAGTGTGGCAGGATGACAGAGGTTTGAGGCTCAGAGACAGTGAAAGGGGCAAAATAATGATCTTTATTAAACAAAAAATAATCAAATAAATAGGCACAAGGGCCAACAAAAAGGTTCAAATACAAATAATACACGTGAAAACTTACAAAATAAATGGTCAGGTTCCAAGGCTTTTCAAACAAAACACTCCCTCCTTCCAAACACAAAACTCCCCAAAACCCAGCACTCCCAAACAGAAAAACACCCCCACACAAAGGGTTTCACCTGCCCTTTATACTCTGTGGCTGGAGCCCAATTAACTAATAATTAACAATTAAGCACTTAAGGCTCCAGCCACATTCTCACATGTATTTCCACAGGGAGGAACTTAACCCCCTCCCTGCTGATCCAAACCAAAACAAGAATCACAAAAAACAATGAAAACAGTAAAACTAACAACAATAACAAACACAAATTTAGAGGGGCGAGCTAGCGCCCCATCACAGTGCTAATGATCATCAATTCAATATGTAGGTTGAAACACAATCATTAACTGAAAAAGAAACATCTGTGTAGGAGGAATAAAACTGGGTGAGGAACAGCCAAACTCAGCTAACAAGGTGAGGTTGCTGAAGACAGTTTACTGTCAAAAGTCATACACCTGAGCACAGCAACAGGACACAAGGTAGTTATACTGCATCAGCAAGGTCTCTCCCAGGCAGAAGTTTCAAGGCAGACAGGGGTTTCCAGATGTGCTGTCCAAGCTCTTTTGAAGAAGCACAAAGAAACGGGCAACGTTGAGGACCGTAGACGCAGTGGTCGGCCTAGGAAACTTACTGCAGCAGATGAAAGACACATCATGCTTACTTCCTTTCGCAATCGGAAGATGTCCAGCAGTGCCATCAGCTCAGAATTGTCAGAAAACAGTGGGACCCTGGTACACCCATCTACTGTCCGGAGAAGTCTGGTCAGAAGTGGCCTTCATGGAAGACTTGCGGCCAAAAAGCCATACCTCCGACGTGGAAACAAGGCCAAGCAACTCAACTATGCACGAAAACACAGGAACTGGGGTGCAGAAAAATGGCAGCAGGTGCTCTGGACTGATGAGTCAAAATTTGAAATATTTGGCTGTAGCAGAAGGCAGTTTGTTCGCCGAAGGGCTGGAGTGCGGTACACGAATGAGTGTCTGCAGGCAACAGTGAAGCATGGTGGAGGTTCCTTGCAAGTTTGGGGCTGCATTTCTGCAAATGGAGTTGGGGATTTGGTCAGAATTAATGGTCTCCTCAATGCTGAGAAGTACAGGCAGATACTTATCCATCATGCAATACTATCAGGGAGGCATCTGATTGGCCCCAAATTTATTCTGCATCATGACAACGACCCCAAACATACAGCGAAAGTCATTAAGAACTATCTTCAACGTAAAGAAGAACAAGGAGTCCTGGAAGTGATGATATGGCCCCCACAGAGCCCTGATCTCAACATCATCAAGTCTGTCTGGGATTACATGAAGAGAGAGAAGCAACTGAGGCTGCCTAAATCCACAGAAGAACTGTGGTTAGTTCTCCAAGATGTTTGGGCCAACCTACCTGCCGAGTTCCTTCAAAAACTGTGTGCAAGTGTACCTAGAAGAATTGATGCTGTTTTGAAGGCAAAGGGTGGTCACACCAAATATTGATTTGATGTAGATTTTTCTTCTGTTCACTCACTTTGCATTTTGTTAATTGATAAATATAAACTATTAACATGTCTATTTTTGAAAGCATTCTTACTTCACAGCATTTTTTCACACCTGCCTAAAACTTTTGCACAGTACTATATATATATATATATATATATATATATATATATATATATATATATATATATATATATATATATATATATATATTGTATGGTATGGTACATATAACAGATTTTATAAAAAAAAAACAGCCAAATTTAGCTCAAGTGTAAGTATATATGTACTATACAGTATAAATATAATCTTATTGTGGAAATTCACTGTTTGCAACACATCAAAAGAGATTTGAAATCTTCAGTTTTATGAATTTTTTAGTTATATCAAATGAAAGGGACTGTAACAGGTTAAGATTGAAGTGGTTTTAGGGTGTTATTTCAGTTGTTTCCACAAAGGAAAATGTTAAGGTTGTGTGCAGCCTTAGACCCCCAAAGAGTCACTGTGTGCCCAGCCTTTTTATACTGAATTAAATAAAGAGCCACCTTAACAGTTCCATGTGCCACAAAGCGTTTCATAATTAAAGCCTTTTTATCCTCATGAAGTACTATTAAAGTCATGAGGATTATAAACTATACGCTACTAGAAACTATTCTCTAAATGGCATGGATAAAACAGCATGTCATTTATTCAAACCACATTTTTTTGCTAGGCCAGCGTATAATACATTTTGTGTAAGGCAAATCTGATACATTTATACATTCTGGAAACTTTCAAATCTCCTTTGGATCTGTCAGCAAGGAAAGCCGGTTTGTATCTCTGTGGCAATGCGCCCCGTCCCTGTGTGCATTTGTATGTTGCGTGTGTAAATGTTGGTGTATAGATTGGTACACGGGATATAAACGGGTCTGTGTTTCACGTGTATTTAAAGTGTAGATTTGTATTTAGGCACGAGGAGAGCACAAATCACTTCACGTGCTGGTTAAATGTAATATGTGAGCACGGGGTTGCACAGAATTAATTCACGTGCTGGGATTCAAGTGAATAATTAATTAGTAATTGAATCCCAGCACAATAGTATATATAGACGCACATTTCTTGCACTCAGGGTTGGGTGTTCGGAAGAGGAGAACGGGTGAGAGAGAGAGGAGAGTTAAAATCATTAGAATAATTATAAGTGTTTTGTACTCACCGTGTTTGTTTGTCTCCGTGCACCGTTTGTTAAGTGTTTAGTCGTTTTGTCTGTCTGTTTATTTTGGCGTCAAGTGCCGTGTCCTGTTTTGTATTCCATTGTTCAAACCTTTTATTTGTTATTAAACGCTGAGTGCAGCCATTGCACTCGGCTCATCATCACAACCACCATCTCTGTGTATTCCTTTTCTGGTCTGACGCCACCCACTCTGGCCGTCTTTGTGACAATCTCCCACTGCTTTCAATGCTTCACTTGACAGTATGTTAATGGATTACATCATAAACAAATAGTTTGTCATATTCTTTTCAACTGTACTGCATATACAGGATAAAATACGAGATGTGTGTTCCTCTCCCTCAGTCAATGCCACATTAGACCACTGAAAGAAATGCTTTTGAAAAGGAATGTGCATTATTGGGTACACATGCAAATGGAAAACTACAATTATAACTTTAAATAACTTCTTACATTTTATTAAAAATTACCCATCTGGTGGTGGGATGAAAAATCAGCTTGAAAGTTCTGGGGCTATTGACATATACTTAAATCAGGAATAAACTAAAAATGAATGAGTATTGAGTATCTTAACATAGTGTTTTGCAATGAACGTATCAATGCCTGCATACTTGTATTCTGTTGGAGAATGCAATTAAAACTGGTGGCTTGCAGGTCAAATTACATTTTATGTTGACTTTGGTTCTACAGAAATGTCTTGAAGAAGTGTCAAAATGTACTTTTTTTTCAATACATATTCATGTTACAAGGATGGGGGGGTTTAACTCAAAAGTCTCAACCAGTATCCTGTTTCTATTTAAATGGTTGGTACACACAGGCAGTACCTTCTTTTCCAGAATAAACTTTTGATTCTTTGCATAAGTATATATCAATGTAATGGGGTCACACATTAGTTTATAGCCTGAAGAAATTATACTTTAAATGAATACGCTTTTAAACCATAACATGAAAGCACTATGCATCTTGGTCTGCACACAAATGGAGAGCATATGGCAAACATAACATGCAAAGCATGTTGAAATTAAAAAAAAAAAGTCTGCCAACAATGTACATGGCAGGTTTCCAAACTCTCCTCAATTGACCCCACCTAAAGTACATTCTTTGAGGTTTTTTCATATGTAAAAATACTTGGTGCTAAATTTTTTGAACATGAAGGTTGCGGTGGTTAAATCTTTTTAAAAAAAAGTTATCTGCTTAAACACTCTCAAGGTGTTTCTTTCAGCAAAACACTTTAACTCTGTTTTGTTTTCAATCTTTTTTCCACATAGTAGACAGTACTGTATACTGCCATCTAGGTGAGAAATAGGGAATTGAGAAATGCCTGCTAATTCACTTACGAATGCTCATGCACTGCTTACTATAATAAATGTTTCTAATGAGGAGGCCTAATGAAAAACATAAAACTGAAATCACTGAGAAAAAAATCTATTGATGAAGATGATTTGTCTAGAAACAGAACATGCTGTATAAATTGCATTTTAAGATATCTTGAAATATTTAAAGATATCTCTAACTCATTTCGAGATATCTCAAATTGAATTGTAGATATCTTTAATTGTGTAATTTAAGATATCTAAAATTAATTTTAAGATACCTGTAAATCAATTAGAGATATCTAAAAATTATGTCTTTCAATGCTATGGAAACCATGTGGATTTTGCTAGCATGGTACGCCAAACTGTCATTTAGAGATATCTCTAAATCATTTGAAGATATCTTCAAATGAACAGGAAGCCATTTCAAGATATCGCGAAATGACTTCCTGTGATAATGCTCTATGTTTTGAATAGACTTCCTGTCCATTTAGAGATCTCTCCAAATGAACAGGAAGTTATTTCGAGATATCTCTAAATGATTTAGAGATCTCTCTAATTGAACAGGAAGTTATTTTGAGATATCTCAAAATGATTTAGAGATATCTCTAAATGAACCGGAAGTTATTTTGAGATATCTGCAAATGATTTAGAGATGTCTCTAATGAACAGGAAGTTATTTTTAGATATCTTAAATTATTTAGAGATATCTCTAAATGAACAGGAACTCATTTTAAGATATCTTACATTGAATTTCAGCTATCTTGAAATGATTTAAAGATATCTCAAAATTTATTTTAGATAACTCATTTAAAGCTCCATTTAGGGATATCTGTAAATCAATTTAAGATATCTCTAAAAGCATTTTAGATATCTTAAAATGATTTAGAGATATCTTTAAATATTTGGAGATATCTCTAAGTGAATTTGAGATCTCTAAATGATCATTTGGCTTGCCAACCTGCACTGGTTTCTGTGTGGCAGCTTCTTTAAGAATCCTGAAGCAGGAAGTCCTGACCAATAGTATCAATGGCTACATAGTATGCATTAGGAGGGAAGGTTATCTCCTATTCCATGATAAAATACATACAAGCCTCAGAGGCTTCCTTAATTCGCTTGAAATGCACAAAATATCATGCATTTCCAAAGAGACCCACTACTGCTGCATTGCTATGTTTAAAAAGAGCAAACATTGCAGACTCATAATCCCACTGCCTTGTGCTCAAATGCTGTATCTTTAAACACTGCACTTAAACATTCCTTTTCTTCACAGAAATGACACATACAGTTTTAAAAACTGTTAGATAAATATTCTCTATGGTTGTTTAATAATTTCAAAATATATGGGAAGTTTATGTCCAGGGTTCAATCTATTTTTTTTTTCTTCTCCCTATATTGTTGTCGTGGAAATCCTTTTTTTCTTTGCTTGCTTGTCATTTTTACTTTCATGATGAATGTACAGATTTTTTGAAACACAATATGGATTTACTGCTTATCAATAACTCTACTGCAGGTCCATCTCACTCCCAATGCACATCCATGGGTATGTTGTTAGTGCCAAGATGAGAACATGTTGGTTATTCCTTATTTAATTAACCTAATGCAGTCATTGACACGAGGAAATGCCTGCTCTGCAGCTGTACACAGGGTCCTGTACAGTACAGTATATTGCAGAGGGGATCTCAAGGATAATAACCTGTAACTAGGGTTCTGCATTTTGTAGGTTAATGTCTTATTGATAGTTTGCCGTTTCTAGCACATATTTGCAATGCCTTTATAGCATGTAGTTTGGCCCCAGCATTATGGTGCACCAAGAATCAAATCTGAGCTGTAACTACAGTGTAATAGTTGTACTTGTAGTGAAGTCAATGAAAGATATATGTTACCTGTGCAGCTGAATTTGACTACTGGTAAAGGCACATACGTTGTTAGAACTGCAATTCAAAGTATTTTCCTTTTATATACAGGTATATATTTATATACTGTATATATTTGTTTTTATGGTTCGTACAGAGCATCACTCACAAAGAAAATAAAAAGCAATGCAATAACCAGGAACTAAAAAAAAAAGGTTATGTTCACCAATAGCCAATTTGAAAATCATGTTTAAATAGGGACCATCTGAATTTCTTTATTGTGCATTTTTCCAGTGGAAAGTGATAGCATAATGGCCAGCTGTGTGATAATATTGGCAAGACATCTCGGTGTTTCTATTGAAAAAGTTCAGACACTGAATGTGTTGTATTTTGGTGAAGAAATCTTCTTTTGTATGAGATATGTATCGCTCTTTGTGGGAAAAACCCTTTTGCATGAGAATGCCTTGCTTACGCTATTTAAAGAGTCACGTGAACGGTTACAGAGAACGCTGGGCTGCAACATGACAGCAGGCTCACTGCTATGCTGCTGAACTCTTTGAGGTTTATATTCCTCTGCTATACGGATACTGTCATGTATCTTTTTGTTCTGCATGTCTGCAGCTTGCCTGTTTATGTGGGCATGCAGACATCTTAAATTCAAGTTTGTGGGAGGGACTGTCTAGTTTTAAAGGTTCTTTTAAAAGCCATGCATACTTTCAAGCACTCAATCATAAATTCTAAAACGTATACAGTGTGAAACTTAGATATACTAAAATAAACTCAGATTGAAAGTTTGGCCTTTTTTAAAAGTCAGTCAAGAAATGTTAATTTAACATGTGTATGTATGTATTTACTCACTTTACAAAATTTATTAAAACGTACTTGTGTTCATCCTAAGGGTACACGTGCAGAACAATTGATGTACGACTGGTGGCATATTGTCAAAAGTTGCCTAATTAGATTTTTAGATATACTTAGCTAAGTCTGATGGATACATTGTAATAACAGCCAATTGACCTTGCCTGGTTAACCAACGCAATTATGCCTGACACAATGAAGCTGACACTTATGAATTTATACAGCACGTGATGGCCTGCACAAAGTACAGAGCAAGTACATCAAGGCTGATTCACATTTGACTGCTAGTCCCATTTTTATTTGATACTGAAATTTCTAAAGACAGAGTCACTACTAACCTGTCTATGTCAATTTGAAAAACCATTTAAAAACAGGAAGGAAAATGTTGCTTTAGCACTGCAGTCAAAACAGAGCTCTGGTGCCATTCAACACAAAGCAGCAGAAAGTGGTCATATTTTGGAGAATGTGGTTTACTGCATCAGTGTGTATTTTCTTCGTAAGGACTTCTTTAGAATCTGAACGCTGCATTCAGTTTCATCACTATGTTTCAAAGCCTGCTGTCATAAAGACGTTTTATTGGGTTAAAGACATTTCAAGGCACAAGTATGTGTCATACACTAAAATGCTGCATGTTACTGAAAACATATTTGCCAACTACAAGGTTAAAATAAAATGTGTGTTGTGTACATTTCAAGTTAGCATCCCTTGAAGGTTGAATATGAAGCATCTAGCCCCATCTAGTGACTGACTACCATACAAACAATGCTTTGAAATCTGTACATATGGTAAAATAAAAATGAAGGCCAACATTACTTTGACTCAAACTTGTACTAATACTGTATATTTTTGGCGTACTAAAAGTAGGCTGAACACATTTGTATTATTTGTGAATACAAAATAAGATATGAATTATAGGTAGTGAATCTCTAACTGACGGTTTAATTTCACATAAAATAGTATAAACGGCTGACTTCTTCACAAAATGCAATGAACCTCATCACCACTATCCACCCTGATCACACCACCACTGTAACCACCTGGACCAGGTGCTAGTGTTTTAAAGTATCAGTCTATTCCCACCTGTTTTGTAGGGGTGTTCTGCTGTACTGTATGTGCTCTACCTACAATATATAAGTACTTCAGCTCAGACCTCCAGCAATTCAGCTACTGTATGTTGTAACTGCACACTTTTTTTAAATTGCAGAACATTTGCTAGTAGAGGTTTTAATAAGGTTCCAATCTGGTTTTGTATTCTTTAGGCTCATGAACAATGCCTTTACTAACCCAATATTTCCAGTGTATGAAATACAATTAGAAACCATCTTGGAAATACACATTCTTGATGTATTGAAAATACAGCACTTTGCAGACTAACACATGCTTATTATAAGTTTTTGGGTTTTTTTTTACAGCCAGCTAAAAGCGTACACAGCCTAAAGTAAAACTACAGTATGCTGCTAATTTAAACTTAAAACTAAATTTAAAAACAAATATACAATAGTGCGTTTAGAATAATACTGCCAGATATTTGCTCAGACCTGCCGACACCTAACTAACTCAGTCATTGCTCTCTGAGGACATTAGCCATTTATAGCTGGACCAAACTTCACTTACACTTGATTGGATCAATTGTCTTTGCTGTGATTTTAAATTAAGTTGCGATTTTCACATTACATAATAATATGTGATCATCATGTCCTTTCACCTTGATTGTGCATTATTTGGGTAGTATGAATAGGGTACACTGTATACAGACTTTAGAAATGGGAAATCAGCATTAAAAAACATTTTGAAAGTATTCTGTAAATAGGATCAATAATTGCATGTGTTTAAAAGTGAACAAAAAGTGTGACGCAATAGTATTAAAGTCTGGGAATAATGACTGGTAGAAAAATATTATATGGTTCATTACAGGGATGTTAGGTAAAAAATTCCAAACTTTTTTTACCTTTACTTTTCTTCCAATTAAAACAGAAAAACATCTCATGTTAAATAAAGAAATGTTATGCTGTATGTATTTATTCAGGTTTTATAAACAAAAAAGCTGATTTTAAAAACTGGAGCAGATAATCTAAATTGTGAAAATATCTACGTTGATGTCTTAGCAAAATAAAACAGAAAGTTTAAAGCTAGCAGTAGACATTAACAACTATCAAGGATCAATTTATCAAAACTGCATTTACCCAATTTGTAAAATATTTTAGCGGCTTTTGAAAATCATACACTCTGTGCAAACTGTAACCCTTTCCCGCTGAATATTACTAGGGGCCGATAGCTCTCTTAGTGAAAATGAAACTTGGCAGACAAAATGCACTCTAACACATTCAAACAGATTGAAGGGATTTACATGGGCATGAACCTCCGCGTGAACACAGTGTGGAGGAGCTGAAAAGTCATTTTGTTGCCAGCCAGAGGCTGAGGACCAAATGACATAAGTACATCAACTGTTCACTGTGCATAAGAGGTCTTACAGGATACGTCTCACACCATATAGTACAGGAGGAATTGGCCTAGGGTAATGTTCACCTCTCTAGACAGAATACTTGGGTGAGAATTGGCCTGGGCTAATGTTCACCTCTCAGAACAGAATACTGGGGAATAAGGCTGGGGTGAGGATAACCCTCTAACATTGACACTGAGTAAAAAACATCAGGGGCCATGTGCCAATATTATATACTAGCATATATTCAAGGGGCTGTAATCTTTGCTCTCATTAAGTGGAGAAACAATTATTAGTGCAATCTCTGATTTTTTTTCCCAGCTAAAATTTAATTTAACTTGGGACAAGAACTGTTACAAAACATTAACATTAAATGATGAGCTCTATAGTTTTAATGCTGAACTTTCTGTAAGCTAATACTATAAAATGCAAAATCCTAACTAACCCTTGAATTGCTGCTTTTAAGCATATTTATGGGTTAGTTAGTTAATCAGAGAATTATTTCAATTTACCAATATGATTTGAAGTGCAATGGAGAGGTTTTACTGTTTTCGTTAATAGGAGAAAGAAAAAAAGTCTAAATTAATTGGTGTTAAAAAATATTAATAATAATAAGCTGAGCATGAAGACAGACAGAGGCATTTGTCAAAATCATTTAAAACAAAAAACAGCTTTAAAGACTCTTTAAAGCATTGTCAGCAGTGCGGAGTACCGCCACTTCTCAACTCCCAGAGTGTATTAAAAAACAACTGCAACTCCCAGAGTGCATTACAAAACAACTGCAACTCCCAGAGTGCATTACAAAACAACTGCAACTCCCAGAGTGCATTACAAAACAACTGCAACTCCCAGAGTGTATTAAAAAACAACTGCAACTCCCAGAGTGCATTACAAAACAACTGCAACTCCCAGAGTGCATTACAAAACAAATGCAACTCCCAGAGTGCATTACAAAACAACTGCAACTCCCAGAGTGTATTAAAAAACAACTGCAACTCCCAGAGTGCATTACAAAACAACTGCAACTCCCAGAATGCATTACAAAACAACTGCAACTCCCAGAGTGCATTACAAAACAACTGCAACTCCCAGAGTGCATTACAAAACAACTGCAACTCCCAGAGTGCATTACAAAACAACTGCAACTCCCAGAGTGCATTACAAAACAACTGCAACTCCCAGAATGCATTACAAAACAACAGCAACTCCCAGTGTGTATTGCAATACAGATTATTTTGAATGGTCCAGGTCAAGTTGCAATTAGACACAGTACTGATAAGATGAGATGAGCTGGACAGGGAAAGAGGGAAAGAGAGACAGCTGGACAGGGTGCATGAGTGAGAGCTGGACAGGGAGGCACAGAGAGAGAGAGAGAGAGAGAGAGAGAGAGAGAGAGAGAGAGAGAGAGAGAGAGAGAGAGAGAGAGAGAGAGAGAGAGAGAATTGGGTAGGGAGACAGAGATAGAGGTGGAAGGTGGAAAGGGAGACTGAGAGTACTCTGAGTACCGCCACTTTTATTTTTCCATTTCAAGCACTGATTGTCAGACGTAAAGGTATCAAAAAGGCCATTAATCCAGCATTAAATGACTGGAGCACTGCACTGCCGCTTCAATTATCTTCACAGTCAACTTTGTTGTCTAATCGTTGCACAAACCTTGGCAGTCTGGAATAGTCACAATCAATTAACATGAAACACGACCTCTTGTGTGAAAGTCAAACAAAATATTAAAAAAAACTTGTTGGATAAGTTGCCTAAATACATTGATTTGCTTCCATATGTCTACCATTACACATTTATAGAATGAAGGTACAGGTTTCAGGTTTTATGAGATCTAAAAATGTTCCATAGTTCACTAAAAATGTTCCACAGACACTTCTTTGATTCTACAGATTACTGTGAAATCTAATGTTTGGCATACGAGACAAAACTAATCATTGCTATTTACTCAAATACTTTTTTGTCATTCTTGTACCAACAAAGATTTTTATTTTATAGGTCAATATAATTATTGTGTGTTGGCTGAAGTTCTGCCTAGTATACTGGCTGTATAACACTGTACCCTGCAATTTGTTAATAACCCATGCCCTGGGCCCAACAGGTGATGGTACATTATGCTTTGGCAAATCAAACGGCTACAGTCTCTGGCCAATTGGTAATGAAAAACAGAAGGAAAGGAACATTCCTTTGGGTAGATGAAGTGCTTATGTAGTCCTATGAAATGCCATTAAACAGTATGTCGCATAACCTGGTGTTGCATGCTTCATTTTGTTCTTATGAAACTCTGCAGACATAATCAATAGCACAATAAACTGGAAAACTTGTTTTTGTGTCTACACCTTCTATTGATTTTCTGTCAAGTGTTAATGAAAATGTTATTTAAGAAAACTAATTGGATTCTATCAGCACAGCACACTGTAATATAAAATCTTTTCCATCTGCTTTATTTTCATGCCAGAAACTGATCTGTTACTCTTGCAACATTATTATTATTATTATTTTTTTTTTTAAATTTAATCGTCACCAATGGTATTTCTCCCCAAGTTGGAATGCCCAATTATTATTTTTATCCCGGTTCACTGCTGCTGCAACCCCCTGCCAATTTGTCATTTTTTGCACTGCAGATCCACAGTAAAGCTACCAGACCTATAGTGGTGGAGGACAACACAGATATGAATGGCTCCACTGCAGATCCACAGGTGCCCTATTAGACACAGGGGTTGCTGGTGCACGGTGAACTGTGGATTGCCCTGCCAACCTAATCCCTCCCTATCCGGGCAGCGCTCTGCCAATTGTGCGCCACCCCCTAGGAACGCCAGGTCAGGGTCGGCATTGGCATAGCCGATCACTGAACCTGCGATCTCCAGGCTATAGGGTGCATCCTGCACTCCACGCGGAGCACCTTTACTGGATGTGCCACTCAGAAGCCCCCCCTCTCTTGCAACATTATTAATGTAAACACTCTTTATTTAAACAAAGTGGTGTTGCCTGCTTTCCTGATATATTCGACAGCAGTCCAAAAGATGGGTGCTATACAAACTAATGTACACCTTTAATACAATGGCAAATTACAGAAAGAGTTATGGCTTCTTGCCACCAAAAGTGAACTCCACTGTAGCTATCTTGTGAACATAACATAAGCATAGACTAAATTCTGAGCAGAATTAAAGAGTGTCTCAGGGCATATCTTTACTGCTATCTGTATTAGATAGATAAAAGACTATCACACTATCTGTTAGAGTAAGTAGCAGGGTCCCGAAAAATGTAGCATTACACGTCCCCACGTGTTGATACAACTGTTTAAATAACGTACCTGTAATTTTTCTTTTCATTAACATCCGGACAACTTTTTACACTTAGCAAACAGTCTGTTTCAAAGCTCTTTTCAAAATGGCCGCTCAGTGCGCTGATAGTGTAAGGATATTGCCCACAGGGTGGCTCTTTTGAAGAGAGATTTGAAACAGACTTTAAAGTTATAAGTGTAAAAAGTTGTCAGGAGGATGTTAACAACGAAAAGAAAATTCCAGGTACGTTATTTAAACAGTTGTAGCAACACGTGTGGATGTATAACGCTATATGTTTCGGAACCCCGCTACTTTTTAAATCATGAGACATTAGTAATCAGTCTGCTTGCTATAAAAAGCTATTATTCTTTCTATAGAGATGGTCCTTAATACAGTAAGTTATGGTGGTAGTTTAGTAATTAAACTTATTGTCTTAAAGTTGGCGTCTGCTAAGAAATAATAATAATAATAATAATAATAATAATAATAATAATAATAATAAACTAGACATTTAAAAAGACATTTAGCAAGTACAGTACTCTTAAAATGTAAAAAAAGTGACTTCTTTATGATAAATGTTTTGAGAAGTTGAGATACTATGTATCAGCTTGACTGTTATATAATAGATTAGAACAAGCTTTCGTGCCCTCAAAATTCTAATTTCTCATGTACTGTAGGTGGGAATGTGAAGAAGCAGATATGATAGCTTACATGCAATTCAGAATTGCCATTAATCAAGAGCCTTAACGTGTGTTGCTGAAATCAGGGGATATATACTTAGTTTTATTTAACATTTACAGCTTGTCTATGGTATAGAATTATGTAGCTATATGGAAGTAGAGGTATTGTATTTATGTTAGATTTGTCTATAGCGCTGTAGAGATTTGCACGTACGTTCTTGTATATTGTTGGCTTGGCCACTAGAGGTCTCAGTTTCTGCTCAAAGATGTACAGTTCATTTAAAGGGTCCTGTTTACTAACGGTAACTCGTCGGGAGTTATTGAAAGATAGTTTTTATTTTTTCAGAATTTGATATTATGAAACAGTTCTAGGTTGTTGTTGACTCCATTTTAACATGAAGAACAGTTCCATGAATATCAAACTTTATTTTGTTCACAAAAAAAATTTACGTTATGAGTTAAATATTTGTAAATTGGGTCCAGCATTTTAAAGCTAAATGCCTTATTGAATAATAATTGCATTTAATAAGTTACCGTAATGTGTTCTGGTATAAGTGCACATTTCCACGTGGCGTATGTATGTATGTATGTATGTATGTATGTATGTATGTATGTATGTATGTATGTATGTATTTTAATGTCTAAATAAATTATGAGATAATTGGCCAAAAAATGTAAACCTTTCAAAATATGAAATGGTATTTGTGCTGAAAGGTTATGGTGGCATTTATTGGTATTTAACAATTGGAATGACCTTGTTGTAATGTAATTTAAAAATAATTTATTTATTTCTAATGGGTCAAAAAGAATTTGTGTGACTTTCACTGATATATTGAATATTAATGGTACTATTTTATAAAGAATGTTAGAATTAGTTTCTTGAAGTTATTATAATGTTTATATATTTGTTTAATTGATAGTGAAGGAAAATCCAATTGAGCTACATTTAGTGGGGTCATAAACCATTACAGTCTTAATTTTACCTCAGCAGTGTCTTCAATTAATATTTTCAAACAGTGGAGCATCATTTAGATTCCTTACACCCTTAATTCATTTCAATAATATATATTGATGCACAAAAGAAACACCACACTCAGGTCTAATGGATTTAATCAAATATTTCAAACATAGATATCAAGTAAAATCACAGAAAATGTGATAAAAAATAAGATCAAAGAATCATTCTAAGTTTCCAGTATGAAATGAAACACAATGTCAAAATGAAAATATTACAAAGTTAGTATGGGGTCTGACCTCCCTGAGCATTAACACAATCCTATCAGCCTCTGGATAAACTGCTGTGGGATGTTCCGCCATTCTTCCTGTGCAGCTGCAGCCAGCTGGCGAAGGTTGGCTGGCTGCGGTTGTCTCCTGTGGATGGCACTGGCAATTTGGTCCGATAGATGTTCTGTTGGACTCAGGTCAGGACTAAAAGCTGGCCACGGCAAGACCTCGACATTGTTTTCTTGAAGTCGTGCAATCGTAATCCTGGCACTGTGTGGTCTTGCATTGTCCTGCTGGAAAATCAACACTTCCGGATTGGCTTGCAGGAACAGAAAAACTGTTGCCTCAAGGACTTCATCAATGTATCGCTGAGCAGTAAGGTTGCCCTCAATCTGCACAAAAAGTGTTCTTGTGTTAAAGGAGATTTCTTTAACACAAGAACAATGCAACTGTTCTGACTGTTGCTTGAACAATGCAACAGTCAGCATAACCCTCGCCACGATGTCTCCACACAAGTTGTCTTCCGTCAGGTCAGTCAAGGGCAAAACGGCATTCATCTGTGAATAAAACACTCCACCACTCTCTCTGCTGCCACCTCCGATGTAACAAGGCCCACAGAAGATGGTGATTTCGTCTCTCAGCTGTCAACATGTTACCCCTGAACGGCCTCCGAGCATGCAAATCATTTTCATGCAGACGACGAGCTACAGTCATTCTGCTGATGCGCGGCTTATTTCTTCCTGGAATTTCTCATGCTGTAGCCACTGCAGTCTGAAAACGATTACACAGACGGATCAGTCAGATGTGATGGTCCTGGGCCGTTGTGGTGACCCTCTGCCTTCCAGGACGTGGCCGGTCCCACACAGAGCAGGTTTCCTGGTTTCTCTGGCCTAGTCTGCTGATTGTTGAAGCAGAACATCTCATTCTCCGGGCAACTTCTCTCACAGACAGACCGCCTTAAATCATGCCGATAGCAACCAGGCGATCTTCATAGTCAAGCGGGGCATGGTCGTATCTTTCGCTGTTCTTGCGTTAATTAAAATCATGTCTTTTTGAATGGTTATTTATACAGTTTTTAATCAGCTCACTGCACACCTCACACAAATCACATGACTTGAGCTCAGTATTTTGTTATCCCAAAGAACAATACTACTCAAACAATTAACAAACCTATCTGCTCACTATTTAAAATGTAAATAACATTATGTATGTGCCCAATGAGCTATTGATATAAAACTTAACTGTTGTGAACATTAGTCAATCAATAAATAATGCAATAGAAATTACCATTTTGCTGTTCTCCAAGGGCTGACTTCCATTTTTGTAAATTGGTTCTTTATCTTTGTCTGTGCATCTCTGCGAGGTGAGACAGTTTCTTGGCATCTAAGACTGAGATTGTGACATCATCTGAGAATTGGTAGGTATTGAGCTGTTTGGATTGCATATGACTGACATCTCTTCAAAGACCATATAGACCTGTACTTTTCCATTAAGTGCTGTCTGCATTATTAACATATTACCAAACTAGGGCTAGTACTAGAGAAAGAGAGTACTTTTTTTTTTTCATAACATAACTTAAGAGGTTTTTGTTCTTACCATAACCTCTAACATAATTGAAGCACTTCATTCCCTGGCTTCAAGAGTCACTCATCTTGGTGCATCATAACCACAGAGGTCCAGTGTGGAATATACAGTAAATATATATATATATATATATATATATATATATATATATATATATATATATATATATATATATATATATATATAATAGTATTATAGTTTATTCATGTTTACTTCAACATGACCTCTGGCTATTTTGGTAACCAGCATATTGTCATTTTCTATCTATGGGCGAGTATATTGTAGCAGGGTCCTCTTGTGTATGGCTGTGAGTGGATTGTGCAGGTGGAAGCAGTGTGTCTGTAGAGGGATGAGCTGTCCCCATGATGATACAGCTTTTAACCTTCCCTCTCCTTCAGCATGATGGGGTGAATTACAGTAAATGATAGTTACCCTGTCTGCAAATTGATTTGACCTGACTGCATCTCACTGCTCTAATGGACTGGATGGGTGAAATCTCTTGGGAGAGGAAAACAAGTCCAAGTGAATAGGGATGGGTTAAGAGGAGCAAGCCTGCTTTTCATTGCTGGGTCAAATCGACTCAACCTTGTGGTTCTGCTTGTAAAAATGTGGGCAAAGCACATTAAAGTCTGAGTAATAATCGCCGGGTTATGTGTTCATACAGGGATTCAAAGATTAACTTGAAAATTGGATTTTTATTGATACAAATTTCAATTTACGAGTGTGAGAGAGAGGATATTGAAGGCTTTAATCAAGTCTTCAAGAAGCACACCTTTTAATGAAAATATAATCATTTTGTCACATCATAGTAAGTATTTATATTTGATACAGACAACATTTACTTGCTTGTATTTTTGTTTACTGTATTCCACTTGAGTTTTTGAAACCAGAATGTATTTTTTAAATCTCTTTAAATACATTCAATTAATATACAATTTAGAACTAACATCAGTTTAAAGGTGTTTTCCAAGCCATTTTACAAAGTCTTAATATTCAGATAAATTATTATTTAAGCTATAATTGACAGCTACCATATGTTTACCAGTTAGTAATCACTAGGCTGAGTAATTATTCAGTGCATTATAGCAGTTCTTTGTTTAATAGTATGGCATCAGCTGGTGATTCATTTGGTGGCTTCTTTATAGGTTACAAAGGGCAGAAAAGGAAGTTGGGAAACTAGCGTATTCTGGGGTAATTTCGACATACCTTTACAGCAAATTGTGTTTGTTTCCTGCTTGCCACTTACTGTACATCTCACTTTGTTTCTGGATTTGTGCCAATACAATTTTTTTAATCTGATAACATACAGGTGTTGTTATTTGTAGAATCCTTATCTGTGGTACAGTATAATAAGCACCTGTTTTCAAGGGAGCAGCTGTTATTACTGCTTGGTATTAATGACTATGGTGTCAGTTAAGTATTCCTACCCACTTACTTGATATTAAAACCAAAGTCACTGTATCCCTCCTTCTTTTAGTCTTGCATTACTATATGTATTTATTTTCGTGGTTTTTATATGTAAACCTTTCACTTGAGTCAGTCTGTCTCAGTGTATTTAACAACAATAACAGGCATCTTTATTAGCACAGTACAGTACTGTAAAATCCATTCTGGACATACTGTATATTTTAATAAGGGTGACCCCTGTCTGTGGCAGTGCCAAGCAGCTGGGTTGGGTGGTCATGAAATTAAAGTGAGTCATACCTGAGCTCAAATAAGATCGCTGCTCTATATACTGTACTATCTCCAGTATATAGATGTTTATGTATTTATTTTTTATAAGCACACGTGTCATTTTCTCGGGAAGGGACAGATGTGGCAGCTGGGTGACCTCCTGATGAACCCTGGAGCAGGTCAGGCCTGTCCGTTTCTAATTTGAAGCTGGTGTCAGTCCTGAGGAATGTAGGGAGATGTCTCGTTAGTAACTAATAGCGTGGTGGGCACATTTCTTTGTTCCAAACAGTGAGCCTACCTGCAGTATACAAGATTTAGTGGGCCAAAGGCCAATTCTGGATTGAGCAATGGCCTGTGGAACTGTGTTTGAGTGAAGGGGACACGACTTGAGACATTGAAAACCTTGTGTAGAACTTAAAATGTAATTCCTAAAGCTCAGGGGTAAACAGGGGGCACTGAAAAACATTTCAGAATGTCATTATTGTTGTTTGATTGTTATTTTAATATACATTTTATACAAAAAGAAATAAAGGCAGATTGCAAAGAAACTGTTTGTTATTTGGATCTAAGAACAACATTTTGGTTTTGTACTGGTCCCATATATAACCCATAGACACCAGACACCACAAGCATTTCTACATTTTAAATTTAAAATGTCATTTACCACACAGAAATATATGTTCAGCACAAATAAACTGAACATGCCTGCAAACTTTTAGAAGCTCAAGCCTCTCATTTAGTCACAGCAACAACAAAAAAATGCATTTTTTTCAACAGCTTTTCCACTTGGTTCAAGTTCAATTATTTTTAAACATATGTATTGCTGGTCTTGTTGTTTGATTCAAATATGTACCAATAATATTATATTAAACCAACAAACTGCTTTTGTGATGTATTGGTACTATGTGACTGGTAATGTGTCATATAGCCTCTAGGTGGTAGTAAAGCTACTCTATTAAAACAGGTTCTACTTGAAATACTGGGGTTGTAATATAACCTGTATGAATTCTGCACTGAGATACATAGTGATACTTTCTGGTAGTTAATACAAATTTGAACTTATATGTGGTGGCCTACAAACTTATAGTACACATAATACATTGGGAGCCAGGGGTGATAAATCCTTGGCCAGGTTTATAATGTGTAACTGACACAGAATAGTGTTAATTCAGTGAACTGTTAACCTGTGTTAGTTGTAGAGCATGCACATGAAGTTATATATTTGGTTACTATATTGCTCCAGTGTTAAAAAAAAATAAAAAAAAATAAACAAATAGTTTCTGAAACCAACCAATAAACAATACTGTGATTTGTTTTAAAAATGGAGGTGGTTCTTGGCACAGTAAATGTTTCGAATCGACGCTAAAGAGAAACACAATAGAAATTGCACTTCGAAGATCAAAAGGTGAAAAAAGTTTCCCAGTTCAAGTGTTTGACATGGAGGATCAGTGTGCTACCACACAGGTTTTTCAAAGGCCACAGGTTCATATTTATGAACCTCTCAGTCCGTACACTCACATTCAGGATCTTGATGGTGGAGCCCTGGAAGTGTGGCTATGATCTCATGGTTAAATTCATATTATTAATTGTGTTGCATTATTATTCAGCAGTGTATCAGCAGTGATGCAGAACAGTGTTATAACATACATACCAGTTTGAACCTCAACCTATTACCCTACTGAAGATGTGTTAATTGAATTCCAATAGAGATTGCGCCAAGTTTTCTCAATTCTATTAACTTTTCCTCAGGGTTTCCCTGTAGCTGTACTTAATATGTTAATATCTTAAATAAGGTGAGTGAGGTGTAAAGGTTTTGCTTTTTCATTTCTTTGCTGAGATTGAAGTTTTTGTAATTTATCATCGATCCCTATGCTTATAAAATGTATATTCTAGAGTATATTCTATATGTATAAGAGATGCTTATAAAATGTATATTCTGATATAGAGTTATAATTGAAGGAACAAGCTTGTCGATTGTTTCTGTGCTAAGATACTGTGTACTGTAAATATCCTTAGACATTTTATTTTACACACACTCAAAAAATGATCTTTTATAATTATAGGCACACAATAAATATATTCATGTTATAGATTTTTGTAGGTCTTCTTGGTAAACCTTGAATTGTTAATAAATACACTTTTCTAGTCATTTCATGCTTACCTAGCCTTCATTTTCCAAAGCATAAAATACAGTGCCTCAAGTGTATCAATACAAATTACAGCAACACAGTCCAGCAGCATGGGGAAAGGGAGGGAATATTTCATAGGTAATTATTTCTAGCCATGGTCATGCTTTATTTTAAAAGATACTTTTTTAGTTGATGAACTGTTAACAGCTTGCTTACTAACATATTATCAAACAGCATTCTTTTTTTGTGGTTAATTAATATATAATAACTTGTTTATAAACTAATAAAAAAAGCAACCTAAAAGTGGCCATCAAAGATTACATACTTTATTGTTAAGTCAAAAAATATAATTGAAATGTACTTAATTAAGGCTGGGGTAATGTTTAGCAAATTAGATCAGGTATTTTATTTGTATCACCTTTTTGTTAGTTTACAACTTTTTTTATTTTTACACAAAAAGAACAAAATTTGTTTTAAATCTTAGTAAGCTAGCTTGTTAACATTTAATAAACTAAATAAGGTCCTGTACATGTTTTAAAATCTGTTGTATATTTCATATAACATTATTTTTATTTTTTTCATATGGCATAGACATAGGATCTGCAGTATTTTTCTAAATTGTTTTGGGGTTGTTGACCAGCCTTAATGACAGTCCATTACTTCTTTATTCCTAATTTTCCCAAGCGCAAATCTTGTTAATTTGGAGCCTAATAAGTGCTAAAACAGTGTCTACTTTCCTCCCTAGAGGAAAAAATGTTGTTAACCTCCCCCAATAGCATGTTAAACCTTCAGGTAGGGTATTTCAAGATTCCATTGCCTGTCATAGTTTCTTAATCCATCTCTCTCTGTATTAAACAAGGTGAATCTGTGAAAACTAATACACAATTGTTAAACATATCTAGATATACTGCCTATCTTTTTTTTGTTGCTGTTGTTTTTGTGTTTTTTTGTTTTGTTTTTTTGCTTTTTTGATGAGTGGTTTTATTAAAAGCTCTGTCTCAGGGCATCAACTTGTAAGTGTACTATTAAAATGGTCTGCTCAGGAATCTTTAAGTATCTCACACTGTCTTAGAGCTGACAATAGCAGCTGCTGCCCTGCACTGGATCAAATGTATTGTACCATCCATAGTAATGTCAGCAGATTTTCTATTTTGGTTTTGTCCTCTCATCTTACAAATGTATTAATGTTGCTATCTAAAGAATGAAGTACACAATGTAATACACCCAACGCTTTATCTCAATTCTGTAATCCAATACTGAGAGATTAGCACAATTAGTGCAGAACATACATATATATTAAGCATTAAAATGCATTTTTCAGAAAGGTGTACGAATATGTGCTGTTCTTTTGATTTTGTTTTGAGCATCGGTTTTCTGGATGTCATTCATTGTTATTGATGGGGCAAGACTACCAGCTTCTACACTGGATATCAGTAACTTCAACTATCTTTGGAGCAAATTGAGCAAATCAGAGAGTAATCCAATACTAAAAGCATAAAAGAAAATTTACAAATGAGTGAAGGCCATTCCTACAAGTTGGGTCTTAAAGGATTCAAATGAATCTGCCTTAACAACATGACTAGGTAACCTATTCCATAGCCTCACCAATCTCTGTGTGAAGAAGTGTCTCCTCTCTGTCCTAAGTCTATCTCCACTTCATTTCCAACTGTGTCCAATGATCCTAGTTTATGTGCTGTGCTTAAAGTATTGATTAGGGTTAACTCACTATGTCAACTCCTTTTAAGATTTTAAAGACTTTAATCATGCCCCCTCCCTTAAATTGTCTTTGTTTTAGGTTGAATAGATTCAGCCCTTTAAGCCTCTCATAGCCCATTCATTTAAGCCCTGGGATTTGTCTGTTTGCGCTTTGTTGGACTCTCTCCAGGGCAACAATATCCCTTTGTTACTGTGGTTACCAGAATTGGACACAGTACTCTAAATGCAGTCTCACCAGTGCATTATACAACCTCATCATATTTGTACAAAATTAATCATTTTGATTATAATTAAGTAATAGAACCCGAAGAAGGGGGCTTTATTGTCTGGCAAGGCCCATCTGGTGTCCTTAAATGTCCCGAGCCGAATGCGAGGGCAGGCATTTAACATAACAAGAAGGGCCTTACCAGACAATAAAGCCCCTTATGAGGGTTCTATTGCTATTAGAAAATGGACACGTTAAAAAAAAAAAAAAAAACATTTAAGGTTTTTTTGTTGTTTTTTTCGTGATTTTATGCAGCACTAGTTTTTGTTGCTAATGAATACAAACGTGTTCCTCGTTATTCCGTGAGTAATGCGGTTTGTTCAGAATTCCAGTGGTGGATGCTTCGTGGGTATTTCCACTTGCCAAATAACACCTCAATGCTAAAAATAAATAAATGAAAAGCTTCTACTTACATGGAGCTGTTGTGCAGCTCAGGTACCTCGCACAGAAAAGCGAACATGGTTTATGAACTGTTTGTAAAACATAAAATAATAAAAAGTACAGCTAACTTTTTAATGTTTTAATTAGGATTTCAGTGCACATTTGTGTATTTGTGTAAGTTTCAGTATTTAAGTTACCGTTAGGTCCTAATATGTGTTGGCGAAATAAATAAAACCAAGTTTTAGTAATTAAACATAGTAGTCTATCTGTTAATGCTGATAGTCCTGTTTGTTCAGGGACTTGTGAAGACACAAACAATGTGTGTTCATGAAGTTTATTCAAAGCCTGTGATATGCTGAAGTAAAGTTGCTGAAAGTAATCTGACTGCATCCAGTGGTTTGATTTCAACTCGTCATTCAAACCGGAGACTAGTTGCTACTGTTGCTACTGTATTGTCGCTGACAGCAAACACCATTCTTGATTTATTTAATTTTTTTTTTACTTTATTTGCTATACAGAATTTAAATAGATAGATAGGACAGCGAAAAGGCATAATTACTCTACATTGACAGACAACATTCAGAGGGCATCTGAGAACAGAGATAAGAGGTGCAGAGAGTATGCATTCAAGTTTTTACCTTGTGAGCATGTACAACATGCCTGTATATTAAATAAAGAGAGATGGAACCAGGCGGGATGAGGAGTCAGGGTCACATTGCTAAACCCTATTCCGTTCTATAATTCCAAGATGGAACTATACCTTAATCGTATATATTACAAAGCTTGCAGTAAAACCTATTCCCTTTAAAACTAGCTTAATTATTAGCTATAGGGAATCTCTTTGAAGAGGGTGTCCAGGAGGACCAAACCTGTCTGTGGGTGGTTTTCACTATTCAGATTTAATGAGATATAAGATATGCACAAAACATATCCAAGTTGAAAGCATCACTCAACCACTGCAGCAGTGCTGATACAACAAGGATATCACCTTTACTCTGAAATTCTGCTAACTCAGGAGGCCAATTAACACCCTACCAATAAGAGTCAGAAATTAGTTGAAGATTTCTCCCCTGTGATCATATATGAAATGCATGCATTGCTAATGCAGAGAAGTGATGCACAGCAAAGTTAAGTTGTTCAGGTGCTTTATAAGGGAATACCATTGTCTCTGCTTCACTCACAGCTCAGGTAAGAATTATCATGTGTGTAGTATTTCTTGCCATAAAAAAATACAAAAATAAATAGCTCTGTGCTGCATATGGTTTGGTGCCCCATTACACACACACACGTTTTCATTCCTATATTTGTGGGGACTTCTCACTATATTTTTATTTACTATTTCTAACTCCAGTCAGACAAAACTACACACAGGGTGAAAGTTGACAACAAACTAAATATTTTGGCACTTTTTTTTTTTTTTAAAAGGCATATTTAGTTCTTAAAAACAAAGTGGGGACGTTGTTTTTTCAGGAGTTACTATCTTTGTGGGAACATTTTCTCAAATTTTGTCTACACATTGATAGTAATTCCTGCTGCCCCCATCCCACCCACCCCCAAAAAATGTAATACAAATGCAGAAAATACATTTGAGAATGAGCCAAATATGGACCCTGTAACATGAAGTAACGTTGAGGGTGGTCAGTCTTTGAAGAATATTTCTCCATCTTGGGAAAAGTGGTAATGCTTTTCATTGTCACTTCCGTGAAACACAACGTCCTCACCTAGGCTACCACCTGTTTGTACTTGACATGAAGGCCAAATGTAGTGGCATGAAGGCAGAAAGCAAAAGTGGACTTCCTCTCTCACAGAAAAAAGGCTGATTGCTCATTTCTAGTGTCAGCTGTGGATTGTGTCTGGCATTCTTTTCTCCAGCAAATCACTTTACCTCATAAAGTTCTGGATCATTATAGGGAAGCTTTTAATGAAAACATTTACAACCCCATGCTTTAACTAAATATACTATAACAGCATTGTTTTTACTACACTTTGCCATTATTTGAACAATACAATACTGCTGTAAACTTTCAGAAGAGTAATCATCTTCACCTTAACATGAACACCACATTTTTACCATGCCTGCCTATGCTTTGCGATCTTATCACCATGCTTGCTACCCTTATAAGGGGTCCCGAAGCAGATTTCTGTGTGCTAATGGTGTTTTATGAATCCATGCTTAATTTAAAACACAACAAAACATAATTTGTACTGTCACATTATACAACTGTATTTTCACATTTTTTACAATAAATAAAGGCAGGAGGCAAGTTAACATAGATGAATCAAGTATCTGGAGGGTCATGGCTGGCCAGAACTGTTAACTACTTGTTAAAAAAAAACAAGTTACTGTATCCTACTGTAGTGTAATACCATAATGCATTTCCCTTGTCGTTCCTACAATGCATTCGGGACAGGTATACCCTCTGTAAACACTGTCTCTGAAGAAATGTAATTTAGATGTATAAGCAGTTACATTGCTCATCTATGTCTCTGCTTAGTAAATGTTTGCAGTGGTTTACCATGGTAAATACATTGCAAAGGGTAGTAAAGCATAGACAAAACGTGGTAAATGCGATAAGCATGGGAAAAGCATGGTATAACAATACAACGACTGCATATATTAATCACTATCTGCCATAAAAAATACAGATAGGAAAAGTGTCAACTAAAAAGGCACAGTGCTTTGCATTCCAATAACATTATCACATTAATGCTGATAATATAGCTGGAGCCTTCTCTGGTGGTTCAAACTTTCGTGTGTTAATTTACAGGCTTCTAGACTTTCAACAAAAGCGTTGGGTTCTTTTGCTATTGCTGTGGCATGAAATCAAGTGAAACGCACTCAGCGATTGAGCAGAGTTATTTATTGAAGTAAAATTATTCGATCCCATGTTCTAGGATGTTCTTTTTGATGCTCTTTTTCTTGCATAGTTCAGTTGTTTGTTCTTAGAAAGTTAAAAAAAAATAATAATACTGTTCTAAAAATATACCACCACATACATAATGTAGCTAATACTTTTTCTCTGATACACATTTCTGGTATCATGTGAAACTATATTTGTAATTGCTTGCCTTCAATTAAACATTTCAAGTAGTCCCAAACAGGAATGGCAGTTGCAGCTGACTATACCGAATACCAAATTCACACGTGGGCTGTGCAGGATTTTATAGTTTTGGACCTTGGTGTCATTCTTTCATCCTGATAACTGTTCCTTTATAAAGAATGCATAGTTGCTTTAAAATTCTGCTTAAACTAATTGCATTTATTGATCTAGAATTGCAAGCGCTAAAGCAACCACCTACATTTATTACGTGCATATTGACATTCAGTAATAAATTAATGCATGTGCCTCTTTGGTAGAATATTCGCTTTTCAATCTAGGATAGACATTACTAAACATTATAATGACCAGTTTAAAACTTAATTTAAATAGTTTTTTGCAACATGACAAATATTTTGTAGCATCATATAATTCATTTGAATATACTTGTGCGTTCGTCAAACAATTGTTTTAGGGCTAGCAATTTTTGGTTAATACATAGTTAATCATTTGTAGAAGAAGGTATTCCATCTTAGACTGTTTGAAAATTAGAACTCATAAAAGTTTTACTGACTTAAATGTATAAAACAACGGAGGTCATTGTAACAATGTGGGGCAGCAGTGTGGAGTAGTGGTTAGGGCTCTAGACTCCTGACCGGAGGGTTGTGGGTTCAATCCCCAGTGGGGGACACTGCTGTTGTACCCTTGAGCAAGGTACTTTACCTAGATTGCTCCAGTAAAAACCCAACTGTATAAATGGGTAATTGTATGTAAAAATAATGTGATATCTTGTAACAATTGTAAGTCGCCCTGGATAAGGGCGTCTGCTAAGAAATAAATAATAATAATAAATAATAATAATAACAATAAACAAACTAATCAAAGTACTGATAAGAGAATGTGTAAAAAATACAAAATAAAGTTGAATCTGTTGCTTTTGCAAACACTTTTATTTTTTATGTATCCTGCATTTATGTGCTTTTAAATAATGTTATTTACTATAAAATCATCCTTTCCCCTGCAGACGAAAATTGTTGCTGATTGTTGTTAGTTATGTCAAATGATGTTTCTCAGTTATTGTTGCTTCTACATCCTTACATACATACAGCTTAACCACCTTACTATATATAATTAATACAAGGAAAACTCATTCAGAGACAAAGTTCACTGCAGGCAATAAACAGAATAACTTAACATATGGGTACTAGGTACAATAAGCCCTTAGAACATGATATACAAACGCAAACTACTTCCTTTAATAATTAAAACGGTTCCAGGAAACAAAACTGATGAGCTTCAATGAAGCAGGTGAAAGTGTGAATGCAATATCAACCAGTGTAAAGTTATTTTATAAAGTGAAATATATGCAGCAGGGCCTGCTGTGAAAAAAAGGGATAGTGATTGAAAATTCACACAAGTTCCACACATTTGTATATTTTGCTGTGTATTTGTACAGTATATCTGAACTGCTTTCATTATTTTAACCTCTCTCAATATTTGGTATAGAATACAGTTTCTGCTTGTGTAACATACCAGTCTATGTCCATGAAAAATGTCCAGTGTCATTGTGTACTTTTTGTTGACAGTAAATGAAGTTCACGGGCGCTTTGGATAATGCCTTCATTGGTGCTACAGAGACAAAAGTGCACTCCTTTCCAAGAAAAATTAATATATTATGTACATTATAGTGTCAATAGTGTAGTCTGCAATTCTCCAAAATGATGCCTCTACATTTGACACCAGACAACTACAAGGTAAAATTCACCAGATCAACCACAAGGTAACTACTTATAAAGCTTGGCAATGTGCATAGTATAAAGCTAGAAGCTATACAAGGCAATATGTAATGTCTGCCAATAAATTGGCTGCATTAAGCTGGGTTTAAAAATATCCTTTTGCTTGCTGGTTATAAGAAAAGAGATCTCATCTGGCTATCAGTGGGAACTCAAGTATACACAAGACTGTAAGCTAAAATTGCTATGCCTTGATGCTACTAAACAAGTCTTAGAAAATCTATCCTCATTGTATAGTATTATTATACCTGGAATTTAATTTAAAAAATATGTAATTTGAATTGGGTCCATCTTCTAGGTATAATACAAATAGTTATATGTGATTTTTGCAAAGAAAGAAGCTAATTTAATAACACAATTGTTATGTCATAAGACTAAATAAATGTATTGAACCTGATTGAAAGATACAGCATCTCCCAAATAAAACCTACACGACAATCTTTCATTTTTTACTATTATATTTAATTGTGGACCACATTTTTTTTCTTAATTATTCTTTCTTTAAAATTATTCAAAACTTTTTTTGTTGTATGAACCATGTGTTATATCATGTTTTGAGGGCAAAAAAATGTAATAGCTAGTATATAACCAGCACATGTGTGTGGCATGTTTTTATAAAACGCACATTTAACCCTTTAGTGGCACTAACAACACTTATTATGTAGCTAAGTCATCAAAATGTGCTCTGTTTTTATTAGACATGTAGGTATGGTATACAGTAACTATACAGACATCATCACATGTAACCTCTATACAAGTACTTCTGCATTTTGTGTAACTTCCAATATATTTTTTTGTTTGTTTGTTTTTTTGACCATCTATATTACTTACGAGTATCACCTGTAATATTAATTAGATGACGTGTGCCTGGAATTCTGCACCTGTGAATAAATATTGATCTTCCTCTTCCTCTGTCATTCTGGTCCCTTGCTCTTAATATCACTTTCCAATAATCACAGGTCCATAAATATTTAGTTTTTCTCTGAAAACACGCTCAAACCCAGATATGACTGCACTACTTGTTCCATATATACTGTAGAAGTAGAAAGAAAGGAATAAGAATGTATTGAGGAAGCCGTGATGATATATTCAGCCTACCTCTAGATCTCTGATCTAGTAGCTTGAACCGATGCATATGGCGATGACAAGAAACCTGAGACCATAGCTGCGCATTACAAGACAAACACACGCGCCTTCAAAAATAACACTGCTCCTCTGATACAGGCTGCCTCTCATTTGACATTGTTATGCTCAGCAGGATATAATGTTTCATTGCTGTGGTCAGCATAATAAACTTCCAGAGTGCACACAGACACAGAGGTTGCCTGTATGTGTCATCACCTCAATACAATTTCATGTCAGGGCAGTTAAGTTTAGTTTTAATAATGTATTTTAAAGATTGCTATAAGATACTGCCCATTTTCATACAGCGGCTCAACTTTGGCATTATTTCTTATTGTAGGTGTTTGGAAATGTATTACCTGGTTTTGGACAACACAAATATTTATAAATATTTATTACAAAAGGCACTGAAACAAAATGTTTACATTTTCTAATTTAGCCTGTGGTTGCATTATAACTACAATACTATATTAGTCATTGCTGTTATAACAGTGTAATTACAGTGTAGCCAGTGCCACTGTGTTACCTGTTTTACACACTTAATTATAATATGAAGTGTACACTGGTAGCATCTGTAACGTCTACTGTAGTTACTGAAGTTGTTTCTCATTCATTTTAGAAAATACGGTATCTTTGTTCAGAAAATAAAATAAAAAATATCAAATTGGTATAACATTTTGAGGTATAAAAAGCTTTTTGAAATAATGATTAAAAGTGAAATGCAAAAAAAAAAAAAAGTATCTTTTTAAGAAACAAAAGCCACTTTCTGCTGAACGCTCATCAACTTCCTTAATGAAGGTATAGCTGACAACAAATAAACGGCTTGATCTTTATGTTGTGATTCAACAGCGAACAATACAGCAAGTTTCAAGATTCCTGTCAGCTTTAGAAAGCATCTGCATGATGAGATGTGAGGTTTCTTGCAGGGGAAGCGGGAGAAGATAGGACTTTAAAGACTTGATTTCTCCACAAACATCTATGCCTGTACAGCGTGGTCTCTGAGCTTCTGCAGGATGTGTCTGTGTGGAGCGCTCTGGGACTCTGTGCCACTGTTTTAGGGTCCCACCGTGTCGAGTCTCTACAGCACAAACAGCTGCTCAGAGCGCCAGTAGATTTACAGGTGCCACTGACCTTTTCATCAGAGGAAGCAAACTCGGCCTGGTGTTTTCTTTCTTTTGATGACTCTATCTTTTAACTTAGAAGGAAAGCCATTACTTCCTTAACATGCACAGTACTGGATATGCAAATGACATATTACATATAGGTGTTTTCAACAGTGACATATTTACAATGTTAATTGTATGCTGCATACAGATAATGTATTATTTTGCAATAAACAATATACCAAAAAATAATGAAAGAAAATATAAAGTTTACAGTTGGAAAGTATTGGACTGATGTAAACGTAGAATTCAATTTGAATTACATTGCTAATGTGAAAAATATTGCCCTAATTTCAAGTTTCTTTTTTAAAAGCTGAATTTACTTAAATATAATTAGAATATCAAAACGAGAGAGAAATTCATCTCACAGTAAAAAATATTTTTGGCAAAGTATACATGAAGGTACAGTTGTGAAATAAATGAGGTAAGCTTTTTAGGAGTCATGCTTAAGTTATAACAAAAATCTAGAATACAACTTGAATGTACATTACAAATACAAATATTGAAATAAGAATTGAACATCTCCTCGTTCAGTAAGATAATTATTTATTTTTTTAACAAAATCAATATTCTAATATTCTATTCAAAGCACTGACCCAAGTCTAACTAAGAATTACACACACACACATGCACGCGCGCAGGCGCACGCACACACACACACACACACATATAGACAACCTTAGTGCCAAAGGGCAAAATATAAAATAAAAAACGCAGAAATTATATCCAAGGCTCTCATGGAAAGCAGATGATTCCATCTTATTTGGAGAGTTTACATTTAAAACCTAATCATATAAACTAAGTTGCATGCTAACAGGCTGGCCTAGAAAGAAAGAATGTATCAATACATATACAGTGTTTTGTTTACAGAAGTCCGTGTCACTCTCTACTAACTGTGTATTTGTTTAATTATTATTGACACCTTTTGTAACAGTTGTAACTGTTTTTCTAATGTGTTCCTTGGCATTTTAGTATTTGTGTTGATTCAGAAAAGCACTTTTACATTTATTAACAAGTTAAAAGTGTTTTACTGTACAGCACAGTATGTTCGAAATGCACACAATACATGATTCAGGAATAGCCACAAGTGCAATGTACCTAAACTTTAACTTTTTAAATGATTAACTCAGTATTGAAATTGTAGAGGTTACATATGATCAATGAAATGCAGTAAATGAAAACAACACTTCAGTACAAGCCTGAGAAAGAATGAGCTGAGTCAATCGCAGGTTTGTTTTGCTTAAGAAGACTATCAGAATGAAATGTGTAATAAAGCTATTTGTTCTTATTGAGTGACCTGAAGAGGCGCATTAGCCCCTCACAAGAAGGATATTGAAAGGAAGATGGCACAAACTGACACATTTACCAGACAGTAAACTTTCTAAGAGGTGTTAGAAGCAAATTCAATATTTTAACCTTACATTCTGGTCAGACCAAGGACCCGTGACCGTGCCTCCATTCTGGATAATTCATTCACAACACATTAAAACACTATTAGACGAAAGATGTAATTCTGCAGATAGGACTGGATAAAAAAATGATTATTGATCAGAAAGGGGTATATTGCCAGATGAAAATGTAATATCTCTGTCAACAGAAAATTGTTCTGAAGGACAAAATGAGGGGTCTGCATCCTTAAGTAGTATAACTGTGCCAACGCAGATGATGTAAAATGTTTTTGTTTGCATAAACTTACAAGGTGTAAATTATTAAAACAGCAACCATGTAAAATCTATTAAAAATCAATATGCCGGGGCTCCCAAGTGGCGCATCCAGTAAAGGCGCTCCGCGTGGAGTGCAGGATGCGCCCTATAGCCTGGAGATCGCAGGTTTGAATCCAGGCTATGTCACTGCTAACCGTGACCAGGGGTTCTTAGGAGGCGGTACACAATTGGCCGAGCACTACCTGGGTAGGGAGGGCTTAGGTCGGCTGGGCAATCCATGGTTTACAGCGCACCAGCAACCTCCAAATTGGGGAGAAAACGGGTAAAAACCAATTGCGGTGACTACATTTAAAAAAAAAAAAAAAGTAAACATGCCGTCATTTATTCTGTCATCAACAATTGGAACATTGTTTACTCATTGCAGTTCAATAAAGATGCAAAATGCAAGTTTCTGTTTGATAGATGCAGTACTAGTGACTGTACCTGTCGTAACAATTGGGAGGAAATGAGTCAGAAGCAATTAGTCAGTGAGTAGCTAAGGTGATTTAACCCTTTAAGGACCACTGTTGTGTTGACCTAGCGTTGAATAACTTTTTTGTACACTTTTTCATTTATTTATCTATCTTGCATTCATTCAAATCCAATGCCAGAATGACATGGTGAATTCCATTGTTCCAAATGATGCCATGTTGCTAAGCAGACATGGAGCCTAAGGAAAGTAATCTTACAAATTCATATGTTTAAATTAGGTTTAAACATACTTTATTTTCTGTACACAGTACTTGTTATATAAACAGAATACTCCAGGAACATTAATTGAATGCTGTGTTTATTTAACTCATCGGAAATAATTTGCTGAATTGTATTTTTGGGGATAAAAATGCTCTTCATTATCCTTGAGGAAATCACTCAAAAAAAAAAAAAAAAAAAAAGATGTTTAAAGGGTTAAGTTAAGATATTATTTCCAGACTTGTTCATTGCTCAGTAATTGAACCAAAATATTACAGCTTCTGTTCCAAAATATTATTGCTGAAAGTAAAAAAGTCATTGCTTTAAAAACAATAGCATCTGAAAACATTTGTGTAGTTAAGTTCATCAATATGCATGCACCTGATGCATGTAAAAAGTAATAAGTCAACTTTTAAATAATCAATAGTCTAGAGTTATGTAAACAGAAAAGTACCGCATTGGCTTATTAAATGATAGAGTCACATTTAATGAGCAGGAAAGAGCACTGGAGCACATTAAATTCCGAAACAGCGCAGATTATTTCAGTGATAAATTAAACTTAATGGAGAGTGTAAAAGGGAATAACACTCTGGGGGAAGGGAAATAAATGTAGAGATGATACTGACTCCTATTGTGACTTGTGAATGTAAATCAAGCAGAACCGCTAACTGCTTTTATGAATAAGTGATTTTACACTTGAATTGGGAAGCCGGTAACATAACACAGCTAAAGTCTGGCAATTTTATTAACCAAGCAAACATTGTAAGTCACAGTAGGAAAAAGAATTACCATTGTATGTATGTATGCGCGTATGTATGTATGTATGTATGTATGTATGCATGTATGTATGTATGTATGTATGTATGTATGAACTGCATCTATGTATGTATGATTCCTATCTTCTTTTTTGGGTGTCATTCTTTACTGTGAAATGGCATAGCCGTCATTTTTGGAAGGGTCTAAATGTGTATGTATTCGTGAAAGATATGGATGATAATTAAAAACCAAAGTGAATATTATTTAGAAATCCTAGCCTATCATTCCCGTGGGCACTGGAACTACCTTTCCTGCCAAACTATTTGGCTCCCCTAAAGTCATGTGTGACTTCCTCTCTCGTAATGTCTAATACAACATATGGAAATCCTTCAAAGTAACACAGACTATTCAGGGTGGGATGTTTCTTGTTTGGCATGTCCTTGTGTTTATGTCTCTAAAGGAGTTTTCTTGTTTTATAGTATACTGTGAGTATGAAAACAAACTGACCTACAGAGGGGCTTTGATCTACATTTCCTGGGATTTATTTATGTCTTCTTTGCACGCACCGTTGCTTTTAGTTTTCTGCCTGATTATTATTATTAGCTTCCTGAATATCTGTTTTGCCAAATTTTAACAGCTTTCCAGGAAGTTATAACAGTATATACCATACTGCAAGTAATTGCAACAAAAGCTTTGCGAAACGGCCAGAGAAGCAACTTTCAAGAAGTAAAAAAGACCACGTATTATGTCTGTGAATAGGCTAAGGATCAGGTAAAACATTTTGGGAAGCTAAACGATTTATGAAGGTGGGAGAAGGCTGTATGGAAATCTAGAAACTCCATAACATTCTCTGCTCCTGGATTATAAGAGCTCAAATTATAGTACTTAATGAGTGAAGATTAAAGGCACATATTGTGACAGGTATGATTTGTTTGTTTGCATAAGAGCCAGATGGCTGAAGGTCAATTGGTAATAATGTTGGTAACACTAATATAAATCTTCAATATCCTCTCAGAATAGACTTCACTTATTTAGATCTAGCTATGAAAGAAACAAAACATTGGGGGTATTGAAAAGATATGGTATTAATGTCTCAATTTTAGTTGATAAACATGGCAATTGATATGCATTGATTGATAAAATGTGAATTAAAAAAGAAGGAAAATAAACAGAAAAAAAGAACTTCAAATTGTGCTTTTGCTTTTACTGTGCTGTTCTTGTTAAACAAATAAAACAAAAAAGCAAAAAATACTAATTTCCAAGCCTGAATACATGATTTGGACATTACTTTTTTTTAAAAAAATTTGACATTGATAAAAAAAAACTGCAAAAAAACTGCAAAGAAACGTAGTTGCAATATGCACTGAACTGTATATAGTAATTAGAAAATACCAAACATTTTAATAACTATTCTAAAACCATTGTTACTGCAGTGCCTCACACTGATATGTATTTGGATTGTATATCCTATAATACGCTTCGTGTTATTTGTAAGTTTCAATTTGGTGTGCCATATCAGGTATATGTAAATATGTTCACATTTTTTCAAACAAGTTTATTGGTATTCTTTACCAAACATGTTTGTTTTTGTACTGCTTTTGATCAAATTGATATTTCTCCCTATAGCTTAAGTCCTATTTCATAAATTTATATATATATATATATATATATATATATATATATATATATATATATATATATATATTTTGGGGGCTAAGCTATTCAGCTAGTAGTAACCAGGGCCTACAGTAGGAACCCGTTGACAATATACTTTGGGTTGCTGATCCAAGACTAAGTGTGATATTGTTCTGGTTTCTAAAAGTAATCTTAGATCCTTCGGTAGGTAGAAAGTAACCCTAAATACCACGTTATGCTTTACAATTGATGGGACTGACTTTTCTGGTGTCCAGAGAGATACATTTTGAGATTTGTACACTAACCAGTCAATAATCAAGTCATTTTAAAAGGAATATTTTAACACTAACTCTATCTGGTACAGCACAATGACTGAGGGTGCTGTGAGGTCCTCTTGGCATCTACTTTTTATTTGCTAATGAAAAAAAATCCATTGGGATCGAATTGAATTTGAATTTTGAAACCTATGACTATACAAAAGACTACTACTAACTATAAAGTAACCTGATTTGAAACTCATTATGGTTCTAGTCCATTTTGAAACTGAAATACTTTTTAAGGATTTAACAAGATAGAAGGGTCACACCAGCTGCATTGGATTCAGTAAGGACATCCTGAAAAGTCAATTTTACATTTAGCTCTGCAAAAACACATTGCTCTCCATCTAAAATCCTGGACAGCAGCAATTAATCTAAAACTCCATTCCATGCCTGGACAGCACAGCAGATACCATTTCCCCTTGACCTAGGTGCCAAACCAGCTCAGCAAATGTACTGAAATTCACAGCAAAAAAATGAAGACTGCTATTTTATGAAAGAAACTGGACATTGGAAATAGCAAAGTCCACAAATATCATAGAAACTGAAAATAAAAAATGCAATTAAATAATTCCTTTTTTACTCACACTTCTTAAATCAAGACGGAAAAGACACATATTGATCAGATATAGAAATATTTAATGAGGTGTTTGATAGAAAGTTGGAACAAGTGGGAATTTGTATGTTTTTTTGCAAAGTTTCCAACCTTATCTATATCACCCAAGACCGTTGTTTCTCACATTCCTGTCTTTCAATCATGAAAACTGTGCCAGAGGAAGATAGACAACAGCAACTTTGTTATTCAAAGAATACACCTAGGAAAGAATATGTTATTTTGGAACATTTCTTTTTTGTGGTAGAACTGTAGTCCTAGCTTTGTAGAAAATATTACAGGTGTTTGTTTTCTCATTTAAAAAGAAACTGCAGTAAACACATTGAAAATATGTCTCAATGTTTCAAATTAGAATACTGAATAGTGTTAATAGTTTATTCAATCATATGGTAGGTTTTTAGAATTATAAACAGGAATGTGCATTATGTTTTTGTCAGTTTAATACAAATCAATAATTCCATAAATGTTCATAGAGGCTGCATCAAGCTATAAAAATTAAATGAACCATTTTTATTTTCATGGGGTTTTGATGTTCTGATCATAACTGAATATCTCTACTGAAAATAACACGAGAGAGGATTAAAGTGCCAAAGTAAGAATCCTAACTGCGCAGCACAGGTGGCTCTGCCCCAGTGACTACATCAAAGTGGCCACCATGAAGAAGAAAGTGAGTCAGAAGGTGCTGATCGCAGTTTAGCCTAACAGACTCAACTTTCTGTCTGGCGCCAATTGTGTGCTAGTATGCTTCTTGTCCATTGTATTAACCTTTCAATTGGGGATTTATATTTCAATGCTGTTATTAATATCCAGAAAATCACAAAGACCTGTTCAAGAGCTGTTATGAACATTGGCTGATATTTCCTCTTCTTTTTTCATCATTGGAAAACTCATTATCACCACTCAACAATTATTTATTTTTACTCATTCCATTATTGTACTCACCCTTCCAGTAAAAGTATAATAAACATATTTAAGGACTTTTTTTCCCCAGTGGTTTCTAGGTGTTACAAATGTTTGACCTGGACATACAAATCAGTAAATTGGACACCTTTCTTTTATATATGTCACTTCTGGTCTGACTGACGTTTACTCATGTGAAGGTGGTGAAAGTATGATCAAAAACTGTTGTGTGAAAAGATAATTCATTAAAGAATGTTTATGAACTGTGATTCACTTCAGAGATATCCATAGGAACAGCGAGACCTGCTTCAGCATTGTTGTAGACATAACTAAGAAAGGTTGGTTCTCTTTGGCACACAGATTAAAGGTCTCAGGGGTGTGTGGTGGGGAGAAAGGCTGATTCGTGTTTCCTATTTAAAGACCAGTTGGGGGTTTGCTGACAGAATGATGTTTGGGAGTTTTGAAGAAAACAAAAATGCACACTTCTTCCAACTAAAGAACTATCATGAAAGAAAAGACTCCCAAGTTTTCAAACTTCTCTTTATAATTTCTTTGTTTTTCATTACAATATAATTTTATAATTACATTTATTTAATCGAAATTTCTGTGAAGATGAATTAGTACACTTTGTAAGCTGCATCTTTGATTATTTGTAATGTTTTCAATTAATCAGTTAAGTATTTGGGTAGTTTTGTGGTCCAATTTGCTTTCACACAGGCAGGCTTTCTTACCTGGCATTACACTCTTAGTACATTTACTAAAACATAATATAATGTACCAGTTTTATTTTTAATTTTCCAGATGGTATTGTCAAAACTGTTGTAGAGCATGCACTTCTCACAGATAGGGTGTTGTCCAGCCCAGATTTTATATCTGGCTGTAATTTGCATTAGGGTTGACCTGATAAGGCATCTAGTTGGTACTGGTATGTATAAGGTTCTGACTTATATTATAGAAAGCAAGCTCCCAAGTCAGTACAAAGTCATGTGTTTCAAGTCAAGATGTATTCTTTAAATTCAAAATGAAAACATTATAGAAAATGGATTCTTCCATTTACATTCTCATTTCTTGCCAGGATGTGTTCCACTGGGATAATTTAATTTCAAGGACGTCCAGGGAGCTCCTTGAGGAACAGTACTAATTGCAAGACAGATAATATATTCATTTTCTATGATCACAGAGAAAATATGGAGAGTATGATGCAGTCTGTAAGATGCAGGTAGGAAACATCATCACGGAAAATGGAAGAGATGTTAATCATTTTAGATAAGATATTTATGCCCAATTCAATTTATGCCCAGTTCAATAAATTTCAGTTTTGGATAGTCTAATTCAACAAGTTCTCTCCTTCATAGTATTTCACAGGTTAACTGGCCCTGGGGCTCCCTAACTAAGCTGAAGTACAGTATTAATATTCTGGATTTTATTTTAAATCGTAAATAATATTGTATTGAGATCGTTTGTAATTGGATTAAAATGCTCATGTTTTTTTTTTTAATTTATTTTTCAGATTTATTTTATGTGAAATACAACATTTTATTTACCTAGACAAACCTCACCCTCCTTAAATATAACATGTTATGCAGTGTCTCCTGGAGAACAAACAGAGTAAGGAAACCTTTTTTGCAATCAAAAAGCTCTTGTTATATGACAAATCAGACATGCTATTTTTAAAATCAATTACTGCTTCTTTCACATGTGAAGATGACATCCTCATAAGTCCCAGGCTACACACATCTAAAGTTATCTCCTGTGTCAGAAATATAAAAAAAAAACACTTCAGGATACTGCCCTATTGTATCAAAACTATGATGATATTTTCTAGCATTGCTATGATATTGGCTTTTTCTAACAATGTTGTGAAAAGGTTTAGTATATCAATTAACAATAGGTAATCAACAAGAGAGTTACCTTTCAAAACTGAGTTCAAATTATCAAATTAAATGAATGATTGACAGCAATATCAAGACAAGGATACGTAAAAGTGAAAAGTGATCTGAAGTTTAGCTTTTAAATACACAAAACCCCTAAACAAAACAAACCCAGGAGCTTTTGAAAACAGTACACATATCAAGAAATTAGATACAAAAATGTTACTGCATCCTATCTGCAGGGTTTGACCAGGTTAAACAGAAACAACAGTTTAATTGAATCGGCTAAATTAGCTTGGCCTGAGGCTTTGACAACCTTGTCAGTCAGGCAATCAGTAGACCCTTAACATCCCAACAACCATGATTCGCTCTGGACAGACCATGATGAATTAGTGACCAGTCACAAGGCTTCCAGTCAGTGTCAGGTGAGGGAAACAGAAAAGTGTCCTCTTTCATTCCCGGTGTGTTGTGTGAGTTTATCAGTTGCTACAGTGAGAAACTGATATTGATCTCAAGCTTTCCCATAGAAATTCTCTACAGAATTAAAATCAGAAGAATGTTCTCCTGTTAACTTACTTGTCACCTAATGAGCTGGTGTCATGTTGAGCTCTTTTTTGGTGACTAACAGTCTCAGATTTCCTAGGACTTTCCTGGAGGCTGTGTGGTCCAGTGGTTAAAGAATGGGGCTTGTAACCAGGGGGTCCCCGGTTCAAATCCCACCTCAGCCACTGACTCATTGTGTGACCCTGAGCAAGTCACTTAACCTCCTTGTGCTCCGTCTTTCGGGTGAGACGTAATTGTAAGTGACTCTGCAGCTGATGCATAGTTCACACATCCTAGTCTCTGTAAGTCGCCTTGGATAAAGGCGTCTGCTAAATAAACAAATAATAATAATGTAATGAAACATCTGTCTGCATGTTCCCAGCAGGACACAGCGATATTTTCCCCCTTGTAACATATGTGCCACCCCCCCGATAATGGGACATGTGCTACAGCTTTGCAGACTTGGTCAACCCAGGTGTGTTATAGTATAGTACAGTATTTATTTCTTTGGAACTTCTAGGACACTCCATTAGCTCAAAAGCTTTCAGGTCTGTATAAGAAGTTGATACTAGACCCAACACCATGTTATAACCAGGTCTGATTCATATCAATATAGCTACACTTACATTTTTCTTCTCACACAAGCAATGCTGATTTGGAAATACACATACATAGCAGGTTTTAATATGGTTGTATACCTACCATTCAAGACCAAACTGCCGGTAAGAAACCATTGCAGAAATCTCACCATTACAATGTAGATTTAAAAAAAAAAAAGCAAAATGTCAAGTAAAAAAAAATTAAACAACAAAAAATAAGAAATATAATTTGCTTATTTATCACTTTTTAAGTTTAATATAATATCACTTTAAACGTAATATTACTTCACCTCATTTTAACCAATCACACTGCCGGATAGACATCTACTTTGTTTTGCTAATATGTTGATTCTGTAATAAATCCCAAGGAGATTAGGGATAGTAAGGCCAGCGGTATTTTTAATTAAGACAGTCCAGTATATGGACTTTAATTGAGACACAAAGCTGGAACTGGATTCAACTTAAAAAGGGAACAGATTGCCATGATGACTCAGTACTCAAGAGAAATCAGACAAAGAAAATTAACTTGTTGCTGTGTTTGATTTTACTGCTGCTATAGATCCTTTCATTCCACATGTAGCCAATTGTCAGGAGATTGCAACTATTTATCACAGTCTCTGCTGGGGGGTCTTATGGTAGTCCTGACACAGGAGGAACACTTCAAAGAAATCCCAGGCAATGTAAACAAGATGGTGATATCAGATGACAAATGGCCAGTAATAGCGTGGGACCTGTGCAGGCAAGGTACCGTATTGATTATTCTTATTAGCAAAACTGCCAGTTAGTGGAACCAGACAAGGAAATGAGCTGTGGTCCACCCACAGACCATCTGACTGCCAATTAAAGGTTCGAATGGACAAAAGGCTACTGTATGCAGATACAAAATAATAATATTCAAGTATTTAATCCTTATAAAATAGTATAGAAATGGTTACCTGCATCCTGATTTAGTTTTATATTATCATTTACACTTGTATATTTTTTGCTCTTTTTCTTTCTCTCATATCTAAAAACAGAATCAAAAGACCTTTAAAAAGTGACTGTACTATTGAAATTGTGGAAGAGATTTGAAAACAAGGTGATCACTGTTGTTGCTTTTGGAAATACATTTGCCTTTGATGAATTAAACAAAATGCATTAACAAGTTTTGCTTAGCTTCAATAGTAGAAGGAAATGTAATACTAAATGTAGAACCTTACTACTGAGTGGCAGGTAAATATGCATACATCATTAGATTTAAAGTAAAATGTGGATAGAGAGATGTGGGGTAAACAGAGGAAAGTGGACATGAGAAAATTAGTTCACAGAGATAAGACAGACGTGTTGCAAGAAGCAAATACTTTATGTGATCCAGTTATGGATACCTGCTGTCTAAGCAAATACTTTATGTGATCCAGTTATGTATACCTGCTGTCCACTAAAACATACCAGTACTGTACTGTATGAAGGGTGTTCAGAAATGCAGTCTGTTTTCTTGCTCAGATCTTAAATCAGCCTAAAGATACTTTAATTGAATTTCCTCTTGAGGTCAGTTTGTTTGCAAACAACAGTGGGTGGTCATAAGTGGTTGTTCACAGTCAGCAGCAATGGGAGAGCCTGCAGAGCCTAACCCTTCTTACCAGGATTCTCTGAGATAATAAGAAGGCCTTAAGGAATGAAAACAAAGCATGAAAACTAAAAAGCGGTTTAAAGTTTTTTCTCCTGTTTCACATGCCCTATTTTTCAGGCAGAAACTGTAAGTTAGTGGGGCTTAGAAGCTTGCACATGGTCTTGCTAAAGGAAATAAAGATGGTTTATCAGATGCACACACTGCCTTCTTTTACAAATATATTTAAATTCACACCTTTCACGACACCAGTTCATTTGTCAGGAGCACTTTAATACCTAATGGTGGCCATTTTAAAATGGGTAAAGTTCAAAAAGTGGTTTGATCATTACACAACATACTGCAAGAAACCTCTACTGACATCTCTTGTACTTAGAATTCGAGAGCTGAGTTCACTGTACTTAGAGCTTCTAAGGGTATAAGTTTAGCAGCAGCCTTTACATGTAGCCACCTACCTAGGACTTGTGTCTCTGAAACAAATTACAGTTTGTTTTAATAAATACATAAATAAATACAACTATGTCATCTAGAAGCGCTGGAAACCCAGAATGACTGTGAGTCTTTGCTTTATAGACTTTATTTGGAGAGTATTCTGATATGCCTTTTTATACAAAAATTGCTTTGTTAGAAATGCCTATGCTGACCTGTGTAAAATGAATCATAACAAAATAAAATGGGTTTTATGCAGTAGTCTATATTCTTCATAACTAAATAGTATTTCATAGACATACAAATGCTCTAATTTGGTCTGTGAATATTCGCTGACTAATATTAGACCTATTGAGTTTTAGGAAAACAATATTGCACAGCCACAGTTTCCTGTTTCGTGTTGCTATTTAAAGGAGTTGAGAACTCAAGTGACCTGCGCTGCAATATGAAACAGGTCCATTATAGTTCAGGCTACTTTGTCTAACAGTATACTGAATAGAATAGTTATACAAATGTATGCTGCAGAGAAACAGTTTGCTTTGTTTGCTGCCTGTGAACTGCCCTGAGTTCCTTCATTCTAACACTCCATATTACTTTCCTTTGGTTTGTTTAAAAACATAGATACAAACTATTATATTTTTGCTTTGATCAATGAACACATTTGATGGATGCTAGGAGGAACTGCTTAAATTAAAATGCCTCATAAATGTTTTAATGACTTCCTTAAACTAAGATTTTTAAAGCTGACTTCCAAAGACAGTGGTGTACTATGGTCTTGAGAAAAGACTCCTTAACATTCATGTTTTAGTCCACTGAGATACTGGTTTGCTGATGGGTTTCCCGTAACTGACAACCCTAAGAACCTCTAATAGCCCGTAACATGTAGATTTGACTGATAGCAGCACTGTTACTCTGGGATCCCTACCAACATTAATCAGTTGGCTGCCATGTTCCATAGGGAGTTTCATTATAATGCTTTCGTTATTCATTACATATATTTGCATTTGCCATTAATGTATTCAACGAATGCTTTCTGCAATTTTAGAGCATATAATTTAGTGTATTCAATGAATGCTTTCTGCAATTTTGGAGCATGTAATTTAGTGTATTCAGTGAATGCTTTCTGAAATTTTAGAGCATATATTTCCATTAGTGGTGTGTAAAACAAAGACACATGAAAAAACATAAAGAGGACGGACATTTAAGAAGTAAGATGAATAAATATTTGTACAGCATCTATGTTTATAGACAGTCACAGACAAATATATAACGGTGTGTCTGTGTTTTCATTCAATATTTTTTTAATGATTTTACCTTTTCATACTTCTTGACATGAAAAATGTGAAGTACATGTTTTTCAAGATGTATTGCTAATAATGTCACTTTAAGACTGTGAATTACTGAGAACAAATATTAAAGGTATTCACATCAGAAAATAATGCTTTATAAATATAATTAATCTCCAGAGCAGGTAAATCATAGATATTAACAATAAAAGTTTCCTCACAAGTATTTTCCTAAAGCTGTAATGGATCAAGTGATCCTATCATTCAGAGAGAGTTACATAGAGAGGTGGTTGGATGAATCCATGCTTTGCCATGTAAAGATACAGAATGCGACCAGATAAGTTAAGTAAAAAGACCTTAATGTAAAAGCTGGCTGAGTAGCATAGCCTGTGCTGGGTTTCCTTGCTTGTATGTCAACATGCTATGATGCAATTCATTCAAGGTCACAGTTACATTGTGATTGACCAAAAGCTTAAGATAGATTTTCTCCATTAGCAACAATTTCTTATGGAGCTTTAAATCTTTTAATATTCTTATTCCAAGGGCATTCATAAGAACTGTATGCCAATATGCATACTCCTTTAGGTGTGCTTGTAAGGGTAGGATTACATTTCAATGTCTTCTTATACTGGTTAGGCTACCATACCCTACAGAGCAGTGGTTCCCAACCCTGGTCCTGGGGACCCACTGTGTCTGCTGGTTTTCCTTCCAACTGAGCTCTCAATTACTTAACTAGACACTTAATTGGACTAATAATTTGCTTAATTAGACCATTTTAATTGTTTTCAGCTCTAAAACAGTTGCAGATTTCAATTTAGCTATAACATTTTATAAGTAACTTGAACTTTGCAACTGAAAATACAAATTGTTATAACGCTCACAGCTGTGTATGGTAAATTAGGATTATGGCAACAAGAATCAAAAGCATTTTTTTTTTTCCTTGTTGGGCTGCCTAAAGGTATAATTGCAGGTTGATTTGTAGGTTGTCAAAATCTGTCATAGTAGGTTGCTCCCTGGTGACATCAAGCATCATTAATGGAAGGCAGGTGAAGGTTAAATGAGATTATATATGGGATTCCAGTAAATTTATCAATTGTAAGGTCATAATAGGTGTTCTTGTAACATAAATAATAAAACAAAGAATCGATTTGATAGTGTTATAGTATAATTATAAACTTGACAGCATATTAGACAATCAGATTCCAAGTTTAGCAGCCATTATCTGGCAGATGCTTTGAATATTAAAACTCTTACCTAAACAAAGGCTTTGCTTCAAAAATACTTTCCATAATAGCTGTCACATTTATTCAACAGTAAGCATTCCCTGCTACAAAACTGACCTTGTCTTTCAGTACGCACCCTCGCATTTGGCTCAGGATACTTAGCTATCCCTGGTCAATTATCTTGCAGGTTATGCTGGTTGTGGATTATAATTGCTTAAATGTAACATATCTCTTACTTATTTAGCTTAATCCTAATCATAATGTTTTGAAAAAAGCATCCTTGTTCATTAACAGTTTGACCAATGCACTTTAGTAATGGGGTAATCAATACTCGTATTATCTTTCTCTTTTTGTAAATGCGGTTAAGTAGTTATTAATTAATCGACTTCCTCTATGCAAATGAAAAACATCTTGCCATCACTGATCTGGAGGTCATCTGTTTCTTTTTTAATAAATAGCTATTTTACAGCATCTTTGAATACGCTAATAATACCAACACCACAAGCCTTGTTAAACAGGAAAGTGGGTACTAGACCAAATCAATTTGCTTGCATTACCTCAACACAACATGTATTTAACTGTGTTTTTCAATTGATGACGATGTCACACTGTTTTATAAGCACCTGTCGTTTCTCCCTGACAGCAGCCTTTCTAATTACCCATAGATATTAAATTCATACAGCAAACAATGCTCAAGATGTACAATGTAGACAGCAGGGATACGTCCTTTCTCGTAATTATGCAAAATATAATCTGAATAAAGGTCTTCTAAAAACAAACCATTACGCCTTATCTCTTTCCTAGCTTGAAACAGCTGTGACAAAATATTTAACCTGTTGTGATTGCAATATTCTTACAATTTACTGTCTCCGTGTTCTGTATCTGTTGTTGCACTTTTATAACAGGTGGGTGTGTTATGTGGTTTATTTGAATGAGATGTTTTCATTGTTTTTAGTATACCAAAAGTTATGGTTATGGGGAGAAGGGTTAAAAAAAAACATGGATCATAATAAGGACTTTAATTAATTTCTGCAAAACTGCAAATAACTTTTCAAGTTATTTTGAGGCCAGGCTTTTTTCAGATTAATGAATAGGCACAGATTTTCATAGTTTATGATATAATATACCTATGAAAATAACTACTTTTATGACTTCCAGTAGACATTTGCAATATCATTTTGTAGTTTCTTTGATTATATGATGTTAAATAAAAAGATCAAAATTATGTTCCTATAGTTTTTTTTTTTTAATTATTGTTATGTCTCAATCCTAAAATTCTAGGTGATACAAATACTTTGGCCATAGCTGTAGTTCACTGTGATTAGGAGACTTGCCATGTGGAGTGTTAAATGTAAAAGGAATGATGGGAACAAAGATAAAGCACGAGAGACCTAACTTAATGAGATGTTATAAGTTACCGTATCCACTCAGTACTACATGAGCAGGAAGAGGAACTTTCAACTCAGATGATGCTATGGTTCAGACTATTAAAGTGTAACCTAGACGAGATTATTATTATTATTATTATTATTATTATTATTATTATTATTATTATTATAGTACATTGGTTATAATAATAATAATGGCAGTACTCCTATTTATGTTGCTATATACAGACTTTCTGAAACACCCCAAACATCTGCATGTACTGTATCAGGACATCTAAAAGGGCTTCAATCTACTGTTAAAACAGCTAAAAAAAATTTAAAAAAAAGAGTGGAATGAAGATAGTCCAACACATCCCAACTACCCAGGTGTGCATTGTACAGCTTGGTATATTCATTATAAACAGTACAGCCTTTGGGTTTATGGTTGGCATCTCTGAAACCCCTCAGTTTTGTATTATTCTCTTATAGTTATAAAAAACCTTGACATAAATACCTTTGGAAACCTGTAAGTATCGGTACTCTTTATAAGTGTAAACACTTCTAAAGAAGAAGCTTTAATAAAAGACAAAAATAAACTCCAAACTGCAGGCGATTGTGTTTCAGGTTTCATGAATATTGTACCAAGCTTTGTTTAATCAACAAAAACCCAAGCAGCTCTTTTCACTCCAGAAGCAATATGCACAAAGAATAATTAGTAACAAGCTTTACAATAAGTACTAACATAAAAAAAATCAGTTAATAGAAAAACACTTGAACTGCTGTATATGCTACATGTTAACATATGTAAAGGTAAATGAGTGAGTTTTTTTTTTCAACAGCAAAATATAGATATTATTTTCTTTTCAACAAAATGAATTAGTCTTTTTATTAATTACCATGCATGGTGAAAGGTCTTGGTCCTTTTATTTTTACTCTTGTTGTATAACTTAAAACAAATCTTTGGTCTTTCATACCAGAGCTATTCATTTTAATGGTGCCTCTCAGTACAGGTGTGTGACTCTCTTGATCAAATCAAATGCTGAGCCTTGTTTTAATCACCATGGCCAGGTCGGTCTTAGCATACAGGCGACCTTGAGAGAAAAAGCCTGAAAAAATTGCTTTGCTTCAGTAGATGGAAACCTCATTATTACTTTTTTTTCTCTTCTGCTCCCCTTGACTGGTTGTTTTTGTGTTTTTGTCTCTTTTCATACCAGCAGATGGTCATAACCCTGTACAGTAGCTTCTTTCCCCAGGGTTGCTATGCAACGCACTGAGGCCTATCTGCATCCTCTTCGTGCTGTATCCCATTTCCGTTTGACAACTCAGCCAACCAGACCCAGTGTGCTTCAACATGTTGTTTCCTCCTTTCTTCAGAGTGAAACATCTATCAAGTATGTTCCTGGGCTTCCTATCTCTTCCTGTTGCAGCGTACAAAAAATGTGTTGTCCTCATTTGATTTTCCTCATCACTTCCTATTTACATCAGTCCCTTATGTTTTAAAGCAGGCAAAACATTCATAAATGACTCACGCAGCTGCTGGCCAATAAAAAAAGAAACGTGACCAATTGCATTGTGTTTCAGAGCCAAGAAGACTCATTGTTGTGAGGGGTTCCTGTTTGTCCTTTTTATCGCACTATATATTTCCCAACAGATATTAGAATGATGAAAACAATTATCTTTCCTTTTCTTATTTTTTACATTATCAGTAGGCTTATATGTATCTTTTTTAAATAGCAATCTGTTTCCAGAGATAGCAGCAGGAGTAGTGGATGCTCTGGAAGGCATCAAGGTAGCTCTTGCCAAGGACTGTTTTGGCCACAGCTTAGTTAGCACATGTTATTTTTCTCAAGCCAGTCATCATCTATCAATAAATGCACCACTGTTTTTAGGTGGGACCAGTTAAAGAACTACAGGATATTTTCTCCCATTTTGGAAAAGCTATGGGGCTTTTCCTCATAATTTTGCCCAGAATGTTGGGGGAATCAACATTTAGTATTTGATGAAACCTGTTACAGCCCTGTTTGTCAAATTTTTACAAGCACTATTTAACAACAAGGTGTACAATACATTAAAAAAAAAAAAAAAAAAAAACTTGATGAAGTAATACCTTATAAAGTTTGTCCTAGCTTTGATTGAAAAAACTGCTGAAAGAAAAAACAAAATTGCATTTTTACCTCTAGTTACTACTTACTCACTTGCTGTACCAGTTCTCAAAATACAATGCACTTCACACTAATTCAAGATCTATAATAGTACTTAAGTGTTAGAAAAGTGTTACGGTCAATACTATTCTGAAGGTAAGCGTGTTAAAATGGCAAACTTGACACAGATAGCAGTAATCAATATATTTTTTTAAATTAGGCAGCCTTGAGATAAAGATTGCCAAGTACACTTACAGGATAATTATCTGTAGCCAAATTCTGCATGGAAAATCAGTATGTTTTCCTTGTACAGTCACAAGTGATCAAGTAGTATTTCAGTGATGTTCTAAAAATATTGAATGAAGCTTTATCCAATTAAGGGCAGCATTGGGGAGTGCAAAAGTGTTTTGCAGATTGATTCAACTGTGAAATACAGTATCAGCATGACCGATTTCTCGGCTGCTGTATACCATTCTGTAGTGGAACAGAACAAAAGTTAATAAACCGGTTTTATGTTTTAAAATAACAGATTTTAGTGGGTCAGTTTCTGCCAGTCGATTAGCTGGAGATATATGTTTTGAATTGGACAACTGCTGTCTTATCTTTCTAGTGTTCTGGGTTTGAAAGTGAAAAAGCTGAACTGCTTCAAAAAGCAAATTTGCTTTTTATTAATTTTTTTTTTAACCATACCATATGTATCATGAGGCCATATATTTAACACGATCATTGTCTTTAAAAACAATATTTTGAAAATATATTTTCTTTGCACATGGGTATGGTTTTCTATTAGGGATGCATTAAAAGTCCTGAGTGTTAAGCAGAGTGGCTGTGATAGGTAGATGTTAAAGGGCATGCCTTCTTTTCTTTGTCCTGGGTCCTGCTGAAGTACTTGGTTGATCCAGTCCTGGGTTTGTACACCCCTGACATGGAAAAGGTGTTGTCTCAGGTCTATGCTCCTTCACTGCTCCTCTAGGCTCTGCATACATACTGATACAGTGGTGCCAAATAATTATCACATGATTCCTGGATATTGCTTCAAAGACACCATGCAAGTCACTCATGGATAAAAACTAAAATAAACTCAATATTATCTCCTTTGGTCTAAGGTACTATCTGAAATGCTGATTTTATGCCAGTAAATGCAATTCAGCCTATAAGTGAGTAACAGTACACTTACCTTCCCAGAATTTAGGAACAGAATCTAATAATAAACAAAACCAACTGAATCCACTTTATGAACAACAATATTTCCCTCTTTTATGGAGATATGACATCAAACCTCCACAGGTAGGAGGATGCATCACTATAAAACTATTGTTAACATTTGGTAATATCTTATTCAACATACAGTATAGTCTAGCCTTCTTCAAAATGTAATAGACTGTTGTCATATAACTGTAATGCATGTGGTTGCTCTGTATTTTCAGATTGAACCCAACCTTCTATAATGCAGTAAAATTAATCTGAGCATGCATATGAGGTACAGTAATTAACCTTTCTCAAAGGCTAGTCCGGACTTTCTCCTTCTTTAACTAACTGTGGTGTTCACGCCACAGATATTTCCTGAGGAAGACGCTTCGGCCAAATCTACTTGTACGAGCTGACACAGCAACAATGGAGTTTATGGTTTCTCCTTCCATATTTAGCCCTCCAAGGAAAATCTTGGACAGAAACCATTAAAAATCAATAGGCTTATATTGGGAATGAAGAGTGCATTTCCCAAGCTACAGCACCGAACTAGCAAAACAATGAGGGAAACATCAAGCTCATAGTTACAAAGGATATACACAAGCCAAGCACCAGTAACACAGGCCCCTTACTGGACTGCTGTGTGAATAGGAGAATACATACAGTACAGTACTGCACTTTACCACCTCACGATTATGCTTTTAACCAAGGTCTGATAGTAATTTCATGTGGTCATCTCACAGGCAAGCTTATTAGATACACTAAGATTTATTGTTTTAGAACCGGAACAAGCTCAAGATCATATTTGCAAAGCATCAGTATGTTGGCAAATGCTTGACAATCTGTATATTACTGAAATGTTCATTCTCTATAGAGACATAGCCCTTGTATTGTAATCTGCTGACTTGGGAGCGGCGAAGACGAACACACGCTGTCCTCCAAAGCGTGTGCTGTCAGCTGACCACTTCTTTTCACACTGCAGACTCACCATGCAGCCACCTCAGAGCTACAGCATCGGAGGACAATGCAGCTCTGAGCAGCTTACAGGCAAGCCTGCAGGCGCCCGGCCAGACTACAGGGGTCACTGGTGTGCGGTGAGCCGAGAACACCTTGGCTGACCTAAGTCCTCCCTCCCCTTGGGCAGTGCTCGGCCAATTGTGCGCCGTCCCCTGGTAGCTCCTGTCCACGGTCGGCAATGGAATAGTCTGGACTCGATCCGGCGATGTCCAGGCTATAGGGCACATCCTGCACTCCACGCGGCGCGCCTTTACCGGATGCACCACTCGGGAGGGCCCTAGTAGGCGTCTTTTAAAGGTATTTTAATTTTGTCGATTTCATTTAATCAATCACAGATCTTAGAGTGACATGGGATTGTAGTTCTGGTCTACCCTAAAACATCAGTAAAATAAAACTTAGCCCTAAAATACCAGGACAAAGACAAAATATGAAATGCATCCATTATTCTTAATAATAATTTAAGGCATTTAGTAAAATGGCTCCCTTTTCATATTTGGTGTTAATAATTTGACATTTAATTAAGTTCAGGTGGATGTATGTTTCTTGAGTAATAAATCTATTAATCCACTAAAACCCCTAGTTTTTTTTTTATTTATTTATTGTAAAGTTATAGGATTTGTTTCTCTTTTGTTTGTCCCGACAGTAGGTTATTTTTTGAATGGCAGTGTGCCAGTTAAAAGTCTAGCATTTTACTGTAACTGACCTCAGTCTATTGCCAGGTTTCAAAATGAAAAGTTCCCTTGTATAAAAATTAACATTCCTCGGAAATGTGTTTTAATTTAAACATCCAGTAAAGGAAATAGGTTCCAACGAAAGTTTTAAAATGAGTTAAGGAAGCAGTGGACCAGTTTGAGGTAAAAAATACTGAAATGACTTGCCTCTGAAGAGGCATTAGCGTCTTCACAAGCTGCGGAGGAAGGACGTGATGATGTATTTTATGTAGGAAGCTGGAATTTAGAGGAGAGCAGTGCAGAATGATAGTAAAAGGGAAGACATGTTAAACATATTGATGCAGTCATGCCAGGAAATCCCTTCTCCACTGGGTTTTTGGCCCCCAATTCCCATTAATGACAACATTAGTGTTTTGTTTTTTTTCTTCGCACACACGAATGGGACCGGTAGATTTTAAAGATAATTTGTTTTATTCTGACAAAGTATATTTGGAATAATAAATGTTACAAGATTAATTGAGCTGATACTATATTAAAAACTAAACTTCTGTAGGACTGATATTATTAGTATTTATTTCTTAGCAGACTCCCTTATCCATTAGAAGTAATAAGCAGACTCCCTTATTACTTGTATTATTATTATTATTATTATTTATTTCTTAGCAGACGCCCTTATCCAGTAGAAGTAATAAGCAGACTCCCTTATTACTTGTATTATTATTATTATTATTATTTATTTCTTAGCAGACGCCCTTATCCAGGGCAACTTACAATTGTTACAAGATATCACATTATACATTATTTCACATTATACAGATATAACATTATTTTTACATACAATTACCCATTTATACAGTTGGGTTTTTACTGGAGCAATCTAGGTAAAGTACCTTGCTCAAGGGTACAACAGCAGTGTCCACCACTGGGGATTGAACCCATGACCCTCCAGTCAAGAGTCCAGAGCCCTAACCACTACTCCACACTGCTGTACTGTGATTCATTTCAAGAATCACAGTACAAGTAATAATACAATTAAGAGCAAGATAAATACAATGACTTTGGTTCTAGGAAGTACAAGTATGACAAAATACGATTCAATAATGGAGCTGATAACAGTGTCAGTGATAGTTGCATCAGGATATAATTAAATACAAAATACTACAGATTAAATAACACTTGACAGATACACTACTCTAAAGTACAGGATTAAATGCAGTAAAATAGGGGGCAGATAAGAGCAAGTAAAGCGCATTTAAGGAAGAGTGATAAGTGTCCAGGGGGAAAAAAAAACCATACGTACCTTGCTTAATTATTGATATTTGTGGAGACAGGACATGGTTGCACACTCCGAAAAAAACTCTTTAAATGACTCATGAGTTCAGAAGTATATGAATATGGTCATATATGACAGGACCTTCTACTAAAGTTCAGTGAATATTTTGACAGCCATGTTGAGGGGAGGAGGGTGGGGTTGTTGATGAGAATCTTCCGATCGTAAACAGCCTGTATTTTTCACCAAATATTTTGGTGATGATTATACTGGAAACCCTCAGGCATTTTGTAACATACATTATGTGTTCAATCAAATCACTGAAAATAATGTAGAAATGGTAAGAAACTAAATCTGATTTACAGATGTGGAACAAAAAAACAGATGATTAACTGTCAGTTGTTTAAATGCTCAATACAAGTCAAAGCTAGAACTGAAATGTGATGAATAAATACTGTATCTGAAATAAATTAACTTACATATATTTTTTTACACATTATAAATATGAATGAATAAATAAGTTTTATAGTTCAGGCATTACCTATTGTGGTTAGGGCTCTGGACTCTTGACCGGAGGGTCGCGGGTTCAATCACAGGTGGAGGACACTGCTGCTGTACCCTTGAGCAAGGTACTTTACCTAGATTGCTCCAGTAAAAACCCAACTGTATAAATGGGTAATTGTATGTAAATATAATGTGTAAAAAATAATGTAATTGTATGTAAAAATAATGTGATATCTTGTAACAATTGTAAGTCGTCCTGGATAAGGGTGTCTGCTAAGAAATAACTGTATTATTTGAATTAGCTTCTATGATGACATTGTAGCTCGTTCTGCACACAGTTGAATGTTTAAAACCTGAAAGCTCAGCTGACCATGTCCTGTACACTGTAGCAATGAGTAAAAACATATATAGTGATATCATGTCCAAGGGATGTGTGTGGCATGAGCAGGAAGCCAAGAGTACAGGGTGTGGATTCGTTTTGCATAGATCTGATTTCAAGCATTTTCATCAGCCACAACTTAAGGCCCAATTGTCTCACCACAAATGCTGTATTTTAAGACTTCATTGCAAAACACAACATGTTTAAATTGGTTATAACACAGTTTTATCAAGTTACCTAACAAGGGAGACCATTTCATAAAAACTGTGTTTGATTTATATAAGATTAATCCCACCCCCATCTACGAACCAAACTTCAAGTGTGGGGCACGCATGCAAATAGCAATATGCCATATTTCTGATGGAGAGCAGGCTTGTCTATCCTTTAAAAGCAATTCCAGTTCTATGTATTTAGAATGATTGTAATTTAGTAGAGTATCTAGCATAATAAACATTGTAATGTTCAACGTCCATCTATTATATAGATGTATGTAGGTCTCATATGTTGACAGACAAAGTACAATTAGACAGTTCCTTTTTTAGGTTTAATTGGTATTTGCCTTAAAAATGAGAATGGGTTGAATTCTGTATAGTTCCAATGCTGACCACATGCAAAATTCAAAAATATGCAAAAATGTGGATCAATAGAAAAGTGGCAGAGACTCAAAATCTATTAGAGTTGCAGTAAGAGGACATTTTCTGCTCATTTCAGGACTTTCCAAAGGTATCTGTTTAATCTGCCAGTAAGTCTTTCTTTCACAAAATGAAGTAATGATGAGTGAGTGCTTGTTTAAACATAGTTTAACCTTATGCAGTTGTGGGGACACCCTAGCAAATGCCATGAAAAAAAAATGTACTTCTGTACATGTGGATTGATATGCAAAATTTGAATGCTTTTTTTATTTTATTGTCAATATTTGTGATCGGTAAATGGATTGTGAATGAAATCTATAAATGATATGCTGTAGAAATGTTGGTATACTTTGTCGATATAAAACACAATTACAATTAGTTTATAGGGTATAATTTGACCCCTATATTTTCTGCTGGTAAGGCCACTGATGAATCAAGTCTTTTTTTAGAAAAGAAAACCATTATCACCATGGCTATTTAAAACTAGTTGTGCATGTTTAAATTTACAGTATAGATGACTCTATAAAAGAATCTAGGAACAGCATCATTTTCTTGTTGTTTCTGATCAATAAAGGTCTATTTTCTCCCACAAGAGAGAGGCTCCACATTCAATACAACTGCCATAGCTTTTAAAAACATAGAAGCATGATCCATTTATTATTGGCTGTTACTATGATTTATATACTCAGATGCTCTCCATTGAAAACTGTATATGTTCTTTATTGACAAGAATTGGTAGTTAGCCCATTCATCATAGTTTGGCAATGCACAATGCCTGTTACGACAATGAAATTGAAGGCTATAGCAAAGCATTACAACTTCATGTGCCTTTAGAGCCACATGAGCCATTTTTCTAAATATATCAAGAAATACTGGAGCATTTCTGTAATGTTTTAACCCTTTAGGCTCTTTGATTTTGCACAGCGAGCCAGCTGAATTTATATATATGAACGTTATATATATATATATATATATATATATATATATATATATATATATATATATATATATATATATATATATATATGTGTGTGTGTGTGTGTGTGTGTGTTTGTGTGTGCGTGTGCTTATGAAGCTCTATGTTAAATTGATTGTCGTCCGACATTATTGTTTACTGTTTGAGACCGGTGAAAAGCCGGTTTCATGAAGTTTAGCTGGTGGGAATGGGGTTGAATCCCCATCCCAGAAAAGCCAGTGGGAATGTGGCTGGAGCCTGAATAAGGTACTTGTCTAATGGGTAATTAAGGTTCCAACCACAGTATAAAAGACCACTCAGGGCTCAGACAGGAGGAGAGTATTAGAGAAAGTTAAGTAAGTAAGTAAGTAAGTAAGTAAGTAAGTAAGTAAGTAAGTAAGTAAGTAGTAAGTAAGTCAGTGAGTGAGTGAGTGAGTGAGTGCGAATGCTACCAGCCAGCGAACACGGTACTCGTTTTTATAATAAGAATGATTTGTTAGTGTTTATTTTTACTTTGGCCAGTGTGCCCTTTATTTTTGTGTTTTGTAAAAACGGTTTGTTTTATTATTTAATAAATATATGTGCAGCAGCGGCGTTTTTGCCCGCACCTACCTTTGTTTTGTACTGCTTCCTGAACCTGAGGGCACCACCCAAGCCATCTGTGACAGAAAGCTACTTGTTTCATTTTCTTACCATTATCCATATAATCATAATCATAATGTACTTAGGAATTATCCATTTAAATGTAATATTAATTACAGACTTATGGAAAAAACTTCTGCTAAATGTCTTGAGTTTTAGTAAGATGTTACAATTGAGTGTTTCAAGATATGGATGGATTCATTTATCATTTAGAACAAATATATTTGCTTGAAGAAATTAATTGTATGGATTTTAGTTAGCAGGTTCTTTGTAGTGACATAGTACAGTATTTTACAACCTTTTATGAGAATATATTAATTATTATAACAAAATACAAGACATCTAAATTCTGATTTAAAAAAAAATGTGTGATTGTATTGTCAGTTACTGCAAAAGAAAATAGGCTTATATATTATTTTAATAAAAGTACTGCTTTCATGAAGAAAGAAAACATGTAAAGATGTAAAAACAGACGAGCTAAGAAAATCCCCTAAGAAATGTAACTGTAATATTTCATGCACGTAATATGCTGAGTATAAGAAGTCTGTCATCTATAAAACCAGGTTGTTTGGGGATCCACACAGGAGTGTCTCTAAAAACTGAAAGTGAATTCAGCATATTATGCAGTAAAAGACTGTTGGCAGACTTTGGGATGTTTGATAACTACTGCTTCTTTACTTGTTAATGCAATATGAAATGGACACTGAATAAAAACTACTTTTTAAATTCAGGACGCTAACACTTGTTTCTTCTGGCAACTGCAGAACATATTGTGAAGTCAATGTGTGTTAATAAAATGTTAGAGCGGTGGGGGTGCTGGTGATAGTGGTGACTCATGTACATTAGATCAGCCCATTCTATAGCATTCTATAGTACTGCCAAAAAATATACAAAGTAGGCTATACTGTATGCATGTTTTATCCTATAAATCTCTGACAATGGATCATTTTCACATGGGTCTATATTGTACTTTGTTCTGTGTCAGACACCGTATATGGATTTGACTGATCAAGTTGATTCTGTTTGGATTTTTAATTTCTTGGCTTACTTTTGACTGTTGTTGGCACTGCTGTATTGCTTGTAAGGCACTTTTGGAACCACACACATCTTGACTTCTTTCACTTTGTGTGTGTGTGTCTAAAATATACAATTAGGAAACTGCCAACAACTGACGAAAATGGCAGGCCTGTCAAGATCACAGGAAAGGCTTGGCTCGTGTCGACCTGATTAGACTTAGATGTTTGCCAGTCAAACACGGAGGTCTCATCATCCCTGGAATAGAATTTTGATGAGCCAGTTTGTAACCCAGAACAGTGAAAACATAACTCTCCTCCTTACTGGGATATATAAAATAAACCTAACCTCATATCCATAAGCTGCAGGCAATGTTCCACATCCCATCAGGGGCTGTCATGTATTCTGTAGAAACCACACACAAAGACTTGTAATATTACAGACATATTTCTTGGATGTGTGGCTACCATCTGCTGCATTTTATTCACTGGGTATGCCTCCCTAGTATTATATGTGTTTTGCATGAATACTGTGCCTACCTTTACTCTTAACTTGCACTTCACACAGTGGTTTGTACTGTGATAGCATGAACAATGCACGGTGAACACAGGAAAAATAAATCAGCTCAAGTTTTCCACCAGCAGATGTATGGTCATTTAAAAAAGCTGACAGCTTTTGGCTGACTTGCAATTGCAAATCTCAAGAATATTGATCAGCTGAACATATTTGGAGGCTCGCGTCATGCGAACTTGCTTACCACAGACATTCTTCCTGGTCAGCTAAAAGGATTCAAGTCGCTTTGTTTTGATGATAAATGGGTCTCACTGACAGGTCACTTCTTTTTCACCTAAAGCCACAATTTGTTCCTCCCGGAGGCAAGAGAGTGATTTTTCAGGGTGACAGATTTACTGCCATGTCTATGAGCTGAAAAACATAAAAAATAATCCCAATAACAGCTGAGATTACAATACTGTTGGGTTGAAATGTCATTTTTTTATCAACTTGGATTCCATTACAAGTCACCACAATCCCTTCAATAAGTTCATGCATTTCCACAAAGTGAGTGTTTGCTTTGACTCGTATCAGCTCTTCCAGAGTTCCTATCCATCAGTGAGGTTTTGTGGCAAGAGTTTTTTTATTAAGGTTTATTAAATGTGGCCGCACAAAAATACAAGACAGTAAAAGACAAAGAGTTCAAACTTCATATAATTTCCTCTATTAAACCTCAGCTAACACATTCAGACGTTCGATACAAAAACAAGGTTATGCTTATGGTTCTACAGGGTGGCATTGTCCTTGTCAAAAGCTTTCTTTGTTGGTTAATATAATGTATTTTAAAACAAATAACACGTCAAAGATTTTCTTTATGGCCTACATTTATTTAACTTTGTCTGAAAGTTTGCTGTAGGTAGGCTATACAACCCAGGGGAATACCTGCATATTCATTTATCCAGCTTTTTCACATGCATATGTAATTACAGAGTATCTACAACACCTACTTAACCAAGGTGTTAGTAAATCGAGTCCTAAGTCCTGTATTTACTATATTAAACTTTTGTCTTTTACTACAGTTTGGGCCACATTTTACAATTACAAAACCAGGTTTGTGTGCATGAAATATTGAAAACAGCTGAAAAGAAGTAGTTTTGGACACATAACAAATATATATTTTTTATTGTATTTTTTTTTGTTGTTGTTCATTGCTTTTTATGGGGAAAAAATAGCATCATCATATATGGTCATTATGCATTTGCGTCTTACATATGTCCCCACATTTTCATCCGTCCCCATATGAGGTCACCATGCATGAAAGGGTTCACCAGCAATTTAGACCATTAAATATACCATGCTTCTTATTTAGCATGATGTTGTTGGCTTAAAATGTCTATTTTTAATATACTGTATCTGCATATCTTATTATTAAACAGTCCTTTTGTTTTTATTTAATTTTTATATAAGGATTTTGGAAATGTTTAAAACAAAATAGAGGAAGATATAAATAGAGTGGCAGGCTGAAAGTGCCATGGTAAGAGATATCAAGATAGTCAGATGGGTAGACAGACAGGCAGGCAGTTAAAGGATGGAGACAAGCAAACTAACAGACAGGTAAATAGACAGATTCCAAAAATACAGATAAATCGATAGATTCCCAAGTAAACTGGAACTCTTCAAATTAAATGAAATCCATTCCTATCTGAATACTCTTGTTTACGTTACCGTGTGGATCCATGACCTGCTTCATCCAAGGTGTCAACACCACAAACATTTTTGGTTTCAATTTAAATAATCTATAGATGACTTAAAAGCAGCCACTGTGGAGTTCACCCTGACCCAAGAGAGAAAGGCCCACAAGGTCGGTGGTGGCCATCAGAAAAATAAATAATGCAACAACGAAGGAAACTTTTCTTGAATGCACAAAACATTACTGCGGCATGTTTACATCTGCTGATACCCTGGCCATCTATATTTAGTACTGCTGTCTGTTTTCGAGTACCGTAATTGAAAACATAGATTTCTTGAAATTGTGGGGAAACATTCAAATGCATCAACATTAAGTGCTTTAGGACAGCATTCTGAAAGGAAAGCAGAAGTCTCTGAGGGAACTTAAATTTCAGATGGCAGCCTGAGAATAAACTATGGAGACATATAGGTTACATGTACTAATAATGGCCTTTTAAATGTAGTGTGTCTTTAAGTGTTTCAAGAACATACAGCACTATATATCAACACAGCAACTGTCCCCATGGAACATTATAGACAGCTCCAGCCATAAAATGCAAATGTCTAATCCTTAAAACTTCACTTTTCCAATTTTCTCGCACTACATTTGTTTCTCAATAGAAGACTGTTTGTTTCTTTTTTGTTTTGTTTCTACATGCTCATCATTTCTTATTTTCTGTGTTCATTTTATTTTAGAATGAAGATATTCTGATTTTCCTGTTAACAGACTCCAACCAGTATGCACACATGGACTTACATGATTGCAAGACAGGCTACCTATTTGTTTTTTTTGTTTGTTTGTTTTTTTGGGGGGGGGAGGGGGGTTCACTTGGAATAAGAGATCCCTTTTATGTGCTATTTACAAAAAGCCAGTTGGTCTTTTCTGAAGTACAAAATTGGGATTTTTTTTTTTACTGGGTCACAAACAAAGAAACTGCTTTTCAAAGAGGTTGCTTGTTCGTTACCTAAGATTGATAAAATATGTATATATCATAAATGTCATTCCCTTGCATGGTCCTGTTCAAACGTGGCTACAAAGTTAATGGTTACACATTGTGTTTGTTCAACCATTAGAAAGGTCAGCCAGTACAATGGTAAGAGTAGATGAGAGGAGGGGCACACATGGAAAAAGTTTGTAAATGGACTGGCAGCAAACAGTTAGGCAAACACAAAAGCATGTTTTGAGGAAAACGAAATCTTTTGATTGTTTTGCCATGTCTGCTATATCTCAGACGATGGAGGGGTCGTCCTTTTCAGCCATCTGATTTGTATCTTGATTTCTGTTGTTTAAAGTCAAATGGAAGTTAAAACGTAGAGTGTTGCCATCTGCTTCACACACCATTGAACAAAACGCACAGCACTTGAAGTTTCAAAAAGTTTAACTTTAGATTTGTTTAAGATGTGGTTTCTGACTCTAGCTCCCAGCCAACGTATATAAAGTCTATGTGTGTGTCTCTTTCTGTGTTTATGAGTTGTTATTACGTAAGAACAGAGGTTGAGTGGGATTGTTGTGTATTTTGGTTATTCAGATTCCTTTTCACTAGAGCACTCCACCACAGAATCCCTGAAGATGGTTTAAAGTGGTTTTCAATTTTTTCCAAAAAATAGAAAAGCACTCATAGCAAAGAGTTCTCTAGGGAACAGCTGAGTTATTAATTTGTTTTTAGTCTTATTGGAGTGCTTTCTATTAACTGTTGAGGTTAGATTGCCCTAACACTAATACTACATAACTCAATTGTAACAACAATATTGATTAATAATATGTCTATACCACTGGTATATATGGCTACAACTGAACAATGCTGTGGACTCGGAAATTAATGATAAAAATGACAGACCTCTTAACTGCAACTGCAAAAAACAATACAAACATCACTCTCTTTTTCACTTCCTATGACATTCAGACCAAACCTTAAGAACAAGGGCATATTAATTGGTTTATTTATATAATACATTGGTTTTGTACAATGTCTATAATAACTACTGTACAGGGGAAAATACTGTCAATCATTCTCCCTTTATTTAGTATAATAATGTTTAGATGCGAATATCATCATTATGATGTGTAGGTGTTCTACATTTATAAATATATGTATATATATATATATATATATATATATATATATATATATATATATATATATATATATATATACAGTGCCTTGCAAAAGTATTCAGACCCCTGACCAATTCTCTCATATTACTGAATTACAAATGGTACATTGAAATTTTGTTCTGTTTGATATTTTATTTTAAAACACTGAAACTGAAAATCAATTATTGTAAGGTGACATTGGTTTTATGTTGGGAAATATTTTTAAGAAAAATAAAAAACTGAAATATCTTGCTTGCATAAGTATTCAACTCCCACACATTAATATTTGGTAGAGCCACCTTTCGCTGCAATAACAGCTTTAAGTCTTTTGGGGTAAGTATGTACCAGCTTTGCACACAGTGTCGGAGTGATTTTGGCCCATTCTTCTTGGCAGATTTGCTCCAGGTTGTTCAGGTTGGTTGGACGACGCTTGTGGACCGCAATTTTCAAATAGTGCCACAGATTCTCAATGGGATTGAGATCAGGACTTTGACTGGGCCACTGTAGGACATTCACCTTTTTGTTCTTGAGCCACTCCAATGTTGCTTTGGCCTTGTACTTGGGATCATTGTCCTGCTGAAAGGTGAATTTCCTCCCAATCTTCAGTTTTTTAGCGGACTGAAGCAGGTTCTCTTGCAGTATTTCTCTGTATTTTGCTCCATCCATTCTTCCTTCAATTTTAACAAGATGCCCAGTCCCTGCTGATGAGAAGCATCCCCACAGCATGATGCTGCTACCACCATACTTCACTGAGGGATGGTGTGTCTTGAGGCATGGGCAGTGGTAGGTTTGCGCCACACATAGCGCTTTGAGTTTTGGCCAAAAAGCTCTATCTTGGTCTCATCTGACCACAAAACCTTTTCCCACATCGCAGCTGGGTCACTCTCATGCTTTCTGGCAAACTCCAGACATGCTTTCAGATGGTACTTTTTGAGTAACGGCTTCTTTCTTGCCACCCTCCCATACAGGCCAGTGTTATGCAGAGCTCTTGATATGGTTGACTGGTGCACCATTACTCCACTCCCAGCCACTGAACTCTGTAGCTTTGTTGGCCTCTCTGTGGCTTCTCTCACAAGTCTTCTTCTTGTTTGAGCACTGAGTTTTGAGGGACAGCCTTTTCTTGGCAGTGCCTGGGTGGTGTGATGCAGCTTCCACTTCCTGATTATTGATCCAACTGTGCTAACTGGGATATCCAAACACTTGGATATTATTTTGTATCCTTTCCCTAATCTATGCCTTTGTATTACTTTATCTCTAACTTCTGTAGAATGCTCTTTGTTCTTCATTTTCCTTCAGATTCACAGCCTGACCAATGATCCTTCAACAGTGGGGTTTTTATCCAGAAAATGTAACAGCAACTTTAATGGTTCACAGGTGGAGGTCAATGGTAAGGTAATTGTGTCCTTGTTAGGGCAATTTCTTTCATTGGTGTAAACTGGGGGCTTCCACAGCACAGGGGTTGAATACTTATGCAAGCAAGATATTTCAGTTTTTTATTTTTCTTAAAAATATTTCCCAACATAAAACCAATGTCACCTTACAATAATTGATTTTCAGTTTCAGTGTTTTAAAATAAAATATCAAACAGAACGAAATTTCAATGTACCATTTGTAATTCAGTAATATGAGAGAATTGGTCAGGGGTCTGAATACTTTTGCAAGGCACTGTATATAGTCTAAATGGGTGTTATTACATAGCAACTTTGCTATAAAAAAGGAAATTGTATGTATGGTAAACACTGTACAACAGGTTTATATGTATTTTGCTTCCCTGAGTTACAGCTGAGCTTGCTGCAGGCGACACCCAAACCCACCCGTTGGTTCAATTCGTAGCAGGAGCACGCTTGTTTAATTCACAGAGCAACACATAGGTATGGAGACATTAAAGAACGAAGAAACGTGTGAGCCCGCAGCTGGAACTACATTTAGAAAATCCAAAACAACCACAAAGCCAACACAGTGTGGTTTGTGATGGCAAGTTCACAGGCTAAACTACTGAAGAATCTACATGCAGTAAACATCCCCGAAATAATCATATTTTGAATATAAATGTCAGGCATGTGCAGGCTTAAGATGTTAGTATAAAAATAGATCATTATGGGATGTCTGTGTCATAGGCTCCTCATTCAGGAAATCATATAATGTCATTAATCTTCATTGGCATGCTAACTATTAAAGAACAATGATGGAGGAAATGTGCTGGCTATTGTTTTTATAATGTATAAACACCTAAATACAAATACAGATAGACAGCATTCCTGATTACGATTCTCACAGGAGACTACCCCAGTATCGATAGACTGTGGACACTATACTAAAGTAAACCTATGTACATGTCCACTTAGTCTTTAAAAAAACTTTGAACTAGGATAACAAATATCACAGTTAATCTAATTAGATAAACCGTTTCCCTGGACTCCTTTAAATCAAAGAATGAATTCACATGTGACATTTTATTTAATACAAAACTGTGTCTGCTTGAAATGTCAAAATTGACAATTTTATTTCTACTTTGGTAAACATGATAATTATACAGACAATTTTCAGAAATCTTCCCCAAGTGTTTCTCATAAAGGCTCCTTTTTAGATTGTTTTGTTTATTTTTATTGGAGGTGGTTGTAGTTTTTTTGTTTTTGTTTTGTTTTGTTTTAGTGGACAGCTGATAAGACAAGTATATTGTTATAAAAAGCTCCAGAACATGCAGCCCTATAGGAAGTAATGAACAATGACTTCTCCATATGATCTGTTGATGAGTTTAACAGCTACAGTATGTTTTACTCTGAGGATGCAACAATTCAATCCACCGTTATGTACCATCAAATAAAAGCACACATTTTCACTACACCTTTTCTCTATAAATGCTTGTTTTATTGCAAGGACTTCACATAAAATGCATTAAGCCTCATTGAAGGTTCTATCATTTCAGAAAACAGTTTATTTGATGCAGGATATAAACTATTTTTAATTCATATATTGAGTTAATTTGATGTGTAAAATCATGTAGTATATGAAGAATATCCAATTTTAGTCAACTGAACAGGGGGTAAATAGTTTGGACCCTGCCGAAAGCACATTTTCCAGCTTTATCACAGTAACTTCTCAAGTACCGAGCAGAGTCCTGTTTAATTAATAGTGCCATAAAGCTGTAATATTTACCTGACTTTAACAAAGTTGTAAAAGCCGTTATCTGGTTTGCCAGGTGTTTTTCTTCTCAAGAGTCTCCAAGCTAAGAGGTGAGGTGGATACAGAAAACCATTCAGCAATTTGTATTGGGCCATAAGACAGTTGAAGACATTCCAAAAAGTAGTGGCCAAAAAATGGGGGCACTAATATATATATATATATATATATATATATATGTGTGTGTGTGTATGTGTGTGTGTGTGTGTATGACTAGTATTTAAACTGCACTTGCAAAAAAGGTACAGGGAGCCAGATCACACAGCTGCTTGCTGTAATCTATGTGGAAGTTTATCCATTGCTTGCACTGGCAAAATCTGCTGTTTTCTCACAAACAACCCTTTTTCTGAACTTTATACGTTTACTAAACAAGACATCTACAGATAAGCCTCAGTAGATTTAAATAGCACAAAAGTTTCAGTTGTGGTTCATGTTTAAGGAACCAAAGAGAAAGCCCAAAGCTTTCTCCCTCTCTCCCTCAATCTATCTATCTATCTATCTATCTATCTATCTATCTATCTATCTATCTATCTATCTATCTATCACATACAGAAATGTAAAGGTGCAGCAAATTGAATGCAAAGACATAACCATACTAATGTGTACATTTAAACACAATGGACTCCAAAAGATATAACATTATATTCGAATATTTCAGTATTTTTTTGTCTCTTAAGTACTGTAACTGTCATTTGACTTTTCTCAGAGTAGCTACTTGTTGATTTTATAAAAAGTATTACAAATATTTCAACAAAATAAAATCTTTGTAGAGCTCTCTTGTTCTGTATATGTTGTACTTGGTTGTATGGTTACTAACATGCATATTTTGCACCACTTCATGAACAGTTCATGAAACAGCCATTATTAAACATACAAAAAAAAACTACAATAGATTTATGCCTGTGAATGTAATAGAAATGCTATTATGTTAGACACCTGCTCTTTAAGAGAAAAGAGGTATTTTTCTGTTTAAAAAGGAAGCCATGGAAAGAAATGTATCTTGTTCAAAATGAGAGCTAATCAAACAGTCTGTTCTTATCCAGATTCAGATGTGTACTTACTTTAGTTTATCAATGCAGAGATTACAATTAGATTGACTCTTCTAACATTGTTCTTGATATGCTTTATGACTTAATATTTGTTCCCTGTTGTAACATATTGTGTGCAGTGCTCTTTTTACCCTTTGATGGATTCAGACCTTGGACCATAAACATTGTGCTGGTGTCCAAAAAAAGTTAAAACTCTACTTTACTGCTTGACACCTCCATTGCTTTGGTCTGATTTGAGTTGACACTGTAATAAAATCAACAAAGATGAGCAAGGGATTTACAAAACCCCTCATGCTTTTGAAGAAGAGCATTAATCTCATTGGTAAGCAAAGGAATTAAAGGTAGCCTTTGCGTTATTAGTGCAAGCTTGTTTGAAGTAGTCACAAAAACTGCAGCCAGTTGCCCCTTCACTGAAGGGCTGTTGACAGTGAAACATGAGGTTGGAAGCTTGAGTTTATGGTCATTAACCTTCAGATCATAAACTTCTCCATTGGGGCTGATCTTTTCACCCCTGCCTCTGCATTGTTTCCAAGGCCCAGTCTCACCTTACGGAAACTTTAAAGCCCATTATTATAGTAACCTCAGAATACATAACTGTAGCAATGATGCTGACTTTTAATGAAAGTTAGGTTCAGCATGTTTGTGACACATGTCAGGAATCTTGCATTGGTGCCATTGTATGCATGTCAGTTCTGCTTCAGACAGCAATATATTAACATAGATATGATATCATGTGGCGTCTGCTGTCAATTTCCTTGCCACTTCCAAATGTTAGTGGTATTTTCCGGGGAAATATTTGTTTAACACATTGAAAAACTGTGTTTATTTCTCTGTGGTAATAATCTAATGTGTGGAGGTGTTTTTTTTTTTTTTTTTTTTTATATACATTTGTGACAGTGTAGCGTCACGGCCCAGGCTGGCAACTGGCAGGAATTAGACCCAGAGACAGAAAGCTGCAGTTTAAGCATGTATGCGCACATTTATTTAACAAAAACAAACACAAAAACAGGAACAAAATAAACACGGCATGAGGGATAAAATAAAAGGTTTAAACTTTAGAATAACTACATTTAGAATAACTACATGTAGGCTGGGTATTAGCCTTCACTACTACATTGAAAAACCATACTCCAGCTCCATCTCCAGCTCCAACCCCAACCCCAGCTCTAGCTCCAACCTCAACAAACCTAACTCCAACCTCAACCCCAACCCCAACTCCAACGCCAACGCCAACCCCAACTCCAACCCAAACCCCAACCTCCAACCCCCAACCCCCAACCCCCAACTCCAACCCCAACCCCCAACCCCCCACCCCCAACCCCCAACCCCCAACCCCCCACCCCTTCAATAAAAAGGATTTCTGGTTCATTTTATACATGTGGCCACTCCCCAATTAGCACCAACTACCTAACTGGGGAATGGCCACACATGTGATTGCTGGCAGGGACAGATTTAATCCCATCCCTGCCAACCTTACATTCCCACACACACACACTTTGCATGAGTGCCCTGCCACACCATTATAATTTGTTTATGAATAATAAGTCAACCGAAAAAAAGAATGGTGCCTTTACTGGAAACATGTATTTTCAATGTGGAATTAATTCATTAGTAGTAGATATCAAGAAAGGAGGGGGTCACAGACAGTGGCCCTGACATTCTTCCATTCTACTGCAACCACGCTGTAGGTTGTGACCTGCCATGCGGATTATTCCATCACACCACCACACTGTGAGCACACCAGTTTTAAGCAATGGAAGCTGAAAGATAATCATAAATGCATTCCATTTAACTGTTTTCCAAGTTGTTCTTACTGTTGGCATGCTATGCACTTCACGTGAAAGCAGCATTATAACTGCCCTGCAGTAGTGGGCTAATGTTTGCACAGGTACATCCACTCACTGACAGTGGTCTTTTGACCTCCATTTTACCATCCTTTCCAGTCGGGGGGGCCTGTAAAGCAATTCTCCCCCTCATTCCATACTAGTTAATAATTCCTCTGTCATTATCTGCCAAGAGTCCTTATCTCTCTTTCTGTCAGTTTATGACAGGGTCTCCTTATCAACCTATTGTAGGCCATGTGATCAAGAGAAGCCTATCAGGTGCCACGGATTTTGATTCTCCTGATTAGTGCCCATGATGAGATGGGACACTTGGCTTACCTCTGGTTTCTATTCCTAGAAAAAGTGCAGAGTCCAGTGGATGGGAGGTGTTCAGTCCCATTCAAATTTGTGGATGATATCTGTTTTCTGTTTTTTTGTTTGTGTGTTTGTTTTTTACCCATACTTTCTCTGAAGGTTACTGTAGTCTTTCTTGTCCCAAGGCTGGAATAGTTTACAAGTTGCACCTTCTCACGGTCAACCTACCCTCACGGGTATAGCATTTGCAGTCAATAATGTCTTCTAGCCCTGGATTTGGCATCAGGAAGGATTCTATAAAACATCAGCTTACTGCTATAGGTAAGTAGGACTCTCATTTGGAGCTGGTTGTGTGAAATGCATTGGAATCACTGATAAAATCTATGTTCCATCCTTTCTCGCCCATCAACTGCCACTTGTATGTCCATGTTAATGATAATTTAAAATTTTGTCATTGTGTTTATTATCCAGGAGCAGTTTCATGATGTGTTTTAACTCCCACATTATAAAATGCACACTTATACATTTTATGAGTGGTTTTCACATAAGTTTGTGTCTTATGATTATTAATATTTAAAAGAGGGGGCTTTAGACCCAGCTGCTGCATTGTTCAATGTTCTTTTGGTTTTCTGTCAATGCAGGAATTATATTAAAGTTATAGTCGTAACATATCGATTTGTCTATATATGTGTATAGTATCTAATGCATTTTTGGGTATACAAATCCTGAAATATGTCAAAGTTAAAATATTTTAACCTTTCGATTGGCTGTGAACAGAATGACACGTGGCATGCTTAATTATCGAGAATAGTAAGGCATAAAATGAACACCAGTATGATAAAAATATAACACTCATATTTCTCTGCAAAAAAGTTGTTTTGTTCTATATTTTAGTTTGAAGATTTTCTTTCTTTTTTTCTTTTTTAATAATGTAGTTTCTGGTATAAAAACGAATTTAAACACCGCGATTGTAGATCAATTGAGTAAAACGGTTTATTGTTTGTAAATATAATTTAGACGTAAATTGATATAACATGAACAAACTTTACAGTGTAAAATATATATAAATAAAACAATGCAAAATGTAATTAAACGCATCTTAGTTTGGTAATTTGCTTTAATAGTTAAAAAAAAATGTGTTACCAAAATAAACATAACGTTTGGTTTTGCAGGTTAAATTCCACGAGTGTAGTAGTTTACAAAACAATGCCGCATCGGTGATGTTAACTTTACACTGTATTGTGTTAAAATAGAATGTATTTAGTAACAAGACATTTTAAGTTTAGCTGCTAAAATAAGCTGAATTCTAATTTAGCTGGATGAAAGCATTTAATGTATTATCTACCAGAATAAAATAGGTTTAAAAAATCACCCTACAACTGCATATTTTAAAATCGACTTTTAATTCCAAATAACCTGATCATATGTGTACCTGATTAGCGAAATAACGCACACATTTGATGTTTTTTTTTATCGCTTGTTCAATATTGAGAAACAATGCAACAATTATTAAATAAGTCAGTAAATGAATAACTCGGACATAATATTCAAAAACTGTTTTAACGTTAAAAAACAACTAACATATTTTTGATATTTAAAAAATGTGTTTGATTGAATTAATCAGTTAAACACATGTTAAACGAAGACACCTTTTATGTAAAATAAATATATAAATAAGTTCACAAATACATAAATAATGAGCATACAGTACAATTTATTGCGGGTTTGTTCTCTCTCTCTATTTATCTCTCTCTCTCTGTGTGTGTGTGTGTGTGTGTGTGTGTGTGTGTGTGTGTGTGTGTGTGTGTTTATCCATCTGCGCTTATAAGAAATTTGTATTTTGTATATTGTGAGCAAATAAAAAGTGGGAGCCGTTATATCTTTATTTGTAGTGCGCTTCCTTTTGTCAAACAGATGTTGACACAATAAAGAAACACATTTCATTAAAACTGATGTTTTTTTAATTATTTTTTTTTAATGGATTGCTTATTGGTGCATAATTTGCTTTTACTGTGATCAGCCGCGGCGAACTGCAAAACATGCATTTGTTTTGGATAAAAAGTGAACCCGCTGACTTTGCATTACCTGAGGTTATAGACATTAGGCCTACATCTGTGCCCAAAAGTATTGCCATCCTCCAATCTTTTCAATTCAGATTTATCATATTAGAGTAGCCTATCAGCACTTAGGAAACGTGGATGTCTATACATTCTAGCCTCGTTCTTAATAATTGTATATAATATCTTAATTTAAACGCGAGATATGAATGTGAAAACGCATTAACTCCTTAACTCCTTAATGTATTGTACGTTCTAAACAATAAACAAAATCACGATTTTTTAAAAAAGTTGCTTTAACAATTTATTTCAAATCTTTTTTAAATAAAAACTACAGGTGTTGATAAGAATGTTAATATTTAGTGCACATGCCTACATAACATGCATTTCCTAAAAGGCAATGATATCAGTGTTAATTAAAGCATTTGACATTGACAAGTGAGGGTGTGTCAGTAATTTGGGACACCGCAGTACATAAAAACACAAAACAAAAGTATCCTCACAATTTCAGAATTATCATTTATTTATTGCACAGGGAATAGTATCAAGGCTTTAATTGCTGACAAAAAAAAATGTTTTGAAAATTTTTTGATTTAAATCAGTATGTTCATAGCCCTTAATAACCACTAGATTTGTAGTACAGCAATTAAAGTAACCTCTGTAACAAATTCCAGGTGTTATTTCAATATATATTTGAAGTGCATACCGTTTAATAAGTGTTATATATATATATATATATATATATATATATATATATATATATATATATATATATATATATATATATAGACACACACACACTAATAAACACACTGTCGACCTCTCATCGTCCATTTAGAAGATACATTTAGATGGATCAATACGTGAAATACATATTACTACATCTGTCACTCAAACATTGTATGTTTTTCAAATGTTTAAAAAAAAAAAAAAAAAAGATCTTTAAAAATGTTAAGGTGCCCTTTGCAACATATTAGGGCATTTAGCATACAGAACAGTAGATAAAATAGTAGTGTTTCATCGCAATGAGTTTCATATACAAATATAGAAAGCTTAAATCACGAAAAAAAATAAAACGTTTATATTTAGTCTTTAAAATGTTGACTGAATTATTATTATTATTATTATTATTATTATTATTATTATTATTATTATTATTATTATTATTATTGTTGTTGTTGTTGTTGTTGTTGTTGTGATGCCAGAACTCTTCATTAAAATTATACATTAATGAATATGAGTACAAATAAAATTCGAGTGCTGTGTTTATTCCTATACACTTGAGAAAGTTAGAGCTCCCTGGTCCTTTATTTTATGGGTGCGCTCATTGTTGCAACATACACAACAAACGGTTTAGAGTTACATGCACAGTTAAACTAACGTTTGGGGCAGCAGTGTGGAGTAGTGGTTAGGGCTCTGGACTCTGGACCGGAGGGTTGTGGGTTCAGTCCCCAGTGGGGGACACTGCTGTTGTACCCTTGAGCAAGGTACTTTACCTAGATTGCTCCAGTAAAAACCCAATTGTATAAATGGGTAATTGTATGTAAAATAATGTGATATCTGTATAATGTATAATGTGATATCATGTAACAATTGTAAGTCGCCCTGGATAAGGGCGTCTACTAAGAAATAAATAATAATAATAATAATAACGTGTTAGCGTAAAAAAGAGGAAAATGTGACTATAGGCTCAACTTTTACTATAGCAATTTACGTACAGGGTGACAAATAAGCATAGGACCGTTTAAGCAAATACTGGAAAATGTTGAATTACTCGGCCGATGATTGGCAAAGGAGAAGATGATGTCAGACCCCCTGAGGAAGCCTGATTGGTGGGGGCTTTGTAAGTGATGAGTAAACAAGGCAGGAAGGAAAGGTTTGAACTTCACAACTCAACACATCACAGATAGAACACGCTAGACACAACACTGAGGAGGGGACTGAATTCTGCAACCCTGAAATCCCTGACACTTTAATCCAGCACACAGACCAGTCAGAAACATAGAGGCGCAGGTGATCAGATAGCTTCTGAAACATCGGCTTGATCTCTTAGATTACAGTTTTTCTCGAGTTCCAGGTCGAGTGTACAGAATTACTTTCCACTGCTTCACCAAACACAGACCTCTCGATTTGTCATGATACGTAGTACGTAAATAGAAATCCGGGTTCGTAGCGTATCTATATATATATTTTTTTGGTTGTAGCCTATACCAGCCAGTTTGCGAGATGACCTCTTCTTCTTCTGTTAGAAACAGAAAATAACCACATATCGTTTAAATTACTGCAACCGACTAATTTGAGGCATAGACTGGATTTTCAACGAGTTGCTGTATAGTGAGACTTTGTGGTGTACCCCCATGTCCAGGCGGTCTGCCGGCCGGAGCCGAGCCCTCTGTTCCGCCGAGCAGCGCTGTCATGCTGCCTAAAGTCGAGACAGAATCCCTGGGACTCGGTCGATCGCATGGGGAACACTGTCACATGCCAGATAACATGCAAGGTAAGGAAAACGCAGTTTCTTTTTCGTGATCACTTGTGATAACATGTTGGGAAGGTGTGACAAATCAACGCGTAACAACCGTCAATAACTTAGTGGAGTAAGATATGATACAGAGCAATGGGGAACGTTTATATGATTGGATGTTTGCAATAATAACTCATTAGTCTAGTTTATAGACTGTTACCAGACAGTTAAGTTTGCGCTCCATGAATATATATGTGACAGCATATATATATTTATATATAGTGTCAGCATATATATAGTTTCTTTGCACATAATCACTCGCACGTCTGTGAGTGGAGCCAGTTTGCAATGGTTATGATATTTTGTAAATAAAGGAAATTTGTATAGCCTATGTCGGTTTTTATGATGTTAGAAACATGCAATGTAAAATATCTTTCTTGGAATGGGAGTCTTAAGCATGCAAATTAGCCTGAAACAATTATGTTTCACATTGAATTAAATGCTTTATGCTTTACGGGTTCTTTCATTTAATTGCTTGGGAACTAAACTGCGACCGTAGGCCTATTGTAGGGTCATATTTTAACAAACTGAACGTTATTCATTCTGCAATATATGTGCAAGATCTACAATAAGTGACTTTTTAATCATATTTTAAGTAATATTTGAAATGTAACATTTCCCGTATATGAAGCATTGATTTGAGATCATGTATTTACAGTCTGCAGTAAAATACAGAATGTGAGTATATTTAACGTGTTGCTGTATTGAAGGCAGGGAAACAGAAGTGCATGGTGCTAAAATAATAATAATAATAAAAAAATTTTTTTAAATTCTTGCGAAATGAACTGCTCGTGCTGTGTCCGAAATATAAGGTAATAATAATACGGCTTGATGAAAAAGTGAGCTGCTGAGTGCAGTCTGGGAAAACATTCAAAAATGAGAATTGTTTTGCATCACCATTAATGCTAAAATGGTAGGTGTTCCATATAAAAAATGTATATGTATATATATATATATATATATATATATATATATATATATATATATATATATATATGTGTGTGTGTGTGTGTGTGTGTGTGTGAAAGAAAATGTTTTAGAAAAATGCACACAACAAGTTTAAAAGATTAAAAAATATTTTATTTTCAGGACCTTCTTCAGCTGTTTAAAAAGAAAAGTGAACACAGTGCAGTAAACTTGTTGTTAATTATATATATATATATATATATATATATATATATATATATATATATATATATATATATAAACGTGGAACACCTAAGTTCTTATTTTTAATATAAACAGACTACTTTTTGATAGTTTTAATTGTGCATGTTATCATTTAAAACTGTTACTTATTGATGTTTTCACGTTGGCTGCTTTCTACAGTAACGGTCATTTTAAAATAGACTATGCATTAATTAAAAAGTGCCCACAAGGTTCCTTCTACATTTTTTAAATAACATAATCATGTTGTAAAGCGAAATCGGGCAAATATTATTTTGTAAAATAAATTAATAATAATTTTATTGGATTAATATGCAGGCCTTCTAAAAGTTTTTTTTTTATTATTATTATTTGTTTATGTGGTTCGCTTGCCTTAATTTTGTTAACTTTGGGTAGTTTTCAAAAAAATCAAAGAAGTAAAACTATACCTGTCGGTCATAGCCTATATTTTCAAATACATAAATACAAAGCCGTTTAATTTCAAACAGCAAACTATTTGCTGTGTTTGACTTCATTTCTGCCACTTAGCAACTTACAGCTGCAAATCCAGAGAAAAAAGTGTCCTTAATATCTCTCTTTATCTGGACAAATGTCCAGCTAGATTAGTTTCTTCCAGGAATGGAGTGGTATAATCAAAGTAGAAACATTTTTACGCCAAAAGCATGTTGGAATACACAGGCTCAGTAATAAAATGTTGAATTATTTTAATTCTGGAGCTTGAATATCAGTGAGATATGAATATAAGTGCTTAGATTATGGCTTCTAAACAGGCGTTTTTCTAAATTTTATTCAGACGTAGTGGCGGTTATTCATGCCTGAGTGAGTTTAACGGTGTTTCAACATTGTGTATATTCGAGTAGGCAATAGGCTAGACAAAATATTATAGAAATTGCACATATAAATCACATCATATATTAAACAGAAGATGCCATAATAGCCTATAATTGTAAAAATGATTTTTTGAACTCTATGTTCAGAGCGCATCCTATTGGTTCACTTTTGTGTTCTGTGCGCGTTGTGTTTTTAGAAGAAACGTGATGTGTTTTACCTTATATGGTAAACCGTTTTATTTTGGTGGATTTATGGTTGGTGTTTCTCAATTGGAAAGGTGGGATCTGCAGTAATGAAATGCCCTCTTCTGTTAATGGCAAACACGGTGCTTAAAGATGTATAATTCTTTCATACACCACTTGTCTGGTAGCAACAATTGTCTTAGAAGAGTGAATTGAGGTAAGGTTGCATAGATTTTGTTAAAAGTTCGATATGATCTGATATTACAAATCAGTTGTCAAAACGTATAATGAAATCTGTTTAAACAGCTTTTCGAAACAAAAGTTGCACAGTTTCTATTTCTTAATGCCTAGTAATCTTTCCTGATAACAATGCTATTTACTCCATTATTTAAAAAAATATTATTATTATTATTATTATTATTATTATTATTATTATTATTATTATTATTATTATTATCATCACCATCACATCAAAAGCCTAGCCTTGTTTTATTTCAGTAAAACCGACGTTGCCACTTCCTGGGTATTACCTGACGGTTGCTATAACGCTCAAATGCAGATAGGCATTTCTGTCTTTTACTTTATCTCGTGGCTTTTTCTTTACTAGTTAGACAGCTGTTTATAAAACATTTAACTAGTAACTACATTACAGCATTTTAATTCAATTAAGAAACCTACCTGGAGTGCATGGTACTGTTTTTAACTGAAGTTTTTTTTTTTTTGAAATACAGATACAGCCTTGTGTAAAATTATTTCCAAAAGTGATCCGTTGTTGCTGTTGTTAGTACTGTATAGTGGAAATGGTAAATGAAAACAAACCTTTTTTTTAATTTTAACCTAGACTACTTTTTTCTGTCTTTCTATTTTTAAGTAAACAATAAAACTTAAAATTATATACGGTACGCACTTAATTAATATAACCGGCATATACATTCCGCATTTTATTAACTTTTTTTTATTTCTGGTTTCAGAGTAGGTGCAAATATTTAATAACTTTTTTTTTAAAAAAACAAAGTGTAATACTTATACTTAATCAATAGATATATTGTACCACTAGTAATCCCGCTGTTCTCTTAAAAAGTTCGGTACCTGCTTGTCTGCCGTTTTCTAATATATTATTGACGTTTACTCTAAATAACGCAGTCTTCAAAGATAGACCTTTTTTATGTAGGCTACTCTTTTCTAACTGAGAAGAAACAACAGGGGTTTGAGCTGGTGAATTCAGGACCATTTGTTTCCCAGTGACTCCACAGTTGTATGCCTGTGTGTGTGTGTGTGTGTGTGTGTGTGTGTGTGTGTGTGTGTGTGTGTGTGTGTGTGTGTGTGTGTGTGTGTGTGTGTGTGTGTGTGTGTGTGTGTGATACAGTACAGTGGATACAGAAAGATATATCCTTCTGTATAATACTATAGGAATATTCTGTTATTAATAAATTCCCACCTTTTAAAGTCCAGTCAACATGCCTTCATTGGACTGCAGTAGATTGAAAGTGTGGAATGTCTCATTTAAATTGATAAACCTCATGTACTAATGTTTCACCTGTGCTTTGCAGCCCCTCAATTTAAAATGATGGACTACTCCTACAGTGAAGACCTGGAGGAGCTCTGTCCCGTTTGTGGAGATAAGGTGTCTGGCTATCACTACGGGCTTCTTACTTGTGAAAGTTGCAAGGTTTGACTTGTTTTTTAACCACATGTATTGTTTTTTTAAATTTATGGTCAGTCTAGTCAACAAGACAAGCTGCCATTCCTTTTTATAAATACAATGTAAACATTACAATCTGACCAACTAAATGCTAGATACTACTACAAATACATTTATATAGTTGCTCTGGGAAAAAAAAAGTAAACATGCCTTTTACAGGACTAGAGGACTGTAACTGCTTGTTACAAACTCTGGCCGCATGTAGCTATTTCCATAGTGGTTCAGATAAAAGGGGTCTCTACTGTATCTGTAATAGATTGACAAAACATTTCTAAATGCTTAACAGGACCACTTTCCTTTGACAGAAATCTGAACAGTATTCCACTAGGTTAGAAATAGTTCCATCTTTCATTGAAACTGTTCTTTTCCAGATATAGAATGAAGAACACATGCAGTGGAAACACGCACATTGTGTTCTGTGTGTATCCCCATGTAAACTGGCTACGTTGTAAATGTAAAAACCTGTCATCTCACTATTGTTTAAGATGTCATCACCATCATCAGGATCTTTATTTTAGAATTACAGGATCCTTACTTGCCAACGCCACCAGGGAAATAAATTGGATTTTGGTCAAAACTAGGGAGGGGTTCTATGACACTTTTTTTTAAGTTAATACCAATTCATTAAATATGTCTGAGATTATATTCAATTAAAATGGGGAGGGGGGGTAAGACAACGCTTATCCAATAATGAATCTACAGTAAGTATCTGTTTTTGATGCAACTATTTTAAGATGTTCTTTTCTTGGGTTATTTTAGAATTCTGTAAAGGATTACTTTTTCTTAAAATGGGGGATGTGTTGCTATATTGGCATAATAACAGAAAAAAATGGTTATTTTCTTAAGCGCAGAAGAATGTAACATGTCCATAGAAATATAAACCTTTTATTATTATTATTTTTTTTTTTAATGCAGCAAAAACAATTCTCTTTTCTACAGGGTTTCTTCAAACGCACAGTTCAAAATAATAAAAGGTACACATGTATTGAAAACCAGAGCTGTGAGATTGACAAAACACAAAGGAAACGTTGTCCATACTGTCGCTTTCAGAAATGTCTAACTGTTGGAATGAAGCTGGAAGGTAAGGATAGTTTTTCATTAAAGCAATTGCTGTGTGTGCTTCTGGCTGTGTTCCCCATAAGGAGAAATGACATGTGTATGACACGCAAGACAAACAAGTAGCCATAGAAAAATACAATTCCTTTCAACTGGAATCCGAAAAATGAAAATGTTTTGCTTATTTATTAACGTGATATGCACTTTTTATTGACTTTGACTCAGCCCTGAACAAATGGTGTTTTATTAATCTAATAGGTAATTGTCACTTGCTGTAGGGCAGGCCTCATTAAAATTTCACTGGCTGTCATGTCTTGGACTTTTATTCTTTTGATTTTTTTTCATGCATTAGCAACAGGATACCAAAAGCCCTGGAGTAGTTAGTCTAACAGTTTTTTTTTTTTATTAGTTTTTTTTATCACTGTTAATCTAGTCTGCAACTCGTGTGTAGAAAATATATTTTTACTGTTATTTAAGTAGGCTATATTAAATCATAATGAAGTTGTACAAGTTAAAGCTCCAAATTCAGCCTGCATAGCAATATACATCTTTAAAAGAATTGCTTCTTCTTAATATTTTCATTTCAATGAAACTTTAAGGAGCGTGCAATGTTTGAATTTTTAAATGGACACACAGAATACTATAATAATACTATACTGAATCCATCATACTTCAGTTAAATTCATTTTAGTATATTCTGTTCCTTTTATTTTTAGTTGATGCGTTGTATATTTCAATAATAACTGGAAACTATATGACAACTATATGATACATTACACTAATATACAACATACGTTTCCCCCATACTTTGAAGTGTATATTTTATTATTATATTACGGAAATAACAGGATTTGTACCATAAGTATAATAATAATGACATGCATGCTTTTACACATTTTGGGAGACTTTCTGTGTATTATATACGGATAACGCGTTCTATATGAGGTTTGTAGTTTACTTGGGTAACAGTGTTCTGCATGGTGACCCAAGGTGGCTCAGTCATGTGCATTACACAGAGGTTTGTGATATATTCTAAACATGATTGCTATATCCCTTCATGTAACAATATACACTACAGGATAAGTAAAATTTAGCCTTAGTATACATTTCCACACTTGCTTCAAAGGGGAATATTGCATAATACATGCATATAATATTATGCACATGCATATTTTCAGTGTATTCTATAGGTGCAGTGTATTACATAACTCAGTAACAATCCATAGTCATGGGAACCATGAATATGCTATGTTAATATAGGATCACTTAGTGATGTTGCTGGCGTAAACATTTAGCGTAACTAAATTAAGTGTTCATTTGTATTCAATATGCCAGTTTTATGAGTTGAGAAGTTCTCATGGCAAAGATGTATTTGGAAAAAGGGGTGCAAGCAGGGAGAGATATGAAAGATCGGTTCATTTTTTCATTTTTAGCTGCAGACAAATCTGTACGACATGCATGTCAATAACCTTGTTTAATTAGACAAAAAAATAAATAAACGTAACCAAAACATGCATTCATGATCACAGGGTCAGATTTAATTGTGCTTTCCCAGAAGGGCTAACTATTAGTTTTAAGCCCATGAATTACCTTGCTGGCTGGAATCATTAATAGTTAAAGTCCTTACAATAATGTATAATGGATACACAGGGCTCTTGTGATACATTTTTAATGCTACTCTAATCCCTAAGATAAAAAGCTCAACTTAACCTCCAGCAGAACGCTCTGCAGTCTCCGTGTCACAGAGCTGTCAAAGGTTCCTGTTTTCGTGTAGTCACCATTAGCCGAGAAGGACTCGGTAAGAATTTCTTGTTGGCCCCTTAGATCTACACGGTGGTGACAGGCACTGCTGTGACAGAGACCATTAAAATTACTCCCAAGGTAGCCGTTGTGCTGAATTTGTTTTAATTATTTTTAATTCCAGAGATATTAGAGGCCATAACAGTATCACTGGGCAGCCGAATCAGTCCTCTTTTTCACATGGGAAATGGTGTGCTGGAACTTCTCCTTCAACATGCCAAGTGTGTGCGAGAATTTATACATGCCACTACCAGCATAAAAGAGAAATAATTAAGCATGAATAATTAACATGCACCCCCAACATAGAAAAATCAAAACATACTCTCTCTGACCAGCTCTGTTGAAATACTGTATTTTTTTAATTATTTCAAATTGTGTTACTCTTTTTGATCAGATTTGCTTAAAACTTTTTCTGTTGACATATCTTTAGATTCCAAGCATTTTTTTTTTTTTTTTTTTTCTTTTTTTTCTAACAGCGGTGCGGGCTGATCGCATGCGAGGAGGTCGAAACAAGTTTGGTCCAATGTACAAGCGAGACAGGGCGCTGAAGCAGCAGAAAAAAGCCCTAATCAGAGCGAATGGACTTAAAATCGAAGCCATGTCTCATGTGATGCAGACTGTGCCAACAGACCTGACGATAGCTTCGGCTATCCAGAACATTCATTCTGCCTCCAAGGGCCTGCCTCTAAGCCACAATGCCTTGCCCCCAACAGACTATGATCGAAGCCCCTTTGTGAGGTCTCCAATTAGCATGGCAATGCCACCACATGCAAGTCTCCAAAGTTACCAGGCATACAGTCACTTTCAGAGTCGTACCATCAAATCTGAGTACCCAGACCCTTACACTAGCTCTCCTGAGTCTCTCATGGGCTACTCTTACATGGACACGTTCCAGACTAGCTCCCCACCTAGTTTCCCACATCTCATAGTGGAACTTTTGAAATGTGAGCCAGATGAGCCCCAAGTCCAGGCTAAGATCCTGGCTTACCTGCAGCATGAACAGGCCAGCAGGGGCAAGCATGAGAAGCTCAACACCTTTGGCCTTATGTGTAAAATGGCTGACCAGACCTTGTTTTCCATTGTTGAATGGGCCAGGAGCAGCATCTTCTTCAGAGAGCTCAAGGTACGTGCTTGTTAAACGCTTTTTGGAAAGAAACATTTTACCATAATGTGGCAACATATTTTAGTGATATCTAGAAGAGGAAATTATGTACAGCTGTATACATAGGCAGCTTTGCCAAAAAAGAGAACCCTAAAATTGCTTTCACACTTCAATGACACTGAGTATAGTATTTTATAATAGTTCTGTTTTGTAACTTTCTAATCAGATTCATAACTGCAGTTGTACAGAGTCTCCTTGGATTTAGTTTGACACTGCTGAGCTCTGGGGTGTGTGTAAGGATGACATCACTGGCAAGCTGTTTCTAATGAGACTCAGACACCAGAGAGCTGCAGGTTTAAACACGCTTCTGCACAATTTCATTCCAAATAATAAAACAATAAACAAAACACAGGAACAAAATAAACAGACACGGTGGCCAAACAGACAGACTAACAAACAGAACAAACAACTATGGTGCTGATATAAAACTAACAAGGGTAGCAATTGTTTTGTATTAGTTTCTTTATCTCATGACTCACGTCTCTCGTTCCGCCTCTGAACACACTCAACCCCATTGTCATCCATGATCCCCCTATTTATGCACCTGTGGCTGGAGCCTTAATTAATCATTTAATCACTTATTCAGTTCATGGCTCCAGCCACATTGCCATGTGGTTTTTTGAAGGAGGATTTTAACTGCCTCCCTGTCACCCACTATTCTATACACACACAAACACACACCCCCGTATTCACATACCACTATACATTTTAACTCGCCTGTGATACATAACCCAAACTATACAAAATAAACCAAAATACACCCAGGGGTGGGGTGACCCCGCCACAGAGTGCCATATTGTAAAACTTATTATAAGACTTGTGATAGTGTCCAATTTAAGATGTTATTAGTGTTTACCAGTACATGTATTTCAATGAGCTCTTTGTCAGCATTTATCTTTACTAATCTACCCTATGAAGTTTATATTTCTTGGCACGGTTACAAGTCGGCTCTCGTTTGAAGAAAATTTGCCTTGCAGGCCTTTTTTTGCTCTAAATTTGACTGCCGTTTTATTTAGGTTTTGCAACATACTCGGATATAGGTCACTGAAACTTACAGGCAATGTGTTGGAAGCTTGCCCTGCAGCGTCAAGCACCTCATCCAAAAAGTGTTCCTAGAGGTGCTGAAAACATATTACAGTATTTAGGCTAACTAATCAAATCCAAGTGGGTTACTTGAAAGGAGTGCATTATCAAATAGGAAATGTAACCAACAGATATGATGAAAGGAAGATAACTGTAGTTGTTTAAAACAAGCAGACAGGCTCCTTACTAAATGATTACAGGAGTGGAAAAGATTTTAGTTTGGGTTTAAAACTAAAATTGCGAGAATGAGGAGTAGAAATTAAAAAAGAATATTTCGAACAGTCAGATGTAAAGTATATGTTCAAATGCAGATTCCTTTCATTCAAATAATGACTTTTGACATCATAAGATAACAATAAAAATAGCCCAATAGTATCCAGAAAAATTGGCGTTTTGTAATTTTTTTTTGTTTTAGTTTCGTTTTGTTTTTTGTTGGTTTTTTTGACGAAGTGTAAAAAATATCCTAAAAAGCTCAACCAAAGAAATGATTGGAAGAGCAAATCAATTTTAGCTTCATCGAATAAAACAGTTTTGAATGTGTTTCTACAGTAAGTTAAAGATATGTTTAATGGATACTCTCATGTTTATGACTTGATGTTTGTTATGAATGTCAGTTTACCAAAAATAAAGCTGCTTTTTTAGTTTTACTATGCCTAATATTTACATTTAACTCTTGGCAAATTGGTATGATATGGTTTTATTATTGTAAATGCACAGTTAACATAAATGACCTTACCTATTATATTTCAATATACATTAAAAAAAGATATGGGGGGATTGATGACCTCCATTGTGCTAAACAGGAGGAATATTTATTATATATAGGGCTTCTGTTTTTCAGGTTTTATAAATTGTATTTTCCGGTGCTTATTTTTAGCTATTTTCGAGTTTTATGTAAATCGGTTTTTTTTCGGGGCTTTTGTTTTTGCTATACTGTATGAAATTAGAGTTTTCGGTTACTTTCCAAAATGCTCCAGCGTTTTTTTTTTTCTGTCAAAATATGTATAGTAACTCGACAGTACTTGCACACTTAAATTGTACCTTCTTTCCTTTGCTGTCTTCCACAACGAAATCCCTATGGTCACAGGCACATTCTTCTGGGGGTTTTGTGTGTAGGCATTTTTGTACATTTTGCCACAGTTCTGTTTTAAATCCTCCGTGTCTTAACTGTAATACAGCTTTAAATCCCGCTAATAAGCCTCCATCCTGATTATAATCTTGTTTTAAATCTCACAAACTGAGTCTCCAATAGAAATGTAGGAATGTGCTGTCACTCAGTAGTTGGGGCAGGTTTAAAGTATTCAGTACTAATCAATAATAGATACAGGAAGGCGGGACATTGCCCAGCAGCACAGGGAAATGTATTTATTATTCATTTTGTAGCAGGTTTTTTTTTTTTAAATGTGAAAAGGGTAAAGTCAGTGTGAGTAGATTAACCATTTCCACAGTTTTTCCGGTGTTTTCCGGTGTTTATTGGCTATCCACCGATTTTAATTTTTTGGAGGGGGTTTTTCGGGTATTATCGGTTAAAACCGAAAATCAGAAGCCCTAATTATATATCATATTCATAGGCTTGTACAATAGATTTGAATCAGTTCTGATTTATTAATATAGTAATTAGCAAGGTTGTATCACAAATTACTCAATGTTTTGTCATTTCCTGTATGCACAGAATTCCCACTAATAACAAACAAAAGGACAGGTATTTTATAGCACCATTCAGATGATTTCAGGGGCAGCAGAAAGTCCTGTATTTTTGTCTTATTAATGTGGAAGAAATCTGTCAAACGTTTATTTTTTAATTTGTTGTTGACAGCTGCCGTATGCTATTCTCAGCCTACAAAAAAACATAAGAACATAAGAAGAACATAAGAAAGTTTACAAACGAGAGGAGGTCATTCAGCCCATCTTGCTCGTTTGGTTGTTAGTAGCTTATTGATCCCAGAATCTCATCAAGCAGCTTCTTGAAGCTGCTTGCCAAAACAGCTTCTTTGCCAAAACAGTTTCTCTATAATTACCAAATAGACATATTAACAAAATTACACCTCTTCAATTGTTTTTGAGTATTTTTGTTACACTTAAGAAGGATGCTAAATAACAACAACTGGATCTAATGGGTGTTTTATCATTAAGAGCGACTTACCATTATGTGATTCTTGATTGCTTGTGCTTGTATGTGAAGCCCAATCCCACTCCAACTAGTAAATAATATAGCATGATTATATCTCAGTAATGAGCTAGGGTTGTAATATATTTATTTCTAAAAAACACTTCACTGTGAAGCCCTACTGCATTTATATGAGTATTAACATTTTTTTTGTTGTTGTTGTTCTGATCATGAAATATTATTTAAAAAATATCTTTGAACAACAAGCCTGCTTTATTTATTTGTATATGTTCAGATGACAGTATAATTGGAACCACTTTTGTTAAGTAAATTCACTGCATGGGTCTGAAAATAATAGGTGCTTCTACATCCATTATTAAGCTGTTCATAGAAAAATCATTGAGTTTAGGCAGTGGCAATTGGTGATAGACTGGGCTATGAGGGTATAATAAATGAACTGTAACAGCATTGGGTGACTCCACTAAAATAAATAGGGCTTCTACAGTAGTTAATACAGTATTGGCTAGGAACCTACACATTTGTAAGCAAAATAGTTGGCCTTTGACAAGAATACAGAAACAACCTTAAAACTTGAAACTGATGACAGCTTGTCCATTGCTGTGATATTGAAAAATCAGCATAATTGAAACAGTTAGTCGTGTGTTATATCATCAGAGATTCTTAGATACTGAATACGGCCATCCGCAGATACAGCTTTGAGAAGGGGATATAAGTTTAATTGGATCACCAGGAACCAAGGGTTTGAGTTCTGGGGACCACTTTAAATGTGCAAGCCAAGAACACTCATTTAAATGTACAATTTTAATAGCCATTCATACAGTGACCAGCTAAATCAAGTGGTTATAATCAGGATTAAGATTCCATTTGAGTTTATTTTACAATATAACAGTTTTCATTGAATTAAAGTTAAAATGTGTGCTTTGTTCTGTAACTCCAATACCGAAAAGCTGTTATCATTCGCTACCTAAGATGCCAACAAGCTTACAGAAAATGTCAATGTTACATTATACAAGCTTTGGTCCAATTCTGAAAGATACATTGATTTCTTTGAGGGCACACAAGACATGGTTAAGCACTGGGCGACAGAGGCATACTGTACAAGTACAAGACCATTTTGGGTTCATAATAAATAAATACTATGTTTAAAGAATACTGTATACTGCATATCAAATGCTTACTGAGGTCACACCTATGGAGAAAATGCCACAGGACTTTGTTTGTATCTAAACTAAAACCTGGATCAAGTACTCCTGCGTGTAATGAAGAAATAAGGTTAAGTTAGTATAAACACAGGAAATATAAGTGAATAAAGAGTTGTGAAAGCCTGAGCTGCTAAGCAACTATAAATACATACAGCACTATTCTGCTATTATTAGCCACGTATGAACAAAAGGAGTTTGCTGCAAATAGAAATGGGAGAAAAAAGCATCTGGCAAAGTGTTTAAAGATTTTGTTTCCATCAGTTCAGACTAGTTATAGAAATCGTAAATATGTTGGTATTATGGGATTTGTAAAGAGGATCCCCTATTGTTTTCCATGGAACATAATGCAAAGACATGTAAAGTGGCATGCTGCTTTAAAAGATGCTTTCTAAAAAAACAGTTCCCTTCTTTTGGATAAGGGACTATAAATGTGTAATTGGTATTCGTTCTGTGTATTTTAATATAACTGAAGTGTTTGTGTCTTGGCAATGTATTGGCTGAGTTTATGCTTTGTCAGTATCATTTAGAAAAAAAAAAAAACTTGGACCATTCTTAGATTTAAAAACACTTTTGTGAAAAGTCAGAATATACTGTATGTATTTTCTTTTGCCTTGCAATATAATAGTATTTTTAAATTGAAGGCTTACTGTCAAAATACATTAAACCAAAAAAAAAATCTGAAGATTTTGAGCAAGAAACAAACCAAATAGTGTAAACATTCAATAAACGTATGTACGATTTCAAATTTAAATTACATTTTTTAAAATATTTGTATACCACAAATTACATTACCTTTAAGAGTGTGTAACTACCTATTTTGAATATCTTGACGAGCAGTGTCCAAAGTTTTACTAAAACACTCCTAGTTGCCTTTGCCAGTTCTTTGAAAATGCTGCCATCATCTGCAGTGCACAGCGTGGGAGTCGGAAACAGATGTTCACGGGACAATACCATTTGTTGTCACTGTCGATACGGTGTGGCACTTTTCCCATCTGTAATTGTTCGCAGATTGAAAAGAATGTAGGGAATGATTCATGCCCAGAGAGAGATCACCTCAGCATTGTGGCAATGGCTGATTGTTTACAAAATAGGATGTAGAAGCCAAGGTTTTCTTCAGCCATACCACACAATAGACATCTCGACCAAGCCTATATTGTGTAACAAATATATATTGTAATTATTTAATAGCATGTTTGTATAATTTGTTTTTAACACAATACATTGTGTATTAGTGATTTGTTGTGCAGGTATTATTTGAAATTGAGATTGAGCCCTGGCATACGTAATATTTCAAATGTTTGTGTTGATTTTTTTTTTTACTTTGAACCCTGTTTTTTCTGTAGCTTGCTTTTCTCATTAAGATATATATGTTTAATCGACTGTCCACTTAAAGGTTGGCGTAACTGTTTATTAAAAAAAAAAAGAAATAGCTAGCTTATATTAAGTCCTGAGTCCTCATCCGTGCAGTCATGCAAGACTTTGACACTTGACGTACAGCTATAATATTTATTTTCACCATTTTATAACCATTGGGGGACACTTTTGAATTATAAAAAAGAGTAGCCTGAAATGACAATTCCAGACTAGCCATTAAGTCAGGAGGACTGTATTAGGCTTTTTCTAGGCCTGCACCCAGCAGAGAGGCAGAGCATTATGGAAAAAACAGCTGCAGGAAAAACTAGCAATGTATTAAAGGCCTTAGAGGGCTTTGAGGTAGCAGTGGTTAGACCTAAACCTCTTATCTCGCAGTGTGCCCTATAAAACTATAGCATATGTAACATTCCATGGTCAAGAACACAATAAAAATTGGATTTCCTAAGATAACATTTAAAAAACTGCACTTTTTTTTTTTTTTTTTTACTGCTTATTTTGGTTATACTTTGCCAGTAGATTTACCAGGATGGTCTAGGAATAAAACAGCAATTTATATTTAGTATATCACAGTTAGATGATATAATAGTATAATATGATACCATCTAACTGTGATATAAGATGGTATAATGGTATAATAGTAAAATGAAGTGTTCATTTATTTATACATACTTTATATATATATATTTCTTTCTTTATATATATTATAAGTTTATTTCTTTGTAGTAGACTATTATAACTAAAACTGTACTCAATTGCTGTTTTTCTTTAGTTTTTTTTTTAAATTTATTAATATACCTGAAACATTTTGTTTTAAATCCAATGTATGATTTTGTCATTTTAATATTCTGGTACTTTTACTATATTAATTTGATTCCAGAGCAGGTCAATTATTCTATATTCATACAAGAGGGCATATAAATTAAAATAAATTAATAAGGTGTTTTAGGTCTGATCTCTGTACTTCTAGAAAATATATATTCGGTGTTGTCAGTGAGGTCACCCAGCACACTTCTGAAAAACTGCCTGTGTGAGTCACTGTGCCTTTGGCAGAGATTTGTAACCATGTTCCTGGTCCATTGCATTTGAATTATTCTACAGGCCCTCTGCTTTACATTAGCATCGGGAAAGAAGATGAACAGGGGAAGGGAGCAGCATCAAGGGCAGGGGCTCCTCATGAAGGACAAGGGGAAACAGGTGGAAGGTTAATAGCTCTGGAGCATATCCACCAGCCGCTCAGGTTTGATATATGGGCTTCGGGCGTACTGCGGGCACAGGCTTCCAGAGATATATTATTTCATTTGAGGAGCAGTATTCTAGTCCCCGCATTAGTCCACTGATAGATGATCCCCCTCTTCCCAGACTCTACAATTGGAGATGGCGTGTGAGTTTTTGTAAGGCCGGCTCCCTTGCATATTTTGTTCTGTTGAGCTCTCTTTAACCTCTCACACATGCAGCCTCAGCAGTGGGCTCTGGGCAAGCCTCTTGGCAGGCTGCTAGATTGTTTCGGTGTTGCTATTTCAGTGGTAACAATATCTGTTTGATCAGGAGGTGATACAGCAGGAGTGAGGCTCAGGAGGCCTCTGTTCATTCATAAATAATTTGGTCATTTGTGTTTCTGTCACAAAGGGTAGAAAGGGTTCTGTATTTCAGGATGTTATGTGCCCTAATGAAAAAGTCAACTGAGCATGTTTATATTACTGTTAACAAAATTCTTGTTATTTAACTACATTCATTTAAATTGGATTGAGGTGTAGACTACTTGAATCAGTGTTATTAATATGAGGTAGCCCTTTTGCAGCAGTGTTGAAGGGGGAAAAGGTGTAGATTGAATTAGGGTGGCCAGTCAACCCCACTCATAAGATCAAGAGTGTTTACCTAACACGACAACCTAGACAACACAAAGTACCCATGCAGTACCCTACTAATGAAGTGAGACTTTGACAGTAAAGAAGGGGCAGAGAGCCTTGCTCCGTGCCACAGAGAATCAAAGGTTAGGAGGAAGGAAACGTGTGCACTTGTTAAAAGGAAAGATTTAGGGGCTGAAATCCTACAGAGAGACATGCAGGAGGAGTGTTAGCAGGCAGGAGAGTCTGTTCATCCACTTGTTGCTTTGATGAGGGATAAAAGGCTGTCATGAACTACAAGTTCCTGGCGGAGAGCTGATAGACTCATCCTGGCAAAGAGACACACATCCCAGGGTTCACAAGGGCTGTCCACAGGGAATAAGCATTTTTACTGGTTCTGGAGAGCACAAGATCCTCTTGCAAACATTCACTCCTGAAGAAATCTGTCTTTTCTTTTCTGAAGCTCAATTCAAAGCCTTGCAGACAGTATTGATGCTGCATTTATCAACAATCCCATTTTTACCGGAAACATCGCAAATGCGGTATTAAATAATGATTAGGGTCTGAAAGCCTTTTTATTGGCAGGTTATGCTGCCTGATATAAACTGGCCTTAGAAAAGTGCCATTAATGGTGCCTTGAGTCTTGTGTAGCGGCAGTGTTTTAGTGCTCTCGGGTTTTTCTGAGAGCAGGAGTCAAAGGAAAAGGCAGAAAAACTTTGTAATCCATACATCTTCCATTTACTTACATTAACAAGTTCCAAAACCTTTTTTAATCAATTGATTTAAGAAGTTTTAGTGTTTTAAAGCAGATTGTGACCTTTTTTTAAGGATGTACAGATAAGGATTATTAATAATTATTAGTTTTGTATTTCTTTTAAGGACCTCTGATCAAGTTCTTTAAAAAATAGTGTTCATTATATATTTATGTACACTTAAAGATTTCTGTGTAGAGATATTATTTTTTATTGCTGTTATTATTGCTATAAAATGCTAATATAAATAAGCGTTGAATTAATAAACTATCAGATTTAAACCTTAAACCTTTGTTTCTTTTTTTTGTTCTGACTAAATGGGCAGTAGTTGTTTTGGGTGTCCATTTCAGCAGTGTGCCGACTGAAGTTTCCTTTCTGTTAACACATACACATACATTAAGGTATTGTAGTCACCACACGGATCACCCATTATTATGTAATTAGCCCATTGAAAAGTAATTACACCCATTTCTACAGACTTAATTCTCTGTGTTTAATTAAATCTTCACTAGTCTGCCAGGGGTCAGTGTCGTGTCAGAGGAGTTTGTCACTGGCTGTCAGCAGGTGTCTGTTCACATCTGTTTCTGCCATCTATTTACTGCTGACTATTTTAAGAGCAGTGCTGCAGAAAAAGCTAAGACAATAGATAACAAGAGAGACAAGCAAACCAGGGAACACGCAATGTGAGCTAAAAGAAATATTTATACAGTGTATAGCAAATTTGTTTGTGTTAAGTAACATTATATTTTCTATCTATCTATCTATCTATCTATCTATCTATCTATCTATATATATATATATATATATATATATATATATATATATATATATATATATAGTATAAGGTGTCTCTGCTATGACAAAGTTCTTTAGTATAATTTTCAAACTCGTATTTTTGCATTTGTAATTTTCAAGTTGCATTTGTCATGCATTCAAGCATTGCTTATGGCCATCTATCCAAACATATCTTTTGGTGATTTTTTGGAGTGCCCCCACGCAAGTTATTACAGCATAAACTTGGTACAAATAGCAAAAATTCAAATTTCAAGGGGGTTTAATGACCAGTGGTGGGACTTAAAAACAAATGTTTTTCACATAAGACTGGTTCCTAAGTTTCTTACAGCAATACTTACATTTTAGGACCCACATCCCCTGCAGGGTAAAGGGTTAGTCTGAAGTTCGAATAAAGCTCATAAGTTACCCCTCGTCTGGCAATTTGCCAGAAGTGAGTAGGATGATCCTGGTATTTTTTTCTGAAAAGCCTTATTCAATACGAGTAGAACGAGGTGCTACACATGATGGTAGCATCTAAATTGCACCTAGGGTGATTTTTCTGGTCAAGGTCCCTTTCTCACTTTAGGTTGACCTTTGCAAGGTCACAGGTCGAAGGGGAAATTAAAAAAAAAATAATGGCTATCATTTCGGAACTCGGAGTGTCTGAAAACCCCCAGATGAATTTTTCTAGGAAAATCTGAGACAGACGGGCAACGGCACTGGTTGAGTTGACATGGAATGACCGCTCTATATTGTGGGCGATTAAATGAATAAGGTTCTTGTAAATCAGCACTAGGGTTACATATTAACTGTTGCATTATGTGTGATGGGTTACAAGGCAAGGACATGGCTTAACAGAGTTCAAAGCTAGAGGTCTGATTAATAGAAAGTAGAAGGAGGCTTTATATAATACTTTTTTTAACATGAAAAAGAAAAAATAGTATTGTAATCTACAGCATATCAGCCTCTCTGGTAATGTATTAATAGAAAAAAAAAGATGAAATAAACAATCCAAAAATCACATAAATATAACTGCACACTTTGTTATGAAGAAAGCATAAATTCCTACATCAAGTAAAACAATGCATTCAATAAAACATGTCTCCTGACAGGCTCGGTTAATGTGGAACAGTTCCTTACAGATTCACGAGTGCACATTGCTAAGAGATCAATACTCCAAGTCTGCAGTTAGACCTCATTTAAAATTTGCAATGCATTATTTTCTCACTGTATATCTGTAGCAGGTTACTTTAGGGAAATATTTCTCCCATGCCTGTATGTATATTAGGAGCCTAATGTTCATCTGAATAATTGATTCATCTGGGTCTGTTTTTTGGTAATTAGTTGATAGCTTCTTAGCTGTAAGCCATGGAATCCCTTGTTGGAGGCTTATAGGTCATTTTTTAATTATTATGACCACATAACTAAGGCACTACAATACTTAACTCAAAAGGTTTTAGCTGCTGTCAGGCTTAAGTTTTCCCACTGCAAGAAATCAAGGAAAATCTATTCCTTTTTCTCACACCAACATTTGCTCCCATTTCAGACATAGCTTCACTAGATTCACTACAATGCTGATTTAGGTTACAGGGGGTTCCATGCGCCCCATTTATAGAAACTTCTTTGTTTTTTAGACAAAGACGTTTCTTCACTTGTGTTTATATTTTAGTGTTTAAATGAGTGTTTAAATGCATGGAGGAGCTCAGCTTAGTGTTCATAACAGAAGTGGCCCACAACGCATTCACCAAAAGAGGCTTTTCATTTTAATAAAATGTCTTAAGACCTTGAACTTTGAACAGATAACTGTATAGTTTGCTTAGATACTAATATCCCTTTTTTATACTTTTCAGCAGGTGCTTGTTATAAAACTTCATAAGTGCCAGTTATTCAAATGCAATTCATGACAGACTCAACGCACCTGTTTTGTTAAAACCTAAATCAACACGCATTCATCATGAACACACATTTATTGATAGGCCGTGTGTTTTGATTGCTGTTGAATTAAATTGGAAGCAATTGAAGGATCCTTGATCATTAAGATAAACAAGTATCATGTTGTCAAATAAAGCAGTAAACTGAAGACTTTGAGTTAATTAGACTATACATGAATAGAGTGTTTGTGATAGTCAGAAACCTCTTCAACCTGGCAGACAAGGGTATCCTCAGAGGATACACCATTCTTATTAATGGAAGGTCAGAACCTTTGCTTTTCAGTGTGGTAAGACTGGGTTCCTATAGAATATAGGAAGGTTAAGGGTTACACTCTGGAGTCTGTTAATGCGGTCACCGTGGGAACAGATCAATCTCCATGCTTCAGTTGTATTGATCCGCCAGTCCATCAGCCAAGCCCTCCCACAATCCATCAGCTTCAATGTAAACAGAGATTGATAGTTTCTGACCCTGTGGAGCCAATCAGGAAAGTCTTAAGACATAGATTCAGTAGAATTTCATGTCCCAATGCCTGCATATACTAACCTAGGGCTGTGCACACCTGCGTCATGAGTTATGAGGACCTCCAGTGCAGGCTTTCACTGATATATACGGGCATGCGAGCAACACATTTTCCGCTCTCCAGATGCTCATCAAAGCTTATTGACTGTTCTTTCAGCAAATAGTTTGTAAAACTATTACAAGTGTGTATATATATATATATATATATATATATATATATATATATATATATATATATATATATATATATATATATACATATATATATATATATATTTATATATATATATATATATATATATATATATATATATATATATATATATATATATATATATATACATATATATATATATATATATATATATATATATTTATATATATATACTACTGTTTTTAATTGCAGATAATTCTTCTGGTTTCTTCAGAATGGAATAGTGTAATAGGTGCTGGTTACCCTAAAAAGGTCTTGAACAGATACAATAATGACACAAATATTTTAAAACACTTTGACCAAACACTAGGAAAACTCCAGTAACTGTCAGCAAGGTGTACCACATACAGATGTTATAATGCTCCGTTCTTTAACTGCCCTGTTTATCTATTACACAGCAGATTATTTACAAATGAGTGCAATTGCCAGCGGTGTTGATTTATACAGTGTGTTAATAAATAAGAAGTGAAGTTTATTGTATATCAGCAATACAAATAATATTTGAGTGAAGTTTACTGTACAAGTCCCTGGGGTGAGGCATAGAGAAATGTCACAGTTTGGCCCATCAGCTAAAGTATATAACACATCCAGGGGAATAGACTTGAAGTACTATAGGTGAAACAAGACTCTCGTCTGCTGCTCGTTAAGAAATAAGTTGCTCTGAACTTACTTGAAAAACACTAATATAAATACATGTACATACTTAATATACTATACTTACATACAGAGCATACTGAAATCAAGTCTACACTGCATGAAAACTATATTTTTAAACTGATATTGACTTAAAATCACAAAGTGTGTTTTTTTTTACATGTGTAATTATAGCTCCTTTAAGTAGTTGCTAGGAATAATGCATCTTTTATGGTTTTCTGTGACTGATCAGTCAATGACTACAGCAGAATACTGTAATGTAAACATTACAGTACATCCATTAAAAATATATGGGGCAACATTTTTTCAGAGAAGAGGTTTAGTAATATTTTTTTGAGCCTCTAACACGTTCCACACTCAGGCCTTTCAGGAAGGCAACTGTGGAACTGTGGAGCTGTGGAGCGCTTATGCCGAGAGGATTCTCTGGGGTAATAGTGTGGTAAGAGAACCATCCTGTTCAACAGTCAGACTGAACACATAGCTCAGAGTTTACTTACCAACATCAGGGATTCTTAAAGAACAGAGACCCAAAGTATGCTAGGATCAGAAAACATGTTCCCATAGTCAAAAGCAGTTCAATATACAGATAGCTAAAGAGATCCCTGGCATTAAAGTCTCAGCTATGAATGAATTCCTTTGAGATCTGTATCTATTCCGAGAAGTCAATACAATGCTGATCATTTTAACAATGGTTATTGATTATTTGAAACAAGGGTATTCATTATAATGTGTGGAGATGCGGTTCACATGCAGTCAAAATATGTGTTCAGTTTACATGAAAGAGAACAGTTGGTAAAGTAAAGAATGTTGCTTGACTTTTGGCTCACTGCGTATTCACAACCTGAAGTATTTGCACACGATTGCAACACTGGAAATTGAATATGGCCTGTGTTTTCCCACACAGGGAGGTGTGTAATCAAGTGTAATCCAGAATGCATTTTACAATGTTCATCATATAGCCTCTATCCTACACAGTACTTACAACTTTTAACAACCAGCAATGTGAACTTTGGACACATCTTAAACCTGCTTGCAAAGACAGTTTCTAGATGAATTTTCCATGGTGGTGAAATCAGTTTAGGATGCAGATAAAAAATAAAGGAGTGATCATTATCTAAAAAGTTTTAAGGTTGCTTTATCTTTATAACAAACTTTAGATTATTATTTTTTTTTAATTAAAATAATTTATACTCTGCAGTGTAAATCCTGGTCCATTTTGTTCCTGTGATTTACAGCTAGCAGTTAATTGGGACAGTTAACATGTTTTTGGTTTTCATTTCAGTGTAGACCCAAGTAAGCCTTGGATTGAGCACTCTTGCCATCCTCTGTGGTCGTGTTTAGGCTTTGTGAAAAGCTAAAACAACTGCCACTGTCAAAATGATTATCCAAACTTTGAAATGTGAAAAGAAACAGTAGAATAAACACAGTGCCTTAAATAAACTGAGGGGTGAAAACTCTGTCCTTGTCATTTGTGCTCTAAACATGACTGTTCATAGAGGGGCTTTACTTGTATAAGAGCAACACAATACAGTGAATGCCAGCTATCACCACTTACAAGAAGGTAGTTTGCAACCCTGAATACTTCTTGCATGCTATGGGCATGTTCCATCCACCAAAATAGAATGTGAGCACTAGAGTTTATGCCCATCAAATCTTAATTGAATAAGATGCTTTTACTGTGAATCGACTTTTTGTTTTAAAATGTACAATAGCTGGCTGTTGATATTATCTGGCTCATAGCAAAAAACAAACACTACTTGCAACTGATTTAGCAAATTTCTTGACTTAACAGTAGTCTAACATCTAGTCTACAGTAGTATTTCACTGAGGGGGGTCCTATTTTTGAGCCAAAAGGATAAACATTGTTGGCAGAATATCATTCTTGGTCTACAGGGAGGTTGCGCAGACGAGATAAGAGAAACAACAAAATAGTGTTTCTGGGGAAAACAGGAACAATTTGACATTTGTCCACTTTTTTGTGCACACTCTTTCCAATGCGTTCTTTCTTTTGATGGCTACAGTGTGTAATAATTAACACTCTGCGGTGTGAAAAGAACGCTGGCACTGACAATAGCACTGTTGTTCACCTTCTTACTCCCTGTGTTCTAACATCAGCATCGTACCTTTCTTGGCACAGGGAGCTGACTTTGCGGATAACCTGTAACTAAAATCATTATCAATAATAAATGATTGCACAGGGTGGTGTCACCTGGAGAGAAAATTAATTAGTAACACTGACAAATGGAGACATATGTCCTGAGAGCATCCATGTCGGTTTGATATGTGTCAAAATGCACAAGATAGAGAAACTTGTGAGGCACTAACCTATTAATATTGAAGAAATAATCTTATTTGATTCTTTTTTTTTTATTTATTTTTTTTATACCAGGTTGATGACCAAATGAAGCTTCTGCAGAACTGCTGGAGTGAACTGTTAATTTTAGATCATGTTTTCAGACAAGTGGTACATGGGAAGGAAGGTTCAATCCTTTTGGTTACCGGGCAACAGGTAAGCACAGAGATAAACTATTAATAAATTGAAAATTGAGACATATAAAAACATTATATTGTGGAGAAGTATGTGTACTGTGTTAAAAGCAATACAATTGTTGCTACTGTATGTCTTTTCTCCAGCTATGTTCAAAGTGTATAGCAGGTCAAAAAGTATTTGGTAACTACATGAATGGCTTAGTGTGTTAAGAAAACACTAAACAAAATAAACCAGACATACACATCTTCAGTCAAATTCCCTCAGGTCACCTCACTGTCAATTATGGACCATAACTGAACTCATGATATGGATTTAGATGTCTGTAAGATGATGTCTCATATATTCAGATATGAGAAATGATGTATTATAAACATAATGTTTTCCTTGAATCATAGTTACAATTATGTTCTAAGCTGTGTATTTGAAGAGCATTTGGAGGAAAACACTTGTAATGAAAACAACAATTATGTAGTTAGATGAAAATCTATGTTTTTTTAATTCCATTAACCCAGTATGGGGCACCCTTAAGCAGTACTAATGATCATTTCCAAAGAGGAGCAGATTTCAGAATGCAAACACGCCAGTTGGTGCACTCACTACAAGGTTAAAATGCAAAATATTAAAATTGGGTTCCATAATCTCACATTGTTATTCCTCTGCATCTGGATGGGAAACCTGCTGTTTTTGATTACATTCCTGGAACAGACACCCAAATTATCAGATTACAAAACTTTTTAATTTGCAAGTTCAGTCCATTGGCACAGAAGTGCAGTACATACTGACTCTCTGTATATACTCTCTTGTATAAGCCCCAACCTCACATAACCAAATACCTGTAATCAATTGTGTTTAGAGACTTCATACAGCAGGTTAACCAGTGTTGAAGATGGTTTATAGAAAAAAAAAATGTTAAGGCAGCAGTGTGGAGTAGTGGTTAGGGCACTGGACTCTTGACCGGAGGGGACACTGCTGCTGTACCCTTGAGCAAGGTACTTTACCTAGATTGCTCCAGTAAAAACCCAACTGGGTAATTGTATGCAAAAATAATGTGATATCTTGTAAGTCGCCCTGGATAAGGGCGTCTGCTAAGAAATAAATAAATAAAAATAAAATAAATAAGAGTTCTATGACACTAGAATGTATTCATTCAAACACCCTCTACAAAGAATACATATTCTACATAATCCCTTTAAATGCTATACATTTCATTTAGGGACCGGCACTGAGTAATTGAGTTACACCTATACCCAAGACTCAAAATAGTGTATGTATTGCTGTCTAACCCCCCCCCCCCCCCCCCCCCCTCGCTCAGTATGTTTAATACAGTAAGAGTCATTTCATTCCCCCAACTCTAATAATCTTTTCTTCTCTCTACCAAAGGACTCCACTTCCAGTCCACAGTCCCCTCTTTATTTGTGTATGATTAAAAAACACAGTCTGAAAAATATGAGCAAGCAAGGCTTTGTAATGCAGGGCAGCAGCGGAGATGGGAATGTTTCACCATTTTCATATTCTGGTTAATGAACAGCTGGTGTTGTGCGGTCTCGAGGGAGAAGGGCAATCTCTCGACCAGTGCATTATCTTCTATTATTTTACAGTGGGTAAGGAGCGACAGTCATCTTGCAACATACAACTCATCAATAAAAAACAAAACAAAAGGGAGCAGTTACCTAAAACCGCCTTGTGGTATTTATAGAACACAAATGATCAATTAGAGCAAGGTTACACAGATGAACAGTTTTATGTGTACCAGAGAAGGGGTAGACCACTCGGATAACCTCAGAAATGCTGCACTTGTTTTCATTTGACTTGTGTTGCAATCTAAATATTATGAGGTTCCTTGGAGGGACTGTGTAGGCGGGCTGTCAGAAGTGTGACTGAACATGCAGCTATATTCCTCATTCTGGAATTGCACTATACTCAGATGTGGATTAGCTGAAAAATGATGCGAAACATTACACCCAATGAGCTTCAGTCAAACATGCCATCGACACAAATCCCCTTTGCTAGCCTGTAGCAGCGCTGAAGCAAACCCTATAAGAATTTCTGGTGATCCATATTGGAAATAGGACTAAGGTTACTGGAGGAACTTTCAGCCAAAACATTTTCATCTTGAAACCCTTAGCAGACAATTCCACAATGCATGACAATAGGAAATTCAATATATGTTTCTACGTTAACATTGAATCAATGGGCAGTATTTACTAGGCTTTATCAAAACAATGAACAATCTCCTCTTCTAAGAGCACACAGTAGATATATTGGAGTACAATTGAAAGGGAGCATGTATTGCCTTCATAAAGCTTACTGCAGTACATAGAGGCCAGTCTCTGTTAACAAACGCAGACGAAGCCCCTCATTTTTCTATTTGGACTTCTGTGGATGGTGGTAATTAATATTGGTTATTTTAATATATATATCCTTAATGATAATAGGATTCAATAATTACAACTTTAAAATCGGAAAAGATATCTAGCGTTGCCATAAATACTAACATACAGTATTTCTGTAGACAATCCCCATGTAAATATATTTCAAAGTGTGCTCTACTAACTAGGAATGTTAGTTGCAAATATATAGTATTATTTATTTTCCGTACTCTAAAGCACAGTTATTGTCCTGCAGTGGAAGAGAGAAAGAAGGCTGCTCATTGAAGTTATTTCATGCACAGCTGATTTTATGTAAATTGATTGACACCTTTGGGGGTCTGCTTTTCACTGACTCATAATTTTTTACGCCCAGAAATAAATAAAATAAAGAGCCGGTGTGCATCTCGAATTCTCCAGGCCAAGCTAAAAATTCCACTCATCATATTTACACAATAAATAAATTCTAATCTGCCTCGTTTTTAATTGCAAATCCTGCTCGGGGGACCCATTCTTGTGCTTAGGAGGCAGCAGTCTGCCTTCTTCCAGAAACCCTAGTGCAGTCAATTATGCTAATGAATTGTCAATAAATATAAAAATTTAATATGGCCTGCTTACAGTGAGTGGCAGCTAAGGACTTGCCTCCCAGACAAATTTGCTGTTGCTGCAGATATTAAGTGCACCTGAAAGAGAAGCTGTGGGCCGCGGGGCCTGCAAGAGGCCTGCTGTCGGAGCCCCGGGAGCTCAGGGAGCCTGCAAGAGGCCTGCTGTCGGAGCCCCGGGAGCTCAGGGAGCCTGCTAAGATTCCCCCTCATGGATAGCGTTAGTGTCCAGGAGAAGAAAGACAAAAACGCAAAGCCTCTGTTTATTTGATCTTGATTATGCTGCTGCTGCTGCTTCTTTTGCTTCATTTGCCTCCCTGCTGAGGTGATAATATATACAATGTATGGGCAGGATATCCCTGCAGATGAAATTTCAGGGGCTGTAGAAAGACACTGGATAGAAATACTGTATATACAGTTAAAGACAGCAAGAATACTGCCACAGAGTTGTTTCTGTTTTTTTTTTTTTACTGTTCTCTATTATTTATTTATTTCTTAGCAGATGCCCTTATCCAGGGTGACTTACAATTGTTACAAGATACCACATTATTTTTTTACATACAATAATATTATTTTTTACACATTATTTTTACATACAATTACCCATTTATACAGTTGGGTTTTTACTGGAGCAATCTAGGTAAAGAACCTTGCTCAAGGGTACAGCAGCAGTGTCCCCCACCTCGGATTAAACCCACGACCCTCTGGTCAAGAGTCCAGAGCCCTAACCACTACTCCACACTGCTGCCCCAGTGCAAGCATGTAGTGACGTTTCCATGCCTGCACTGTTCATTTAAAATAGACTGGCTAACATGATCTCCATTTTGGTAATCTGCCTTTCTCCAGTATAGAAGCCAAAGAGACTAAGAACAAGAATTTACACAATGTACTGTAATCAGTCACTTAAGCAAAGCCTATTCTGAACTGTATTTAGAAATGTCATGTCAACCAGTCTCTTATTTTCCCTCTACCTTTCTGTCTGTCTTGTTCAGGTGGATTACTCAGTGATTGCGTCCCAGGCGGGTGGTACTCTGAATAACCTCTTGAGCCATGCACAGGAGCTTGTTGCCAAGCTACGATCCCTCCAGCTGGACCAGCGCGAGTTTGTGTGCCTCAAGTTCCTTGTGCTCTTCAGCCTAGGTGAGTTGAAGCTGACACCCCAAAAGTCTGCCAATGGACAGTTTGTGATACTTAGAATTTTCAGGAACACAGCAGCTCAAATAGAGTGCTGGAAAGCCCACCACTTTTACAAGCACTTCTACTTGATATATACATTACTATTAGGACCTAACATACAACAGTAGAGGTTTGTTATAGTACATGTATGAATTACATTGGCTGGGAGACAGCACTAGACAGTAATGTGTACACTCATTCATAACAATACGCAGTAAACATTTCAACAATAAGTCTTTGTCAATGTTTGAAACGTATTAATGTTTAGCATGTATAATATGTAATATCAAAGGAATTGTGTTTGTCTACTTCTATATCTATTTATCATTAGTGTTACTGCTTAGTAATGTGTACCTTTATCATCACAAATGAGATTCTTAAAGCTAAACAAATAGCAGATCCAGATACTCACTTAACCCAAACCAGACTTGTTAGATCATCACACCCCTTTGTGTCTCAGGGCCCAAAAAATGGTGACACTTAGTGTTGATTTAATTCATAGTTGAAGCAATGCAATTGTAATTATTTTAAAGAAATAATTTTACTGAAAACATGACATTGTACCGGTACGCTCAATATTCTACAACTTTGGTAATTTGAGATAGTATATAGATAGGAGAGGCCCTACCTGTTAACCCTACAAACTTTCAGCAGCTTTAACAGTATCACCACTGTTCATGTCAGTCAGGGATTCCTGGAGTCATGGTTGCTTCTGAGAATAGCCTTGGTTTGCTGTTTTCTCAGCTTTTTTATGTTTCCCACATTTTTACTTACTTATTTTATTTTGATTTTGATTTTTATTTGACACCTTTAACTGAATATTCCTTAATATAAAGTATACAATATAAAGTTAAAGGTGCAACCACATTTTCTAAGCGAATGTGGAGAGTGTACTGTGCATGATTTCATATGGTATTGCTAGTTGAAAATTGTTCCATTAATGACCAAAGTACAAATAGTTTTTTCAAACAAAGTGATATTAGTAGTAAAGTGACCAAGCCTGTGCTCATGAAAAAAAAAAAAAATAGATAGTGAGTATACTGTATGAGTCACTCATTAAATGTTTTGAGACCTAAAATAAGGACTTAAGACAAGATATTTACTGGCTCCATGGAAACAGGATTCCTCCTTAGCTTCCTCTTATTGTTCAATCTGTGTCATTTATTTATTTATTTGTGTTGGTTCCATCCATTTAGTGGGGGAAAAAGCTCTTAAAATTATTTGAGTGTTTCCTTGATTATTTTGTCGGACGTGGTTTTTTAAAATATTTTTTATTTGGTATTCACAGTATCTTTATTGTCTACACATGTGTGTTTGGGTGCAGTACATACAATGAACAGCTCTTACATATGAATGTATTTTACAAAGATTATGTGCATTTTTTATTGTATTTTAATTAATCTATTTAACAATTCTACACTTTGGGGTTCAATTAAAATTGCTGTTTTTCTATTTTAGCCTTTCACTGATCACCCATGTTAGTTCTGGCTTCTTATTTTGCGTGGCCGTTATCTAATAGTTACCTCCAAATTCTATAATAGAGAGTACAAAAGATAGGTACTCATGCCTTAAAGTTTCAATAGACCATGGCTAAGAATATTGATTGTCAACAAGTGTTTTAGATGGCTTGCTGTCTGTGGTAGTGCAGCCTCTGGGGAATGCTACAAAACAGAGTGCTTAAAAGCTTAAAATACATTAAGACCTTACTGGTACACAAGTATCTAATTAAGCTTTTTATCTCTGACAATTGTGTTTGTGTTCTGATGGTCTTGCAAAAATCTCAAGTTGGCTAATGAATATGATTCAATATCAGACCCCCTGGCTTCTGTAAAAGAAAAAAAAAATCTGCTCTTGGACAGATTAATGCGTGTATTATTTTGTTTGATTTGACGTGGATAATCTCAATTATTTGTTGGAAACAACATACATAATGAAACATGTATATGAGGGATGTGTTTGACCTCCGGCTATATTCTGGCCTGCAGTGCAGAGCTTCACATTTTGTTTTTCAATGGGAAAACTAATTCTGGAGATTTGTCACATACCGATTAGCCTTTCTGCCATGCAGTTTCGTACATAAGCGCACAGTATATAATTAATTTACTATATCAGTACAATTAGAATATAGGTTTTTAATTACTTTCTAAAATAATGTTGGCATAGCAGTGTATAAATAAATCTTAAAATGTATAAATGTGATGCTTGTGTTTATGGCTGTTTTTCTTTAAATTCATATTTTAAACTTAAGATTCTGATGTTTTTATAGAATTCTTGATTTAAAATATAAGTACACAGGGATTTTTAGTTTTTAGTTTTATAACTTACTGTCTCTCCATCTCCTTTCTCCAAACTCTCTCCATCTCTCATCATGTGGCCATCTCCCAATTGGTAATTGCTTGATTAATTTGGGAGATGGCCACATTATGCACCAGTTTTAGCTGGATGGGGGATTTTTACCCCATCCATGCTGTAAAACAATAATAAGACACATCATGTTTTTTTTTTTGTTTGTTTTGTTTCAAATGTAGTAGTTGCCAATTAATTTTACCCCGTTTCTCTCCCAATTTTAAATGCCCAATTGTATTTAGGCTCAGCCCACCACTACCACCCCTGCGCTGACTCGGGAGTGGTGAAGATGCACACATGCTGTCCTCTGAAGCGTGTGCCGTCAGCCGACTGCATTTTTTCACTCTGCAGGCCTGCCATGCAGCCAGCCCAGAGCTACAGTGTCGGAGGACAACGCAGCTCTGGGCAGTTTACAGGCAAGCCCGCATGCGTCCTGCCAGTCTACAGGGCTGCTGATGCGCGGCAAGCTGAGGACACCCTGGCCGACCTAAGCCCTCCCCTCCTGGGTGGTGCTCAGCCAATTGTGCGCCACCCCCTGGGAGCTCCTGTCCACAGTCAGTAGTGGAATAACCTGGACTCGAACCGGCGACGTCCAGGCTATAGGGAGCATCCTGCATTTCACGCGGAGCACCTTTACCAGATGCACACTCGGGAGCCCCTTCACACATCATGTTTTAAACACTAAACAATATATTTAAATCATAATACAACAAATACAAAATATGCCACAACATCATATCAATTTGTTTTAATATTATTAAACTTGAATGCGTGCCTCTATAAAACACAACACATACTGCCATAGAACAGCAGAAGCAAAACAGCAAAAAAAAAAGAAAATTTGGAGAACAATGCCAAATACAGTAGCAATGGAAGTTAAAAATCCTTCTCTGCATAGTGCTTGTGGTTGGTGGCTACAACTGGGGCTTCTGCAATAGTGCAATCTGATATTTTGAATGATGTCACTTCCACTACAGAAGCTGGAATCAATGTGTGCCTGAGTTCAGTCTTGTACCCTTGAGAAAGTTTTCCTCATTTCTCAACTTTACAAATGAGTCTTTCTAAAGGCAATCAAAGCAGCATTTCCCTTGGGTGATGTACCTTGTGTTGTGTTGCTGTTCCATGTTCTGTAGCACACTGGCTTCTCAATGATCCCTCAGTGTCCACAAGTGAGGGGCAGTTTGTAAAACCAAGTGCCAATAAAGAGGAGGTTAGGCATTATTTGGCCTGCACACAGCAATTTGTCTTTGTACAGCACATGAAGTCAGGACAGACAGAGAACAAGTGGAACCCCATTCTCATCACTGTCAGGGCATAAACAAATATTCTACCTTTTAAAGCTGAAGGTTTTATCAATGGACAAATAATTGCAGAGCAGCGATAGATTTTTACACACACACACGCATACAAACTCAATGTTTGAACTTGAAGGTACAGGGTGGTCATTTACTTAGTTCATCAAACAATGAGTAAGTCTTTAATCAAAAACAAAGAGAAGCTGAGTGTACAATTCTACCAGGCCACAGACCAAGCATTACTTGTTGAAGCTACATTGTTTTTGTGTTGAATTGTGTGGACAGGATGTGTTCATCCTTTATTTTATAGATAGGAATAACAAACAGACATGCTACTCAGTATTCCAGATTAGTAGGGATAAATACACAATCTGTGAACTCGATGTAACCCCACCAATGAAGGGTCAGGCGCTGTCATCTGCAATTGAAGAAAAAGCACCATTGTCACAACCGGTCACCAGTGAACAGGCAAAGAAATCCAGGCCAGCTTTTTAAATGCTCCCTACGGATGACATATTTGGAAGCAGAACTGAAACTGATCTACCCTGTACTGCTTTCAAAACATGCGGTGGAATTATTTTGCCTTAACACTATTCACTCCAGGATCATCCTGTTACAGAGGGATCAGATTTTCTTTTTTTTTTAATTACCTCATCTCATCTGCAGGATCTGTTTAGTTTCCATACATAGTTATCTTTCATGGGCAGGGAGCCAACTATGCCGATGAAGACATTAGCAGGTTATTTTGTTTTTGTTTTGCTTGTTTACTTAGTTTCTTGAAGTTTTACTACAGCAACATGTCAAACAGCACATCACTGCTCAAAATGATGGAACCCCCAAATCATTTTTGTGTTTGCGGAGGCTGGGCGTGAACAGTTGACCCGCTGGGCTTGTCAGCATACATGGTTTTTAGAGCTTTTAACCTCATCTCACAACAGGTGAAATGACAGAATCCGTAACGGCAGTGTATCACGCAACACTGCCCGTTCCACTTGCTACTGGTACAATAGCCTAATTTAAAACTTGCTTCACTTACACGATATCATTTGGCTAGGGAGTTAGTCAATCCCTCAGCATAACAAGCCTTGCTTTTCCATTAGTATTTCTTTCACTCTTTGTTGAGCTCCTGCCCCTCCACACAAAGGGTCACTTGCCGATATGCTGAAACAACAAACCTGACATTGTTGTTTCTGTTGGTTTTTTTTCATATTTAAATTCCCAGATATGATAACCTAATTAGGAAGGAATGTGTTTTTCACTTGTCAAAATCAATGCACATATCTCCATAATGTGCATGGGAGTTGGGTAATTTATGCATCTGAGAATAATGCTTGCAAATATCCATTTCCTGAAATTTATTAAATCATTTGAAAGTCGGTCTGGATTGATCAGCATTCAGGATCTGCGACGGTTCAATATTTACACCTCTGAGACCAGGCTGGGGCGAATAATGGTGCATAAAACTGCTGCTACGTCTTAATTAAATGCAAGATAATAGGAGTAGGTTTTTTCTAGTGAGCAAAGCAGTTTGGCAGTGACTGGCTATAAGTCATCTCAAAGTTCGGAGTTTAAGTATAATCAATACACACATAAAACAACGTGGGGGAGCCTGGCTGTGCATTGGGAGCACATAACTCGCTGACTGTCATCAAACATCATGGATCTGAAGGAAATAAAAGAAATAAAAGGCATTCAAAATGAGAGAAACTGAAGCAGAACTACCTGTTTGACCTCTGTCTTTGCGACCAGGGACACTGACTAAAGCTACTCTGCAATGGTCAAGGCTAAATTTAATCCTCAAAGTCAGGTTCTGTAATTAATTCTCCTGTTTATTTACTGTAGTAGAATACAGCTTATTTGAGGCTGAAAGTCAAGATTAAGGATGCACAGCATACTATGTATACAATATGGCTGCAGAACCATGTGGCTATTTAAGCTGCTGTTGTGGAATAACTTTTCAGTGCAGAGCATTTGTCTTGAGGAAGGGTTCTGAATGTTTCTGGTGATTGCATTCTACAGACACAATACTTTACAGCCACTCTGTATTGTGGTGCAGAAAGCATGGTGGTTGTTCTGTTTTGTCATGGACTGTACTGTAGCTGGTATAGAATAAGTAGGCCATGTGTAATTTGGTCCAGGCTTTAAGCATACCAATCAGCTTACATTGTACAAACTAAATAGTTTTGGTACTATAAGATTTACATCTTTTGGGGCCAAAAAGGTTTTCAGAGATTATGATGGCTTAAATGCTCCAGATCTCTGGTGGTATAGCAGGATGCTGTGATTATATCTGAGCCCCGCTGAATGCCAGAGGTGAAAATACCCTGAACTCAAACTATTATTGTTTACCCAAGTATGCAGATATGAATTCCATCTTGTTTAGTTCTAGCAGGAGCATCGGGTATTACTTATTTCATAACATTATGTAGATTATCCTTGAGAATCATGTTTATATATATGTATATATGATATTATAGCATTTCAGAATTAAACCAATAGCAAATTGAAATTAAGTAATATATATATATATATATATATATATATATATATATATATATATATATATATATATATATATATATATATATCCACCTTTAGTTTAGATCAAGTTAACTCAATTCAAAAACCCAACATGAATTCACCTTGAAAAGGGACAGCATTATTGAGAACAGGGTATTGCTTCACAAGATAGTGTAGCAGTGTTCTGTTCCTCTAGCACTTATTTCAGCATGTGTTTCCAGTTTATTATAAAGTATTAGGTAACTGGAGGCTGTCCGAATTCATGGAAAGCAGTTGGACACTTGCCGTAACTATCTTATCGATTCCAGGGATAATACTGTGATTTAATGTCAGGGTATCCTGTATTTTCACATTCTCTGCCTCCTATGAAACACTGTGCTTTCCTTCAGCTATTGATGTATCAACAATAACAGTTACAAGCAGCTACAGGAAAATCAATAATGAACTTTTATTACCAGGTGCAGAAAGTGTGGAGTGCCGCGCTATGCTATGCTATGCTAGCACCTCGCTCGCTGCTTATTATTCAGAGCTAAGAAGCACTGTAGTTACCTGTCATTTCAGATTACTGATGAATGTAAATATCAATTTCTACCAGTAGTTTGGTTGTCAGACGCATGTTCTAGGAGACCGCTGTATGTACAGAAACAATATAGTGGAAAAGTCTTTCAAGGATGGAAGGCTGGGTATTCAAATATAAAGCCTTAATTTACTTGTCAGCCTCGGTTAGTGCTGGTAGTTATGTTTAAAGTAATTTACATACACATACTGTTACAAACAACCCAATACTGAATACTATAATTGGGTACCAGGATTATCTCAGTAATGCAAAGAAACAGTGGCACCTAGGAGGGCACTCCATAACCTCAAGGAAGAATTAAACCCAACTGCAGATGACAAGAAAGGGTTGTCAAACCAGCCCTGTGGAGACCTCCCAATCCAGTGAGGAGCACAGGGGTGGTGATACAAAATAAATGCCGTGCCTTATGTGTCAGTCATAGCTTCCTTCTAGCAAGTGAATGACAGCGTGAATTATCTGAACAGTGAAAGAGCAACGGCTACTGTCGGGTTTCTATTGATCAGTCTGTGCCCTGGCTTATTTAAACATTGCACACAAACAGAGATAAGGAGTTGCACAACCTCTACATAAAAAAAAAAACTTTTCTGTATCGGTCCTGCAGAAGGATTTCTGTTCTGGGGCCATCTGTAAACTGCTGTTAAGGAATAAGTGGAGAAATGGGATAGCGGCATCCTATTGTACTGCCAGAGAGTTTGCCATATATACTGTATTGAAGGTCCATGTCGACTAACTGTAAGCCATCAATACTCCAAATATTAATATGCTTTTAAGATATGTCATAGCCAATCTAGAAACTTATCTGTAATCCAGCAACCTTACTTAAAGTAACACACTTAAAGTATTTCCACTACAGGTTTACTGCAGATTAATATTTGGAGGTGTCTACATATTACCAGTCCCATGAATAACAAAATCATAAGACAGAAATAACATATGGAGTAGAAAGATGAAACTTACTATGATTAAAACATTAGGCTTTTAGTAACAGGTGCTCTTTGAATCTTCCCCTTCCCCATGGAAACAATGCAGTGTATTTAAGGAAACACTCCTGCTTGCTACAATGACTGCTTGACAGCCATTTTAGATTTATACCACTTGAAAATATATGTGATGGCTCCAGACTTTATACTTACCTTTGTATGTTTTAAATTATAAAAGCACATTATAAAAACGTAGATTATATGTCTGTCATGTTCCTGGAACTTTAATAGGGTGAGTGGCATGCAACATTGGATAACAAATGTAAACTGGAAACACTATAACTCGCCATTGCTGATGATACAGTGGACACTTCAATGGTAAATGTAAATGATGTCCAGTTTCTTTAGTCAGCAGTACCACTGCTCATCATCATAAAATGAAATAAAAAAAACAACTTGGAGATGTGAAGAGAAAATATACGCTATGGATTACCTGTCCTTCACACACAAAATATACATCCCCAGGCTCACTGATGAATTATTCATTCAAATTTGTTAAAAAAAAATCATATATATATATATATATATATATATATATATATATATATATATATATATATATATATATCGATGGGAACTTGCCTTTATTGACCTCATTAGATGAGCGCTTTCCACTGCGGGTGGGTTTTCTGCTGCTCCAGGATTTTGTATGAAGAGGGGATACTTGACCCCCAAATGATTTCCTGTCACTTTATCCTAAACATCTCCCCATACTCCCCCAGCTCGCACACGTATAAAATAATTTCTGAAAACTTCACTGAATGCAAACCAGCATAGTTCCTAATAGTAAATTAGGGATTAAAGCATAACGTCGTCAGGGTTAAAGGTATGGTGTAACAGAGTGCTCAGGTGTACATCAGTCTTTGTTAAGCATTACTATTCAAAAAGGGCTTCCTTAGTAAGTACCAGCTGGCTGTGACTGGTGTTGAAGGTCCAGTTTTACCCATAAACACTAAATCCGCTATCAGCCAGTAATGTAGTCTTTTTTCATAGACGCCACTGACCGGAGGAGTAGAAACCAATAAACCCACTGCTTGTGTGTGAAAGTCAGGTTCAACCTAGGGTTAGGCTTAGGGTTATTGTTATAAATCTCAGGGTTTGAGTGTCCTGTGCCACCAAGATATCCAACTGTAACTCTGTTGTTGCATTTCTTCTTAAGGGAATTACTGTAGATGTCTGTTTAGCATACGTGAAATATCAGTGTACTTTTAAAAATGTGCTGCTCTGTTTTCATGTAATCCCTGCTGACCCACAGGCTGTATCAATACCAGTTCATTTGCGTTGTGTTTTTATTTCATTTACTTTACTTATTTGATTTGAATGTTTCTGCAAGGACATACCCCCAGCTACATGTAGAACATTGAGGGTTATGAAATGTCCTGTTCAAATGTCCTGATACTGTATCACCTACACTAGCGCTCTGCTTTCACAAGCTTGACACAACCATTAATAATATGTCTCGGTAACAAAAGAATAAATAGATGTAAATATATTTCCTAACTTGGGGAGTGGAGAGTGCCTTTCAGCTAGCATTTGTAACAAGAAATGTTTGTGTGAGCTTCTCTTGTAAATTTCATTATACCTGAGGCACTTTTTCCTCTTATTCGAATTGCTGAAAACGGGGACTTGTCCTGAGGCTACATCACACATCCACTACATGCTTAGCACAACAATTGGAGCTTAAATTTGATTTAATATATCCCCAACTGGATGTTCCTGTTTAATTCTCTTTCATTTTAACCCACCAGCTTGCCCACAGTCCAGACAGACCAGGCGAGTGTTATTCTGACACACAGACAAAACTCAGTAGCAGTTTATTTGAAATAAACTACTGACTCACGCCCATAGTTTGGTCACCAGTCCACTTTGTAACTGCAGTATGTAAGAGTACTCTACCAGGGGAGTGTACTGTAGTTCTGAATATCACTCCTTACATGTACCGTTCATTGCATTGCCTTTTACTCTGCTGTGTATGAATTCACAGATCGTGTTAAAACTTGGAACGAAAATTGTTATTTTTGTTCCAAGTTCTTGAAATACTAGACTGTAATCCAGCCGGGGGTTACAGCATTTTTGCAACTCCAAGAGTGCACATTCTTTACTTAAAATAATTTCAAAACAGAGTTTAAAAAGAAGGAAATCCCTCTCTGTATGTAAATACCAGCTGCCTTGCTTCCACCGGGTACTGGCATTTGAATTCTAAATACAATTTTCCTTACTGGACATTTTATCTTGTATACAAAATATTTTATTGATCAGTTAGTCTCACGCATTTGTTTTAGAGTTCAGATATCGGACTTGTGAATTCCGAGGGTGTACTATCTCATGTGTATTCATCAGCAATAACCTGTAGGACATTGCTCCCTGACAATACAAGATATGCAGGTAATTAGCTTTAATTCTGTGCTACAAGGGCGAAGGTACTGCTTAATACAGTGAGTGTTTAACAGAGAGGAAAATATATTTTATTGCCCCCATAAAGAGTTATACAATGCCCTTTAACAGATTTGTGTCAGCCAGGAGCCTGTTAATCAAGTGTCACAGCTCACCGGATTACAATAGAACATGAAATTGTCTCCTGTACTCAAAAGCCCTGCAAAAAGCTGCTTCCAGAATCTTGCCACATACTTCAGCACTAATACATACATTTATGCAGTGCCTCCTTAATCTCTGAAAGTATGTTCAAAAAGGTAGAAATCTTTTTTTTTACTTAATGACAAAATACTGTAACCCACCCCTAAGAATGAAGAGCTTGTGGAACAAACTTATCTAATTGTTTTTATTGCCTTAATGTCATACTCAAACTGCACACAAAGTGCCTGTTCTCATTGGTGTGCTGTTCAACAAAATGATGACCACTCTCTACAGCTAGGGTTCTCGTCCTTTTTGGAATCTCGCACCATCTTTTTTATTTGACTATGTGACTTTTTTATCGTAACGTATGGCGGTAAAGGGTATTTTTCTGTGTAAGCTACATTTAACAGATTTTGTTAGTCAAAACTCTAAATCTTATTAAAAAATTACGACTAAAATAGCCATAAAGAATTCTTCATTACATTATCTGTTGGGAACGTTTGTTTGAGGTGAATTAGAAATCCCTTCTTGAATATATTATTCATTTATTTATTAAGTTATCGATGTCACATTTTGAGAGGAACCACATCTTGAATTATGAAACAACATGTTCATGAGAGAAAAAAAGAAAGAAAAGTTTGGAGACGGAAAAATGCATGTTTGCCCTCGGAAGAAACACCATTCCTTTGCTTGCAATTGGGGATTTTAAAACTCTTTCTAATTAAAAAGAAAACATTTATCTTGTACATATTGCACTCTATAGCTTGAGCTGCTGCAATAACTAGGCAAAGGAACAATATATTCAACAAGACCTAGGGGTTTACTTTTCAGCCATGATGTAGAAATGCACAGCACCCCTCTGTGTGCTCACATAGAGGCTGTTTCATGTAAAAAGTTGATAATTAGTCCCTGAGTGAATAATGTAGAGATAAGAGATTGTTACTTGCTGTATAAGCTATAACCTGCTTTTCTCACTAGATAGCAGTCATGAATGATAATACCATTTTCAAAATGTATTAGAGGCATGATCAAACTCCTGTGTTTTCTTTCCACACAGCAATAACACATTTTAACACATTCACTCAAACAAGTTTTTACAACAATGCATGTGCCATTGTCACATTGATTGTTTTGTTGTTTTTCAAAAGCAATCTCATAATTATGCTTTTTCACAACATGTTCCTTTAATTAGCAAGAAAATCTTTGTAGTTTTAAGGTGCTACCTCATCCCTAAATAACCTCAGAAACATCTGATAGATTAATTGTACATTATCATTTACATGATTTAATAAAGTTGGCAATGGGTGGTAAATATTGTGTTATTGTTTCTCAGAGGATTACGTTGTCACAAACCAAATAAAGCTCAAAATATAAATTATTATGGAAATGTGGGTTGCAATAGGAAACTACCATTTCTCCTTTGAAGATACCAAAGAGCATTAAACTGATTAACGTAGTACGTTCTTGTGCTCAAATTGAATTCCATAGACTGCATTACATTGAATTACACAAATTACATAGATACATGTGTGTTTGTGAACTAGGGAAAATACAGTATATTTCTAGTGGTGAAACAAGACTGAATTAAAACAAATATAAATGAGCACTGATATTGATAAAGCAGTTCTATAATGTCTTTATTACTATATCTCTGTAGACAATGACATGCATAATTTTAGTATAATTCACTTTAGGCCACAGTACATTACAATATTTGCCATAATTAATGATTAACAAGCTTGTTTGATGTGTGCAATGAGTTGACAAGAAAAGTTAAAAATATAGTTCAGTATATCATTTATACTGAATCTCTATAAATGCAGTGGCAAAATTTGTACATTTGGGAGTATGTTTTTGAAAGTAACTAATAATACGCTTATAGGGTTTTTCATGGTTTTTAAGTAGCAGTTGGAGCTAAACTCAATGTTATGAAGTTAATAAAGTTAATAAAAAAGCATATATGTTAAGCTTTTTATTATAGTAGATTGCATATTATTCCTTGTTAAAAAAAAATAAAAAATTCTTGCTTGACATATCCAGAACAGGATTATTCTAGATATACGGGCTAGAATCATGTGTTTTTGTTATCTACTACAATAAAAAAAAAGCTTAACTGGTGAGCATGTACCATTTATATAAGGTGTCCTGAAAACCTATGTGCAAGTGTATCATTCATAACTGAAGTTACAGAGGAGATACACAAAGATACAGGAAATGAATCAGACATTTGATATTAGAGATGTCTAAAAATATATATAATAGTTTTCATTAGATGTTTTTAGACCTACATTTATAGGAAGTTTTTGGAGTGTGTAACATGGTTCACAGGTGGAGATTTGGTTGCCATGGAGATTTGGTTGCCGTGGGTAAACGGGAGTTCACTTTGTAGATAATTAATGTGCAGGGAAACAAGAGTTTGTTGACTGTGTTTACATAGATTGTTTGATTTAGCATTGAGATCAAATGTTATTGGTAAAAAAGTCCTGACTGGATAGTGTATCCCAAGAGCCATAAACCAAAAGGCTACTACATGAGTAGCCTGATTCATTACCTTAGCTTATGTTATCTAGCAAGTGGCCAGTGCAATCTCCTCAAGGTTTTAAGAATTTCACATAGTAGCAAATCATCTTAAATGTAAATGTAGCTTTAAATGGGAACAACCATGTGATTTATAGTGATCAGAAGCACAATCGTCTACTTTTATAGGCATAGTAACACATTTACAGTGTTTACTGAGGTTGTCAACTGCTTTCTGGGTTACCAGATGTACTGAACTTTCTTTGCTATCCTGAGCTATTGTAGAGGCTGCATTTAATTTAGAAAAGGTGTCATTTTTATGTCAGCCTAACTACCATATTCCTTCAAATTTAAGACGCCCCCGAATTTAAGATGCAGCCCAAATTTCCCACCCTCAATTTGAGGAAAAAAAACGTCAAATAAATATGCATTTACAAAGATCAGCACAGATTAACAGGGATCTTCTTGTTGTTTTTTTTGAGAAGAAAAAAATCACGATCACTCACTGCATTGCCAAAATGTGTCTCTAAGTGTCACATGGAGGTCATTGGGCTCCACCCTATACTATACCCTTTTTTTCATTTTCCAAAGCTCATTAGTCACTGATATAGTTTCTCCGGGAGCTGGTGGTTGGGCAGATTATTTTGGGAGCCACTGGAGTGTGCCAGATGGTTCATTAGCACTGGCCGAGCAGGTCAGAGTCTTTCAGAATCATTAGGAAGTGTCAAACAAAAACAGGAACCTTGTCAGCTTTGATTAGAACTAACTGCATAGGGCTTCCCAACACAAATTCAACCTGGGGTCAAAAGAATTAATAAAAGATCATATGCAGCGCTGTCTATGTCAGATTAAATAAAGGGAGAAACCAGGGATTCATTAGATTGCCATATTTTAGACCTCAGCATCTTTAGTCATGTTTAACCTTCATTCCTGTAGGATACAGAAAGTCTTCACCTTTTGGTCTGCAAGATAATTCTTAAATTATTCTGGAAAGAGGTGTATATGAGAAAACCCTATTAGAATAAAAGTTAATTAAACAGGTGTAGTGTTTAATAAAAAAAATACTAAGATGGTTTAATATTTAAAGAAATAGATATATTTTCTATTACATTAACTGCTTGACGTCACATATGGTATCTCTTCATTTAATAATAAATTTGGTATTTAAATATAATTTCTTTAAATATGTAGATACACAGCACATATGGTACATCTTAGATTTCAGATATCTGCAGTCACGTAAACCAGTTTTGCTGCTTAACAGAATCTAGTGTCATGAAATGGCATAAATTGCAGAACTGCAGTTTTAGATTAAAATCTAGGGCCCAATTCAATTACCTTTTTAGGTGGGGGGAAATGTTTTGAGAAATGAGTTCCTCCAGTAAATAGAGTGAACACTGTGTGGATCTATTTGAATTGAATTAACACCACATCAATAAAGGCTTTGATCATACAATCTGGAGGGGATTGATGTATAATATTGTGCTAACAAGTGTGCTTCCTCTAATCTCAGATGTGAAGAATCTGGATAGCTTCCATCTGGTGGAGAGTGTTCAGGAGCAAGTCAACGCAGCTCTGCTGGACTATATCATGTGCAACTACCCTCAACAAACAGACAAGTTCGGGCAGCTTCTGCTTCGGTTGCCAGAGATTCGTGCAATCAGCATGCAGGCTGAGGAGTACCTCTACTACAAACACCTGAATGGAGACGTGCCCTGCAACAACCTGCTGATAGAGATGCTGCATGCAAAACGAGCCTGAGCTTCACCTCCATCACCCAACATGGTTTCCAACCCCCTCCCAACCCAACCAAGTCCTCTGAGGTACCCCCTCAGCAACTGTAATGCATCAAGCAAACCATGTCTGTTTTTTTTTTGTTGTTTTGCAGATGCTAGACACACAGGATTTCTGGGACACCTGATATGCAGATATCAGGGTGCCACCAATTTTATGACAGCGGTATGATTAATCGCTGCTCATCCTCAGTAAAGAGACTCAAAAAGCTAAAATCTTACTGATACAAAGGACACATCATTCTGATCAAAGTGAGTTTGAACATACAGTAGAACTTTGAAAGAACTGAAGAACACACAAACCAACAAGGGAATTGTGCACTTACGCTTAGCAGAGCTTTCTGTAGGCGAGGAAATGCCTGTTATGTTTATAAAATGGAATGCAGGACTCTGGTGGTCAGACCATTTTGTTAATGGCACAACTGATTAGTGACTATTGTCATTGGTACCTGATAAGGGATCTGAAGGCGGGCACCACCACGGGAGATTGTTTCATTGTACATTGTCTCCGTCCAGACCACCAGAGCTCTACTTAGGAAGCCCGTCAGAAACTGCAAGGACAGACTGATATACACTTTGAACCCTTTATAGACATTTGTTTGTAGCCAAAAAAATACAAATGTTTCCCGTTACTTTAAAAGGGCAGTGTTCCCTTTTCTGGCTCAATGTTGGCCACATTTTACAAGCATATGAGATACATTTATCTTTCAATAATCTTCATGACAAAACAAAGGCAGCCAAAGAGGCTGTTTACAGTGCTCTGTTTTTAGTCAAACTTTGCACAAAGGATGCAAACGTTGTGGTTACTCCAGAACAGAACCATAGGCTATTGGTATTAGTTGAAAGGAGTGAGACCAATTTAGAAGTCTTTTTGGTAACAGGGTCTCATGAATATTTGACAACAGCTACACAGCACCTCAAGACAAAACTAGGCAGCAGTGGACATCACATGACCACAAATAGGAATACTGCCCCTGTCAGTACTAGACCAAAGCCTGCTGCAGAACAAAGTGTGGTGATAAAAAAACAAAAACTTAAATATCAGTATTATATAAATTTGTGATGTCACAGTTATGTGAGTCTTGCCTTATTTCATTACCATGCTAGCTAACCGTGCAGATGTGAATTGAAATATGTTAAAAGAATATAAAGTATTAATGTTGTAAAATTCAGAAGATGCAAAAGGTGTTTACATATATTAGGTCTTGTGGGAGAGAACTGTGATGATGCAAATTGCAAAGCAATGATTTTATTAATTATTTTTTTATTTGTTTGTTTGATTGGTAATTTTTTTTTTTTTTTTTACCAACACTTAATTATGTCGTGAGACACTAAAATCAAAAAAAGGAATCTCACTTAAAATTAACTAGATTTGTTGGCCACATGATCACGTGTTGAGATTGTACACATTTTATTCTTCAGTATCTACTATTCATGTTTGTAGGACTGTTGGCTTTGTTATTTTAATAGTTTTAGGTTATATTGTATATCACAGTTCCGACTCTAGACAATTATGATACTAATTTATTGCTTATCTGTTTCATCCTTGTGTATGATAGAGAGAGGAATATCAAAGCCAAATATGTTTGTTTACTGTGGCATGTTTTGATGATAGTGGCTAAATGCAGTTCAGGGACATAATGATCTTTAAAAAAAAAAAAAAAAAAAAAAAATATCATCACACAGTTCATTTGATTAAATGTCTATGAATCTTATAACTGTAAATTTGAAAAATTAACATATTTAAATCTATTGTAAATGATGTGACTTACTGTTGCGTCTCTTTTCTACACGCAATTTAAAAAAAGCTTCATTCTTACACCTCAAACTTGTCCTGTGCATTGTATATTCTATACCAAAGACTGTAGATTATATTTTCTCAAGTTCCATGATGCCTCACTACAACAGAACAAATCACAACAGTGAGGTGTTTCAAATTGGCATGGCGACATAGCCCTACAGCCACTTAAGCCTGGTGTCAGCAGTCCAGATTTCCAATTTTAGGAATACTGGCAGTGTCTTACAGAACTTTGGGAAAGCAGTGCTGTTCACAAATCCATCAGCAATTACTTACTTGCAGAGACCTTAACCAAAACTCAACCAGCTCAGCTTTATCTTTTGGCAGAGATGCCCTGGTTAAATTGTCCATGGAACAGAGTAATATGGTAACCAAAATGAAAGCATCTTTGATCTCCCAGTACGGTCAAAACAAGCGTAATTTTGTACAGGGGAAGGGAACATGCACCAATATTTGTACATAGTATACATGTTCTTGATAGAAAGGAGAGTATGCCACTTTTAAGGAAATGTACAGAAGCCACTATTCCTAAACAAACAAAAAAACAGGTCTGTTAAATTTGTTAACAGACTCTTGTCTTCGTTTCTAGTGGCAACATCCCTAAAATAAGTAATATTTATATTGTGTTTTATCTTCAGTAGATTGTTCTTCATATCGGTGCATTACAGAAAGAACAATCCCAGTTACTGTACCTTTAAGATGTTATGATTCCTTCTGGAAAGCAAACACCAAATTATGTTTGGCTTTAGCTGATTTCTTATTGTGACTATCATATTTTCGCGTGTGAACAAGACAATCTGTGTTGTCCACATGTTCTGTGTTACAAATGTTCTGCAGCTGCCTTGGAATTCAAACAACTCCTCTTCTCTTCAGTGTGTACTTAGCTCAGTGATCTGACTGTACATGCTGGAATTACACATTGTCATGTCATTTCTTGCTAAGAGTTTCTTTACACTGATGGAATTTTTTTCCTGTATTTCAATAAATATATATATATGCCCAGTGTACTGTTGTCGGCTTTGTAGTTCCTTTAAGAAGTGTCTTGTAAGGCTACTATTTAATATTCGTTGACTCTCAACGAACACAATTCTTCTTTTCTGTAAGAACGTCAAGCATGCCAGGATGATTTCAAAAGAAAGCCAGCACATGTTCATATTCATTTAGTGAAAAAAAAGGACAGCATTCTGGAAGTCAAACTATACCAGTATACTATCATATCACATATTGTCTGTCACCAAATTAAATGCTTAATACTGCTACTATTGTTAGAAGTGATGACTAGAACATCAACATGGAAGCTAGTAAGCCTTGTCATACTTGCATAAATACTGTAATATATACAATTTGATATTTATGTTTTACATACGTACTGTGTATTTAAGTTGGAGATAACAAAGTGCATTGGTTTCTGTAGTGATGGTACAAAGCTATGTTTAAAATGTATTTTAGAATTAGGTTCACTGGGAAAAAAGCACCAAGATTTGCCCAACTTTGTTGTCCATTCCCATTTCCAGTGACATTCTGCTTAGTTACCTTTTGAGTGGATTGTCTAACTGGAGTGAGGTGTCTTTCTAGAACAACACAGGCAATGTTTTAATTTGGACTTAAAACCAGGATTTCCCAGTGCTCAACTATCTAGTTCACTATCTCACATCTGATGGGTGTAATGTACAGTCCAATGTAATTTTGGCATCTTGTACCATTTAAAATGGAGAAAAACTGACAAAACATGTTTCCAGAGGTCAAATGCTTTTTTAATGTTCATATGATCAAATCTTCCATATTGAATATAGTGTTTAGCATTGAAATCAAGTAACTTGCCATGTGAACACAACAGTTATTTTTTTAAATACTTTTCTAGATCAAAGCAACTGTACAGCATCTCCCTTTAGAAATGAAGCATGGCTATTGGCATGGTTTGAAAACGGGCATTGGAAATTCCTACAGAAAACATTTACAGTAATTGCTCTTGATTAACTTGTTATTTATGATTGCAAACACTACCTTTAAAGTAAATATACTGTAGAAAACAAATAAAGCATGTGAAGATTCCAAAAATAACAAACACTTTATATTCAGTGCATTTTGTGTTGAATTAAGTGATACAGTGCATTTATATAAAAGCATGTTGATGCTTTACATAAAACTCAGTGGTAAATTCACTTGCAACTTCTTTTTTGGTATATCATTCAGATATAAAATTTCAATACACCACTAACAGCAGTGTTGGTTGTCCTATGTTGCACTTTCTATAAAGAACTGAAAGTGCGTTAAGTAACTGAACGTCTCAGAGTGAGAATGTATCTGTTCACTCGGATCACTGCTGAAATCTGCCCTGTAGCGCACTGAGCTGCTCAGGGGGAGCAGAACTGACCATGTCATTCAGTGGGTTCTTTCGCTGGGTTGCTCTGAGTGGCTCAGTTACTTAATGCACCCACTATTCTTTTTTTAAACTGCACAGGTAACTTAAAATAATTGCAATAGTCTGCCATATGTCACTGTTTAAACCTTTACTTTTAAAGTATATACTGTAACCCAGTTTATTATTGTAGCTCAACGATAAAACAGATAATGGCCATAAAAGCCAGAAACCCTTAGAAAATGGAACTTTACATACAGGATAAAATAGGCAATGTCCATTTTTCAAAACTGCAAGTCAACTCAAAAGTTGTCCTTTGTTGTCATGTTTGCTTTGGAGATTCTGAAAGAGTTATGATGTTACTGTTACAGTGTGTCATTTCCAGATAAATACAGGCTAACTTCACTCTAACGAACCCCCTTTTTTAACGATCCCAACAGCAAGAATCGTTTTTTTTTCAATGAGCCCTATTAGAAAAATCTACTCGGATAAAACGATCTCGGTAGTGACCGACGCTGAACTTTCTCCAGTGTGAATGTGTTATTCTCTCAGTGAAAACAAAGACCTTGGTAGGCTAATTCAAAGATAAGGCTGATTCATAGATAACCTATTGTAGTGCGAATCATGTGTGACGTATGCAACCGTCGCCATCTTCACACAAACTGCAACCATGGCAACAGACGTGAGGAGGTAACAAGACTGAAACAGTATGCATTGAGAAAAGCACAAAAGATATGAAGCAATATACGCTGGATATGTTTTTCAAGAGAAAGGGCACGTAATTACTGTATTCAGCATTAACGTATATTTTTTTCATTTCTTTACTATTTTCTTTTAAATATAGTTTACATGTTGATCAATGTGAAGTTGTCTTGAAAGAACTACTGTATACTGTATAAAGATGTTTGCATCAGATGAGGCAAATGGCAAGCACAGCCTTTTCTCATTCCCAACATTGTTTGCTTATATCATTTATATTAACAGTATTTTACATACTACTTTGCAAGGATATAAAACTGAAATAAAAGCAAATTGACACCATATATAAAGTGCTTTTTTTTTTGGTTCGAGTTAAGGTGTACTTAAGGAAAAATGTTAGAATTTGACAACCCCAACTGAAAATGGTACCAGCACTAATCAAAGGTAGGAAGTGTCTGTGTATGAAAATCGCAGTGCAGGACACAAAGGGCACCAGGGCCATGCTAGCAAGCATGTGGAAACATGGCTTAAGCTACAGTTACGATAAGGTTAACAATATTTGAAGCAGATCAGTCTAAATATAAACAGCAGATCTCTTGTGGGGTGCAGAACTCTCGGAGATACAGGAGTAACTGTCGAAATCCATGGGAACGTGAAGGCTGCAGCCGTCCTCTGTGCTATCCAGCATGTTGGGGAGAGTCAGATCCCCTTGACAGCCCTGTGGAAGATATGACAGACATATTAAAAAATAAATATATAATAATAATACTTTCCAAAGACTATTTGGATCCAGAATTTAGGTAAAAATAAATAAATAAATAAATACAGAATCATCTATCAAATATAAGAAACAAAAAAGTGAAAATAGTTGAAAAATAGTGAAAAATGAACATAACATAAATGACCTACCATTTGTAGTTTTAGAAGAAATACAATTAGATAATGTACAATACAGAAGAATAAAGGAGACAAAGATAAATAGATGCAATACCATGAAAATGATGCAACAATCAATTATTCCTTTCTCACATTATTAGATTTAAATAGAAATAAGTGAGTGTAGTTACCATGGTATCAAAAGCTTATAAGCCTATAATATATATATATATATATATATATATATATATATATATATATATATATATATATATATATATATATATACAGACGTGCTCAAATTTGTTGGTACCCTTACAGCTCATTGAAATAATGCTTCATTCCTCCTGAAAAGTGATGAAATTAAAAGCTATTTTATCATGTATATTTGCATGCCTTTGGTATGTCATAGAATAAAGCAAAGAAGCTGTGAAAAGAGATGAATTATTGCTTATTCTACAAAGATATTCTAAAATGGCCTGGACACATTTGTTGGTACCCCTTAGAAAAGATCATAAATAATTGGATTATAGTGATATTTCAAACTAATTAGTTTCTTTAATTAGTATCACACATGTCTCCAATCTTGTAATCAGTCATTCAGCCTATTTAAATGGAGAAAAGTAGTCACTGTGCTGTTTGGTATCATTGTGTGCACCACACTGAACATGGACCAGAGAAAGCAAAGGAGAGAGTTGTCTGAGGAGATCAGAAAGAAAATAATAGACAAGCATGGTAAAGGTAAAGGCTACAAGACCATCTCCAAGCAGCTTGATGTTCCTGTGACAACAGTTGCAAATATTATTAAGAAGTTTAAGGTCCATGGAACTGTAGCCAACCTCCCTGGGCGCGGCCGCAAGAGGAAAATCGACCCCAGATTGAACAGAAGGATAGTGCGAATGGTAGAAAAAGAACCAAGGATAACTGCCAAAGAGATACAAGCTGAACTCCAAGGTGAAGGTACGTCAGTTTCTGATCGCACCATCTGTGGCTTTTTGAGTGAAAGTGGGCTCCATGGAAGACCCAGGAGGACTCCACTTTTGAAAGAAAAACATAAAAAAGCCAGACTGGAATTTGCTAAAATGCATATTGACAAGCCACAATCCTTCTGGGAGATTGTCCTTTGGACAGATGAGTCAAAACTGGAGCTTTTTGGCAAGTCACATCAGCTCTATGTTCACAGACGAAAAAATGAAGCTTTCAAAGAAAAGAACACCATACCTACAGTGAAACATGGAGGAGGCTCGGTTATGTTTTGGGGCTGCTTTGCTGCGCCTGGCACAGGGTGCCTTGAATCTGTGCAGGGCACAATGAAATCTTAAGACTATCAAGGCATTCTGGAGCAAAACGTACTGCCCAGTGTCAGAAAGCTCTGTCTCAGTCGCAGGTCATGGGTCCTCCAACAGGATAATGGCCCAAAACACACAGCTAAAAGCACCCAAGAATGGATAAGAACAAAACATTGGACTATTCTGAAGTGGCCTTCTATGAGTCCTGATCTGAATCCTATCGAACATCTATGGAAAGAGCTGAAACTTGCAGTCTGGAGAAGGCACCCATCAAACCTGAGACAGCTGGAGCAGTTTGCTCAGGAAGAGTGGGCCAAACTACCTGTTAACAGGTGCAGAAGTCTCATTGAGAGCTACAGAAAACGTTTGATTGCAGTGATTGCCTCTAAAGGTTGTGCAACAAAATATTAGGTTAGCGGTCCCATCATTTTTGTCCAAGCCATTTTCATTTGTTTTATTATTTACAATATTATGTTGAATAAAAAATCAAAAGCAAAGTCTGATTTCTATTAAATATGGAATAAACAATGGTGGATGCCAATTACTTTTGTCAGTTTCAAGTTATTTCAGAGAAAATTGTGCATTCTTCATTTTTTGTGGAGGGGTACCAACAAATTTGAGCACGTCTGTATATATATATATATACACACATATATATACACACACACACACAGTGGTTTGCAGAAGTATTCACCCCCTACCAATAATGTCACATTTTGTTGAATTACAAATAATTTATGCAGTTTTTCAAACAAACTTTTTTTATTCAAAGCTGTAGTGGTTAAACTGAACACTGTTATATGAGGAGGAGGTTAAATGTCAGCAAAACTTGCAAACAAAATGTACAAAATAAAATGTACTGGTTGCATAAGTATTCAGCCCCTTAAGTCAGTACTTGGTAGAAGCACCTTTTGCAGCAATAACTGCTATGAGTCTTTTTGGATAGGTCTCTACTAGCTTTGCACAGTAGGATGGTGAAATTTTTGCCCATTCTTCACGGGAAAGTTGCTCCATTTCTGACAAGTTTGTTGGGGATCCTCGATGGACTGCAATCTTCAAGTCTCGTCATAAATGTTTGACTGGATTCAACTCAGGACTTTGACTGGGCCACTCAAGAACATTAATTATATTCTTGTTCAATCACTCCAGTGTGGCTTTGGCTTTGTACTTCAGGCATTGTCCTGCTGAAATGTGAATTTCCTCCCCAGTTTCAGAGTCTTGGCTGTATCATCTACATGCTTTTTCACAAACTCCATACGTGCTTTAAGATAAGGCTTTTTGAGTAATGGCTTCTTTCTTGCCACCCGTCCATAAAGGCCAGCTTTGTGTAGGGACCGGCTTATTGTTGATGTGTGAACACTGACTCCCATGTCAGACACAGAACTTTGCAGATCTCTCAAGGTCATTGTTGGCTTCAGAGTGACATCCAGAACCAGTTTCCTGCTTGCCCGGTTGCTCAGTTTGGGAGGGCAACCTGATCTGGGTAGTATGATGCATCTTCCACTTCTTAGTGATGGACTTCACTGTGCTGAGAGGTATAATCAGCCCCTTTGAAATTGTTCTGTACCCTCCTCCTGCTCTGTGCCTCTCTACCATCATCGTTGTCATGGTCATCATGGTTGCTTTGTTGGATCACTATGTGAGTTGCAGCTTGAAAGCCTTTATATACCTGAGAGAAATTATCTACAAGTTAAACCACTTTGAGTACACACAGACCTTTTAAACAAATCATTTGCACCTGAGCTGATTTAGGGCTGCAGCAGCAAAGGGGTTGAATACTTATGCAACTGAGATTAATCTGTTTTTCTCTGTAAATCTTACTTATTTATATTTTATATGCACTTTTTTACTTTATCAACGTGGAGTAGTTTGTGTAGATTCTACATGTAAAGTCTAATTTGAAAGCGTTGTGGAGTACGCTCAGGTGCCAACAAAATGTGAAAACTTTGCAGGGGGGTGAATACTTCTGCAAACCACTGTGTGCGTGTGTAATATATATATATATATCACACACACACATACAGCACTCCAGATAAGCTGTGTACTGGGTGTTCTACGCACTGAAAAAATATGAATTACGCATAATATTTTTCACTCATACGTATGCTGACATAATTAGTTGCCTGAGGTACATTGTTAAGTATGGTATGCCTCCTTGGGCCAGCTTCAACACGGGTAGATTTATCTGTTTTGCAAGTCTCAACCCATTTAATTACTTCATAGCCAAAAGCAATACCTCTTGTTTTTTAAAGCAGTGGTCCATGATTGACAAGCTCAAACATCCTTGTCAGATCAATAAACTCCGATGGACTGTCCTGTACTTAATGAAGAAGTCATAAATGTGAGCACTCTAATAATAATAATGTTGTGTTTGGCATAGCCCATCTACCTGAGGACATGTGTCATGGCTTGAGAGATATTGAAGATGTCAGTATACCAAATATCTTGCATTTTGGAAGCAATTATATTGGCTTGTAATTATTTATGCAGCACAACAGAAACTCCCTCTATGCAAAAGGGAAAATGCTTAAAATAATAGACAAAGAACAAGCTGTGGCATCTGCTTCCAATTTATTTCAGCCTGGAATCCAGGCCGGCGTTCCCAAATTATTTACCCAATTTCAGCTTGATGGGGACTGCAAAGGGTTAATGCTGTTTACTAGGCATGTGAACAAAGCCAAAACCTGACTCCAAAACCATACCAATGGTATTAGGGCTTAGGACAGAACACATTTAGGATAAGTCTATAGCTATATCCATTGTAAGCATACTTAAAACATTTTATTACAAGAGTTTTTTTTTTTTTTTTTTTTAAATAATTTAACCCTTTGCAGTCCATTTATTAACTGCGCGTCAGGCACGCCAGGTCTAATTAATTTTCACACGCGCAGTTAATTTTATACGCGCTGTTTAAAAGTATTTTTTTTCACAGTCAAACGGGTTTAAATGGCCCTGCATATCAACAAAGCACTCACTAGGCATCTCCAGCCCCGCCCCACCCTTTCGTTTGCTATAGCGTTCACCTATGTAAGAAATAAATAATAATAATAATAATAATAATAGTCGTACATACCGATCGATCATCTCCGGATCACTCGTTTTATCACCAAACTCCTCAATAATGCGATCCAAGTCATTATTTTATTAGTATAACATCTGAAAAAAGCTCTGCAAATATCCATGATAGTCTCTGTGCGCCGACACACTCAGCCAGCTTGTTTACTATGAACGCCCCGTTATCTGATACCTGATACCATGTATGACTATTCATGAGATACGCCTTTTTTTTTTTTTTTTTTCGACTTGTCTCGGCTCCTTTCGCTCCCACTCGGCAATTGAATGGTTTTCTCGGCTTTTTCCGGAGAAAAAACGACTAAACACCCGTTTATTGCGTTGCTATAATGATGTCGGACCCAGTCCGACAATGGACCGCAAAGGGTTAAAGAACATTTGTACAAATCTAATTTGATATTACTGAATACAATGTTATCACCTTAATGCAGGGGTGTCAAACTCCAGTCCTCGAGGGCTGCAGGGTCTTCTGGTTTTCATTCCAAGTTAAGCTCTCAATTGACATAATTGATCTAATTATTTGTTGAATTTGACTTATTTAATATTTTTCAAGGTATTTTACAGTTGATAGTTTTAGAAATGCACTTAATTCAAGGTACACTACCTGTGAAACATTTTGAGGCCTGAAGAGAAGTGTTAAATGTGTCCATTTAATCAAATAATTAGACCAATTAAGTAATTGAGAGCTCGGGTGGAACGAAAGCCAGAAGACACTGCGGCCCTCCAGGAACCGAGTTTGACACCCCTGCATTAATGTGTTGGATTGTACCCAGGATACAGCTAGTATTCTTTTATATAATTATGCATTATTAAATTGTTGCATATGTATTTTCTTTTCAAATACACATTATTGCCATTCTTAAATGTTAGATTCTTCTGTACCACATTGTACAATATAAATAGCCCAATAAAAAGGTTAATTGATAAAATGGAAAGGAAATTATGTAATTCAATACATATCCAAGCTTAAATGACATGCTTATGTTAATTAATCAATACAAAATTACTGAATAAATGACAGAAACCTGTAATATGTTACCCCATTAACCGCATTCTATTTAAGGATTCCAGTGCTTGCAATTTGCAATCATAATCCAAATAATCTGTTTTCAATGCATAACGTGAGATTTTCAAAAGCTTTATTTAAACTACCAAGTGGTTTGTATAATATGACAATCATTCTTCATTTAACATAGATATAGATACAGTAGTAGTAAAAAGAAACTATCAGTTTACAAGCTTTACTTTCAGGTAGGTAGGCTGCTATACTTATAGGACATTTCAGGATCAAAGCATGCAACTGGTTGGTTAATGACAGGAAAGAAGACATTGCAGGGGTGAAGAGATGTTCACTTCCCAACCAGATGCTTCCCCTAATGATTGAGATAGTTTCTTCCTCCATCCTGATTTGATCCCAGACATTGCTGAGGTAAAATGACTAAGGAAGTACCTGATACCTAACAACATACCGTATATCACATTTAATGGCTTCATTTTTAAAGACACACGATTTAAATGGAATTCCAAATTTCATGATTAGACATTCTGTTTTATAACCTGGATGAAAAAAAATGGTTAGCATTTCAGTATTTAGATCCAGACACTTCAGTAAATAAGTCTTCATTACTGTAATTTAGGCTCTCCGGCACAATTTTAAACTGTTGAAAAAATAGGAATCTGAAATTCTTAACATACAGTAGCTAAGCCAAAACAAATTAAAAACATAAACATGCATTCCAACAATATTATTGTCACTGTCAATTTTCAGCAACTGGTTCTTTAAATATTATTTCAAGGTGCCAACATTTGCTTTGGAAATAATCTCTTTTATTGAAACTGATAATTGTTCTGAACCTTTGTATAAACAAAAAATGAAATAGGGCTCTATAAAGCTATTAAAAACTATAATGTTTCCATTTAGCACCCTGAATCATATAATAGGTATAAAATAAATGTAATAAAAAAAATTATAAAAACACACAGCATTTAAAAGTGTTCTTGGGTTACTGTTTTTCCATTCTATTCATGGATAATCACTTTGAAGCAGTGGGACAATATGTCCAACATTCCATTAATAAACAGTACAATGGCACAGCTTAGGAAACCTAATTTTTCTTCAGCCTGTGAATGTTATGCCAGCACTTAAATCGTAAAAACTTGACATAAAAGATTCAAGGCCAAGTCCTATTGAAAACCCCACAAACAAGCACTCCATTTAGAAAACAGATAGAGCGTTTAATTCAAACATCTTCCTACTAGGTCTTTTGAAAAATGTAATCTTGTCGTTTGTCTGTCTTCTTTGTAGGAGAGGACTTCCGTGCCACATTGGAAGACCACAAAGAATGGACAATGCCAAGTAACAGATGTTACAGTACAGGTGGAGATGGGGGGGGGGGTATGACCTTTGGATGGAGGTGAAAAGGGGTAGAAGTATCAGCTCCTACAGGCAAACCATTACTCTCGCCTGGCACAATACGTTTGTGCATTGTTAAGTTAGAAACCTGAAGCTTTTCAATGAACAATTAAAGATTGGCTTCTTACTGCTTAATGATCTTTTCAGCAAAGTTAAAGTATAATGTTTTTAGGAATCTGAGCAGCAGGGTTGTGACCCTAGCAGGCAAACATGCTCTGTGAATACAGTATTACATTTCAGTTGAATACCCACCCCATTAAATGCATTTTAGAGCATCCATAAATATGCTTTTTGATGCCCTGTGTGTACTGTAAAAACTACATAAACCAATTAGTCTCCTGTTGGGGTTTAGGCTATTTTAAGTATGGTACAAGGTTATGTATTATGGATATTTAAACATGATAAAGGACCGAGCAATGTCAATGTCAAAAAAGATAATGTTAACTATTTCTTCGTGAAAAATGTGAAATGGCTTTTAAATCTGAAGCTACTGAATACAAATTGTTTACTGTATAATTGTAGTCGTTTGTAAGCCAGCATTGAGTTTGAAACTGGCTCTACCACCTGAAGATACTGTATCAGAAGATATTTAAATCGTCAGAGAGCAATAGGTGATCATTCTTAGGTACTTATTGAATTTGATTCAGAAACTACTGCTTTGGTCGATATGAAATACTTACTTTTATGATTTAGCCTTTTTAACTTGACTTACAAATATAATTGTTTTAATCTATTGTATTTGCTTATTTTTGTAATTTTGTGTTTTATCATTTTATTCATGTTCCTGTTATCTCCAATTGTTTTATTTAGAGTGTGTAATTGTTATTATGTATCATTATTATTATTATTATTATTTTGTAATTCGTGCTACTTCTTGCTATTGCATACTTTTCTGTTTTAACTGACCTGCAAAGTGCTTTGAGATACTGTCATACTAAAGGCGCTATAGAAATAAAATAAAATAGAATAAAAGGAGAGTCTACTTTCAGCCCTGTTTAGCTCATTGTGAATAAAAAGACTTGCAACAGGGGGATGCAGCTTTTATTTAAACAATCTGTGCTATTCAAATTGAGTAGTGAACAACACATAAACCAGTCATGTGGGGACCGTCTATTTAGAGGGTGAACACACACAGCAGGTTTTTGTATTTTTTTGTGACACAGCTCACTACAACTCATAATTATATAAATGAACACCTCTTCAAACATTTTAATAGCATTTTATATTCAAGCAGTAGTCTATTTAAAACACGGTCCTAACTAACTTTTAAGGCAATAAAAAAATCTAATTGCACATCTTTAGATTCTTCATATTAAGGACAGAATCCCCTGGTTTAAATACGTATATCCATTTAAAGTGACAAAGGATTATACAAGTTGTTAAGAGCAGTTCTGATCATCTATCACTGGACATTTATTTATTCAGTTAACAAAGCAGTTCTTCATAAACAAATAAAAACGCATTCTCGTAACACTGCAATTGTAATAAGACACAGCAGTATCAGGAGTGTGTAACATGATGTGGTCTTCATTACCAAATTCCTTTTCTACTGGGAAGAACAGCTATGCAAAACGCATTTAAAACTCTCAAGCTTCTGGACTGTATTTCTTTTTTAAAAGTGATTTTTTTTCACACTCAACAGTAAGCAGCTTTCAAAAATCATCCTGTTTTCTTTTACAATAGTTTTTTTCCCCCCACATTTGTATCACATGTGTAGAGCACAATGGTAGTAAGTAGTAATAGTACATCAGCTCCCATGATCAATAAACAACCCTTAAGGACTGGAAGAAAATCCAGCATTTGCTGTTCACAGAAAAAAATCTTAGCAAAGCTCAGATAAACAGCTGCTCACAACACGAGATAGGTAATTGGAAACATCATTTATTTTGTCTGCTGTTCGCTCCTTAGAGACAGTCAGTTCCTATGTACTCCGGAGCCAAGACTTGGCCCCGACAGCAGCCACTTGATATCAGAAGCTGCCTCTCTCTTAAATGAAAATGACATGCTTACAGCAAGAGCACATCATCAGAAGGCATGTAGCGATCAAAGGGAATATGGAAGCAGCACAGGGAATACTAGTTTGCATCTGTTAAGTCGGAGAGCTGCTTCTTGTCACCCAGAATACCAGCCTGTCAAGCTGTTATTGACCTATAGCAGCTATTACTTGTAACACTGGCACCCACCACAAGATCTTGTCATTAACAACACAGTCAACACACGATTCTCATAAGCAATAGTGTGGGCTAGGACAATTATGTACATCACACTATATATATATATATATATATATATATATATATATATATATATATATATATATATATATATATATATATATATATATATACACACACACACAACAGTGCCTTGCAAAAGTATTCAGACCCCTGACCAATTCTCTCATATTACTGAATTACAAATGGTATATTGAAATTTTGTTCTGTTTGATATTTTATTTTAAAACACTGAAACTGAAAATCAATTATTGTAAGGTGACATTGGTTTTATGTTGGGAAATATTTTTAAGAAAAATAAAAAACTGAAATATCTTGCTTGCATAAGTATTCAACTCCCACACATTAATATTTGGTAGAGCCACCTTTCGCTGCAATAACAGCTTTAGGTCTTTTGGGGTAAGTATGTACCAGCTTTGCACACAGTGTCGGAGTGATTTTGGCCCATTCTTCTTGGCAGATTTGCTCTAGGTTGTTCAGGTTGGTTGGACGACGCTTGTGGACCGCAATTTTCAAATAGTGCCACAGATTCTCAATGGGATTGAGATCAGGACTTTGACTGGGCCACTGTAGGACATTCACCTTTTTGTTCTTGAGCCACTCCAATGTTGCTTTGGCCTTGTACTTGGGATCATTGTCCTGCTGAAAGGTGAATTTCCTCCCAAGCTTCAGTTTTTTAGCGGACTGAAGCAGGTTCTCTTGCAGTATTTCTCTGTATTTTGCTCCATCCATTCTTCCTTCAATTTTAACAAGATGCCCAGTCCTTGCTGATGAGAAGCATCCCCACATCATGATGCTGCCACCACCATACTTCACTGTAGGGATGGTGTGTCTTGAGGCACGGGCAGTGTTAAGTTTGCGCCACACATAGCGCTTTGAGTTTTGGCCAGAAAGCTCTATCTTGGTCTCATCTGACCACAAAACCTTTTCCCACATCACAGCTGGGTCACTCTCATGCTTTCTGGCAAACTCCAGACATGCTTTCAGATGGTACTTTTTGAGTAACGGCTTCTTTCTTGCCACCCTCCTATACAGGCCAGTGTTATGCAGAACTCTTGATATGGTTGACTGGTGCACCATTACTCCACTCCCAGCCACTGAACTCTGTAGCTTTGTTGGCCTCTCTGTGGCTTCTCTCACAAGTCGTCTTCTTGTTTGAGCACTGAGTTTTGAGGGACGGCCTTTTCTTGGCAGTGCCTGGGTGGTGTGATGCAGCTTCCACTTCCTGATTATTGATCCAACTGTGCTCACTGGGATATCCAAACGCTTGGATATTATTTTGTACCCTTTCCCTAATCTATGCATTTGTATTACTTTATCTCTAATTTCTGTAGAATGCTCTTTGTTCTTCATTTTCCTTCATATTCACAGCCTGACCAATGATCCTTCAACAGTGGGGTTTTTATCCAGAAAATGTGACAGCAACTTTAATGGTTCACAGGTGGAGGCCAATGGTAAGGTAATTGTGTCCTCGTTAGGGCAATTTCTTTCATCGGTGTAAACTGGAAGCTTCCACAGCACAGGGGTTGAATATTTATGCAAGCAAGATATTTTAGTTTTTTATTTTTCTTAAAAATATTTCCCAACATAAAACCAATGTCACCTTACAATAATTGATTTTGAGTTTAGATGTTTTAAAATAAAATATCAAACAGAACGAAATTTCAATGTACCATTTGTAATCCAGTAATATGAGAGAATTGGTCAGGGGTCTGAATACTTTTGCAAGGCACTGTATGTGTGTGTATATGTATGTATATATATATATATATATATATATATATATATATATATATATATATAATCATAAATAAATGTATGGGTACAAAATCTTAAAATCCATTACAAGTCCATAGAAGTATATATAGGAGCTTTAAAGGGTTAACATTCTTTTAAAAAAACAAAAAAATGAACCTTTAATTTAGGCACCTGGATTATCTCATCAGGATCAGTAATATTATTATTTTATTATTATTATTTATTTCTTAGCAGACGCTCTTATCCAGTGCGACTTACAATCGTAAGCAAATACATTTCAAGTGTTACAATACAAGTAGTACAATAAGAGCAAGAAATACAATAACTTTTGTTCAAGTGTGACAAACCACAATTCAATAATACAGCAGATAATAGTGATAGTTACATCAGGATATGATTAAATACAAAATACTACAGGTTAAACACTTGGCAGATTACAGTATTCTGAAGTACAGGATTAAATGCAGTAAAATAGGGGGCAGATAAGAGCAAAATAAAGCACATTTAAATGAAGGGTGATAGTGTCCCAGGATACAAACAGAGGAGTTCTACAGAGACGTGCTCAAATTTGTTGGTACCCCTCCACAAAAAACGAAGAATGCACAATTTTCTCTGAAATAACTTGAAACTGACAAAAGTAATTGGCACCCACCATTGTTTATTCCATATTTAATAGAAATCAGACTTTGCTTTTGATTATTTTATTCAACATAATATAGTAAATAAGAAAACAAATGGAAATGGCATGGACAAAAATGATGGGACTGCTAACCTAATATTTTGTTGCATAACCTTTAGAGGCAATCACTGCAATCAAACATTTTCTGTAGCTCTCAATGAGACTTCTGCACCTGTTAACAGGTAGTTTGGCCCACAGCTCCAGCTGTCTCAGGTTTGATGGGTGCCTTCTCCACACTGCAAGTTTCAGCTCTTTCCATAGATGTTCGATAGGATTCAGATCAGGACTCATAGAAGGCCACTTCAGAATAGTCCAATGTTTTTTTCTTATCCGTTCTTGGGTGCTTTTAGCTGTCTGTTTTGGGTCATTATCCTGTTGGAGGACCCATGACCTGCGACTGAGACAGAGCTTTCTGACACTGGGCAGTACGTTTCGCTCCAGAATGCCTTGATAGTCTTGAGATTTCATTGTGCCCTGCACAGATTCAAGGCACCCTGTGCCAGGCGCAGCAAAGCAGCCCCAAAACATAACCGAGCCTCCTCCATGTTTCACTGTAGGTATGGTATTCTTTTCTTTGAAAGCTTCATTTTTTCGTCTGTGAACATAGAGCTGATGTGACTTGCCAAAAATCTCCAGTTTTGACTCATCTGTCCAAAGGACATTCTCCCAGAAGGATTGTGGCTTGTCAATATGCATTTTAACAAATTCCAGTCTGGCTTTTTTATGTTTTTCTTTCAAAAGTGGAGTCCTCCTGGGTCTTCTTCCATGGAGCCCACTTTCGCTCAAAAAACGACGGATGGTGCGATCTCTTTGGCAGTTATCCTTGGTTCTTTTTCTACCATTTGCACTATCCTTCTGTTCAATCTGGGGTCGATTTTCCTCTTGCGGCCGCGCCCAGGGAGGTTGGCTGCAGTTCCATGGACCTTAAACTTCTTAATAATATTTGCAACTGTTGTCACAGGAACATCAAGCTGCTTGGAGATGGTCTTGTAGCCTTTACCTTTACCATGCTTGTCTATTATTTTCTTTCTGATCTCCTCAGACAACTCTTTCCTTTGCTTTCTCTGGTCCATGTTCAGTGTGGTGCACACAATGATACCAAACAGCACAGTGACTACTTTTCTCCATTTAAATAGGTTGAATGACTGATTACAAGATTGGAGACGTGTGATACTAATTAAAGAAACTAATTAGTTTGAAATATCACTATAATCCAATTATTTATTATCTTTTCTAAGGGGTACCAACAAATGTGTCCAGGCCATTTTAGAATATCTTTGTAGAATAAGCAATAATTCATCCCTTTTCACAGCTTCTTTGCTTTATTCTATGACATACCAAAGGCATGCAAGTATACATGATAAAATAGCTTTTAATTTCATCACTTTTCAGGAGGAATGAAGCATTATTTCAATGAGTTGTAAGGGTACCAACAAATTTGAGCACGTCTGTATATTGGCGGGGGAACAATCCTTTTTAAAATGTGTGCTCTCACTCTCCCCCTTGCAGCCTGGGAGTTTGATCTCTCTTCCTCTACACCACAGCAGTTAGCCTTCACGGAGTGACTATTATCCCATTCCCTCCCGTGGGATTTTTTCCTCTGCAAATTACGGTTCGCTGTAATGGTACAAAAATATGGCTTACTTTTAGCTTGTCTTTGTTCAGTATGTAAAAAAAAAAAAAAAGGCATTTCCATCTGGTCAGTCCTAATGGACTCCTCCTGATGACCAGTTGATGGTTTTGAAGGCTGTGACTTTAGAGCAAACTGAAAAATGACTCAACACAGATGCCATTTATCAAAAGCTTGTTTGTACCGTAAGTAAAAAAAATGGTTTTCAGTAAAACATTTTGGGCCAGATTCACATAGTGTTTTTGTTGGCATTAGTACCCTTTCTGTTTTAAAATCAATGCAAATACCTTTCTTCAGCAAATGATCTAACCCACAAAAGGACAGTCTGTCAATTAGTGCTATTAACACATTTTCTTAATCGTGCTTTGTGAATGCATTTGGAGTGTTCCCATGTTAATTATATAATCTGTACAATCCACAAAGGTATAGGACACTTTTTAGCACCTTCTCAATGGAGCATTATTAAAACTAGGAGAGGCCAGCTTTTAAAAAATGTGGTATTAACCCCATTTGTATACACAGGACTAGTAGGAAGATATCTACCATTCTTTGGTTACGGAGAAGGCAACAGAGAGCAAGAATTAGGCAGGGGAAATCCCCTCCCCCCTATATAAAAGACCCAGAATAAATTTAGAGAGTTCCCCAGAGGGCATGTTTGTTAAAAGGTGTTGCCTCACATTACAGGCAATATCGAGGAGCTTAGACCCAAATTGAAATCAACTACCAGGCGATTACATGCAATATCTGTTGATACTAAGGTTTTATCTGCAAGTTTAAGTAGCAAGTTTTATAAGTCACATGAACCAACCGATTTAAATGTTTGGTCCAGATACCAGATCAACCTCTCACATAAGTGAATGCAGTGAGAGATTAAGTTGGTAATGTTTGAATCAACGGCCAAACAATTAGACTATACAGAAGAAGTAATCATTTGGCATAGTTTTCAAGATGGTTCACTTTGTTTAGTACTTAAAAGTATTAATTGTAGTGTGAAATTGTAATCACTTTAACCAAATAATGCTCCACAGCTCCGCTCTGTGCACTGGCTTTACATCACTGCACGCATCCAATTCAAAACTCTTGTACTTGCCTATCGCTGTCTTGACCTTTCTCTGCTCCCTCCTATCTCCAGACCATCACCACCGGCAGATTATCTGTAGCCCCCGCTGCCCTGTTTCCAGAGCCCGCTCCTTCTCCACGCGTGCCCCTCGGTGGTGGAACGACCTACACATGGATATCGGGACTGCTCAGTCCCTGACCACCTTCTGGCGCCTCCTCAAGACACACCTGTTCAGACAGCATCTATAAACCTCACCTCTCGACTACACTGAACTATGTGGCACCCAATTGTACCAGTACTTGCATCAGCTTCTATGTGCACTGAACTGCTCCATGCCTTGCTGTATTCTACTACTGCTCTTAATACTACTATTTCCTGTATCTTGTATTCGATTTTACTTTTATAGGATTTACCAATAAACACTGGGGCCCATTAAAAACCAGTAAAGACCACAGACACCAATCAGCACACTGTACAGGAGGAGGCTACTGAAATATCCATGAGGGTATGTGAAGGGTTTTATCACAAGTGACCCCTTTCTAGCAGTGCTGGTATAAATGTTACAGCTGAAATGGCATGTGGTTTCCCTTTACAACATAGTCCCCTTCGCATGCTACGACTGCCTCTCTGTATATTCTAACAGGACAGAGCACACAATCCAAGCTGCAGCAAGAGAACGCTGAGTAGAGCAGGTGTATCTAATCAATACTAAGAGTACAGGGAGACACTATGATACCACCAACATTCGAGTCCGTAACACGATACGACAAAGACTGCAGCAAAGCTACTCCGCAGGGTCCACTACTGAGCAAGGAAGTTACAGCAAGAACTGACATCAGTCCTCAGGAGACCAACCAGCCCTTTTAGTGAGCCAACGAGTCTGTCAACATACATTTTCCTCACTAGCCATACCAGTTTATAAACATTAGCAAGACTCCCTTTTAAAACTCCACTTTGAATGTAAATATTGTGAAACCCAATAGCCGGAGTTCACGATTGAGAAGGAAACGGTAGTTTCTCTTTAAAGAAAACCCTATAAATCACTAATATATACACACACAAAGGGATGAAAAGCTGGTCTTAGAACTACTGTAAAACAAACTGACTCAAAGTAACACAGTTTGAAAACATGGTTAATTCCACTCAAGTGGTTTCCAGAAAAAGAACTACTGTTAAAGTTTTTGAATGGCTTATTTTGGTTAGCTCTCAATCACAGTTGTTAATTATGGATTGTTAACTAGCTGTAATATAGGGGTGTGATATTTCTGGTGCTAAAAGTGTAATATAAAAAAATACAAAAGAGCAAATAAAATGAAAATACAAAAAGTCCAATGTCATAATTTATTATTATTAATCTATTATTTAGATTAATTACAGTTGTGCCGTTATAAATGTGGGTCTTGGGCACCTTTTAATCTGTTTTTATTAGCTCTTAGGTGAGTATCATGATTCAAAGACCATTCTAAACTAAACGTGAAGAGTTTCAAATCAAATCCAATTTTTTCACATCATACTGTACTGGTACAGTATTATTCTTTATTTTAACAGTTTTCTCTTAAGACTGTGCACGCTGAAGCTGTAGCCCCTAAAACAATTTACTAATAGGAGGAAGCTATTTAGACTGCAGAGAATTTATGCCTCAACAACGAGCACCATCTGTGACCAGCAGAGGAAAGATTTTTTCTTTATCTCAAGATGTAACCAGAAGCTTACGTATATCTTTCACTGCTGCTCCTAACTGAAATTGGAGTTAGCTACTGTATGTCCTTATATGACAAAAATAAAACCCATTAAAACAAACCCCAATGGCCATGTCTTCCAACCCTATTCTAAAGACCTTTCAATTTGGTCCAAACAAGATGCTACTTGGGTTTCTCTCACTTTACCTCTACCACGATTGGATGGCACTGGGACTTGGCTGTGTTACAGCCATGTTGACTGCTGGCAGCCATTGTCTCTGAGACTATCTTCACAGCTCAGCATGGTAATTCTTGTTTCTAGCTAAATAGGATTTACTAACTCTGGGACAAAAACGCCTTTGTTCTCCATATAAACAGTTTGCTTTGAGTGTGTGTTTTATTTTTTTGTTTAATTTGAGTTTTCTACTTTCCTAGCTTGGGTTATATTATATTATTTTGTGGTCTGTATGTTGCTGCGACTTATCCTGGTTTCACTGAAAATCACTGCGCAGGATTAGATTCCTCCTACTTAAAGAAACATATGTACATTTTGGAGGGAAAGCTGGTAAAATCATTTTTGAGTGGAAACTATCCTAATGACAAACATAAACTGACGTGTTAATGTGAGGGAAAGCCATGCTGTATTCTTGTGCAATGCAACGAAGAACTTGCGATATGCCGTGCATAACACTTTTGTAGGATTGGGCTGGGAAAATGCTGGGGGACAAGCAGCATAGGATATCCCAATCTAATAGGCAATTGTCATACTCACCAAACCATTTGTTTTGCACTAGGTTAACTAGGAATGAGAGGGTGGCAACATTCATTTCAAAGAATACTTGTTATAAAACCCATCTTTCCTAGAGCTCTTCGATTCTTGAATTATAGATATGTTTTACTGTGTATTAACAATTCAGCACAGAAAGCCTTGGTGTAAAGGGAAGCATGCAGCAAGTGACTCCACAACATTTTAATGAGCCATACTGAAATAGGTCAGTTTATTGTTTAGTCTCTATAGCTTCTTACTCGTATTGCTACATCATCAGCATTTTCTTTCTTGGAATTCAGAAAGATATCTTGCACGCACAGCTGAGATATAGGTAGGCACTTACTAAGCTTTTGTTCAACACACCTTATTTCTAAGCCTACAGTGTAGTTAAATGCATATCCCGACCTTGCTTTAAGTAGCTTCTTCAAACATTTGGATATTGGATTTAAGAATTCAATAGAAAGGTTATTTTCATTTTGACCCAATGAGTATAGTAGCATGGAAGATTTATACATTAGCACTGTAAAGTATTTGTTGTATTTGAGTTTTTATAAGGATAATATTTTAATGCCCTTGGTTTTCAATGTATTGTTAGTGTATTTAAATACTGCAATAATGATACACTTAAGTAAAATATCCAATTATTTCTAGTCCAACCATTTATCCTTGGCAGATATCAATTCCTACATTGAGCTTGTGTTTGGTAGAAGATACTGTAAAGTGACAACAAAACATCCAAGGGCACCTTTTTAAATCCCATCCACATTTAATGACTTAAGAGCAGCAGAAACATCTTACCATAACTTGGCTGTGCAGCATCTCATGCTTAAAACTCATATAAAAGCAGACGAAAATATCAAGCTATTTATTTCTGTCTTAATGTATATGATTTGCAGATTGATGTGATTTTAAACACCCTGTACATATATATAGTATCTACAGACATAAAGGAAGGCAGATAAAACAATATGGAAAAACATACAGAGTAACATATGTACCCATGTATGGAATTTATCTAGAATCGTAACCACTATTTAATTTGAAAAGATGAGTTGCTTATCACTAAGACCACCCTTCTAATCATGATACAACAACAACAAGGCTTAAATGCATGTACTTCAAAGGAAACTTACATAATTCATTCTGCTGAAAACAGCTAATAAATAATTGCCTGACTCTCGAGGGAGAAGACAGATTGAATATGCTGAATACCAAACACATCAGCTTTGTGTGTTCGCGATAAATGTTTTAAGTCTGCTTACACAACTGAGTCATTTTCAGATCACCACAGAAATGTACTGCCTATTCCTCGAAAGCTTTGGACCTGTATTGTCTTATTAAACTTTTCTGAAAAATCAATGGAATTCAATAATTCAATCATGTTATGGACTGTAGTGCAAACACATGTCAGAAAGAACTCCGAGGAGTCCTTTTACCAGATATACAGGTTCATGTGCTATATTTAATGTATTTATTTATACAAAATAAAATAATCTGAGAATTTTTGTATTACAATATGGTAATTTAACTCATACAGTATTTCCTAGTCATACCCATTACTATATTATAAGGTGTCTAAGTAATTTTAGCAGAACAATTTAATTTCCATGACATTATTATATTACAATATATTTACTTGTCAAGTACCAACAGTATATATATATACACACACACACAGACACACACACAGGGGTCGCTGGTGCACAGTGAGCCGAGGACACCCGGGCCGACCTAGCCCTCCCTACCCCAGGGCGGCGCTCAGTTGGAAACTCCCGTCCTTGGTCGGCAAAGGAATAGCCTGGACTCGAACTCGCGACGTCCAGACTATAGAGCGCATCCTGCACTCCACGTGGAGCACCTTTACTGGATGCACCACTCAGGAGCCCCTCAACCGTATTTTTTATGGCAGAAGAGTCTAAAACAAGATTTGTGTCTGACAAAAACCTGAATCAGGTCAAAGTGAGCCCTGGAGGAAGTGATTCGGTGTTAAATGATATTGGGTTCGTTTTTAGCTTTCCTGTTGTGTTCAGTTTGTAACTTCCCCCCGTGGGTGGTGCCAACTTCCCCGGGTCTCTGATCCAGAATGACATTAGTATTTGTGTCTGAAACATATAGTATAGCTAGGGAAATTCAAATTATAGTACAGTACTTAGAAAAACATGTTTGCACTTTCCAAATATAAATACACAAGCAAACTTGGTACCAGAATTAATTCAGAATAATACTCATTGCTTAGTCTATACAGCTTTTCAAATCTTGCTTTCCAATCTCTGCAGCTCCCTCCACTCACAAACACACTCACCTGCAACACAGTAAACTAGTCTACAGCTATGGACAAAAGTTTTGCATCACCCTATAGAATTAACACGTTTTGCATCATAAAGTCGAATGAAACCTGCTACCCAGCATTCACACACACAATAAATGTGCTATTGCACCCCAAGAGCCATACATGAACAATTATGTATTCTGTGAGGAGATGCAGTCTAGTTCTGCTGGTGCAATATTATTCTATGTTATGCGATGAAGCGAATGAAGGTAGTTTATAAAGAGTAAAGAGTTAACATGGTCAAGTGAGGATATTTTTCATCCTGATTCCTAACTCAAATTGTATATTTTGTATGTAGGACAATGCTTGCACATAAACCATAATACAAAATAGTTGTATTTTTAATATATCTGGCTCATATATCACTTCACATGCTAGAACAAAACACTTCAATTATCTTCTTCCCTTCTTTGTGACAGCTAAGTTGAGCCAAATGTCCAGCTTGACCCTGGATGTGTTGCCATATCCACAGGAAATAACATTAGCTTTGTGTCAAATAAGGATATTCAAACAGGACTGGTTGTGGCACATTCACGATTATCTAAAATGAAGGAATGAACACTGTGTTCTGAAACACTATATAAATACTTTAAGCTGAGGTACTGCAAGCAGATAAACAATGTTAATGTAAGAAACAACTCAGCAGGAAACAACTTGGGTGTAGACAGAAGGTAAAAATGGAGGGTGGAAACACAGTGCAAACTCTACTAAAATGGGCCCATTATTATAAACCCCAAATAGTTTAGTGGTAAAAACTGTTGAAAAATAAATCTTATTGAATTGAATTTAACCACAATAAAGATACAGGAAAAAATTAAAACACATGTTTGCCAATTAATGTATTTATTTTAGTCTTTCTAAACATAGCATGAAATAAAATGCCTAAATGCTTGTCCAAGCTCCTGTTATTTCAAAATTAATCAGTTCAAGTGCTTTCTGGTTGCAAATCATAAAGAAATCCATTCAATTCTGTGTATGATAAACTGGATCCCTGAATGTTTTAAACTAAAGACACTTACAGGTCCTGTAAGGCAACTGACTGACCAATAGGAGAATATAGCTTAAGATTCCCCTCGCAGCCTGTGTTCAGGGCTGTAAAAGCTCATTAGAGCTGTTAAAGCCCATTTTAATTGCTGTTAACGTGAGGTCAGGAAGGGCAGCTTTGAGCAGCTAAACCTGGGTATCTACTCTCCTTAGTTCAGTCTTTTGTAACACAGCAAACCATCTCTTGATTAGCTGTGATGGAGGTGGATGCCACCTTTAGTGTTGTCTTTCTTCACAAAATGACAGTGTTTTGCAGGTGTGAACTAAAACAGGAATTAACAGCATTCCAACTGTTTACTCCAATGATAAATAATGAGTCTTGTTGGGAAGAGATCCCTGGGGAGGCGGAGATCCTGCAGCTGAAGGCAGCCCGGTCAGGATGTGTAACTGCACACAGGCAAAACAGGAAACCCAGCAGCTTGCTTCTGGACTGACACTGGCTTTCAAGTCACTGCCTGAGCTGGAGAAGGGGTCTGACCCTTGTCAAGTCACTTTCGTCGCCTAACAGCTGGCATTTTAATAGGATAGAATCGCGTGTAATCTCTCTGTCAATGAGGTACTCTCCATGTCCCTGCTCTTCCTGTACATACTATGGGATCATTGAAGTAGAAGTACAAATCCTGGCTACTCCAGTACAGTGTAGCTGCAATCATTTTTAGTAAATGATGCTATTTTAATCAGTGGGCTTCGACGACTTCAATTTAGGTACTGCGGTCAGAGATGAGAACCTTTGGCAAGTTATTTGATGTCTTTGTAGGTCAGTCCCACCTAGTTGTAAAATGATGTTGCACAGACCTGATTTAGTACTACAATATCCTTAAATTATTTAATTATTAGACATGGTATAGCTTTCAATGTTGCTTCGTAAATGGCAACACAGGAATTCCCATCCTGAATATATATAGTCTTTTTTTTTTTAAAGAAGTGGGTCAGTTCTCATTGAAAGCATCTGGGTCAATTCCCATTGAAAGATCTACAAAACTAGTTCATGGCAGCAGTCTGTTCTGCTATACTGTTTGCATTAATTAAAACAACATAAAAAAGTCACATCAGGATATGGAGGAAACATCTAAATATCTGCATAGTAAAAAAATGCAAAATAAGTAAACAGGAAGAAAATGAAGACGTATACCTTTCCTCAGCCCGGTTCTGAGTGCACGCTGGTCTACATCACACACCATCAAACAACAATCACAATAACAGGCATGGCATACAAAACACATGGCACCTGTTCATAGCAGTGCTGGATTGTATGTGGGATGTTGCATACAGCAGAAGTGCCTTGTTCTGTATTCACTTGCCAAATATTGTGGTTTCTTTGAATGGTGTTTTATTCATTGCACACCGGGTGCAGTGGCTGAGGAAGAGGAAGATGGGCCCCACTGCAGGACTTTATTGTGGGCCCCCCTCCCCAAACATTAATTTAACCCTTATTTATAACAAACATACCAAATCAAGTGTTCAATATTAAATTATATTTAATTGTCGGAATGTTAGCATGTATGAAACAGTACATAATAAGAACGTTTTCTACTCACCTACTTTATTTTAATTTGCGTATATCTTTATATCCAACACTACGCTTTTTAAAATCATAAACAAAACAGGTTTAATCACTAACCCTATCAGGATTCCGCAGTGCTGCGATCACAAAAATTATTACAGAATTCACAATTCTGCACAGACATTTGCAGAAATTGTCTCACATAGGAAACTGTTTTTTTAATTATTTTTAAATCAGAAATACAGGCATGCTGATTTGCTGTAGTTTATTTTGGTGCCCGTAGCAGCACCCAACAGCTTCTGTCTAAACTACAGGATGAATCGTGCACACAAAATATAACTGCAAATATTTGTGCTGAATAGTAACCCAAAACCTTCCATGAAGACGTCTCTCGTGCCAGCCTCCAGGGGAAAAAAGTTATGATAATTAAGACAATAGCGATACCTGTTGAAATGAGGGAGGATACAATCTGAATTACTGGCTCCGCACACCGGCAGCTACAGTGATACAAATGTGTGACTTTCGAACCTCTCCGGGGTCCTCTGAGTGCGTGGGCCCGTGTGCAGTTGCACCTGCTGCACCTGCTATTGCTCCGCCACTGACCGGGTGACTGAAAGCTGTACCGTAATTGCTCAAAAGATCTTAAAGGGAAAGTCTGATCTGATTGTTCTACACTCCTATCTTTTATTTTACAGCTTCTTCAATATGTTGGTGCTGCTTGTGTTTCTTCTACAATTACCTTGGAAGAAATCAAACCTTTCCAGGTCAGGAGTCAACTGAAATCTACCCCCATGTCAGGATCTATTAGGAAATGATGCCCTGCAAATAACAATGAGTAAACTAAAACCAAGCTGAGCCGACAGCGGGTACAAGATGAGCAGGTAAAGGAAGCAGGGATGAGATGCTGAACTGTACCTGTTCAGGGGTTAAGGAGCCCAAAGTGAAGCAAGGCAAGTCTTCATCTGGCCCTCGTGGCAGACTAGGGATTGACAGCTGCCCTGAGAAACAGAAGGAGAGAAAAAAGACAATAAGTCTACAATATTAAATTCAAAATGCCTGGCAATAGTGGGGAGCGTGTGATACCCAGACCATCATCTAACATTTAATCTGTCATACCATTCTTCTGTTTATCTATTAAGCAATATGATAAGCCCTCATAGTTGATGCCCTTGAGCTCCAATTTTCTATCTGTATACATGCTATTTTGTTCCTTGTTTAATTGTATGTGTGTTGGAACTATTGTGCTGCTGCTGGCATGCCAATATATTTAGTGTAAATCAATTAGGTTGCAATCATATGGCAATGTCTGTGTTTATCCTCCTCGGTCCTAAGACCAGGTTTGTTAAGAGCAAATAAATGTGGCTGTGAAACGCGTCATTTGCTGTACCTGAGACCACATATGAGAACAATATTTGGGACCCCAAAACACTGAATGTTTAGTACTCTGAACGTCCGTACCCAAAGGCTCTCTGACGGTAGCGTGGGCAATTTCAAATGAAAAATGTTCAGTATACTGAACAAACGGACCAAATAATTTTTGCAAAAATTGGTGAATTGTTTAAACATTCAGGACTGAGCATTTTGAAACATCAGGTATTCTTCAAATAACATTGAGGCCCAACTTTAATTTGGTTACCATCAATACAGCTAAAAAAAAAGTTCCTGATATTTTATCTGATAGTGTCATCACAGCTTCAGTTTATTTGAAATGCTCAGTGTTTGTTTGAAGTCATTTCTTTAATAATTTCTATATTAGGTCTAATTACTGTAGTATGCTTTTATTTTACAGGGTCTAGGCTAATATTACGCAAATGTAATAAAACTACAAGATCAAAAATTGTTAGTCACCTGGCGAGTAAAATAAGTAAAAGCAAAGCTAAATTTCTAATATACATCACCATCAGAAATGAGTGAATGAATGAAAGTGCATTAAAAGCAACCAACTATATGAAAAGTGAAATTGCACCACAGAATTTTCCATTTGTACAGCTTCAATTCTAATTGAATTGGTTTTCAAGGCTACGAGCGCAAGCCAAACAATACCACTGAATCACCAATAGATCCAACAGGAGCATGCTAGACAAGAATAACCCTTTATAAAAAAAAAAAGAAGTTTTAAATCAGACCCAGACCTGAAACAGCAGTAAATAGGTCCAGGATAACAAAATAAACCTCTCATCTTAGCCAGCTGGCCCCAATAGGGAACCCGTACTAACAAATGAACAGACTCTCAAAGCGTGAATCGTTCACTTCAATTAAAGCCATTTTTAATGATATCAGGCATAAAATCAGTACCATACTTATTCAATGTTACTTGTATATGTGTATAACAAACATGATTTGGGAAGTTTTCGGTTGCATTACTTGTGTAATGAGTACTTCTTGGGGAACAAAAAAGCAAAACAAAACAAAAAAAACACTCACGCAACATAATGTAATATATTACACCTTCATAACTGTTATAACCACTCAGATCGTTCCATTGCTGTAGCATATGTCACAATACACTGCAGATTTTGTTTCCAGTAGCGTATGAAATGGAACAAGTTTAAGTTGAAAAAAACAAACATTCCATCACTATAGCAACTGTGGAAATGGCCGCTGAAGAGAGCAAAGTAAAAAACAAAAAACTAGACTAGTATTTTTCTATACAGTAATGGTGTATAACAGCAATGATTTGTTTTTAAGGGCAGTGAACTCGGGTTCGACAGGCCCCATCGTTTATTATAATTCTGAATGTCTACCTCCTAGTGTACTAAACAACAACACATTAAGAATATCTTAAAAATACTATAACTGGAGTTGCAGAAATACTCCAAAGATATGTAAAAGGAAGCATGTTATATATGTAAAAGTGCGTGTGTGGTGCATGATATGTAATATCCTCATGCACAACTTCCTCCACTTGCTTATTAATTTGACTTAATCCTGTAATATGACCTAATCCTTACATGGAGACATACTGTAGCACAAGTGACTGGCAACAAAAGGAATGTAGCAATAGCATACCATTACTTTTTCTTATGTCTGAATAAACTTTCCAGTGAAGATCATCAGGCAAATAATCATTCATTTTCAGGGGCGCAACCAATTGTAGTGTATGCAATCTGTTACTTTTACCCTACTGTAAACAGTGATTGCCTGTTCTCATCTAGCAAGACTGCATAATTGAAAAGCTTATAGTTTACACGATGATGTACTGTATTAGCCTCCTATTTCTATGTGTTTCTGGATGCACTACTGCCCTGTGCCCTGTTTATAATATACCAGGGCCACAACAAAACGGGTTTGATTGTATAGTATTTGTGATATTTTTTTATCTTCTGTGGGTCTCGCTATATTGCAGCCCCCCCCCCCCCCCAGGAAAAAATTCTGGTTGCGCCCCTCTTCATTTTTACTGACAACAGGTATATTAAATTATAGTGCAGAAAACTGTAAGGCACAAAATACAGCTGAAGGCTGCTGGCAAACTAATGCAGATGAACTTCTCTTCCAATTCATCTACCAGCTCTGTTTAAATAGGAAAACCCTTGTACAATAAATAGAAAGTAGATTTTATCTAGATGACCTGGCTAAGGGGTGCTAAGTCAATGACTGACTGGCCCCTATTATTATGTAAAACCTTGGTTCATGGTCAACCGCTTCCAGCTATTTTGTAGAGGGAAGCTATGATTAATGTCAATGCAGATGGAAACATTGTCCATGTCAAATTATGGTTGGGGAGGTCGAATACAGTATTAGAGGAAAATTGGCAGTCATAGTTATTTAATGTCCAGGAATGTCGCTCCAGAGATTGGACACAATCCATCCGATGACTTAAAGACCACTACCCAATATTAATTATAATATGAATATGCATTAAAGTAACTATGGAAACTAGTATCACTTTTTTTTTTTTTTTTTAATTAATAACAATCCATTTACAATGGTGGAAAGGTTTTGTCAAGATCACAAGATAAATGGTCTCAGGATCTCGACATTTTATACTGGTATGTTGAGATCACAAGATAAATGATCTCAGAATGCTTTCTTTTTTCAGTGAGCCAATGTATATTACGCATATAGTTTCACTATAACTATACACAGTCATGTCTAAATTACAGTTAATTAATATCTGTGTTACTGCTGTCATAAAACCTCTCAATTTATCATACAACAAAAAAAAACATATTACAATTTCAGAAGCCTCTCTTTTTTTACAGTGCATTAGGGATTTTGAACAATTATTTGCAATACTTTTAGAAATATGTAATACAATTGACTAAAGTTTAACAGAGCGTCCAGTTCAAATAACAGTTGCAAACAAGTACTCTGGGGATAAATCTATTTGTTCAATTTTGTAAATTCAGCTGTCAACTGGGTTTACAATCACAAATATCTGTTAACACCTTCATGGAGTTTGATATCCACAAAATATAAACATGATAAATGAAATAATCCTTGACATTGTATTGATTAATTTATTAATCACAAACAAATTGCAGGATTCAAGACCTAATTACTACATCATTAGCTCTATATCCACAATTTGTTCTTTCAAGTCCTCCTAGCTGTGTCTAATAGTTCAATTGCATGTTTCCAAGGTTACCCTGTGTGTTTCACATGTCCATTAGGTTCGAATTGAATGTCTTTAGACAGTAAAAAATTGGCAGATTAAGTTTGCCCAGGCATGTCAGAGGTAGGAAATGGCCCAATTAAATCAGCCTGGGTCACTACTAGTATCAAAGCTATTGTCATACCCATGTATCAATGTACAGAAAACGTTCATAATGGTTTTTTTTGTGTTTGTTTTTGATACAGTGCGTCTTCCAAAGTATTAATATACAGCGCAGAGCACTGGAAAACCAGTATCTTTGTTTATTGGAAAAAGCATGTTATACAAGATAAATCCAAGTTGTTATTGACATTATTATTAATATTAAAACAGAGCTGGAGTCCTACCACGCAAGTACAGCTGACAGCAGGTACAGATGTTCTCTATTGTTATTCTTCGTCTTTCATGATTAGTGCAGGTTTTAAATGGCTTTTGTCAGGATTAATGCTGTGTATTCACGGTGGGCTGGGTCTGCCAAAAGTAATTTTGTTCATCACCATATACATGCATCACATGAGAAATATTTTCATCTGTCTCTGTCTAATCTGCTTTTAAGCCTTTGGTCCGGGAGATAAAAGGTCAGTATATTCAAGCTGTACATTACTCTACAGTGTCATCCATTCCTTTTCCAGGGTCAATTATTTCATGTCCAAGGATAGTGCGTGAATCTTAGCAGAATTTCTGCGACCCACCCTTCCCTTCAAAATGATTCAGCTGTTGCTCATTCGAAGCCTGAGGGTTTTGTTTTTAAAAATGTAGTAAGTAAGAAGGAAGAATAGTTCACACTAAGGAAAGGGTTAAGAACCTCATCTGGGACACACAACAAATGGATGAAATAGTGGAAGTTGATGTAAGCAGCTTTTAATAGCATCAAACCAATTGTGCACTTTGTTTAGACCATTGTTCCATTGTGTTCATTCTGACACTGACTGCCGACGGGTGACAGTTGACATATGTTCAGTACAACCAAAGTGCCTTGTCTGGCTCTGGGGACCATCACAGAACTTTTCAGCATTTCTCCTATATATATATTTTTTTTCAGAATATTCTGTCAGATCACAGCACGGCCGCCTGTATCCTTAATGGCAAGGCGCCAGAGTCCTCAGGCATTTTTATCAAAGTAAGTTGGGGCATTTTACTGTTTGAAAGGTTAGCAAAACTATGCCAAAGTTCTTCCAGACATCTCAGAGAGCATCAGCTGACAGGAATTATTTTCAATATGGAGCAGAGAATAAAGAGTAACAGAAATCCTCAGAGAGCCTGAGTCTTGCTTGTTTAACGTGCCACATTAAAAAAAAAGGCTGTTTGATGTGGACAATGTTTTGCTTGAGTGGGTACACCAACAATTGAAACAATATAATAATGCTGTACCTGCTGAAAGGAAATATTTTCAACTTTACAAACATGTTACTCTTGCACCAGTGTCATTTGTGTATTTCAGTATTTTTTATTTTCTCTTAAAAAGGTCATTACTTAGCATTAATGTCAGATGTAGCCGTCATTATCTGCTAAATAACTAACCACAGTGACAGTGACCAGAGCCATAGCTAATTATTTAAAATATATATTTCTGTGTATGAAGACATTTTACAATGTGTTTCAGATTATAATAATCGACAGCACTGCTTTAGGCTGCTTGAAATGTAAGTCACAGTTTTCTCAAAAGAAAATTATTATTATGCAAGGGGAATGGTATTTTGGTTAGAAAAATGGATATGCATTGTGTGAGGTTAAAAAAACATGTCCATTAGACTATAATTCTGAATTGGACAATTCCAAAAAATCAAAAGATTAAACAGAATCATAGAAGACATCAAATTTGGAATATGTGGACCAAAGCCAGTTGTCTCATTTGATACGACCAAGAATTGAAACAAATATTCCCAAAAAATAATAGTTTTACTGGGAGGCTTCCTTAATCAAATTTGAGAAATATAGACTACAGCCATGATAAAAACACAAAGTGAATTCTCTTGGGCATGGGGATTACGTTCAAGTAGCTTTCTGGAACAGTACAGGTTTGACCTCCCCATGGTCCAATCCAATACCACTGGTATTTGTATGTTTTTTTTTTTTTCCAAAGCCAGTATTAATAATGACAGCTGTTTCCTATAAATATATTACAATAATTATTGGTCATCCCTCAACCTGCCTGTTTTACAATATATAATGGTTGGCCTTGTTATATACAGTATTTGTAACTGTCCAACACCCTTCCTGAGATGCTACAGGCTAACTGTGCTCATCAGTGTTTAGCAATATTGAAGCACCGCGATCAGGTTTCTTAGTCCCATGAATCTCAGAAAAATGTCTGCATATGGCCACATACGATAGCTTCGAAATCAGAAAATATCAATTAACTTTAAAAAAGAACCTCCAGCTTCTAATTTGTATTATATTTGGAGCAGTCTTGCCATTCCAAACCTCTACTGGCTGCCAGAAGTATAGGCTGGGCCAGGATCCTTTGAAGCTCACTGGCTCAGCACTAGTAGAAGCTACCTTAGCTACTTCCACCAACTGATACTTCAAATATGTGTTACTCAGCACTAGTAAAAGCATACAGACAGATTGTTTTCATTAGCATGCTTATACTGAAAAACAAGTCTAATATAGTTCCTGAAACTTAATTCTTTTTTTTAATTATGTAAAAATATTGTAAAGCAATATTTGTAAATATTTCCTTCCACAGTGTTGTAATATGTCTGTATTGCATTACCGTAGCATTCTTTACCATACATACATTAGCAATTTATTATAAATATAAAAAACACAACAAAGCTAATGTCACTTCTTTACATTGTATTTTTTGCTGATGAAGTTATTACTTTTTTTCCGATTCTCTGGTGTCCCATTTATTATGCACGGCAACATCATATAAAGCTTGGATGTGTAAAGTGGGGCTGTTCTAATGATCTCCCACACCTGCTCACCTGGTACACTTTTAATTAACACTCCAAGGAGGTTTGTCAGGAGTAATCAAAAACATTGTCGCTTATAAAGCTGTGGCAAGAAATCAATAGTTTTCATCAGAAAAGGTAGGGGCTGGCATAAGTGAACCATTTAATTGCTTCATTCCAATAAACAAAAAAAGGCACATTTTAATGACTTGATTCCCGGGGATCAATATCGAGGCATGCATTATATTAAACAACAACATGTGGTGGGACGTTCAGAGCCATTTCAATTCGGAACCCAGCATTCCTCTTATTTTTCATTTCGTCAGGAGCGGCAATAGGTTTTGCAGCCTAGGCAGCGCAGTGATTTATGTACAAGGGGTGACCTCTGAGACCGTAACACTGTGATGGGTGACTGGTTCTCAACGGTAAGCTACTGGCACTTGACAAAGTGCCTGAAGCAGAATGAATTTACCTCTCTTTTCCTCAATCATCAACAGGCACTGCCCTGACCCCTATCCTGACTGCTATAACAAGATCACCCATCTCAGGCTGAAAAATTTACTGTCACATCTACTTTTCAATGAGCTCAAGTGAGCACTTCTTTCACCTTCAGTAAAGCACAGCCTACTAACGGCTGATCACAGCGCACACAACCAGGCTACCTGAGACAACACACTTTGTAGAACAAGGGGAGCTTAATATACATTATGAATAGGCTTTGTTTTCTGAATATTTCTGGCAGTCATATACGTGCGCTTGCCTTAAACAGTTTAACTACTCCATGCTTTAGTGTATCCGGTTATCTAAATACCAGAGCTATGCAAATAATTCAGACTTGACTATTCCTCTGGAGTTTGAAAGAGGATATAACACCCACAAATAATGAATGGAAAAATTATTGTAAGGCTAGCAAAGCTACTGAATACCAAATTATTGTATAAACCTTTTGGTCTAAAATCTCACATATGACTAGGTTTGAACTTAATGTGACTATGTAAAATACCCTTTAAAATCGATTACATATTATTTGCAAAGGAAAAAAGGTATTTTTCAATACAATTTACATATTACAGTATATTATGGCTACGATTTTGGCACGGTAATTTTTAGTATATTTCACGGGCGAGGTGCGACAAAAAACTAAGAATTTGCTGAAAGGTCACTAAATAATGTAGTTTTAGCGACATCAACATAACAAGACCTTTTAAATAGCACACCAAAACCAATAATATAGAGACTATTGCTTTTGACTACTGATACGTTTAACTGTTGCTTTAGAGTACACAACTTACAGCACATACTTCAGACTCCGACATAATTTATGGTGGGAGACGAGGGTCTCCGACCCTGTGCGGCAAGTCGTAATGACATCATCTACAATCTTGAGATTGGAAAGGCATACAGCCTTAACAGATTGTGAAACCTTTCACCTCTCATTCTAAAATACCTAAAATATCTCTTACTGTCACATACCCGCAAGCTCTCTAATTAATATTTGAATTTCTCCCTTTCGGGTTCTCTGTTGTTGAGAGGACGGATGTACCAACAATGTTGCTTTTGATTTTTTTTAAAAACGTTTTGTGTAGAGGTACAAACTAAGCACATCTACTTAAATGTAAATGTATCCAATTTCGTGAATGCAGTCTGTATTTAAAGTATGAACAACAGCTGTGACCACTTTGCGCAGTCAAAAGTGCTGTGACACGATGCGACCTTCGTACAGCAAACAGTGAAGCTGCACAGCTTTTATAACTGCCTGCGTCCGAAGTATCGCATTCATCTGCGCCAAAAGTATGAACCAAGCTTTAGAGTGTTCCACGATTCTGAAACAGCACGTTGTAAAGATAGCCTCTGTAAGTCGGTAAACATCTGTTCTCCGATGCATTTGTTCTTCTGTCTTTACAGAATACAGCTCACTCACAATTTTTTTGTATTTTAGCTGAAATAAAGGAAGCACCTTATCAAATGTGTTTTTACATCCATTGCCGAGATTTCACAGACTTTATTCAAAGTCATGATTTTCATGATTTCCCTGATTTCCCTGACCTCCATGACAAAATCCTAGCCTTGGTCATAAATTATATGAGATCACAGAAGAGTTGAAGAACCTATCAAAATATGCAGACAATAATACAAAATTGTATATGTCCTATTAACGAGACATTTGATAAGCCAGACTGAATTGATAAACGTATAAAAAAAAAAAAATGCCCTTGGGGATTTTTAGCTTCAGAGCAATCTTATTGGAGGCAGCTTGACCCTGTGTGTGCACTGAGGACAGAGACAGGATTTCTCAGTTTTAAATACAAGCTCAGATACACTGACCCTGAGGCAAGTCATATCACCTTTGTGTGCCCCAGCTGTAAACCACAGTCAAAACTAGATTCCATTGTGAAGCAGACCCAGCACTTTGCCAGGCTGTCTTGGCAAAAACATTCCACTGGAATTCATTGTGAATTTCTGTCAAGCTACCAACAAGAGATTGTCAGCTGTTACTCAAATCCTATTCATTATGAGCCTTTATTTTAAGTTCTTTTAACAACTACTTTAAAAGAAAAAACAACAACAAAACAGTTTCCCTAATCCAGCTTCTTGAATGTATACATTTGTTCTGAAAGTATCTTTAAAAAAAGGCAAATACTGTGCTATAGGAAAATGAAAAGATTGATCATTTGCAGTTTGTCTTGACTATTTATTTTCTTTTCTTTTTTTTTACCCCCACAAAAAATGTCCCCTGCTGCTTCTTTAACTTTCAATTCTCCTAAGCATCTCTGCTTCATAGCCCCTGGCTATTGCCTTTCTCAATCTGTCCCTGGAGAGCCAGGAGTTATTACCCCTGTCGACTGAGGAGAAAGGGATGTTATTCCCCTGTCACCCACAGTCGCTCCGCCAGCCTTCCAGCCCTGATCTACACCCTGTGCCGAAGAATAGTGTCTGATGCGCTGTTGGTTCAAAGTCCTGTCAGATCAAGCTACCTGTGCCTCTTGGAATTACTTTCTGGAGCCAAATTGACGTACTGTGTCAGAAGAGTCCGACAAAAATACTATGATTGATGGGATTGATTAGGTAAATACAAGAGGTTAAATGGTAGTGGCCAACGTAATGGTTTACCAAAGAAGTAGCAACTTGCATCTGACCCATCACTAAAATCAAAGCCTCCAGGGTTTCTTTAGAGCGAACACAGTTCTTTGCATATCTATGCTTTCTCTCTGTTAAGTAGTGGTATTAGTGTAAATTGATACTACAAGTGTTGTTGATGTGCTATGGGCTTTACAGCAGACAGAAGCCTTCGAATCTGTATTATATTTGGAGCAGTCTTGCAATTCCAGACCTCTACTGGCAGCCAGAAGCATAGGCTGGGCCAGGGTCCTTTGAAGCTCGCTGGCTCAGCACTAGTAGAAGCTACCTTAGCTACTTCTACCAACTGATACTTTAAATACTGGTTATTTAACATCCTGGCATTAACATTAGGTATTGACCATTTATAATAAAACTATAATCTAAACAGCCAAGGAAGACCATATCAGACTTATTCAAGATAGCCTCAAAGGAAACAGTCTTGAAATAAAATGCGAATCTGAGAACAGACCATTTTCTGGTACAATATAACTATGCAGTAGCTTGTACTTGGCTGGTGTTGAACCACCATGGTAACAAGTTATTGAAAAGCACTCTATATAAAATTCCCATGAGATCGGTGCCTGTTTACCTGGCATCTGTCATTAATTAGCAAGTGCTGTAGGGATTGAATCCAGCAGACATCATGTTCTGGTGTATAGCATGCCAATGTAATACCCATCCCAATCTATAACAACAGATGGCAAAGGTTTAAAAAACAAACCAGGAACATGTTCACCTAACAACAACTTGGAATGTCAGGAACTGTATGGAACACAAAGTTTCTACTGTAGCTTAAAGTTACCAAGATACTAACAAATAACTCCAAGTCCAGTTCTCAATAACTATTGCATCAATGAACCCAGGCTTCCAGATGGGAACAGCTTGGTAACCACCTCACTACCTAGCCAACAAAACAATACCATTTGTTTGATCGTTCAGATTGGTATATCATTCACTAAGACACTGATATGGCCTCCTTAAACACATTACAGACAGTACTCCTCCAAATGTTAAGTGTGGCTTATCCTCTTTTACCTCACCCAGAACCAAACCTTAGTTCCAGGCATAATGCTTCTGCGAATGAGAAAATAAATTAATGTGAAAAAAAAAAAAAAATAATAATAATAATAACTCAAGAACTATGACCATCCATCACATTTTCTATTATCAGAACCTGTGAATCATTTGTATGATGCAGTCAGCTTCCTAAGCAGATATAAACTCACAGTTTAGTTCCATTTGTTAAAAACGACAACCCAGTACCTTATGCCACAACTTCCAATTCCACAATGCAAAACATTACCAATACAGTACATACATTGTTACATTGTACATGCAGTACATACATTGTAAGATGCGTTTCATAAAAAATATTAATTGCATACACTGAGCACATTTTATGTGGGTTCATGGAGGTTCCACAAGGTTGGCCCCACAAATAAATATGTGCGGGTTTCCGAATAATATAGTTACACATCCCCATGGTTGCTACAACTGTTTAAATAACGTACCTGTAATTTTTCTTTTCATTGTTAACATCCTGACAACTCTTTACACTTACAACTTTAAAGTGTGTTTCAAAGCTCTTTTCAAAATTGCCACTCTAGTGCACTGATAGTGTAAGGATTATTGGCAGGTAACAGCCATAAAGATCCATGATGTGCTGTATGGAACAGAAAAGCCAGAGCACTTGTTATCTTGTTTTTTTTTGTTTTTTTTAAGGTTGCTCTTCCTGCAGTGATTTAGAGGACAGATTTCAAACACCAGTGCACTAGAGCGGCCATTTTTAAAAGAGCTTTGAAACAGACTTTAAAAGTTAGAAGTGTAAAATGTTGTCATGATGTTAACAATGAAAAGAAAAATTACAGGTACATTATTCAAACAGTTGTAGCAACACATGGGGACGTGTAACGCTATATTTTTTGGAACCCCGCTACTTACTCTTTAGTCAATTGATGAACAGTTAAGTCAGCTTTAAAAAAAAAATATATATACTTCTATTTTTGGAAAATGCTGTTTAAAATTCATATTTTCATTACATTTTGTTTTATTTTTTTGTAATGTTGGGTATCAGTTTTATGTATTTTGAGTCACATATACAGTACAGTTTCAGTGTTCTCCAGCATGTTTGGTATATGATACATTCCTGTTTCGATTATAAAATGTAAGAACTATGAGTCAGAAGACTTATTACAAATGTTATATTTCATGGTGTATACTCGTGTGATTGACAATTTAAGACAGCAGTTATACAATGGTTATATTTTCTACTAAATGTTTGACAATTTCCACAGCTTATTTTGCCAGCAGTTAGATGCCACCACAAACACACAGAGAGAAGCAAGGAACAAGAGACTGACAGGAATGTAAATACAAAGTAAATAAATAACAAATAGACTTGCTATTTATTTTTGTGTTTATAGTTTGTGCTAAAAATCAGTTTTCCGCGCCTACAACGTTTGACATATCCCTGATCCTACAAAACAGCGTATGCTGAACTGTACCAGCCTAACTGCAGAAGGTCAGCATGATTTATTATTCAGTGAGGTTTAAAAAAAATAAATACAAAGCAAAAATATATTCAAAGGAAGAATTCTGGTTGTTATTGGCAGAACTTATGATCTGTTTAATGTTGCAGATTTCTGTGTTGTTAGGTGCACTTTTATCCTTCAGTATATCATCAAAAGATGTTGTGTGTAAATGCATGACATTGAAATGACCTGCTCCTTGAACAAAAGTAACAGTACAGACACAAAACATTACAATAATTTCTACTTTATTGTTTGGATTTTTTTTTTTTTTTTTTTTTTTTTTTTGCAAAATCGCCTACACTAAACACCCTGGCTATGATTACTTTTTTAATTCATTTTTTTTTTATTTACCTCTACATTAAGATTCTGAAAGTAAAAAAAAAACAAACTTGAAAATAACATGAAGCAAATTCTGAAAAAGTCAGGTCCGATAATTGAAATATAAAAGTATTAAAACAAAATGACATCTTTGCATTTAATGGAACTGAAATCACAAGTTATATTGCATGGATTTGATGACATTTTTATCATGGGTGTAAAAGCAAGAAAATATACATGAGTGATCTATGGTAAACAAGCGTGACAACTGCCATAAAGGGAAAAATTCATCCAGTGGGAAAACTTAATCTAAATACACACACTTCACAGTAAAGCCCATTTTATTTACAGTGACTGCCCTCTAATTACAACCAATGCAGGGGGACATCTGTTACATTGACAAAGACAGGAAGTCAGAAGACAGGATAGGCATACATTTTACAGTTCCATGAGGAACTAATTTTATTATTTAACAAAGTTAGAACCTTTCTTATTTCTGTTAAATCATGCTTTCATTTTTATGTGTATTCGGTTGCTTACTTCATAAAATCTACTGTTACAATTAACTATGTGCTTTACAAGTGCTTTTTTTCTGGGACACGTTTATTTTGAATGTCCCGATCCCTAAGGTACGATCATGTCTCCATATCAGTCATCAATGGTTAGAAAGTCCTACTGGGAGATTATTTTAGTGAACTCTGGTTCTGCCTGACTGTTAAGTAATAAATAAAACTACTGTATTGGGGCAACACTTTAAGATAAGTGTTTGTATCTCAAATTAAATGCCAATGAACTGGTTCATTGAAAAAAAAAAAAAAAAAAAAAAAAAATATATATATATATATATATATATATATATATATATATATATATATATATATTATACAAGAAGACATTCACAAAATATACCCTTCACAAGCTCAGACAATCAGGAGTCCTCAGTACTGTGGATGTGGAATAACTACATTGTAATATGCATATTTCGTTAAATTTGGAGCAATTGAAAATATGTTTGATTTCAACGTATATAGACAAGACCATTTGTTTTGACGTTATGCCACCCTGTGGCTCCCAAACAGCACACCAAAGTCTGTACCAATTTGAATCATTAGATGGTACACTAGGGATTTGCATTGATGTGACAAGGCTTTCGAGGTGCACCCCACCTGGTATACTGCCTGGTATAGAGGATCTTCTGCTCTCAGCCTACCTCACACCTCCTGTACTATTGAGGCTGTTGCTCTAGTGAAGCCAACCCTGTGTCTCTCAACCCGATGAGCCTTTGTTAATCAGTAAGGTGTGCAGAAATACAGAATTCCCTTAACATTGCTGCCGCAATTACTGTACATCATTCAGCCACCAAGTGTGTTCTATGCATCACATTTAAAAATTGCATTCAAAATCCCACTAAATGAAAAGGTAACTAAAAACAACAATAGGGAAGTAATTTTGGCCAAAATATGTTTTATTAAACTTTGGAAGACAGCTTTATCTGCATTTGGTTTCCGGAGGGCAGCATAGATTGCGCTTTGGGTCTCGAGGCTCATATTTCTCCACGTCTTTTTAGAATTTGTTGAAGCTCACCTTTAAAAAGCCGAGGCAAACACACTTTCACCATGTGTTGTCTTTGTGATGTGAAAGGTGAGCACGTCAGTCTAGGTCAGAACAGCCATCATGAGTATGTGCCTTTGCTATGAATATAGACCGGCAAGGACTTTGGGGGTTATAGTGCAAACTATAATCAGTCACATGATGGTGTTTTAACAAATATTAATGATGTTTTAGACAAATTTCAAAAATAAAAGTTATATATATATATATATATATATATATATATATATATATATATATATATATATATATATATATATATATACACACATACAGACGTGCTCAAATTTGTTGGTACCCCTCCACAAAAAACGAAGAATTCACAATTTTCTCTGAAATAACTTGAAACTGACAAAAGTAATTGGCATACACCATTGTTTATTCCATATTTAATAGAATCAGACTTTGCTTTTGATTTTTTATTCAACATAATATTGTAAATAAGAAAACAAATGAAAATGGCATGGACAAAAATGATGGGACCGCTAACCTAATATTTTGTTGCACAACCTTTAGAGGCAATCACTGCAATCAAACGTTTTCTGTAGCTCTCAATGAGACTTCTGCACTTGTTAACAGGTAGTTTGGCCCACTCTTCCTGAGCAAACTGCTCCAGCTATCTCAGGTTTGATGGGTGCCTTCTCCAGACTGCAAGTTTCAGCTCTTTCCATAGATGTTCGATAGGATTCAGATCAGGACTCATAGAAGGCCACTTCAGAATAATCCAATGTTTTGTTCTTACCCATTCTTGGGTGCTTTTAACTGTGTGTTTTGGGTCATTATCCTGTTGGAGGACCCATGACCTGCGACTGAGACAGAGCTTTCTGACACTGGGCAGTACGTTTCGCTCCAGAATGCCTTGATAGTCTTGAGATTTCATTGTGCCCTGCACAGATTCAAGGCACCCTGTGCCAGGCGCAGCAAAGCAGCCCCAAAACATAACCGAGCCTCCTCCATGTTTCACTGTAGGTATGGTGTTCTTTTCTTTGAAAGCTTCATTTTTTTGTCTGTGAACATAGAGCTGATGTGACTTGCCAAAAAGCTCCAGTTTTGACTCATCTGTCCAAAGGACATTCTCTCAGAAGGACTGTGGCTTGTCAATATGCATTTTAGCAAATTCCAGTCTGGCTTTTTTATGTTTTTCTTTCAAAAGTGGAGTCCTCCTGGGTCTTCTTCCATGGAGCCCACTTTCGCTCAAAAAGCGACGGATGGTGCGATCAGAAACTGACGTACTTTCACCTTGGAGTTCAGCTTGTATCTCTTTGGCAGTTATCCTTGGTTCTTTTTCTACCATTCGCACTATCCTTCTGTTCAATCTGGGTTCGATTTTCCTCTTGCGGCCGCGCCCAGGGAGGTTGGCTACAGTTCCATGGACCTTAAACTTCTAAATAATATTTGCAACTGTTGTCACAGGAACATCAAGCTGCTTGGAGATGGTCTTGTAGCCTTTACATTTACCATGCTTGTCTATTATTTTCTTTCTGATCTCCTCAGACAACTCTCTCCTTTGCTTTCTCTGGTCCATGTTCAGTGTGGTGCACACAATGATACCAAACAGCACAGTGATTACTTTTCTCCATTTAAATAGGCTGAATGACTGATTACAAGATTGGAGACATGTGTGATACTAATTAAAGAAACTAATTAGTTTGAAATATCACTATAATCCAATTTATTATCTTTTCTAAGGGGTACCAACAAATGTGTCCAGGCCATTTTAGAATATCTTTGTAGAATAAGCAATAATTCATCTCTTTTCACAGCTTCTTTGCTTTATTCTATGACATACCAAAGGCATGCAAGTATACATGATAAAATAGCTTTTAATTTCATCACTTTTCAGGAGGAATGAAGCATTATTTCAATGAGCTGTAAGGGTACCAACAAATTTGAGCACGTCTGTGTATATATATATATATATATATATATATATATATATATATATATATATTATAGGCTTATAAGCTTTTGATACCATGGTAACTACACTCACTTATTTCTATTTAAATCTAATAATGTGAGAAAGGAATAATTGATTGTTGCATCATTTTCATGGTATTGCATCTATTTATCTTTGTCTCCGCTTCATTATTTTTATCATTAAGTTTTTTGAAATAATGAAGCATTATTTCAATGAGCTGTAAGGGTACCAACAAATTTGAGCACGTCTGTATATATATATATATATATATATATATATATATATATTACACACACACACATACTGTGTAAATGTATTACAACGTCTCAAGATTTGCCATTTATATCCGTTATATACCTACCTGTGAGAATTTAAATTTTCAATCAGTAATTAGTGATATAGAAATAACAGACACTGATGTGTGAAAATGTTAGACAACTTTGTGCTTTAATTAGGCATCTTAAACAACCAATATCTAAAAATAGACTCAGGCATTTTATCATTTGGGGCTATGTGTTCCTTTTCTCTTACTATTTTAAATTAACTGAATGTGTGGCCATCAATTAAATTAAAGCCATCAATTAAATTAGACAATCACTAATTTGCATATTTTGACAATTTTTCCAGTTTTTCAGGTTGTATAACTATATATATATATATATTTTTTTTTAATCAACAGTAATAGAAGAATAATAGACGTGTTGGGTTATCAAAAACTTTCTTTATGTCCCAGTCGTAAAAACAAAATAAGAACCAATATTCAATTACAAGGCATACTTTTCTTAAATATAAAATTCAAATCGAAGCCCTGAGCGTTTAATACCCCTGTACACAACAATGCCTGTAATTTAGCTTTGTGAATGATGTTCACTGGGGATGTTACGATGAAAACAGATCAAAAGCATACATAAGTGAAACAGATTTTAAAAAATGACATGACCTTGTGCATTGGAGACACAACAATCAGTTAACAATTCTCGCAACATCTATTGTAAGTAAAAGTAATTTATTACTGTATCTAGCCCATGCTGTATTCCAAGCTCAATATGCATAAAGCAGATGCTGTGATGTTCTCAGTTTGTCATATAATTTATAGCTGTCCTTGTTATAGTGGTACCTAATACTAAGGTTTTACAAATTGCTCAATATTAAAAACAAATATTCAATCATGGCTCTGTTGCATTTGTTTATTACATGTTGTCTACACTGAATGATTACTTATTTGTACCCAAGAAGTAATGAAATATATGCACATGGTTTATGTTCTTACTGTGGTAAATCGTGCTTAGAAAGTAGTCAGTTTGGAGAGTTAGCATCATCTTGACAATATTTATTCAGGCCAGTAATGATGTCTTTAATGATAGCCAGCAATCAATATTTGCATTTTACATAGTGCTGGAGTAAGATTTTATATGTCATGCATGATGTGCCTCAGCAGACAGAAATACCCACAGAATAAAGGGCCACTGTTTGCTGTCTTTATGACCATTCAAAAATAGGAGAAAATATATACCTTTTTTCAGTCTAATGTTTACATTGTTTACTACACTGTTTCAAACTAGACATAACAGAAATGCCCCATACCTGGAGTTAGGGGCTACTCCCAGTCCAAGGGCCATATTATGCCACTGGTGTACTATTACAAAGGAAGGACCAAAACATTTAAAACACCCGTCATATCACTGTCAACCGGCTGTGGAGTCACCACAGGCAGCCAGGATGGAAATTATTTAATGTGACTGCAACATTGTTTAATTGTTCTGGAGGGATAAGTGAGAATACGTAAATGATTCCCATTATTCTTTCAGGAAAGTTGGGGGTGGAAATCGGCATCAAAATCTGATCTTCAGACGCTTTAATATTGAGACTGTTCCTGCCATATTAAGTTAACCAGCTAGTTAACTGACTTGTGACTTTTGGAACAACTGCAGATGCAGTACATATTGCTAATTTTGAAGCTTAATGTTTTCCATAGCTGATAGCAAACATATTGTTAAATAAAATAAGTAAGAGAGTGACACTTTAAAAGCGTAATGGACATTCAGAGCAATTCCAGCAGTTCAATTTTTGTAACGGTCCATCAAGAATAAAAAGCAAAAAAGTGATTTTTTTTTACATTTTGAAAATAATTTATAATTGATCTAATTAGTTGTGTCAAGAACATGATCAGGGAAAACAGTGACCAAACACAATAGTTAGTTCAGGTCCTACTTAAGTGGACAGGTAATCCGTGTTATCATTTCACAGAACGTGTTTTCCCTGTTAACATTTTGCCCTATGTTAAAAGATTGATTAAATGGAGTCCACAGTGTGTACGGTAAACACTAAGACAAAAATAGACAAATTATTGCTAATGCAAGAAGTCATTTTGAGACAAATTGTGAACTCACGGTCACTGGTGGCAGCTGAGTTTTCATACACCATGCTGCTGTCTGGCTTGTTGGGGATGTTCTGCTGGTCTGGCTCGCTGGCACAGTGGCTGCCTAGGCCGAGGTCGTGGCTGAGGTCCTGCAGTCCGAGAGCCGGGGAGCTGGCGGGTCTGGAGCTGGTCACGGAGCTGGAAGGTCGTGAATTAGCACAATTCTGTACCGGGCATAAGAAAACACGGAAAGAAACCTTTCATTTGACGGTAACAAATACATTTCCATTATTTATATAAAATATGTATACCAGTTTGTAGACAGCACCTATTGCACATCTCTATGAAGCATTGTGGTTAAGACAACGGGGCCTTCTGAATCAGTAATGTATCATTTCCATTCGAAGCACGATATTCCATATCATCATCCATGACATTTCTGATGGTTGCATCACACTGAGAGCTCAAAGCTGTACTCCAAATACTATTAGACAAACACTAATTTGAATTCCGAAACAAATAACTTGCTATTTGCTTTGTGTAGCAAATAACTGTTCTGTATTACAATTTTGTATTCATAAATCACTCTCAAATGGCTCCGTTTGTTTTTAAATATCATTGCATTTAAGAAAATATTCTGTATTGATGGTTATATAGAGAAAATGTGCAAAATACAAAGAATACAAAGCACAAGGATTACAATTTAATTGGGCCATCACTACCCTTCAAATAACCGTGGAAATATTAAAAAACCAATCCATAATTCATAAAATATCCAAAACCATCAATTATCTTTATCACCGTTGTTTGTTTTGTTATTTGGCAAAAACGTAACTCAAAAATGTTATACTGATGTACAATAAAAAAGAAGAAGACATTTCTTCAGGAAATATCTGTGAAGGGAACAAGAATGTCCCAAATAAGACTCCTTTGGTTCAGTGTTTCCTGAGGATTGCCTATTCAACAGGAGGCATTTCTTGTATTTGTTATGTTGTTATATGGAAAATAGTACATAGAGAAAGCTGCTTAGGTAAAAGTCATTGGACTGAGCAGAATACACTACTGCATGGATCTCCCTTTATTTACAACTGAACATAAAATGCTACAAGATAAAACAACACTTGTTAAATAAATAAGTGTACAATTAGCAGCTTTAAAACATATGGATTATTCATTTGTTAAAAAGAGACATTTAGTAAATAGTAAAAGGATGTAAATTGGGTGATCTGAATGCATGTTCCCCAGAGACTCTGCGAAACAAGGTGAAGCCATTAGATAATCATTGTGTTCCTTAAATAACAACCCCCCTCCATCCCCCCAAAAAATCAATGGTCTACTCTTTTCTATTTGTAGCCGTTTCTCACAGGTAATTAAGTACATGTGAAAACTGGGAAGAAAAACACAAATAAATAAACAACGAACCCAAGTACACCTGATTAAGCATGAATAATTTAAAACTCATGCTCCCTGGATACTGTGTATACAGTCAAACATACAGGGCAGCACTGGGGAGAACCTGTATGTATAGTATTTAGTCTTTGGTTGCAGGTTCCCAATGAAGTCCTTGTCTTTTGTATACATTTACAGGGTTATATCTCTGTCATTTAGGCTGAGCTGTGGAATGACAGCTAGGTTGCTGTATAAACCTGTGTTGGCTAGTAACACCAACCTTTTTACATTTATAATAAATTCAAAAGAAGAATAAAGAAACACACATACAGCCTCCTTTGGTCATTCTCCACTATGATTGGATAACTGGTTCCAGGGAAAGTGCTGCTTAACTAGTAGCTGTTGACTGCTGCTCAGCCGGAGGTCACCTGTTTATCTCTGTAGCATCTGTACACGTGTACAATTTATCTATTCCAATTTCATCAAGCAGTGAAGTGCTGATAGATCAGTTTTAGATACATTCAAATAGATACACCCCCTCTCGCTTATTTAATAAGAAATTGTATTAGTAATCAATAACCCTAGAGCACTGAGAAGTCCTAATAAACCAGGAGTAACAGATTAACTGTTTTCCAATCTGTGGGATGAGCAACCCCCATCCCAGACAAGATGATCCCACCTTCTATCCAGGCTGCAAAAGCTGGACAACTAGCACAAACAGATACCTACAGTACATGTTTTACCATTCAAAATGCTAATCTGATCAGCTGTCTTTTCCAGACATGCTTTGTGTCTGATTTGGGTGTGGTATTAGGCATGAGAGATCATCTTCTATGCTAAGACAGTGCCTGTCAGCGAGCAAGGCCAAGGAGGGGACTCAAAACCAGTGACAACATTTTTTAGCATTCCATGTGATTTTTTTTTTTTTTTTTAAGTGCATCATACAGCAAATGTAATGACAAAAACAGTATATTAAACAAAATATACATGAATGAAAAAAAATGTCAGCTTTAGCACAGAAAGTCATACCCAAAAATTCAATATGAAAAGGTGGGTATTTCCATTCATAACTCCTATAGTAAGAAATGAAGTAGACATTGAACTGAATGGTTTAAGTTACATTAAGGTTAAATTAAGGTTAGAGATGTGTATGTATGTATATATATTATAATATATATATATATATATATATATATATATATATATATATTATATACACACACACACACACACACACACACATACTAGCTGCAGTGTCTTACATTAGTAAACCTTTTTTGTAAGGAAACAATGTTGCTGCTGATGCAAGACAAGTTTCTGTCCCTGCTACTGTTCACTTGTTCAACCATTGGCAAAAATGATGGAATTGAATTAGACACATTTGAGATGAATTAGACACATGGGCTCAGTTATCTTTGCTTGCATCTCAATACCTCCTCCATCACACCAAGATGGCAGTCATGGCAGAAAGAAAACCACACATGAGAAGTCAGCAAACTTCAGACCAAATGGACATTTTCTAACTAAACAAAAGATGTAAATGGAGGCTTCCAAGAATTACATGTGTATATTTCTCTTTTTTTCTCCCTAGATCATGTCAAAACTTGAATTAGGATTAAAAAAAAAAAACTAATCTACTTCCAATTTAAATCCATATTTCAGTGCTATCACAGTTCTGAGCACAATCTATTGAAAGGCGATCGTTTTTTATTTCATAGATGCTACTGACAGCTTTATTTCACAAAGCAATCTTGCACTGTGTGTACAAGTGGCAGGTCACAGAGGTCATACAGCAGGTGTTAACTGCGAGGGAGCCTGGTCAATATTATGTTTAATAAAGCCTACGGGGCTACGCAAAAAAGCATTTTATGCAGTTGGTTTTCTGATCAAGGAAATGTACTTTATAAGATTCAGTACCACCAGCAGTCACAATCATGCTTCACATGTACAATGGGTTGTTAAAATGGGACATAGCTCACATGTATGAGTTTACTATGCATTATCAAACAACTGGGCTCTATGCATTAGAATTCATTCTAGTTCATTTCTACTAGAACGCCTCCAAAACAGAGCTGGACTCTTCACTCCTGATTACCCTTTATATACACCTGTGACTGCAGCCTAATTAATCACCATTTATTACATTTACGGCTCCAGTCACATTCCCACGTGTGTTCTGGCAGGGAGGAATTTAACCCCTTCCCTGACAACCCAATATTCCCCACAGGGCTTTCACTCTGCCACACCGACCCTGTGGAAACTCGACAGTAAATACATAATTGACCACAGGGGCAAAATCATTGAACACTTTCCAGCGTTAGTACTGACAGATAAAGAACCTGAAATGATGGGTTGTGTTGAATAAAATAATACACTGTAGTAGTAATGTAGGTATCAGAGAGTCCAAAAAGGAAAAAAAATAAGTATACAGTAGATATTGAAATTTACTTTTGAATGACTGTATAACAAAGTAGATGTTTTTTTTTTTCCAAATGTTGCATTGTATACTGTTCTCCCGATTTCCCATATCTATATGATATTGAGTAACTGAGTAATAAACTTGTCTGGAGCACAGGTTTGTTAGATAGATGTCTTCCGAATTACATAATGAATTAGGACAATTCATGAATAAAGAAACATTTTCTATATAAATATAATACTGCTGCCTGCAACTCTTGCGTTTTCTATCTTCATGCCTCAAATGGGTAGTTAGAATTTAGGAGACTGCTACACAGCCCTATAGGGGTATGTGATAATATTGACAAACAATATATCAGCTACCTGGGTATATTTGGTTCAATCATTTTTTACAAGTTACAATTTTTATAGTGTCAACTTGTCAAGGGGTCAAAGGGAAGAACAGGAAATATTCTCAAATCAATCTGCCTTTAGAAATGGTCTCATTTCATTACCTGATGTTGCTGTGGAAGACTGGGACAAACTGCTATGTCTCATAAACCACCACAACCCGGGTCGCGTTAATGTGATCATTCATAAGGGACAAGTCATAGCGGGGCTGCCATTAACTACTTTTAAACCACTTGGCAGGCCTAAGTGATCTCAGGGAGCTGCTGCAGATATAAATACTACTCTGACAGTTTATTGCCAAGGGACAGCTCCTCTAGGATTAGAAACCTGTAACCCAACAGTACAGATGTCATTGAAAGGATTAAGGTGATTTTCTTCACTATACATATTTGGTATGTACAATGATTGTTTGTCATGTACTGTATACATCGCACAAGAGAATGGAAATCTATTAGTGTGCTACTCCAATAAAACATGTAATATCTATGCAATAATATTCATAAGATTATTGGAAAATGAATTGCCTACTTTCAAACCTATTATAACAAATTCCTCAGCAATTTCAAATAAATGCAAGCACTTACCGAGAAGTTCTGAGCTCTTCTTCTTTCTTTAATTCTGTCGATTGTGCTCCGTACCTAGACAACGAAACATACTGTACTGTTCAAAGATAATGTATATTAAACAGACGGCTACTTTTCTTACATGTTGAAATTAAATAACCCCAATTGCTTGGTGAACAAGCTAAAAAAAAAAATAAGAAAAAGGTTTCAAATCAATAAGCATTAGAAAATAGAAGAATAAAAATGTTACAGGTTTGTCAAGGGTAATGGGACCAGAAAGTGACACATAGTTCCTGCAAACTACGGAGACTACTTTAAGCTATCATCTGTCACACTGCAGAGTGCTCCAGAGATAAAGCTATTGAAGACTGTGTCTTCTTGCAGAACAGATTGGAGTTGTATTCACTAAACCAAGGTAGATGAGGTAGAGAAACAAAACACCCAGCAACCCATCCCTTAAAACCATTCCAGTCGTTGAATTTTAATAATGATGTAAAACATTTCCTGTTTTTTATGTATTGAACAGATTGTATTGTATTTGAAGAACAACGACTACTAGAATGTATACATTAAAGCGATACAATTTCTTAAAAAAATTAATCAGTTCAATAAATGAAAACTGGGTGTATATATGAATAAATTATGTGTTGCTACATGAAATGCCAGGGCTGTTCATTAATTTTCCAGCAAGGACACTGTCAACAAAACCCTTCCAGCATGGCCCTGCTTTTGCACAAAATAATTAATAAGTAATATTGCTAGCATTTACTTATACAGTGTGGTCTGAGCCATTACAATCACATCTGGGATTATGAGTTTTGACAGTAATGACAAACGTTTTGACCATAAACCTTTCTCTGTCTTCAAAAATGTCTTTAAGTGTGACTGTTCAAGTTCAGAGTAATACCTACAATGTAACTAACTGCTAGTCTTGCTCTATTTGTGCAATACATTGTTTTTTTTTTTTTAAATGCCATACTGTACACTGCTGAAGTCCATTGTGTGCATATCACATTGTTCATTTATAGGATCAGCTATAAAGTTATGTGTCCGAGGCCTCATCTTATTCGCTCAGCTTTGTGTTCAGTGATGCTAGCTAACCATATGGGCTTCAACAGAGCTCACTTTTTTTGCATCATTGTGTTCCCCATAAGTTTTTCCGTGCCAGTTCTGAAATTGCACACTGTACTGTACATTGGCTAGATAAGCCAAAGAGCTAATGGGCTCAATTACAAAATAGAACAGTATTACGTGGACCACGTATTGAACACCTAGCAATTAAATAAGAGCTCATTAACAACAACATGATCATAATAACTGCAATCTGATAGTCAGAAGCATTACCACAAAGCTGCACTTTTGTTTTCCTTTGTAAAAAAAAGAAAATTCAAAACTCTCACATTAACCACACAGCAAAATATTTTCTACAAAGTTTCAAATGTAAACACCTAGAAATTTATTTTATTTTAAGTACTTCTTTTTCCGTAAAAAATATTATTTGCGCTATAAAATGGAATGGAAACTGTTTAGTAAAATGCCTGGTAGTTTCTATGTATGTAGATAAAAAAATAAGAATTACAATAATGTAAATGAAATACGCAGTATGTTCACACTACAAAGGTTTATATTATCATACTGATAAATATTATCATACTGATAAATATAACAATGTCATATCTAACCAACCCAGACAATTGATGTAAAATCCAATATGTGACAGTTAGATAAGAAAGACATTAGCTTCCAAGTTAACTTAATTTTCTGAGAAACAAATGTGTGGGTTGATTGTGACCTTTGCTATGCCTGATCTGTATACCACCATGGCTGTACATTTTCTCTGTTATTCAAGATGTAGGAAGGAAAGGAATACATGTATAAAAGGTCTTTAAGATTTATAGCTGGATGCTTCTTGGCTGAAGATTTCCGTATTGGTTTTATGACACTACCCGGTTCCATTTTCATTCAGGAAACTCATCACTGTGGCACTGGGTGTTAACAGTTTAAACATATTTTTAACAATTCTTATTTAGTGCATGCTTAATAAACTATATTAATATATATGACAACCTGTTTTTGCAGGTTTCATTGTATGTGCTGCTGTCTCCTAAGATCTTTGTATATAAAGACGGTTTACTATTACTTAGAATAGCTGTGGCACTACCATAATTTGGATTTAATGTAAGCCTTGTAATCAGGTTAAGATGTTAATATATTTTAAATATATTAAAATAATATATTTTGTAGATTAACATAGTTATCACAGTACCTTTTTTAAATCTCTGATATATTTTTTAAAGGGAAACTGGTAATTATCATGAAGGCGCTAGTTTGAGTTGTTTGTCTACTTTTTTTAATGGTAAAATGTGTTTCCGTTGTAACAAATATAGACCTTTAATCAACCTTGTTTCAAGAGTCACATACACTAAACATTAGGAAGAAATTGGAAATTGATACAATAAAATGATACAGGGAAAGTTCAAGATAACATCCAACGTATGAGCTATTTCTTCCCAATTTATGGTTATACATGCAGTGTGATAATCTCTTCTGATTACAGAGAATCATCTTGGGCATTCAGGATGCCACAGAGAAACTGTTATAACCAAAAAGCAGATGCTGATTATGTTTTTATTGTAATTTTAAATAAATGCCCATATGAGGACAAAAACAAATGGAAAAATTTGAATATGAATGACTACTTTACTGGGCAAGGTGACACTGCCCAAAATAAGAGGTGATCCATGACTAATATTTAATTTAGTGATGTAAATCTGAGATCATTCCTTTCAGCTTTTCAAAATTGTTCTATTAAGTAAAGCAATCCCTGTTTGTGCTTTTGTGTCACAGGTGAAACTTAAAAACTGTCTGTGTTTTTTTGTCACAGCTAACACTGTCTTAAAATGTAAGAATAGCAGAAATGATTGCATTTCATATTTACAAGCCCCTTTTCTAAATCATAGAGCATACACGGGTTGCTCACAAATTGTGAAGACCCCGGGTCAAGGAGAACTTGGGAGTTAGAAAATGGATTCCTATACACTAAAAAAGCCACTTAAGCAAGAATGTAGCAATGATTTATTTTACAATGTGGAATGTCAGCTCTGAACCTCTGCTGTGTCAAAGCAGCACGATGACTCAGGGACACCTTCTTATACCTCGCAGTGAAGATTACAAAACAGCCATGCAGCACGGTCTCAAAGAGCCAGTCTCGTCTCTTGGCCTCTGCCAGTTTGTATTTTTAAAGGCCTATTGTACTGAAGCATTAAAGAGTGCCCTCTTGTTTAAAATGGTTAAGCAGCATTGATTGACCTTGGATGTCTAACTATAGGTGCCTATGTACTGTTGTCGTTGAGAAGTGTGTACGCTATCCTTTCAAGATCGATTACTGTAAAATAACAGCTACATTTAACTCAAGGTAAATGAAGCACTCTAATATTCTGTGCCTTGGTGAATTAAAAGTAACCTATTGGAAAATGTAATGTAATTCAAATGTAATGTAATTCAAAACGGCTAGTCCCTCAAATTCCACTTCCAAATTAGGGCTGTTAAGGTGGAATGGAACTTGCAGACCCACATTACCAAACATAACCTGTCTTCTAGACTTCCCCTTGAGTACGCTCATGTACATAAACTTTCTATAATCACTATAGTCATCTTTTATCAGTCAACAGTCTAGTTCAGCCTAGAGACAATGCACTTTTTTGTAAATTTTGGTTTGCTTCCTGCACTACAGCTATGGCCAAAAGTCTTAAGAGACATAATAAAAATAAAAATAAAAATAAACTATATGAACATAATTTAGGTAATTTATTTAACATAAGTAAATCAAAAGAAACTACAAAATGATATTGCCCGAAACTACAACGTTGTTGTCAGTTTTTCGTTAGGTATATGGAAAACTACAAAGCAGTATGTAATTCAATATGTTAATGTAACATTATTCGGCAGGTTTTATTCGACTTTATGAAGCAAAATTAGTTCATTCTATAGGGTGATGTGAAATGTTTGGCCATAGCTGTATAATAGAGCTTTAATATGTCATATAACATTTCATGTTTTGGTCAAAGAGTGATGTAGAGGCAAGAGGTTTCAAGGGGACTGGATGGTCAACAAGGGTTTCTTTCTAAAACAACTACACGAATAATATATTAACTATAGTAAACAGACACCAAGGAATGTTTAAGTGTAATGTGGAACATAATTGTGTGACACTGCAGCTTTAAAATTATTTAAACATTTTTTTTCCCCAGTTTGCTGCCCTGCATATTTTTGCAACAGTCTAACAGCAGCCGCTACCAGTCCTGCAAGCCTAATGTCAGAATGTTAAATGGAGGGCCATGAGTTTAAAAACTTAAAGAGGCAGTGAAATATTAGCCAATGTTGCTGAGAAATGACTGCCTCTTTACTCAAGGTGTCAGTGTTTAATGGCGAGTCTGGGTGCATATAAGTTAGTCCAAGCATGAAGGGCAGTAGGACGCTCAAGTGGAAAGCCACCTCGTCCCTTTAGTTGGCGCGATCAGGAACTTGTCATTTCTCTCATTCACTCTGTCAGCCTTGAGACAGTCTATGCAGACTTACCTCTGTGTTGTACACCCCATATATCAGAAAGATGAAGAGGCCCTGCAGAACAAAATGGAGGGGAAAAGCGGTTACCTCTAATCATTTTGGCAGAAATATCCTAAATGAAAAATAATAATATTAACAAAAACAGAAAGCATTTTTTAGGAGAAAAAGAAGTTCCCAATCAGTCAAGGTTATATTCTTTTTATTTACCATATTATTTTGTTTTGTTTTATTATCATCATCATCTTCGGTTTGGATTTTAAATAAATTTGCTTAATTTTGCTCATATATTTAAATTGTAACAATCTTAAAATAAAAATGATTGTGGGTAAGACATCACACTGAATAAAGCTAATACAAACAGAAATAATAATTGAGGTGCTCAGTATAAGAATAGCATATCCCCCCACCTGTATTGTTTGTTTGTTTTACAGCTAAATACTACAGCAATAACAGCTTGGCACTGCTGCTCAGCCCCTAAGCCTAGTTAGGAATGTGGAAATTCAGGTCAAGTATCCAGAAGATGAAAGATATACAAAAAGAAGCAGGTTACTGAAGGTCTGGAACCTAAAATTAAAAATTCCACGCAGAATATAAACAAACAGTTCCCAAGATAGAAGTTTTAACCTGTTTGTGCAATTTACAGATTGACCCTCAGGACCGAATGATTTAGAGATCTGTGGGGTTCATACCAAATCTTTTTACATTTTAGTTTGTATTTCAAACCTGTCTGGATATGTGATATGGTATCACTCATAAATAAACAACCCCAGCCTCTTCACTGGTACAGCAGCTCCAGAGGAAGCCAATCATTTCATTACCTTTAGTAACACTTGCAGTGAAATTGCATTGTTTAGACTTCATCTATAATAATGTCAATTAATTCAGTTCATCTTTCCTTGAACAGCAGGGCAATTTGCACTTTTATCATGGATCTTTATCTTGTAGCTCATATTCCTAGTAGTGAAGAATTACAACATAATTACATAATAAAGTGACACATATGAGACACAGATTATGGGGTTGCAAGCAACCGGTCAGCGTCAGACCTCACAAGCTAAAAATGTAAGCTTCACAATGTGCATCATAATAATTCATGATTCCTATGAAGGTGCTTGTTGCGGTTGGGGTCAATCAAAAAACTGGGAGAAGCCTAGTAGTCTACTCTTCCAAACAGTATCCCTAATTCAAAGCAGCAAGCAGTGTACTGAGTCTCAAGTCTGAAAATGCCTGTCAGACAAGACAAAACCTAAATTGGGCTATTCCCATAGCCTGCTGGCAGCAATGCAATAACACCCTGCGTAAACCTTCCAGTGCTTCATTCGTTTCACCGCATGACAATTGACAACATGTACTCAATTAATTCACTTCAGCCCACATGGAATTATTTAATAGTAGAGTAAAGAACTTCACACATGCGTACAACATAGAAGTAGATGCACTTAAATGGTTAAAGCAACCTGAATTCTATTGCCTCAATTTAACTGCATCCCTCTTCTCTGAATGGCGGGGTTTCCATGAAAAAAAGAAATTTCTGGTAATTTTGGTTTCCAAGTAGTCATGGGCTTTTTAGAACCTTGCTTAAAACACAACTAAACTATATTAAGCACTATCATTTTATGAGCCAAATCGCTATAATTTGAATGAAGAGGTCTCTAGGCCCCTCGTACTGTATGCTTATTTTAGTCTTATTTGGTCAAAAAGCTAGCTAGGGCTGCCTCCAGCAGATCTCAGTAGTTAATAAAGAATTGCTTGGTACAGCTTTTAGTTATAGGTCAGGGGTTCACATAACTTTTAAAATTAGGGTCTCATGTGAGTACCAGCAGAAATGGTTTGGCACGCACCAAAATTAGGGGTCATCATCCAAGTCGCGGTGGTCTAGCTCCACCTCCTTCTCTGACAGTTCAAACAATTGGGATGGCAGTGTCAGAGACCACAGCAATAGTTTAAGTAGGAGTCCAGATTGCTGGTTATTACAATTTTTAACAAATCATCACGCATTCTGTATTTATTTAAAAATCCTACCAACATATTGCTGCCCTGGGGATTCAAAAGCAAAAACCCAAACACTTTATTAGTGTTGTTGAACACATTAGCTTGACGGCACAACGGTATTCATATAATGATATAACTGAGAGTGAAAAATACATTATATTAAGTAAAATGGTTAAGTAAATATTTTTACACTCACATTTAAATGTAACAGCTTTCAAACATCGATACCTTCTCTCACCCCTGCTCAGTTTGGGAAGCGAAACATCAGAGCGCTTCCTTAAAGCCACTCCCTGTAACTGCATCCCTCTTCTCTGAATGGACAGCTCAATAGAGATCCCTGCTGTCATTGGTTGTTTCAAGTGCCCATTAAAAGAAAATTATTGATCTTATGAACTGGAGTGCTTCCACCTATCACTCTCTATTTTTTAATAAAAACTTGAAGCAGCCAATGATAGCGCTAGCAGGGAGGGACTGTTGACAGAGCCTGGAGACTCAGGGTTAGGCAGGTATGGCTCACCTTGCAAGCGTGCGCACCCTCGTTGCCTTTATGAAAAATGCTTTCCTGTTAAAAATGTACCGACAGTACGCCTTTGCATCTTAAAGAATATGTAAGTCTGCATTTTTCTTTATTCATTTGCATGCATACCAGTTATGTGAACCCCTGGTTACAGTAGAACGTTGCATGAGATCATGTCAAAAATGGGATCTTCACTACTGAAGTCTCATGAACATAAAGACACAGCTTTCAGACATTTTTCCATGCAAAAAAAAACAAAGTAGCTTTTGGTCAACTTGCGCAGCTTTTTAGCGTGAGAAAGCTTATTTTATTCCTTTTAGTGGCAGTGTTATTGTAAAAAAACAGGCCTGTACAGCGTACCTGGCTACCAATACAAAGCCCAAGCCACAAAGTCATAATGTCATTTTTTATTCCTCTTTGTGGGTGCAGACTCATTTACTGGGGTACACAAGTACCCCGGATGGGGTTCTAGGGTTAAGTACATTGAACAAAGCTGCCCTTCACGGGTTTTGATAGTCTGTGGGTACAAACCTGACGACAAAATTAACAACAATATGCATTTGAAACCCTATGGAGACGGTTTTGAATGGTATGCAGAAACTAGAAGAAAGGTCATAGTTTAATGTATTCAGTCAAAATACTGCTGATTAAAATAATAACAGTAAGGAAGTGTACTATAAACCTTTCTATAGAATCTACCCGAGAATAGTGTGTCCCCCCTCAAAGTCCCCCATTATGTAGAGCACAAATATTTCTTTTCAAACTTAAGGCATACATCAGGGAAGCATTTACTGCTAAACCTAGATTGAGAGTGAATGCACTGTACACCACAATGAATAAGAGCCCTAGCTTCTCATTATTGTGTGACAAGATACAGAAATTCACTTTACTTTTCATTTAGGATCGTGTGCTCCAGTTTATGGATGTCTGCCTTTACGCTCTTACTTACTTCCCTGCTCCAGCTGTACGTAATAAATGATTATACATTTTCACAGATGACCACCCTCTCTTCTTGTCTTACCCTTAATGTACAAAGTTAGGAAGCCGCAGGTAAAAATTTCACAAACACTTATTTATGATGTTGTCCTTGGTAACAGAAATTTCAATGTACTGAAATGAAAAGTATGATTAAGGGGACACAGTGTCTCGGCAAGGAGAGTGGAGGGCAGCTTTCTATTTTCCACAGAAAATATATAATGCTTTCTGACAACAGTATTATACCAAATGGACTTGAAAGAGTAGTGATGGAAAGAAGTCACAAAGGTGTAGAAAATCTGCTCTGGGTTAATCCTCCAGGGTGCTAACTCGATTTTTGATTAATACCTAAAATAAATTTAGTTACAATATCTTTATATCTGTTTCTTTGCCTGAGATTAATAATTACAATTTATGGAACAAAATGAGTGAAATCAAAACAAACAAACAACCCCATTACACTAAATCAAAATCGATAAAAAAAATAAAATAAAAAAAAATCGACAAGTTGTCATGCACCTTCTATATATCACAATATTGTCAAAGAATTGTTCATAATTAACAGCACAGAAAATAGAAAATAGAAAACACACAGTCCTGTCTGTAAGGCCACAAAAATATAACTAAATCATTTTATACAAGCCTTGCATTCAATTTGATAAAAGCTATCCTTGGCTAAAATATGAAAACTACAAAGGTTTGGGCATTTGGCACAAATAAAATACATCAAGGACTAGGCTTCTTTTTATTCATTTTTGACAGACTCAAAAGACCAAAGATATCACAATCTGCCAAATTCATTCTCACAGAAAACTTCACAGAATTTTTTTTTAAATGCATTATATATCTTTAAATGCATTTGATGAACTGGGTAATGCAAAAAAAAAAATCTAAAGAAATTCCTCAGGTATAATAAATAAAAGAATGTACCAATTTTTTTAACTATTAAACAATTACTTTTCTTAAGTGTTTTAACCATTGCAGAGTGCAACTATCGTCATCAGGTCCTTGACAGCTTTCATTTACGTTACATGGCAGAAATAAAAAGAAAATGCAGACTAGAAGCAGAAGTCAAAATATTGTAATTAGTTTTAGCATTGAGTATGGTTTGCTCAAGATAAAATATACTGTATATAATTTTTGAACTGTGCCAAAAAAGAATATTTACCTATTAACATGTACACAAAGTGATACACGTGATCGTCTTATAACAAAAATAAGTATTAAATGTAACCACTTTAAATCAGCACTATAATTATAATGAATATACACATCATTTGTTTCAATAAAATATCTGTGTCAAATGATTTAGCAGGTTTTTTTTTTTTTTAACTAAATCAGACCATATATTTCAAACTGCGTTTTAGACAGAAACAAATACAGACATGGAAAATGACTTAAACATAGCTGAAAGAAAAAAAAAGAACATTTGCAAATTGAACAATTACCATAGATGTTACTGGGTGGGTGGTAAAGATTTAGCTTTAAAAAGAAGTGTAATATTTGTAGTATCAGGACAGTCATGACAGTATTTATACAACGTGACCCGTCTATAAGGTGTTTAAATTGTTCTGGTGGGATACATTCCTCAATGATTACTGTGTCTGATTCCTTCAGGGAAGTTGGGGGCAAAGTCTGTTCTGCAGACTTGCCCATAGAGTCACCACTTTAAAGACTGTTCCCTATGAAACATCAATAACTATTAATGTCTGTCAGGTCTTGCTCACTAAAACTGAGATGAAAACCCATTGAAACACATGTAAAGCACAATGCTTTTATGCATTAGTTAATCCACATTCAACAACTGTTAAAAAAAAGTTAAACTTATTAGAAAATCAGAATACAGATTAGATTGTAACCATAACTAGTACACATTTTTTGTTTTGTTAGTTTTATGATTAAATAATATCGTATTTTAAGGTACTAGAAAGGTTTCTAAACGGAGGACTATAAAAAGTGTGCCATGCAATCTAGAGCTCATATATTACACTGCATCAGAAACCACCGCTGACCCTTCAGTGCATCAGGTACTGAAATAATGCTTGACATGCAGTTATGCAATGTTTTACATAGCACACAAAACAAACGCAGTTGTTCCTTTTTGGTTTGGAATTGCATTTGCAAAGTTGCAGCAAAATATAAAATAGAATACAAAACAAAATGCACACTTTTAATAATTCACTCAAAACAGTAAAGCAAACCAATGATATTTGACATGACCCACTCTTTTTTTTAGATAACTGTGAAATAAAGTAATAACTATTTTAATAATTCAATACCGAAAACTTCAAAAAAGTTCAAATTACATTTATATCTGGAGCTCTGCAACAGTATTTGTCATCAGGACTTTTGGACTTTGCAATTCTCAAACATATGGTAGCAGTTATGTGAAAACTTACTTCAGTAAATCAGGACGTATTCATGTTTCATATCAGGTCTGTCCGTGACTGTCAGGAAAGTCCGTATTCTAACTTAAAATTGAAATCTGAACTAAATACAGAAAAAAAGGTCAGCCAAATGCGCTTACTTAAAAAGTTTCAGCTTTGTTTTCGTTACACAATATAGCTTAGTTTCGCTGAATCCCCTTTACGATTTTAGAAAATAAGTAGAGCTGCAAAACCTTTAATTCAATAACTTTCTCCAACATAGCAATAAAATATTGCCAGAATTAATGATCAATTGTAACCCGCTGTTCTGAATCTATAAACCGTATAACTGTAAAACAATGACAAAGGACAGGAAGTGTTAACACGGTGATTCCATCGCGGAGGTTAATAAATACAAAACTTTGATCTCCTATTTTTATTATTTCATTAGATCAAATCGATGGACTTAGGCAGACTTATAACACACTCTCCTGCCTTTCATTATTTTCTATGCCTTTTTGTTTTATCAATCTTGCCATAAAGGAATTTAACATTATGAATTTTGTATAAAAAAAATACCACTCTGCTACTGTAGTCTAGCAAATCATAAACATGTGCAAAAAATGAAAACAATGTAAAACCAATACAGGTATTTCCAATTCTTTTGATCTACACAATTCAAGCATTTCTGTTTCAAGCAGTTCTGGAAAATGTAAACGTATGGAACCAATTACTGCAATGAGAGACAAAGAGGTTAAACTGCAGTGAAAAAGTTCACACTTTATAGAAGGAATTGTTAATGTCTCTGACCCTTTTAGACAAAAACAGTTTAATTAGCTTGTATACATAATTTTAACTTGAACTGCTCACAGCCTTTAAAATCTTTCTGCATGTCAGTTGCAGCTGTACATTTGATGTATAGCAGAATGTGGAATTATATGAAATTTGTAACATGTCCAAAAATGATGTAAAGTCCTTGCTGCCAAAACTAGAAAATTAGCTTTCTTTCACTTAAACACTGAATAGAACTTTAGAAAATAAAACAAATAGAAATTTTAATTGAGCGAGTACTAAACTGATACCATCATGAACGTTACAGTTCCTTAACTTTACAGTACTAAAGAAAATTGAATAGCCCAGAATCACCAAAAGTTCACTTTTAAACCACCTTTTTATTCAACATTTTTAAATATTTATTATAAATAAATATACTTTTATATATTAAATATATAACTATATATTTAATATATTTCTTTGTATATACAGTATTATTTATATATACTTTTTTTTTTTTTTTTTAATTAAAATTGTAATTAAAATAAAAATAGGTACCGGTATAACATCTAAATTTATAAAAAATAAAATATGCCGTAAAATGTTTTTTTTTTTTTTTCCCCAACCTGGATTCACTGATCACTTGCAAGTTCTTATTTTACCTATATTAAAAACAATACTGTAGATAGCAGAAAAAGTGTCTTAAAATGTTCTATGAAAAGTACAGTTTGTTAACATGTGATACCAAAATGTTTTGACTCTAATTAGCTGGTTGATTGTTTACTACAAGCCTTGATATTCATCTAGCAAGAAATGTTTAAGAAAAAACAAAAGCTCACTTCAGTAACAAAGAATCACCTCCAGAAATCTCGTTGGCCCTGTTATCTTAATAAACGACTCCATTTTGAATCATCACTTTCAACAGGATATCAGATTTGACAGATGCAACAGATGTTGCTGAGTGCAGTCACAAGGACCTGGGATTAAAGTGGCAATTCAGAAGCATGAGAGGTAACTGCCTTTGACACTGTTGATCACTCTATTCTACTATCATCTCTTGCTGAACTGGGGATCTCTGGAACTGCTCTGGCCTAGTTCTCCTCCTACCTCTCCAACCGCACTTACCAGGTAACCTGGCGTGGAGCAACCTCCACACCTCACCCTCTCTTAACGGGAGTCCCCCAAGGGTCAGTCTTGGGTCCTCTCCTGTTCTCTCTCTACACCCGCTCCCTGGGCCCCCTCATCGCATCCTATGGTTTCTCATACCATTTCTATGCTGATGATGCTCAGATTTTCCTCTCCTTCCCCACCTCTGACTCCACCATCTCCTCCCGTATCTCTACCCGTCTGTCTGCTATTTCCTCCTGGATGCACTCGCATCACCTCAAACTCAACCTCTCTAAATCTGACCTCCTTTTCTTTCCCTCTCCTCCCCCTCCTCTGATCTCTCTATCTCTGTTCCTCTGGAATCTACCACACTCTCCCTCTTCCTCAGCTAAGAACCTTGGAGTCACCCTGGACCCCTGCCTCTCTTATTCCCAGCACATCTCCACTCTGGCACGCACTTGCCGATTCTTCCTGAACATCATCCAAAGAATCCGACCCTTCCTCACCAACTATGCTACCCAGCTCCTGGTCCAGGCCCTGGTACTCTCCCGCCTAGACTACTGCAACTCCCTCCTGGCTGGCCTCCCTGCGTCCGCCACCCGTCCGCTCCAGCTCATCCAGAACTCTGCTGCCCGCCTGGTGTTCTATCTGCCTCGCTTCGCCCTCGCTACTCCATTACTCCGCTCGCTCCACTGGCTCCCGATCACCGCTCGCATCCAGTTCAAGACTAGCCTACAGATGCCTTGACCAGACTGCACCCAGCTACCTCCAGACCCTCATCTCTCCCTACACCCCCACTCGACCTCTCCGCTCCGCCTGCACTAGAAGACTAGCTCTACCTCCGCTACGCTCCCCTGCCTCCAGAGCCCGCTCCTTCTCCACCTTTGCTCCGCAGTGGTGGAATGACCTTCCTACAGATGTCAGGACGGCCCAGTCCCTGACCACATTCCGGCGCCTCCTTAAGACTCACCTCTTCAAACAGCACCTGTAGAACTCCTCTGTTGTATCCTGGGACACTATCACCCTTCATGTAAATGTGCTTTATTTTGCTCTTATCTGCCCCCTATTTTACTGCATTTAATCCTGTACTTCAGAATACTGTAATCTGCCAAGTGTTTAACCTGTAGTACTTTGTATTTAATCACATCCTGATGTAACTATCACTATTTAATCATATCCTGATGTAACTATCACTATTATCTGCTGTATTATTGAATTTTGGTTTGTCACACTTGTACTTTGCTTGAACAAAAGTTATTGTATTTCTTGCTCTTATTGTATTACTTGTATTGTAACACTTGAAATGTATTTGCTTACGATTGTAAGTCGCCCTGGATAAGGGCGTCTGCTAAGAAATAAATAAATAAATAATAATAATAATAATAATAATAATAATACCACAAATACTGGATTTCCCCATGTACTGTAACCTTATCAATGAATGAAAACAAAAATACGTCTACCTCTGATAGCATGACACAGAGGGAGACAAACTCAAAAGTCCCCATCCCAGAGGAGATGGTTAAGCTAAACAGATATGGAAAGAATGGCTGTGATCAGTCAGAAAGGCAGGAGTTATTAGCTTAGCCCTGAAACACCTACTTAATATAGGGCCAGCGGTGATAGCTAACAGAGCCTGGCTAAGGTGACAGCTTTGGACCTGCTTGAGGAAATCCAATTGAAAAGCAGTCAAGAGGAACAACAAGCTAGAAACAGATGTTCCTGCAACCAACGGTGCACCAATGTATATTCTAAACTCCACTGAAAATGTGACCAAAAAATATTACACCCTCTGGATATTACATATTTATACCTTAAGGTCGCCAGCACTGGTGAAATGGAGTCTATAAAAATGTTTATTGTATTGCCTCTCCCTCAAAAGTAGGTTAACTTAAATCTTCTCATCTTCTCATCTTAAAATACTGAAATATCTGCATCATTTTTCAATGTAACCCTACTGATTATGAACTCACCTAGACTAACTACAGCTATGGACAAAAGCTTTGCATCACTTAGAATTTTAGGATTGAGGCAATTAAAAAAAAAAAAAAAAAAAAAACTATATGAACATAATTTAGATGTCTTATTTAAAAAAGTCTACCAGAAGCCATAATAGTAGTACAGGTTTTCATGTTAGATTTTGAAATGTCACATTTTAACATTTTTGTCAGTTTTTCTTAGGTGTTATGTTAACGTAACATTATTCAGCAGGTTTAATTTGTCTTTATGACGCAAAATGAGGTAATTCTATAGGTGCTGCAAAATTTTTAGCCATAGCTGTACATATGGGTTCCTGCAGCCACTTTGATATCTGTAACTATACTCCCAACAATAATTGTGGCGCACATGTGTCGAAGAAAAAGAGAAAATGATCTATAAACAAACTTACTTTAAAACAAGACCATTTTGGCTGTATGTTTATAGAGCCAAGTAAAACATATGCATGGAAAATTGATACAAACTTTCAATACATGAATCAAAATGAGTTGTTTGAACTTGCTAAGGAAAGAACAGTCTATATGCCAAAAACCTGGTTAATTAAAACATACAAAGCAATCCGACTGACGTTTTGGTGTGCCCCTTCAAAATGTATGAGACCCTCTTGTCAATCTCGATCATATTTTAATTACAAAGTTTCCACTGACACAGAAAAATAGTAAAAATCATTCTTTGAATGGTAAAAGGCTACAGATGGAACAATAATTACAGCGGAAATGGATTTAAGTACAGCATGCTCTTAGAATAGCCAATGGTATTTTCCAACAGTGGACTACAGTATTTTAGATCCTGGGATAAACAGCATTGGTTTTCCAATCAAGGCTGATATAGTATTGCAAAACATTTTAGTAGTAAGAAAGCGTGTATATTTTTTCATCAATTATGTATTGTTTTATTCTTTTTCATTTTCTTTGGATGTTCTTAAAAGGTGAAAGCAAAGCTGTATAATTATTATGCATAATTATGTTGCAGAATAAAATAGTGCTCCGAACCCATACAGTGTTTCAGGGATTTTTTCAGGGGGATTTTCCACCAGTAAAACAAAAGCCAGAGCAGTATACTTTGTAAAGACATTGGCTTTTGTGGTGTTCCCGATGGACATGTGAAACAATATACCTTTCTCCAGAAGCAAAATACTAGAACCTGGTCAATTATCAATACATAATGAGTACACAGTCTACTCCATGCATACCCCTAATTACAGAAGCGCATCCCCATGAATTATAGATTAACTAAAGCTGGGGTTAATGGTACCTTGCATGCTAAGAGCCACAGGCCGTTGAGATAGTAAAGAAGATATTTAATCACTGTAAAGCAGGGCTTTGCCCAAGTGTCAGTAAAGATTTTGGTGAGGTATAAGGCTCTACAGCTTTAACGTTAAGCTAAACAGCAGTGTATCAATAAAATCAGGAAAGTGTGACAGGGATTTACCAGATTATTATTCCAAATGGTTTAAATCTAATAAAATAAAGATATAACGCAAGTTTATTCTGTCATGCCTTATTTCAATGAAAAAGCATCTAACTCATTTAAGAACATCAGAATTGAAGTATTATCTATTAAGCTGTATCAATTGGTATATCTTATTTGAAAATTCAATAAGAAAAACTGCATTTTTTAAATATATTTGATTGACACATGCTTTCAGTTAATGACGGTAATTTCAAAGAACAACAAGTACAAACCACATCTGCTCAGTGTAAGCATTCTGAAGCGCTCTCAGGAGTAGTGCAGAGCTGTCAGAAATGCCAGTTTTCCCACCTCACATACACCCGGGCAGACTGTGAAGACGAGAAACAGATTAATAAGAATCAACACGTTTCTGTAAACACTTGTTAAGGAGAAGAAACGCTGCTAGCACTGAAGGAAATGACACACGAACGGCCGCCATGCATGAGAATCCCATTTCACAGGAAGGTCAAAAGGCTACGGGGCTGTGCAATATTATTGGGCTATTTGTTCTTTTGTCTGTCCCCTTTAGGGTGATATTTAAATTATAACAAGATTTGACATTCTATACTGTATATGACTAGCTTCAAAAGTGCATTAAATAAACCTAAAAAAAACAAATTCATGAAACGTTAAAAAAAAAAACAGCCATAGTTACAGGCTAGTGTTTCTATCTCATACCAATTTAAACACTGGTATCGTACAAAAAAACACCATAGGTTGTTTATTATAATTATCTGGGTTTTTTTTTTTTTTTTACTGTGCTTTACTGTGAACTTGTGCTCTTGAAACATTAGCAGGAATTGCTCCTTTCCAGTAATTTACGACACAACAAACGTGTTGGGGGACAGTGCTATTTCATCCACATTGCACAAGGAAGTTCTGCAGGCACTAATGTTAAGGTGGTTAACGTATAAACAGAACAGTTCTCCACATGCCATTTTGGTGTTCAGATTTGGGGGGAGGAGGGTCATGTTTTCATAACAGAGGTCATGAAGTCATAATCGGATTGGTCATGTGATCCAGAACATTCTGCTTATATAGCATGACTTCGTTTGCTTTTGTATGACACAAGACATTACTAAATTGAGTTGACAGGTAATTATAAAGCAAATAAATACTTTGCAAGTTTGGAACAAAGCTTCTTTGGCTATGTTCATTGCTGAAATGCTCTTTTTGTGCGACAGGAAACGCATTATTCAGCATGATTATTTTCTCACAGGATAATATCAACGCAGAATTTGAAATTTGCTCTGATTAAGTTTATTCTTCAGTTTGTGTCTTAGATTTGTCCTTGCAAGAATTTTTCTGGCTTGCTTTTTTTTTTTAATAAAAAATAAAATAATGTTGAGCACATACTTCTTTATTATTATTATTATTATTATTATTATTATTATTATTATTATTATTATTTAGTAGTAGTAGTAGTAGTAGTAGTAGTAGTATTAAATTGCATTAAATATTGTACACTGTTTTATGTATAGCCGTAATACTATACAACACTATTTTTATTAAAATAAAAGGAATAAAAAGGAATTTATAGCTGCATAACAATTTGTTTGTAACATTCATGAACCCAGCAATTGGTACTGTAGTTACCAATTTAGAGTTTCCATTAAAACCACTACTGTGCCTCAGATCTAAGCAGCCAAAGCTTTAGGGCATGTATCTCCAATCAAGATACTGAAGAGACTAGCTGTGTAACATAAACCCAATTCTAAATATCTCACCTAGGACTGGGTTACAAATTATCTTCTGACAAAGTGATTTTAAAAATGAAAAAAACTATTAAAAGAGTGCTTAAGTACCACAGCATCTCAAAAAAGTGTATGTCATTATTTATTTTCTTTATTAATGCGTCTCAGAAGTCCTTATTAGTGCAGGTAACAACCTCAAGAAAAAGGCACTTGGAGTTTCCGATATGCAATTATGTAAACTAATTAACAGGTTAAGGAATTGAAGAGGTACCACTGATGGGGGGGGGGGGGGGGGGTACTTTGACAAATGAAATTTCAATTCTATAACATTTAAGCTACTTTCTTACAAGACCAAGAGGGCATGCATGATGCTGGCTTCATTAACATGACAGCTATTTTTAAACATTGCCAATGGAAGAAATGTTTTCGCTAGGTTTTGTTCAAGTAATATAACGCTCGTCATGCAGCACATCAAAAACAATTCACATGCAATTGGAGATGCTGGTTAGTCACATAGCTACAACAACAGGTTACAAGCTCACAGCAGACCACTGGACATCTGCCTGGGAAGCTTAGCCTATGCTGGGTTTTTTTGGTCTCCAGTTTAAAATAACCTCTTCCTCATTTGTTTAAAGGGAAATCGAAGGTGAGGTTCATAATCACGGCTCTAGCCCAGCTGCCTCTGTAGAGGCATCTTGGCATCCAAGTAAACGACCTTCCGAAATACCAGTGGGAAGAGGGTGCCAGGCAGAGGGATCTGAGGGGAGGAAGAGTGAAGAGGCACAGCTGTAGCAGCTGAGTGCAGGATAAACTGCTACTGATCTCTTTACACTCTTATCACAACCCTCATTAATCACTTCCAATCACTGCTCGCCCACCAACTAGGCTGCAAACCAGCACCAAGAACACATTTAATATATATTTTACATGCACTACTAAAGGAATAGTACACTGCATTATCTGCAAGAAATGCAACAAACATTGGGGAAACTAAAAGGTGTTTGCAGACCGTTTTGTGAAACATTTACAAAGCATTCGAATCAACACTACTACATTTCCAGTAGCCCAACATTTCACCAATGATAATCACACTATTGAAGACATCGGTCAGCGCTATGGAACAAATGCTGGTAGTCTGGAATAAGGTAAACTTTTGGATGGCTTGACATTTTGATGTCACTTTGCATTGCTTCCCCTCGACAATAATTAATATTTATATATGACAAATGACTCACATTAATATTTGCTCCAGTATACTGTTTAATTATCCTTATTTAACTTTAATATATTATAGGGTGCTGTGTAAGATACAAGCTGATTAACAAGACTTACCCACCATACATTTTATGGGAAATACCAATACAATGCTATGTGTGTTTATCTGGAAATACATATTTAATAAGGGGTTAAATCATTAGGATAATTCCAAATTACATTATGAATGTAATTAACAGTTTTTGAAATGACCACTGAATGGAATTAGACACTGCCTCCTAGTGGCTGTTTTGTAAGCCTAATAACATTGATTCCATCTGGTAAATTCAAATGTAATTACATTCATTACTTCTTCTGTACAGTATGCTTTTTTTGTTAACTATTTCAATATTTTGGAAGCATTACATTGTTTTGGCCACACTTTAAAATGTGTTCCTGTTTACGATTAAAGTCAATGCAGGTTTGTTATGAATGATTGTAAAATATGTCACTTCATATGTTACTATAGCTCAAGCAAAATTCAACAAAGAATTACAATCCTTTCTATATACATTATAGCTGTAACTGTTCAACAAACGAGACACGCTACCAGCTACAAGCACAGAGTTTGCTGACAATGTCTTTGTACTGATTTAAAAATGCAGGCCCACAACTCCAAGAAAGGGTTAATGTAGCTTTGGCCAGATATGGAAAATACCACAAGCATACATGAACTGGCTTCCTAAAAAAAACAGCAATGTTCAAAATGTTACCATTCAACTGCTTTATTGTTTACATCTTTAAGAGTGACAACATACGCACATTTATTTTAAATACGTATAAATTGTATGTTAACTTATTGAATTACATACAGCTTTGTAGTTTTCGATATGCTTAACAAAAAAAGTGACAATTTGAAAATGTGGCATTTCTAAATCTAACATGAAATACTGTACAGTAGTCTGGCTAAGAGAACACCCCTTAGGAAGCATGTGAAGTATTCTCTTAGCCAAAGTGTTCTAAGACAGAGCTGACCACCAAGGAATACAAATGTATCTATTTCTTATGTCAAGACGCACATGCATCAACGTATGAAATGAACAGAATAAGTAAGAGAAAAGCAATAGACCGACAAACTAAATGAACAAAGCACCTCTACATATGGCAAAAATGCAGCAGTGCCTCAAATAGTAATTATGAATAAGGGAATGTATTTTAGCATAATGGTTATTAACACAGCAGCCCTACACACGTGAAATGCAGAAGTAGCTGCATATTACTTCGATCAATTTTGAAAATGAATAAACAATTTGAATTTGAGTTTGATAATGATGGAGTTATCAGGTTACAAAAGAGTACTGTATCAGTTTTGAATAGTTTATCAACGAATCGCTATCGAAATGTGTTCTTTTAAGCAAAATTCCTGTTTCTTTAAGCGGAGCATTTCCAATGGGAAAATTCAGTTTCACCACAAGGGTGTTCCCTAAGCCAAAGTGTTCTGTTAGGAGGTGTTCCGATACGCGATGATGGCTGTACTACTATTATGGCTTCCAGTATGCTTTTGCATTATCATTTTATAGATAAATAAAATATCTTAATTATGTTCATATAGCTGTTTTATTATTAATTATGTCTCAATCATAAAATTCTAGGTGATGCAAAACTGTTTTTCTGAAATAAGTTTAAACTATTCAGACCAATTTACTATAATCCAGACCAACAATGTCAACAAAGTAATACAATAAAAAAATTCAAGAGATTGATTTAGGATCTTAATATGTTAATAACCTGTCGAATATAAACCAAACACATCTTTCAGCATTAAACCTTTAGTGCTATTAATAAACACTGGTATCGCTAGACTTGTTAATTTCAGATTTTATTTGAAGCCCATAAAGAGATTGAGATGGGTTTTCCTGTCTTCTAACAGTAAAATATTTTAAATGAGCATGCAGTGCTGCAACAGCACTCTGTAATCAAGAAGCCACGTTTCTGTATACTACTGTGGTCAGTGAAGGAACTGTATATAAAAAGATACTGCATTGTAATATTACAGTAAAGACGTTATAGGAGTATCTAAATGCAAAATGAAACACTATGGCTATAGTTACCGTACTACTTTAGAACCCAGTTTAAATAATAGCATGGTTGAGTGGTAAGGTTACTAGCATTAGGAGGCTGTGTGGTCCAGTGGTTAAAGAAATGGGCTTGTAACCAGGAGGTCCCCGGTTCAAATCCCACCTCAGCCACTGACTCACTGTGTGACCCTGAGCAAGTCACTAACCTCCTTGTGCTCCATCTTTCAGGTGAGACGTAATTGTAAGTGACTCTAAAGCTGATGCATAGTTCACACACCCTAGTAAGTCGCCTTGGATAAAGGTGTCGGCTAAACCAAAAAAATAATAATAATAATAATTCAAAGCTCGAACCTACAGCCTTCTATGGTACCTGAATTGTTGAAATATTGTCAAAAAACAAAAGTAAAAAACACTGCTGCAAAATGTTGGCATTTCTATGTGTTTGTTTTTGTTTATTGTTTATGCTTTGTGTGTAATAGTATTTTATATCATGTAATATGTGTATTTATTTATTGTGTTGTACTAAATTAAACCTTTTTGTTTACAAGGAAACTGTGGAGCAGACATAGACTTCAAGGGTAACTTTTAGATGCATGTGGGTCAATAAAACAGCAGAAAAACAGATTAATCCGTTTTAAATTGAATACAAGGGACAATAGTGTATGTTCTTAAGAGTTCCTTTGGAAAATCTGGCATGTACGCACACAAAGGCTACTTAAACAATTAAAAACATCACTGAAAGCGACACAGAGGTTTCCTCTGCTTTACAGGGCATACAATGTTTTTAGGAGTTATATTCAATCGTAACTTTCCATTTGTTTGACAGGATAAATTATGTTTTTCCCCATACTAGGCCCCAAACGCATATTTACATTTATAAACAACCGAATAACACCTGCTGGTCATTTTCTACGAGTGAGTAGCATTTTAATACCTCCTTCACTCATGGTTTGTAAAATGTAACTTATCATTTTTGAAAACTGTTTATGTGTACTCAACAGGGTATGAGAAGACTTTTAAAAGTATGTTATATGCACATAAACCATGCTATATTATCTGCAACTCAATGACAAACATTTAGACTACAAGTCTTTTTCAATTCCTGCAAAACATCTTCATTATATATAAGCAATGCATGAACAATATATATATATATATATATATATATATATATATATATATATATATATATATATATATATATATATATATTTTTGGAGCTACATTAAGCTACATTATTTTTTTCTAAATTATTAACTTTTAAAATGCCATGCAGGATGCTTAAATATAAATAGCGGTATCATTTTGACAGAAAAAGGTAACAGGGATCTGGCATTTAAGCACTGTTCCATTTTTTTCAATGAAATATATCCTTGTGATTGGATCATGCTACTATTTTTCCCTATATACCTTAAGAAATGGCAAGAAGTGGTTTCCTTCAGTAAAGCTGCAATATGCAGTGGTTTTACAAAATAAATTATTTCAAAAGTGCCTTTGTGTAAAATACAGTCAAGTACAGTCGCTTTTCTAACCACAGCAAACAGGAAAAGCAAACTTGAATTCCTTGTCTTACGTCATTTAAAGTTATAAAAAAAAAAAAACACCGTTCCAGATTTTTAATTAAGCAAAAATGTTCTAGTAAATAAGATATAAAAACATGCTGCATATGCATAATGAATACAGTGATTTCTTGTTGCGATGATGGAAAAATTTAATTAGGCATGGGAGAAAGGGAACTATTTATAGCTTAATTCTTAATGATCTGTCTCTGCTAAATATGTATCGACTTGTTAATAAATATATGGCTCTAAACTGATTAAAGACACAACTATAAACTGTACTTGTACTGTACTTTCCTCTCAAGTACAGTACCACAGAGAAAGTGCTCACTGTAGCAACAGAAACTAACTAAAAAATCTTGATTCTGCTGTAGCAAGTCTGTCCCTCAAAAGTAGCAATTGTTTACAGCACTCACAGCTGCTTTGTAAAGCCTCAAAAGTGCCCCGTGAGTTTATTTTTTTTCTCAGGCACCAATTTATCTACATCTTATGTTTCTGTTCATTTTTTTAGCCCTTTTCACACTGGCACTCCTACCTGGGTCCGGACCTGGTCCTAGCTACCCGGGTCACAATCCCGTGTAGTGTGATACCCAGGATTTGGGTCAACACACTTTGACCCAGGTTGAGCGACACAAAATGCATGACGACCGTTCATAATCCAACAAAATAACAAACAGCCACGCCTGCATGAAGGTTTCACTTCCACAAGGAAAATTTCTGTTTATTCTGTTTAGCCATCCTTTTGCTGATTGAGACACAGCATGAGCCAGATTGCCGCAGGGATGAAGAAACATTTGCTCTAATCAACATTTGGGCCGACGGTTCAATCCAGAGAAGCTTGGATGGAAGCGTCCGGAACAAGCTGCTTCCGGGGCATTGATACACGTATTGTGTACTTGTGTCTGTCACCCAGGTCAACTCTACTTTATCAAAAGCAGTGTGAAATCACGTAGCTGACCTGCAGGACACCAGGTCCTGACCCGCGTCTTTTGTTGTTGTTTTTGCTAGTGAAGATTTTTTAGTCTCATGTTGTTTTCATCAATTCCTAAAACACCAGTCTAGAAATACACAGGCCGTATTCTAATTAAATACACTTTTAAAAGAAAAGTAACCACAACAACAGGGTTTTTCTTTGGGTTTTTTTTTTCAGAAAATGTACATTTTCTAGTTTACAATATTTTTTTTCTCTAAATTTGCAGACATTTACTGTAAAATAACAATCTTTTACCATTACAACTGTTTTAACCCTCATAGTGCAATTTGTTTAGAGAAGAAAAAAAAGCCCCTATTAAAGTTACCAAACAAAAAAAAATGAACAACAAACGTTTAATTTAGGGGCTTGTAAATTGACTCCCGTTTTATATTAATTTTAGAATTATAATCAGCGTTTTTTTCCTTTCAAAAAAAAAAAAAAAAAATATGTAATACTAATTTTGAATAAATAGCTTTCAGAATCTAGCCCTATATGTGAAAACGATTGACTTTATGGTTAGTTTAGTATATAGTGTCTCTTTCTGCTAGAATTGTCCTTAAACTGGAGGCAAAGTAAAAAGAAACACAGAAAGTGGAGAACCACGTACCTGCAGTGAGTTGAGAAGCACAAAGATGTAAGCCATTACTATAGAGAAGGGTACCAGTACTCCACACAGCCACGTAAGCCCCAGGATGGGTAAGAGCACTAACACAGCTTTCACAGCAGCCCTGGACAACAATAAATCACTGAATCAGGGCTAGATATTGGGCATAAAACACAGGGACCATTATTTCCAGAATACAATACTACTGAAAGTAGCTTGTTGTACTGTACTTTAGGTCTCTGTTGAGGTAGAGTATCTTGTTGCATTAACCTCCAGCCTCACCCCTCACCATTCTGCTTTCTAACCCCTGCGATGAACGCTTTGTTCTCCACTCTGAAACAGTAGCTTGTGTTGATATCTGTGCACATTCTTATTTTTGAAATCCATTTAAGCTCAAATTAAAACTAAAATGTAAGTTCAGTTATTTACACATAAAAATTGGTACTATTCAAACTTGGAGTTACCCTGTCCTATACATTCTCGGGACAATAGCCAGTGCTGAATCAGAAATGAACATCTGTTACTGATCTACCTAAGATCTGATCATTTTGAATCCCTTTTCAGGCATTCCTTTTTAACAGCAGGCTGATTCTTAGGGGATCAGCCAATAAAGAGAAGCGGATTCACAGATAACACACAAGTATTGCATATTGGGGTTTACAACAAGTGATTTCCAATGTAAAAGTTAAAAAGAGTACTGATTGATACATAATTTGTATAAAATACTTTAATAATAATGTATTAGTATTAGTGCATCTTTTCGTAGCAAGTTACTCATATATCAGATGGTTCACATACAACAGACACTGGAGGTATATATATATTTTTTTTATAGGTTTTGAGTTTTTAGGGCATCAATGGTTTCTGTGATTATATTAGTAAATGGTGCCCCCTAGTGGCATGCTTCAGTTTCACTTTGGATTTACCGGATCTGATCATAAGCTTGCTCAATAGGACTGCTGTTCAAAGCAAGCATTATTGCCCTCCGCTTAGCAGTGGATAAGGTGATCAATACCACCCGTGTGAGGACCAGTATATTCACCTGCAAAACAAAAGTACATTCACAGTGAACATTTACATTCCTAAATACTACTGCCAAATTGACATATGGGAGTTTTTCAACATCACATAACTTGCAGATACTTAAATTCCAACAACAGTTTCTACAAATTATGCACAAACTACAGCTACTTATTACAGTGTGAAGACAAGTAGCAAACGGTGCGCTACACACACGATATAAGTCATTGTTTTGAAGGACACAGAGGAAAGTACAGTGGTGTTTGCTGGTATTGTAAGAACAAAGATTTTTTAAAAGTGTTGGTTCAGATTTGTGGCACTCTTACCATGATAATACAGATAACAGGGCCTGCAAAACCCCAAATGACTCCGTTTTTGACACTCAGCCAGCAATGCCCATCTGCAGAATATTTCTCCGAAGTTGCAGCCAGGGTGATGCTGACTATTAGAACAGGGAGACCTGTAATTCAAGTATAATTAAACCATTACTCTTGGCAAAGCATTAAGACAAGCTAATACACTTTACCAAAGCTTATTTCACTTGCATAAAAACAAGACGTTTGTGTGCGAGCAACATGCTCATTATAAAACGATGAAATACAGATGAAAGTGCAGTAAAACTGCAGGCTGTTCTTACCCCAGCCGATCAGGTAATAATACTTCATGCGCCTCTCCTCGCTCAGATTCACAGTCACCACCTTGCTCCACAGCAGGAGCCCCTCCACCAGCATCCAGGTGAACGCTGCCATGAAGAACAGGTGCAGCAGGGCAGCCACCGCAGTGCAGGCAACCTGCACACCACACACCCAGCACAGTTAGGTACCAGAGTCAAACAGCATTCACAAAACTGCTTTATGCGTTCCTTTTCAGCTTAATAAATACATATATTTTGAAAAGAATAAATAATAATTGTGTCTTGTAGGTGCAAATGTAATGGACATATTGAAATCTAGTAGTTCATTATTAATATTATATATTAAACCCCAAAAACCGACAAATTGGAAAATAGCCATATTTAATTCTGAAACTTATTGGTATGTTGTTCCCAGACCATTTTTACAATGCATCATTTATTGTGAAATTTAGTAAAAAAAAATATATTAAATAAAACTGATTGCATTATGATTTTTATTATCCTCCACTATGAATGAAAGATTATATTGTATAATTATAAGATTATATATATATATATATATATATATATATATATTATATATATATATATATTGGACTAAATGCTCTGTACTTGGGCTCTTAGACTTGTGAGAGAGGAAGTCTGTATTTACATGAGTAAAGAGGGTTATTTGGAGGAAAGAAAACCCCATGTTATGTACAACCATGTCCATATTGGAGCATTTTCAACATGAATATAAACCTAGCTCTCATTCATAGTGGAGGATAATAAAAATTAATGCAATCAGTATTATTATCCTTTTTTAACCAATAACTTATATATATATATCCCCATGAAAACAACAGAGTACACCTCATGGAAATAACCTGGCGAGAAAAGTTTAATTAATAATCAGGGTATTGATTAAAAAGACCTTATTGCTTGTGGCCGACCCGCTGCTCAGAAGCACTACCTGTGCAGCAATCAGAGCTAAGAACAGATTCTTGTGAATGGAAGTCCGATCAGATTTTGGAATGCTACAGACAAGACAAACACAAAATGAGGATTAGATTAGCTCTTTAGCACATTTAGAACAAAGTAGGGTTTTTTTTCTGATTATTACAGTAGGGCCGATGGTCTTACATGGTAACTACCATGTAATTACATGGAAGTTACCAAAACAAAATCTTGTTATCTGAGGTATTTGCATGGTAACTCCATGGCACAGGCGGGTAATTATACAACTATTCCAGCAGTAGTTACAGTACCAGGAAATGTGTGTAGTTACCTAGTTATTACCATGGTATTACATGCTTGCGTATTGTAAAGTTCTACTCAAAAATCTTCTAATTAAACGTACACAGATAAGGAACACTGAATAACTGTCCAAGTAAACCAATTAAAGAAATGTGACAATACACTGTTCTGAAGTTATTCTTAAATAACTGTTTACAGCAATAAAAAATTGTTTCTTCATGTACCCCTCAACCCCCAGTTCCAGCATAGTGCACTAGACTATGCCTGGATAAGTGTTATCTAAAAAGATACCCAGGAAAGCACTTACTCAAGCACTGTGAAGAGCATCAAGGTCATCACTAACGCACAGAGGGAGGCTCCAGACCCAATGAAAGTCAGCTTAGTCAAAATACTCTCCTCTTCTGGGCTCCACTGCAAACCCCAGCAACAAAACAAAACAGCAAGTGGAAAAATGTACTAAATCGCTAATCGTAATCTTTTTCAATTCAATATTAGTACTAATATTAGAACGTGGTGTGATCTGAAGAGGGGATATTCAGAAGTGGGAGTTTTTGCTGAAAAGAATATGTCTATATTTGTTTTAGATTCTCTTTAAAAACAATGTACTACATGAAAATTGTAATCAACTCTGTAGTAAACAAAATGGATAGAAAGGGATGAGAACAGTTCATCCTTTTTAACCTAAACACTAAAGAAAAGTTTCACTCGCTATCTGAGGAGCACCAAATAGATCACACTGATCGACAACTGGGATGAGACGGAGGCCTTTCGCTGGAAACCAATTAATACATTAAAACACTAACAATGTATTCAAAACCTTTTTTAAAGTTTAGGAGCTATCATCTCACAACGCCTATACTAGACGTACCTTTACTTCTATAAATTTCATCAACACTGCAAAATTTGTTGTGTGGTTGCAAAAGCAGGAAGTAACCTGTGACCCCAAGCGCATCACCTGACACCCTTCACTTGACCATCCTTCTTGATGTCCATTCCTAAAACAATTTAAAATCACAACTTCATTCACTGAAGAGACATAGCAGAACATGCATTAACATACAAAAGTGAAGTACATTTTTAACCTAGTTTTAAACTTCTTATTTTTTCCCCTCGCATTCTTCACATATACAGAATGATGTATTCATATGAATTCCCATTTCATTAGGGGCTTTGAAAAGGCTATTTAAAAGTTTGAACATTGTTCCCCTCTGTACACATTGTTACATTTTTGTATCTATTATATCTGAACATATAGATAGACATACAGATAGATAGATAGATAGATAGATAGATAGATAGATAGATAGATAGATAGAGTCCTATATAAATTGAAGAGTACATTACTTACTTCAAGCTAAAATTCCAAAACACACAAACTGCAAAAGGAAACTGAGTATATCCCACCTAAAAAAAAAAAAAAAAAAAAAAGAGAAAGACAGATGTTAAATAGAGACTAATCTATCGAGTACAACCACTTAGGGGCTGTCTAAAAGTGTAATTGTTGTAGACTGCATTTCTTACCAGTTCTGCATGTGATAATGTGTAATGAACAGCTACCGGAATATCCCTTCTTGTACTGGGATCCCGCACTGTCGATGATATAACAGCGGTTGTGAGTCTACCTGCCTGTGAACTGGAAATATAAGTTTAGATTCAGTGCTAAGGTGGAATCCTATCACCCTAATGGTGATTCATTTGCTCATTCTAGAAAGCAATGTCAGTCTGTAACCTCAAACACTCACACAAAAAAAAATCATAGGTCCAAATAAATAATCCTTCACATTCGTTCAGGTAATTGCATAAATCTCCATCAACGTTTACCCCCCCGGCTAAAAACCTAATTGTACTGAGTTGTTACCGTATTTCATTTTAAACTAAGTGTGATATTTTAAAACCTAATCTATGTAAATTCATGTTCCCCTCCATAGTCTGTAAATTAATGTATGGTATGTTTGAGAAAGTTAGCAGTTTTCAAACAAATATGAACTGGGGATGAAAAAGTGAGAAGTGAGGTTGCGATTCTGACATTAGTCAAAAGAGGAAGTAATGTTTACCTGCTGTCTGTCTTTTGCTGATGCAAGACAGGTTCTTGGTACAGATTTGCTTGAAGGTCCACAAGGTGACTGTAGTATACATGTATAAATGTAAGTTCTCTGTATCCTAGCAAATACAGTATGGAAACAGAAAACAGAGCACTCATGAAAACAATTCTTTCATACAGAAATACATCACCACAGCCAGCCTAATGACTTGCAGCTTTCCTTGGGATGCTTCTTAAAGTAAAAATCAATAGAATGTGAAATAATAATAGTCATATAGTCAACGAAATAATAAAGCCCACTGGGTGTTGTCCTGTATTGTCATCTATGCCTACATACTGTATAATAATAATGTAAAATGAAACAAAAAAAAAAAAGTTAGTTTGTTGATTTAATAAAATAGGAATATGAATGATAAACTCATACACTGTGGTGCTTGTGTACAGCATTTCTGAGAATTCGTATTTAAAAGAAATAAAAGATTTCCTGTATACAATGCAGTTCCTTACCCATCGCATGTAACCTTGACACCTCAGTATCTGGGATCTGTATTTCATCTTGATTACCAGAGTGACTGCCGAGGGTCCCGGGTTTAAACACACAGCCACAACTCAAGTGGGACAACGTCCGGGGCTCTATGTGCAAGTCTGGGAATTTCAAAATAATAAATGTTCCAATATAAAGCATGTATCCACGTACAATTTTAATAATTTTCATTTTCTGCTCAATGTGTCATATATATCCAATGGTTGTATCAATGCATTGCTGCCCCTACATTTGCTTTATTATACATTGTTGTTGCCTATTTGTTATTATTATTATTATTTATTTCTTAGCAGACGCCCTTATCCAGGGCGACTTACAATTGTACAAGATATCACATTATACATTATTTCACATTATACAGATATCACATTATTTTTACATACAATTACCCATTTATACAGTTGGGTTTTTACTGGAGCAATCTAGGTAAAGTACCTTGCTCAAGGGTACAACAGCAGTGTCCCCCACTGGGAATTGAACCCACAACCCTCCGGTCAAGAGTCCAGAGCCCTAACCACTACTCCACACTGCTGCCCAGTGTGTAAGGTTACTTTGCTTTTGTTTTTTTTTGTTTGTTTGTTTTCTACCTCACTGTTGATCCCAATGTATGCATAGGATCACTATATAAAACAAATACTAATTAATGCCAGCAGGTGTCAGTACAAACTAGGCAATTCTCAATGACTGATACACATATACAGTTAAATAGTCAAACCTGCTCAAGACCACTCAAGAACTGCTTCTCTTACATTAAGAGTCATGGCTTATTTCCTTTGCATCTAAAGTAATGGCCAACTAGTTAAAAAAGAAAGAAGAAATACATGATACCTATGTTCTTAGTTGACAGGGTGAAGCTCATTCCCGCCATCGACAGTGTATCAGCCATCAATACAGCCAAGCTATCTATGTTTTTAATCACTGCAAATGGTCCCGGAATCACCTGAATAAAGAAAATTTTTAACTTTAACAAAAAGTTTTGAGTAATGAAATACATAAAAATATGGCCAAAAGTTTTGCAGCACCTAGAATTTTAGGACCGAGACATAATAAAAACAATATACATGAACATAATTTTGATCTTTTATTTAACATCATTTAATCAAAGAAACTACAAAAAATATATCGTAAAAGTCTACCGGAAGCCATAATAGTAGTACAGTATTTCATGTTCGATTTCAAAATGTCACATTATTATATTTGACAGTTTTTCGTTAAGATTATGGAAAACTACAAAGCAGTATGTAATTCAATATGTTAACGTAACATTATTCAGCAGGTTTCATTCGACTTTATAAAGCAAAATTAGTTAATTCTGTAGGGTGATGCAAAACGTTTGACCATAACTGTAAAAACAATTTATTAAGCACAAAGCATTAAACTATTATCAAAACCTACCACCTGCTCGGTCAGCTCCAGCCACTGTGCAGAGAGTCCTGTATCAATGATTTTACTGGCTAACTTGAACCAGTTGGTGGCCAAAGATACAAAGGCTTCTGAGGCATTTTCCATCTCCACAACACCAAGCTCTACCACAGTCCCCATAAACTGAGTAAGGTAGAGGAGGTCAGCAGAGGTAAGGATGTCTGGGTTCTCATCCAACACTTTCAACATCACTCCAGTGAGACTGTTCACTCTGGAGAGGTTTCGTTGGATCCCTGTGGTGTTTATCTGAAGCTCATCCATCACCTGATGAACACACAAAGCACAACTGAGAAATCTTGAAGGTTGAACCTTCAGTTATGATTAATACAGAATAAAGTTACAGACTTACGGCGCTGACTAGAGGTTCTCTGCTCACAGTAAAAAAAAATGAAGTCTGTGGTATTAAAGAAAATCGTTGCAGATGTTCATATACATCTAAAAAAAAAAAAAAAAATGGTGTTTTAAAAAGTTACTGGTACTGGCACATACACAGGAAAAAAAATTAAGAGACTAAATCAGTCTGCATGTTACTATGAGAATGTACCTTTGTCATACTGACAGAGGGCTCTCTTTGGCTTGGAACAGATTTCCAAACCCCAGCTTCCAGTTACAGGGTCAATGGTCACACATTCTCCAGTATTTGGCATGTAGTTGACATTTAATGAGAAGTTATGGTATGATATCGACCCTCCATCTATCCAATCAAATGGCATTTGGCCAACAGTTTGGCTTCTGTTATCTTTAGAAGTAAAGAGAATGATGACTTGTTACTTTATATTTCCATTATTAAATTAAGAAAACACCTAGGTTCATGAATGTTACTGAGCATCTCTCATTTAAGGCAATGTTCTTAGCTGAGATGTTACATCAACACATCAAGATCATGAACTCAGTAAGTTACTTACAGCAACAGTAAAATGAGCACTCTGGGATTCAAGTTCTGAATCAAGGGTCTTAAATAAATCTAGTTTGTCTATCATGGCAAACAGCATGCACAAGTTGTGTATTCCTATTGTGTTTTTTTTTTGGCCTAATTTTAAAACATTATTTTCTATCTGTACTTAAAATGTAGGCTCATTTTACAAAGTAGCGATTGAGGCTCTCTAACACATTTGTTTCATTGAGCAGGTTTAACTTAACCTAAATCAGCTCAAACGTTCACCTTGACACTGGGAAAATACCCAATGTATCTTCACAGAAGGCTCGAGTTGAAGTACTGAGAAGTTCCATGTAAAAAATAATCCCTCTGAAATCACTGAACAGTCCCTCGCCATGGACTGAATTGTACTGGAGTTCAACACCCGGTCCCACATGTGCAGTTGTGTGATGTTTCCAGTGAAAGACTCTTCCTTCTTAAAGGAGCCGCCAAAAGTGTCCTGCTCCTGACCGATAATGAAAACACCATCCCGGCCAATGTCATCAGACAGGAAGAGCTTGTCCCCAGAACCGATGATAGATCCATCCATGGAGATAGCCCACCTGCCATCATCCCGGGTCCAGCTAACACACACAAAGTGCCAAAGACCATCATTATCCCCAGCAACTGAATAAGGGCTGTGTATACCATGTACAAGCAAAGCCAGCTGGATAGGCTCCCCATGGACTATGTTAGCACGAAGCTGGAACTCATTAATAAATGACTGAATGGAATAAGAGAACACAGTGGACACTCCCAAGCAACTTGGATCAAACTGAATGTAAGCACAGACAGTCACAGACTGCATGTTAGGGAACTGCTGCATGATCCTGGCATGCTTCTGGTCAGTCCTAGCAGAGAACTCCAGAACACCTTAATATAGGAAGAAGAGACAAACACATAGCAAAACATTAAAGAGCAAGAAGTGTCAAATTTAAAAAAAAAAAAAAAAATTATGTTCTCTTTTCATGACTTTTGCAATCAATCCAATCTTTTTGCAATTACCCACATACTGCATTTTTTTAAATTATTATTTTAGTTGCCAGACATATGTAATATACACTAGATCAGCCAAAATGTCTGCATGGTTGCCAGCAAAATCAAAAGGAAATTGGATCCAAAGTGACAGATCACTAGATGGCAGGCTCTAGAAGGATCTAGCCTCTAGAACTGCAGGGCTGCTTCTGAACTCAGAGGTACCACAAATAAATAAATACAACATTTTTTAAAAAAGGAAAATTATATTTGAAGTTACTTACCATGAAATACAGTAACAAAGTGCAGTTGTGCACACTGATATACCAAAAAAATACAACACTTAACTCACCATTTAAATGATCCATTGCCTTCCTTCCTATCCAGAGTGTATCCGTTATGTTGAGAGACTGTAAAAAGTGGCTCAACTCCCTAGTTTCCTGCATGGATGCCACCGTGGTAAGGAATCCAGACTTTTGGTGACAGGCCCATGTTGCTTCCTTCCACTGAAGCGGACCAGGCACGTACTCATAGTAGGAATCATTGTATGCAAAGTGATGTCTGTTGTCAAATGTCAACTGCAAATCTGTCGAAATATAATTGTCATATTGATCGTCCAACACAACATACTTTTTTGTTTTGCACTGATTCATAACATTTGTGACATATGATTGACAGTTTTGTTGGTATTTATCACATGGCATTCACTAGTGATAATGTAAATGATTTTATTTGCATAGTTCCTAAACATTAACGTTTCCTATGTATTGGTCTGCGCTCACTACAGTATTTATAAACACATTACTATGACTAATGAATACTGTTTTTCTAAACAATTTAAAACTGGAACTGAGGTTTAAATATAATGATAAATCCTACCTTCACTAGCACAGTGATGAAACAAAACCTGTAAAAACAAACAAACATTAACGTATTTAAAAATGTGAGTGTGTGATACTACAAATCAGCCATACATGATTATTTGATTAATATAAATCCGAAATACTTACAAACAAACTTGTGTAGATACATTTAAACCATTGCATTTTCCTGTAAAACGAGAGGCTTGTTTTAATTGGGTTTGTTAACGCAGATGAAATGATAAAATAATACTGAAATACATTTTTAAAAAAATACACACATACATAAATACATACAGATAATAATAAAAAAAATAATATAAAGAAACACGCACTTCATAATGCAACCAAAAGTGCTGCACTTTTACATCTGTTATTCAAAGTAATTCATACATCAATCAAGAAAAAACATGTCGTTCGTTAATTTATTAACATAACTATTTATAACAACTTACTTATAAATATATAGCACCTGCATAAAAGCGAGACGCTGATGTTTCCACCTACCCGCGTTGTTTATATTTTAAAAGCAGCCCAACAGACCAGTTAAGGAAAGTTGTATTTGTATTACATTTATTTTTTTAAATTAAGATTTAATTTATATAATAACAGCTCCATTTCGATAACGCCGTCAGTTTCTTCCATCATCCTGTTTCTGCATTGCATTAGCAGTATTCCCGTGCAGCACTTGCTCCAGCGTTGCTGAGATTAGCCAGAACACGTTCAGATGGTTGGTTTTTCTGTAACTGCAGTGACCTCCTAAATGACATCAGTGGCTGAGAATTAAATTGCTGTCAACTATGGACCAGGCTGCAAGTCTGTGACTGACAGCACATGCAACTGGAAAACATCCCAAAAAGCACAAGTGTACAGAATGGAAAAGTCCGCTCTACCTCTCGTGGCAAGTGTTCCGCTCTATAAACTTTGCATGAACGTTTTATTATACTTGTATTAGGCATTGGGCTATCCTTTCAGCAACTGCACGTGGTCCGTCAGTTATGTCTCCACCTCCCTAGCTGCCTTCACAACACTACTGAAGTCATATAATTACAATGGCTTTATAACAACATATTTGCAGTAGAAAAACACTAGTAGTTCGTATTGTTTACAGCTGGCCCCCTTTAGAATTCAGTAACCATGGCAATGTACATTAAAGTGTTACTCAACAGGGTGTGGCGTTTAAAACACTCCTTTACTTCCCCTAGCTCTGCTTTGCTGTATGTATTTCTGAAATATCTTTTTCAGAATAATTGCAATTGTTTTCAGATTTCTATTAACATCTCTTGTCACCCAAGTGGAAATTCCTGTTAAATGCATTAGAAATTATGAATTGGTTTCTAATGGTCTCAATTGGTCTTTGTTGGTATGAACGGGTTTATACTGCTCACCAGTACACCTCTGCTGGTATTCTGATGGTTACCATTAGAATCTTACCTCCCCTTTAGAAACCGTTGGAATAATGTGGTCTCAACTGGTTTTAAATGGTCTGAATTAGAAGCTATTGGTCTGGACTACTTCTGCTGGGTATGAGCTAGTAATATAAATAATGATATTTAATCACTTTTGACCAGTTATCTTTTTCGATTCACATTGGTTATGCATTGGGTCTTCTCGCCAAAATGTTATTTGAGCTTACTTTTGTCGTTATGGTCAGGGACCAAACCAGAACGTACACCTGACTTCACCTGCAGTCACCAGATCCCAATCCAATTATGCATCTTCAGAGTCTATAGGTGTCCTGGTTAAGTTTAAATAAAATAAATTAAACAAAACCAGACCAGCTGCAGTTCACTGGAAGAGGGACAAAGAACAAAGTATTGTTTCTGATAAAGTGTCCACGCACTGTTGGTATAGTCCCAGAGGCGCCAACTGCAGTAGAACTGTTAAATTAATGTGGGCATGCCAAAAAAACATGTCATAGTTATGATACAAACCAACTACCTGACTTACTGCAGCATCTAAAAGCATAATTAGTCCAAAAGCAACACTGTAAGACTAGTTGCATCCTACTAAGCTATGGGATATGTTAAAAAACAAAGTACAAGATTTCTTTAAGTAACATTTTTTATTAAATATGTATGTCCATTCAGGCAGGATATTTCAAACCATGCATGATTATATAAGGTACATAAAAAAAAACATTGTTCTGTACAACATTAAATGAATACAGCACTACATAGTGTCTTGTGTGTTTTGCATACAAATGAAAAAGTACAGTATATATTGTTATAACATTCCATACATTTAACAAAACTTTTCCACAAATAGTTTGTATAGTAAATTAAATAATTTAAAATAACATCTAACTAGATTTATTTCTCTAAGTTTACTCCTTTTTTGAATCCCACACAAATCATATCTTGAAAAGGCACATTTGTACTATATTTAATACAATTGTGTAATAAACCGGATGTACCGTCAGATTCATGAAAACTAACACACACCAAAAACATTGCATACACTGTGAAGTGTCTAGATACAACCTTTTTTTTTAAATTTGAAGAAAAGTTACAGAATTTAACTGGGGCTTTGTACAAGACTAGGCATTTAGTTATCAAACAATTCGTTTTTCATTTTTTACATAACAAATACAGCATTAATAGAATTTTAGCCCACTTTAAGTTCTCAACATTACTCATTAAAAAAGGGTTTACCAACATGAAGTCTATCTCGAAGAACCAATTCTATTCATCAGATGCTTTCAAATATGATGTGGTTAGACTTTCAGCCCAACTGAAAATGTACCTCATACTTTTACCTCTGACTATACTTCAGATTTTTGCAATAGGTGTTATCATGCATATTATTGTGTGTGAAAACAAATCCGATATAAAACAAAAGTAAAATATAAATATTTTAAAAGCGGATGTCATAAAATAGTGACATTACAAGGGGCAACACTTGTTGCAATGGGTAGGATTTTATGTATTATGAAAAGGCAGCAGGCTTGTCAATGGTACCCTGAGGCAGATCTGCCTTGTAGACAAAATCCCTTTACAAAAAATGGTTTGTGTTTTCCATAAAATACAGATGATAGTTTAAACAGTAAATAACCTTTTATACATAAGTATTAAATGTTTATTAAATGTAGATTTACTGCCTTCGTGTTTAAACCCACTGAATCCCACTGGGTGAAAAACATGCTAAGTTTGTGTGAGGTGTGTACGTATATTCAGTCCTGTGAATTCCTTCTTTTCGCCAAGTGTTTGATAAAAGTGAACTATTATTTCCCCTGAAACTCCCTTCAGCTTTTCCCATATTATCCTGTGTGTTGGAAAGATCTTTCTTTTCTCCTTGCACTTGATCATAAGCTGCTGTTAATGAGTTTACTGCCGACTCCAAATCATTTCTTGCAGAGCTACTTTTCATACAAGGTATCTGAAGTCTTGTAGTTGAGTTGTGCACTGCAGTGCTTGGGAAGGAACCGATTGAACTGATGCATTCCTCAATACTCTTCGCTGATGAACAGATTCCATCTGTGCATGTCCTGAGACTGAAACTGTTTCCTTGACCTTAAGAAAAAAATAATGCATTTATTGATTTTTTTTTTTTGAGGGAGATGAGGGAGTCCCTGCTAGAACTGAGTATGAACTGAACAGGATTCTATAGCCATGCTGTGCGTTGTTCCATTTTAGCACTGAGCCCCTAAATGTTTTCTTTTCATAGAATAAATAAGAAGGGTAAAGCCTGAGTGGTCAGGTCATCAGATCCTAGTCATCAAACTAAAATACTTCGGCATGCCGAAAACCAAGTGCAATAACCATGAGATTAAAATGTTAAAATGTTTACCTCTTAAAGCACTGATGACAATAGGCTGGATCTGCCTGATGCTCTCAATAAATTTGATAAATTCAACAGCAATAGTTTTCACTGTCTTCAGATGCTCAGAATGACCATCCTCGTGTCCCTCTAAAGATCCAATGCTTCTCTGTAACATACAAAGCACAGACAGAAAAACAATATATAAAATAATATTTTGGAACTGCTGTTCTGTAGCAGCAGGATAATGTAAATAATGCAGTTATCAAATACAGTGAGGTGATCCTGGGGATCACCTGAAGGGTTTTAATATACTAAACAAAAAGTCATTTTTGATTATTAAAATTAGTAGAAATGTAGTGTAAAAAAATAAAAATACAAAAAAAAAATGACCGAGTATTACATTTTAGCTCTGCAAGAGCTTAAAACAAGACCTAAACAAGCCCTACTCTTTATTGTATTTTGGTTAGCTGTGTCAAAATCAGAACAGACTTAAGCGCGTGCTGAGATAAACATGCTTTATGAATAAGCAACTCAAAATAACCACAGGATTTAAGCTACATTTTAAGACACGTCTAAGAGATAAACATGCTTTATTCCGATTCTAAAATATCAGTGTTTCTTAGTAATCTTTTATAAGGAGCCTATAAACTGAAGTGCATAGCTGCCTTTACAGTATAGATACTGCGTTGAACAATACAAAGCTCAGAAAAGCAATCCATTGCTATTCTGTGGATGTATTCCATGTTCTTATTTTAATTGGGCAGCTTGGACAGTTGTTTTGTTATGGTAAAAAAAGATAAGTCACGTAAAAGGTTATTCATTGTATTGGATCTGTCAGGGTTCATAAATCACACTATTATAAACAGCACCATTAAATTCCTTAGGCAACCAAATAAACCCTTTAAACGCAGATTGAAATGCAAATTGTTTAAACACCTACTTTGATTTGCATCAGAAAAATATATAAAGAATCCATGTATCGCAAAACATTCAAATGAATGAACTGATCAGTAAAACACAGTAATTCTGCTAACAGAATATTCTTGACTTAGAATATTGCTTAAGTATTTATATGAAAATGTTATTCATCTACTGTTTTTCAATCTAGTATTTAACAACAATAACCAAGAAATACAGGAAAAATAGATAGACTGTGTGTAAATCCAAAATTACAGCTTAGGATTTTTGTACAGCACATACTGAATTTTAAGACACAATTTTCATGCCTGCTAAAACAGAACTGATTTCTTCCTAAAATACATTTCTTTTGGTTGTGACCAATTTCTTACATTAAAAGTAAACATGTTGCGCTGTATAAAAAACAAATCTTTAAAAAACGTTGGTATGCAAACTGTGTTCTTATTACAAACACAGATTCAAGCTGGAAACCCTACATGTGAAACGGTAGAATCCATTATGCACAGTAATGAAAGGACCACCCTATTTTATTGCAGACCAGTCTTTTGTTTGACCACAGTGAGACAAAACAAGAGGCACATTCCCCTTTGTCTTTGGCTCCTAATGTGGAAGTGTTTAATATTAACAAAAGAAAATTAATTTGGTCAGAGCAGATAACGCCAGCATCCTAGCTTAGTAAAAGTGATAACTCTTTGGATAACATGTTCATTCCTTTAAAAAAAAGGAACACATAATGCAATAAAGCTTCAAATATTTACTCTTTTTTGTTATTTTCAGAACAGTTGCAGCATTTTGCAGCAATTCTAGGCCTTTAATTCACTTACAAATTAAATGGAGTTTGGTGGTGTCAACTCAAGTCAATTTGTTAATTATTGCCAGTTGCCTGCATGTCATATTGTAGTACCTGGCTGGATTTAAGATTCTAATGTTGACAACCCATGCAAGGTAAGTGCAATTGAACCACTGTTAAATATTTTATGAGTGCCTATCATCATATAAATTATACTTCGAAACATTAAATCAGCATCTAGGCAGCCTATACTATCTTGTTGTTCTTACCTGTTTACAGTGCATGATATAGTTCTGGATGGATGTTGCTAAAACTGAAATGTTCTTCTTCAACTCCTGCAAAAGCTGAATATTTACAAGTAGAATTATTAGATCAGTGGGGGATCTGTACAATCAACAAGACATTCTCATTCTCTGAAAATTACTTTTGTTACCCACGAGAACTAAAAATCTAAATATTTCTATTACTTTGTCTTTGTAAATTGTTAGCATGATAATAATTATATAAAAAGTACAAGATTACAACATAACTTGAACAATCTTTTATGTATTATACTATCTAGAAAACAAAATATCTAAAATTATGTTTCTTTTGTTCTGCAAATGTCATCTTCAAGTTGGAATTCAATCCAAACCCAATCTCAGCTTTTTAGTTTGTATACTGAGTTGTGAAAACATCAAAGTTTGCTCAAATCCAATAGCTGTTCTTTTTTGTTAAATACCTCTCAGTGTCTCTCATGTTTTTTGCCAGGAGGGAAAGGTCAATGTCGCCAAGCAACACAGAAAATGCTCGAAGGTCAGCCCCACTACCTGCTGCTAACATGAAGATGAAGATGCAGTTCCTCCTTCCACACAAGCAGCTGGTAGCAGAGCACAAACCACCTTCCTCTTTTGTATCTTTAATTAAACTCGTAAAGATTGGCTTTAAAGAGGGATACGGTTTCCACGAAAATAGTTTCATTACAGGTAAACAGGCAACACATACAGTATTGCTTTTCAAGGTAAAAACTACATTTTTCTCTACATTAGGAATAATTAAGAACAAACAAAAAAATCCTAATAACTTAAGGATTGCATCTTTTGCTATATCAGATCCAAACCAAAATGGTTTAACAGCTGATAATTTATGGCTGATCCTACGGCTTTAATTCTTACAAAATATGAATTGATTTCCATACATCAGATTGAGGGAATGTGACTTGAACTTCTCTTTGCATCTCCTTTGCCTGGTGCAGTCCATCATCTAGAAGACTAGTCAATCCTTTGCATGCTCCTTCGTAAAGTGGAACAGCAAAGCAGTTCTGAAATGACAGATTAATACATATTAAACTACTGCTGTAAAAAAAAGCAAAAAGAAATACATAAAGACTTTGCATTAAAGACATAATTTTTACCTTGTAAGTTCTTGCACCTTCGCTTCTGTGTTCTGCAGTGTGGAGTTCTGTCCCAGTTACAAGTGCAAGTTGACCAATTAATTGAACTGTTCTTTTTATAGACTGGTTGCTTTTTTTTAGAGCTTCTGTTACCATTGAAGAAATATCTGAATCGCATCCCTAAAAAACACAATGGTAACAAGTTCTGAAACCAGGTTCAATCATGCATTAAGACAGAGAATATGGATTTTGAATAAAGTAAATATTTAATGTACTGAAAAAGCTTACACTTATGCTTATGTGTGTACAATTTTACATTTTCAAGAGATATTTATTTTAATGCCTAGTCAATAACTAATCAATGATCCCATTCCCTTTAGAGCTTGACACCTGTCTAGTTGTAACTGGCAACTCACACAATAGCAATGCAGTAGAATCCTCCTAGAAAAAAAATGGTACCTACCTGAATGAGTAACTGTAAATATCCACCCACTTTCTTTACTTCCCCTTGTAGACCTTCAGCAACAGTCAATGTAGAACCTGAACATGGTTTGACATCAGAATTCCACTGCATTGTAAAAAAGGCCACTCTTTCAAAGGCTGATGTCACCCTTATCAACTGGGATTGAGTTTCACAATTACAGGCAAACACTAACAAAGTGAAAAAAAAAAAAAAAAAAACGTTTATTTGTGGGATTTTGTCCATAAAAGGACATTTTAAAAATACTTCTTGAGCTAGTATTATCCTCAGTGTCTTCTATTTTAATAACTTATTTTCAAGATACAAATGCAGCAAAACAAGCCAGTATTCTACAACAGGGTTTGCTTACAATTTTCTTGGCTTTCATCATCTAGATGTTCATAAAAGTCAGAGATGGCAGTAACTCCTGTGTGAATGGTAAGTATATCAGATATTAATCTGTCTGGCAGGCTCTCATTCCCACCACATGTTCTGAGTTTTTCCACTGCAGAGCCAATCAGTTCTTTGCATATGCGAGGCAATGTTGATTCAGAGATGCTGGAATGTGCACTGTGGGTGTTAATTAAACCTAGAGGAAAACATAACACATGTTTAAGAAATAATGTTTTCTGTTCACGAGTGCTGTTTTTTTAATCATGTGTAATGTAAAACTCTGAACAGCTATTGAGATTGGATTATTAGGTTATACTAAAAGCATGCAATTGTAGGTTTGTCTACTTGACTTCTAAGTTTTACCTAAGGTGAAAAAAATGCTTTGTAAAAAGTAACATGACAAAAGAAAACAAAACACACATTATTGTTGTTTCAAATACAAGGACAAATCATGATACGCACTTTTAATACAAAACTACTTGGGTCCCACCTTATCTTAGCGCTGTATTTTTACCTCACAGGGCTCCTAGGTCCCAGTCTGAGGTAGTTTATAAATATATGTAAAAAAAAATTTAAAAAAAATGTTGTTCTGTTCTCATGTATACTCAATAAAGTTTCTTCATTCTTTAGCGAATTCAGGACTGAATGGGTTAAAAGTAAGTTCAATGTAATGCTACCTTTTCCACTTGAATAACTGCACACAAATCTGAGCTTGAGACGCTACTTAATGATTAGCCCACACAATTTAATACAGTTAACATTCCTGCTGCCATAAGACTTTAGAAAATTACAGAATTTATACTCTGGCTAATGGGATCTGTAAATCTGGAGTTAATAGACAGAATAAAAGGGTCTTAAAATTTCTCACTCTTGTAATAGAGGAAGCATTGTAGTTGTTTAGCTAACTAGCGTCACTGACTTGGGCAGACTGATAAATGATGATTCTACTAGCATTGCTACGGCAACCAGTAGAAATTCTGGAAAGCTGTGGCGTGGTTTATGAGAAAGTTGTGTTTGTTGAACTTTCCAAAAGCTTGCCTTTAGATAACAATACAGTACAAAGACCACAATAATGTTGATCGTCATTTAATATTACCTGAATTTTGGGAGTTGAGAAGAGACTGAATTGGATGAACTCTTATTTCATAGAGTCGTCCTGAGATTCTCCTGCCTTTTAAAAGACTCCTGCTCCTAGTAACACAAAAAAAAGGCATTATTGACCTTAAAAGATATGTGCAAGCCACACAATGTAGAATAATAATCAAATAACAGTGTTAACATCATACAGCCCAAAATTACATTATATTGCTCATGGAAGTTTGAAAGTACCCTGTGCTCCATCGGTATTCAGTCAGGAGTGTTTTCAGTCCTCACGTATTAACATAATATTGTAAAAGTATGTTTTTTTTTAAAAGTTAAACGGGCAACATATATATACTTTTTAAGGATTGGAGTTCTGTGTTAAATATGTTGGCTAGTTAGTGCAAATCTGCCAAATTACATTTAATTTCTAAAGACCACTGCATAGCTCCTGTAATTACTGCTACGGTTTTATTTGTCAAAGGCAGAAAGAGGTAAAACCCCATCTCAAAAAAGTAGCTTAGCAATGCAAATTAACTATTTAAAAAAAAAAAAGAAAGAAAAACGTTGTACTTATGTCTTGACGACAGAAAAGCACATTGTGTGAACAGCATCAAGATACGCTCGGCTTCTGTCCAAGAGTGGCTCAGGCAGCTTTTGTTGTAGCAAGCAGTCTTGGTGATGTTTAATTTGGCTCAAAACCAACCAGAAAACATATTACTTTTAGGGACTGGATAAGGCTATTAATAATGTTTTTGCATTGCTTAGCGTTTTTTACCTTCTTCTTGAAAAAGAGGATGATGTGGACGAAGCCGATATGTCTGGTTCCCACTCGTCATTGGGATCATAAAACACATCATCATCTCTTGAACCAGCATTTCCCTGGGAGAAAGTGGTTTTAGTCAGTGAATTAAAACTCTATCCTAGGTTTCACAGACCCTGATTAACATTACTCTTGGAATACCAAATATGACCTTAGATAAGGTTGTCTTAATTGGTGTTAATGGGGGTTTTGAAACCAGTCCCATTATAAAAATGTATTTAACAGCAGAACACAATATGAAACACCAAGTTTACATTTAAATGTATCTTTAAATACATGTACACAAACTACCAAAACATACCATTAATACGTTTTCTATGTACAGTACATGGTTTTGTTGACTTGCCATACAATTTAGTCATATATTTTTTTCTTCTCAAATAATTTTATACTGTGTTTGAAACAGCTAATCGGTCTGCAACGTGTATTGCAGTGAATCTCCTATTCAATAAGAATCTGCCTGCAGCTAGATAACGTAAGCTGTCCTAAACAATATATTTCTTCTCAAGCTGTCCACCTCCAATTTTGCACCTCTCCTATCTCTCAGTCACATGTTGGAGAGCTAAGGGTTTTCTAGTGTGCAAACAAACATAATTTAAAGCAGAGGTGCTTATCATGGGTTTGCAGTCATGGTGCTCAATATGTAATTTATCCAGTAGAGTTTTAATGAGATTGTTCCCCTATTCCTTTATTTAAAAAAAAAAAAAACACTGTACACTTCTTTAATGCAGAGTACATTTTCAACTTAGAATCTTACATAAATGTATATTCAAGTTCGAACAAGACACACAGAACAATAAAATAATGTAGTAATGCAATGTGTTTAAACAGAATGTTAATGTGTTGAACAAGGACAGCCCCTAGAGACAAAAGGCAGTTACTGTTTGTTTAGTGTCATTTACCCAATGCCGTCAGATGTGGACACAGAGATGTGCTGATGGTATTGTTAAAAGAAAATGTAAAAAGCTACAAAGTGTATAAATGTGGGCAGAATTTAGCTTAAGGAAACAATTTCAACTAAAATCTAGTGATCCAAGCTTAAATCATATTTGTGTCAATATCTGTAAATGCAGTACTTGACATAAATCATACAGACAACATAATAACTTAATGTTATCTTTCTGTAGTTTATGCGCTTGACACAGAGTGTTTGAACTCTTGCTTACAAGTGTCTTCATAGACAACCTAATTCTCCAGCCTGCTTACCTGATCAAGTTCTCTCATTGCTGCTAGGTTGTTCTCAAATTTCTCCAGGCTCCAAACTGTTGTGATTCCCAGTTTGGTGTTCTGAACTTGCACTTGGAGCAGTTCTTTATCATCTGCACTTTCTTTATCAGCTGGTTCATGTCTGTTAAATTAACACAGGCACAGTATGCTGTTAATCTAAAGCATGTTTATATTTAATAATTAAAACATTGATTTTTGGGACAGCATGGAGACTGTATCAACACATCTTAAAATTATTAAGGGTGGTTTTATTTGTTTGTTCTCAAAGACCCCTCTGTGAGCTAAACAAAATGGTGCGTCCATTTAGGGTCATCCTGCCGAAAGTAAATAAATACAACAAGATAGCTCTTGCCTGCTGAAAACTGTTTGTTTTCTCAGTTTGCTGCCAATAGCATTTGCTTCCTGGATCATCACAGACAGCTTCATTGAGTCCCATTGCGGTTGAGCTGAAACAAACAACACTTATGAGCTTGGAAATACAATTATCAATTGAATGTCTGTGTGTATGCATGTGTGTGTGTGTGTGTGTGTGTGTAGCAAAATAATTTAAAGATATGCTGTATTCTGAATATGTATTTAGAATATCGTACTGAATATTCTGCCTTTCGTATTTTAAATTCTGCAGCATGCACATGTGTGAAGGGGGGAGTTGTCTTAAATATTGATTTTGTTTAAATAACCAAAACCACACACAAATAGTTGAAGATTCATAGCCTTACGTTATGTTTTCCATAACTTAAATATGTGAATCCCTTCAGAAAGGCAGTATATAAAAGTAATCAAAAGATATATTTGATTGTTAAACATTTAAAAAAGCATAAAACATACTGTTTTGTGGAACACTTCCTTTTTCTTTTTGTAAACGTTTTTGCTGTATCCTTTCTAAATCTTCAGTGATTTTCTTTTTTTCTGCTTCTAAAGCTTCAATAATTTTTGCATGACGGGTGTCATGATCTGAGAGTGCCTGGAAATAAAGCATAGAGGAATAACTAAATAATAAATATCTAAAATACATAAAGCAGACATTACTGTAAAATGTTTATTCCCCAGTACAGTTAAGTCAAAGTTCAGACACATACCTGTCGGGTAGCTAGAGCTTCCATTTCCAGTCGTTTTTTATTCACCTGCACCTTTAATTCAAGTTGTGTTTTCACACTCTGAAGCTCCTCAATTTTACTGACAGCTTTCTTGTTATTAAGTTCCTGGAGTTTCTTCTTCTGGGCTTCTTCCCCCTGGAGAAATACCAAACCACTTGTTTAAATGGTAACAATGCTCTTTTTTTTTATAGCCCAAGAACATACAGTAGGTGTTTTCAGATATGTTAACTTTTTTATATATTTAAGGGTAGATTATTTTGAGGACTACACATATTCTGAAAAGCAATTAACAACATACCAATTCCTTTTCTAAAGCTTTAATTCTATTTTCGTACAACGTTTTCTGGTCAGAAAGCTCCTTCTGAGCCATCTCCTTGGCAACTTGTATTCCCTGTATCATTTCTTCTTTGGCTTTCATACGAGCTTCCTCAATCTCTTCTTCGAGCCTAAAACAGCAATATAAACAATACACACCTCTCAGTACAGATCAGGTCACATGAAAATACACCAGTATGGAAATAAAAAACAACTAAAGACAAAGATAGTTTACTTATTCTGGCTAACAAACTCCATAAATAAAAATAGTTATAAAAGCCCCATAGTCTTCACATTTACTTACTGTGCTCTTTGGGCTGATAATAATTCATTTTTTGCAAATTCAAAGTCCTTGGGTCCATCCCCTGGGCCAGTCCAACAGGAAACTCTTTTCCCACTCTGCACCTCAACTGGGTGGTTGAATCGAAAATAATGGTCCCCTCCAAGAATAATTCTGTCCCCCTACAAAACACACCGGATCAAAGGGAAATTACGATGGATTAAACAACAGTAAAATCTAGCAAATCAACAGTTAATAATCTGTGCTCTTCACTTGATAAACACAAATTGAATTGCACACAACTTACATGGTGTAGGACTGTTGAATCAGAGACAAGGATTCCGTTTACATAAGTCTTTGCATCTTTAACTGGAGTGATGCTTACTGTACCAGCTATGTTTGAAATGACACTGAAAGACAACAGAGAAAGAAATCATGTGTGTTTTTTGTTTACTCTCAATAAAACCATAGAATAAAAAATAATTTTACATTCGTTATACAGTTACCCAATTCTAGACTTTTTATAAATGCGCACGAAAAAATTGCACCTGACTTACCAGTGATCGTCAGCAATAAGGGCTCCAGAAAGATTTATATCATGGGCTGAATTTGACTTGTATCTTCCGACTTTGGTCTGCCCTTCTTTGATCATATACAACAGCATTTCTGAAAGCTGTGGATCCTCATTGAGATTGACAAGGTTCGGCAAACGGTTATCCACTTTAAATGTAATGCCAGCTTTCTGTTTAAAGAAAATAAAAACATTAGATAAACAAACAAATTTAGGGGAAAAAAATCACATCATTGTTTTGCCTTTATTTTGCTTAATGTTGTTGTAATGTAATTTATAATCTCAGGATATTTTCGTACATAGTACAGATACTTTAAATAAATTAACTGCATATGCTAAAAAAAAAAAAAAGAAAAAAACACATAATAAACATTTAAATAATCAATCCCAGCTGTCCTATACAGTGTTACAAAGAAACAAAGGGACACCTGCAACTCTTTGGTCTCTTCACGCTTTCGTTTTTCTGCTTGCTCCAGCTTCTCTTTCCAAGTTCTAAAGCGAGCAGGGTAATAATACAAATACAATTATTTATATTGTACTGATAGCAAGAGATCAGCCTTTAGGGCAATATCACATCTAACCAGAAGCTAACAAGGTCAGTAAACCACTGATATTTCAGTAGGTTCATTTAAATGTGTCTTAGTATAATATCCCATTCATTACAGTACATAAGTATTTGACAGATGTTTTGCTTTTTGTAATGTTTTGAATTGTCCCGTTTTTCCTCCCCCATTCCCCACATCACTCAAGCATTTTAACTGATTTCAGGCCTGTGTTAATGTTGTGAAATTATTAAAAATTAATAAATAAAAGAATACCTGTGGGCCTCAGCCATTTCCCTCTCCTGCTGAGTTAACTGCATTTTAAGACTCACTATTTCTTGTCTGAACAGTTTAAATTTCTCTGGCTCAATGCCCTGGATGCTCATCTGCGCTGCTTTCAACTTTTCAACTTCAGCTTTCAGCTCTAAATAAATATAAAAAAGAAGAAGAACAACTAAAATATTTAACTGAGAAAAATACAGTTAGGGTTTATTAAGTATGTTGCATTTGTTTATTGAAATAGGACTAATTGAAAGGGAAATAATATGTATATACATTTTTAGACTATTTTTACAACATAATATGATCTCTAGCAATTTCCCCCAGTTGCCAATTTTATTTTTTTTTTTTTCCCTCTAAGGCAGCAAGTATTTCCAGAATAAGATTTTTATAACATGACAAATGTAGTTGCCTCCCAAAACCATGTGCATACTGTACGTGGAAGACAACATTACAACAAGACACTACCCTCTTGTGGTAGCATATGGCAGTGTATTGATATTAAACATTTTAATAATCTTAATCTTGCTTTTGTTCCATAGAATATAATTTATAAATGGAATCTATATAACTAGATGGACACAGTTGTTACATCTCTAGTGACAATATTTGCAAATAGTTCTTATGTCCTGTTATTGTCCCAGGTAGTATAAATCCAGATAAGTTAGTAAACAGTGACCCACCTCTGATTAATTTAGCGTTGGTATCCTCGTTAACCTTGGCAATATTGATTATCATGCGGGCTTGTTTGGCATATCGAAGTGTGCTGAGGGACTCCTCCACATAACTGGCTGCAGGACTAATAGTGGCTATCATGGCAGTCTTTGAGTTCCCACCAAGGCTCTCTTTCAACAACCTGGTCATTGGAAACATGTGAAAACAGATTGTCTCCGCTCACGACGATTTAAAAATATATCTTACCCCCATGAAACAAATCTCTGTAGCCTAGAAAGCATGAGCCAAGTGGGCAAATAACTAGAGGACATTTTTTACACTCTCCCATTGAGTAAATTTAATTAAACCTGATTATGGCAGCATACTACATAATCAGTTGCAATTACAGTTAGATTTTTAAAGCCTTAAAAATGCAAAGTTATACATTACTAAAATGCCTAGTTGTAGTACTGTATATCAATAACTATTTTATAATGCTTTATTTGTATTTTTTTATAACATTATTTCAATATATGAACAACAAAAAGTAATGTGCCTTTCATGGATATTAGTTACGCAATGTCTCTTACCATGTTAGCACCGATTCTCTGTAAGGAATGAAGACCTTCTTCTTGTTCTGTGAGGTGTGTTCAGAAAGGGCAGAAATAACCTTTCCCAAGGTTAATAAGGACTTGTTGATGCTTACACCTTCCTATACAGAGATGAACAAACCACAATAATTGCAGAGAAATCACCTAGAAGAATAACATATTTGTATGATTTTTTTTCAGGGAAAGGCACTTCATATTAAATTATTAATACAGTAAAGTGATGTTCGGAATTGTTTGAGAAGTGTTCCATTCTGAAAGTTCTGGGGCTGGTTGCATAAAAATGATTTTTTTTAGGGTATTGACTTCAATGTGTTAAGCAGCATTTTGCAGCAGCCTTAAACTTACAAGTGGAAATCTAAGGGGATATTTAAATGAAGCAGTTGTATGCAACTGGCCACTGGAGTACATACAGGTACATACAGTTCAAATGTATGAGAAATCATGTTCAATTCTTTGTTGTGGATTACCTTGAGACGGTCTCCGCTGGTCTGTGCTGTGGAGCAGCGCTCGCTCCCAGCCAGGTCCACTAGGTTTATCCTGCTGGTGATCGTGTGATCATGCTCCTCCTCGTCTACAAACTCAGTCTATGAGAAAGCATGTACACTTATAACCAGGAAGCAGACGAAACCAAGAGCTGCACAGATCCCGACTGATAGGCACCATCATATCAATTATGAAAAATCAATCTCTCTCTCTCGATATATTTTTTTTTAAAACAGTTTATTATTAACCAGTTCTATAGCCATCCATAAGCAGGTTTGCCATTCCCCCCCCCCCCCCCCCCCATTTTAGGGTACTTTCATAAATAACACAATGGTACTATAATAAATAATAATGTGTCCTAAAGTAAAACTATACATAAACTAAGTATATGACTTGACTAACTTTCTTATCTGGTTAAAAAATGGTAATATACAATAAACCTCCTGGAGCCTCAGTCGTAAGACAAAACCTGAAAATGTGATTCTACAACTCTGTAAATTTTGTACATATTTGAACATATCCAAAAAAGCCTGTCTTGAACTTATTTAAAAACACATTTCATTAATGAAAGGTCACCTTGGTTTGAGTCATGACTAGAGTGAAGACAGAGTGAGACCTGGAGCTCTTATCGTTCATTCCTGTGGCAGCAGTGGCTCGCTGTTTATTACCCAGCTCAAGCCAGCTCTGGTGAAAAGAGAGAAGTAGAATGTGAGAGTTGGAACTTGTCAGAAAACCTGTTACAATTTAAAAAAAGAAGAAACTCTAGCTCTTCATATTTATAGCACTCACCTGAATATCGTCAAATGAGCCAACTACATTCCTGGAAGAAGTAAAAATGTAAACACATGAATGTTGACAATGAAATGCTTTAAATATACTTTAGTTTTTGGTTTCTGTATTTATGTTATGGTTCTGTAAGAATGCCTGGGTAGATCATGAACTTGTTGAAAGGCACATCACATCATCAAGTTTGTGTGAATAAAATGCTTTTAATGAAGAACAGTTTCTGTAAGGTCTAAAAAAAAATTAATAAATAGAATATCTGTAGGGTAAACTTACATTGACAGGTCTGCTACATAGGGTCCAAAGACTGGGTGTTCTCTTACTCTAAGCTGTGAAGAGAGAAATCGGTTATATCAGCTCAAAATACATTTTGTAAAGAAACATGCTGTATGTCTTATTTTATTTCTATATAAGAATATTGGACTGTCTGAATTAAAACCATAGTTTAAAATATATATTTACACATGGATAATACTGTATGAAATAAACACATCACTAGACAAAAAGGGTATACTATGCATTGTCCCAAAATTGAAAACATTACAAAAGTCAGACATGCAAGAATGCAGTAGCGTGTTACTTCTGTGTACTTACTGGTTGCTTATTTTGACAATTTTCATCCTTCACTACCAATAAATCATGAATTTTCTCATTGTAAACTTCAAAATAGCTCATTTCAAGACGATATGAAACCTAAACATAAAAATAGCAAGAGGTCAATTTTAAGTTTGGAACCAACTTACACAAATACGTTCTGACTTACCACAGTTGGCTAATGTGACTGACTGACTTGGCTATAGTTGATGGCATTGTTGAAGAAACCCCAATCATAAAATGATATCAGTGTAACAGAGGTATATTTCTCCTTCACATTTATTTTAATGGCACAGAAGCACACATTCCTACATGGCCAGTGGTATTAATAACTAAAATACCTTCCTCAGGGAAATACTTCAAATGTTCAACATTTTAAGTATTTGTCCAGAGGAAAAGCAAAACGTATTAGACATACATCTATCCAGAGTGAATTCTAAAAAGAATGACATCAGATTTATTTAAGAAGGAAGACATCTTATTACCTCTTGGTTTTCTGACTTTTTCACTCTAGAGAATAGATCTTCGCAGAATCTCGGTATAACCCCTGCATCCTCACTGAAACCCATCATTCTAATAGGGAATTAAAAAAAAAAAAAATCAAAGAGATACAAACCAATAACAATATAAAAACACTGCATTATTTTACAATACTAAATATGTGGGGAACTGACACCAATGACAAGTGAGGCATAGCACAAGGACAGTGATTGCATACAGAAAATCTGATCCTTATTAAGAATATGAATGCTTACGTGTATGACTTCCCCGATCCAGTCTGACCATATGCAAAGAGACAGGTGTTGTACCCCTCAAACGCTCTTTCCAGCAGAGGTAACGCCAGCTTTTCATAAACTGTCTTCTGACTAGCAAAACTTGGATGAGTTTTATCAAAAGACCAAAAGGAAAAGTCATATACAAAGGAATGGGACTGTTTGGACTCCGGATGTTGGACTATTGTTTCCTGACTTTCCATGAAGACTACTTGATGGGCCTTTTCTGTCTTCTCCCTAGATAAAGTGCAATGTCAAACATATCAGTATCCTCTTTTTACCACACTCAGAGCCCAAATGAGGTGAAACTCATTGAAAATTGCTTGTCAAAAAAACAGATTGTTTTCAAATACAGTTAATGTTTGTGAAACACCTGTTAGTAAGAATATGGTTATATTTAGGTGAATTGAAAGTATAAGATTATAAAGAATGATAGAAATAGACTAACTTGACTTGGAAAACACCTTTCAACCTCCACTCAAACTCTACTGTAAACGAGATTTGATTATTTCGAGGTATAAACATTGATAATTAGATATTTAGTAGATAACATGGCCTATACAATATTTACCAGTAAAGGTATAGACCTATTTGTATGCTTACCGGTTATTGAACGGTCTCACCCTTACTGCCACTGTCACTGCACTGTTTTCCATCTTCAAGGCATCCTGGCCCAGCGCTGTGCTCTGTCTGGTAATCTCCTCCTTTGATGAAATTCCTTTACCAGGTGTTCCATACCCTGACTTTGCACCGATAGATGCTGAATTGGCAGAACTGACCATCTTTCTTGGCTTTGTTACCTGCAGGTTGGATAACAAGCTTCTTCCCTGAGTTCCAATGAGGAATTTAGTGTTGTCCTGAAGAGTGGCGTATTTTGCTGTGGGTTTGACACTTTCCCCATTAGCTTGTAGAGGCGTTCTTTGCCTTTCCAAACTACCATACTTTGTGTTTGCCGGTTTTATAGATTCTCTCATAGTATCTTTTGCATTCACTTTTGCAACTGGTGTTCTTTTGGTAGGTGTTGAAGTTAATTTGTTCAAACCTTCTGCTTTGGGTACCACACATTTGTTCAAAGCAGATTCAGCGCTTACTGTCTGGTAAGACTTTATAGGTTTTTCACCAACTTTTCCAGCTGATTGTCCAGGTGTTGATGGGGCCGGTTTAGTTCTTGGTGTGAATTTTGAGAGCGGATCCCTCAAACTCCCTGATCGTTGAACTGATGTAACTTGCAGGGTTTTGCTACCAGTATCTGGTACAAACAATACTTTATTATTTGCTTGCTGTTGTGAACCTAAGCTGGTAATTTCACCTTGTTTCTCAGTTATTATCTTGTCTTTTTCTGGGCTGCTTTTATCTATGGAACCTGTTCTTGTCCGGCGCTGCAATGTAAGCCTTTTTTCTGGAACCTCAACTTTATTTTCATCATTCTCATCAGGCTCTTTCTCATTCTGTGCACCTTTGTAGTCTGTTTTTCTCCTCTGAAGGGTCAGCCTACCTTCAGATCTGGGTGTACCAGGTGTCCCGCCAAACCTTTTACCAGCAGATACTACATATGTCTTATTAATCTCTTTGCTTTTGTCCAGGGTCAACGAGGACTGCCCAATACTCTTGCTGTTCTCCCCCTGCTCATGTGCTTTAAGTTTGTTGTTGCTTTTAGAAAGGTCACTCAATTCACTGTTTTTAGGTTGGAGGCGCCCAAAAAGAGCAGTGTGATTTCTTGTGGGAGTTGTGTAAATAGGCATATTGGCAAAATATTACCTTACACAGTTCATTCCAAATTTTGCATAAAATAAAAGTTATTTGTAGATCGTTTCACGCCTTTGAGCAACAATATATTTCTTCAGATTTCGTAATTTCCTGCAATCAAGTTAATTTTTTAAACGTTTACTGGGATGCATATCATTCACTATATATAACTTGAATACTACAGGACACATGTAATCGTCAATAAATGAGTAATTGTTCTAGTTTGAAAAACTATCATATATATATATATATATATATATATATATATATATATATATATATATATAATAATACAATACAATAGCAGCACAACCAAAAACGTTAAGCAATGCTATTTTGTTTTCTGCCGCAGAACTGTGTAAAAATACACCTACCTACCAGCGGTACATCGGAATGAAGTCCATTTGGACTTGTTCCTATACTAATGAACGCATGATACTTTGTGCATACACTATAGCTTCTGTATTTCTTTTAAACAAACAGCACATCGTGTATTATTGTAAGTTATTTTCGCAAAGCGGTTATGTTAAACCCATGACCATTATACTTTCTAATGTGTTACATAACAATTTCGTGTCAGCAATTTAGCAAACGTACTTTGTTAAAACAAAGGTATAACTGTGACTTTTTAGCAACAATAATCTAGTTACACCAATAGCGACCTTTCATTGTTGACATAATATTGTGAATCGATACCCTCACAGCGTTTAAACAAGCTTAAAATATGTATCCGTTTGTGGACTGTGAGAAAACGGGCTGCGAAAAACAGACATCTACTTCAATACACAGCTACCGACATTTTTTATTTCAGAAAGAAAGTTCAACAGCAAATATTTCATTCTTCGACTGCAGACAAACAACAAAGTTGTGTGTTATATATCTAAACAATTTCCAATACTAAAAAATCCCCAAATCAAACCAATCCCCCAATAATAAGTATCCCCCGACATCTCATCTGTCTGAACTCACCTCTCGCTCTCCACGGGCCCGCTTCCAATTTTCGAATCTCTATGCTTCTCTATGATTGGTAAATTCTTGTTGTTTACGTCATATGCAAAACAAACCTGCGGAAGTGGTCTAACTCTGTGATGGTAACCATAACAAACTCCGCCCCACCCCTCTCTACTTCGTTATTTCATCTTTTTAGACAAACCCATTGCGAAAATAGTGTACTCGAATATACATTAAGTAAACTAACCTTTAAAATGTAACAAGGGTAACTTAAAAAGACACGATTCGTAAACAATTTATCTTTTTTAAAAAAGCGTGATTATGTTCAGTTAAAATAACATAATAAACTAAAATTAAGTAAACCACTGACAACTAAAAGAACTTTATAAGTAATGTTATTTAAAATTTGCGCATCCTGACGTTTTCATAGTGAATTAAACAAGCAAAAAAATTAAGAAAATACCCTAAGACCGATTATATGTTGACTTTGTTTGAAGATTATATATATATATATATATATATATATATATATATATATATATATATAAACTTGTGAATTTTCTCGATTATATATTATGTTACTCTCCCTTATTAAAATTGACTGATCCACTTAACTTCACCGCTAGATGGCAACGTACTGATATGCTGTGTTTCAGCATTCGATGTATTACTAGTGGAATATACCCACTGACAGCAAAGGCTAGACCTCAATCATGAAAACATATCAGTTGGAGGCTGGTCAGGGTAGTTAAGCTTAAACGATGCACATTCCAGCTTTAGCATTCTGTGTATAAACACCAAACATGTTTAAGGCATAATTTTAAGGAAAAAAGCAATAAAAATAATTGAACATTAATTGCATACCATTTATTTTGAAAGGTTGAAAAAACATATATTACAGTATTGGCACAGCCGAGTTCTAGAACTTCCGTTTCTTGTTTGCACTCCTGTCGTGTTTTCTGATAATGTCCATGAGATTGTCCTTTGTTACAGTGCTATCCTCGCCATGCTTTTTCCTCTGCTTTTCCTTTCTCATCTGCTCGTGAAGGTACAGGGAATTGAGGAGCTGTGGCGGGAGGAGAGAGCCTGTTGGTTTCACTCTGTTCACCACCTCCAGGAAAAGCCTCTTGTTGTTATTGTTGATAAACGTTATGGCGGTGCCTCTGTGACCCAATCTTCCTGCTCTGCCAACCTGAAAATCAGAATAAAAACATCAAGACAACACATCAGTGTATCTACAGGCCTAAGGGCTGGTAAAGGAGTTGCCTTGAATTCTAGTCAGTTATTTTTTATGTTAAACAAAACAAAACAAAACAAATGGTCGGCACAAATGGGATGACTTAGCAAGCATATTACCGAAGTACATTAAACAACAAGAAAAAATATATAGTGTAATTAACAGGTCCATGTTAATTAAAAGTGAATTTAATCTCTCTGTCAAACAGTGAATGTATTTTCTGGTAACTAGGCCTAATTATGTATATTATGTTAGGAAACGTTTTACATACCTGATGAACGTACTCATCCATGCCGGAAGGCATGTCGAAATTTACAACCAGTTTAACATTGACAAGGTCCAGTCCTCTACCAAGCACTCCTGTACTGACCACCACTTCATACTCTCCCTGAAGCAAACCCTGTAAAATGTATTGTAAAAGAATTGCATCAGAGTTAGACGAAACTCATTTTACTTAAACAAATTCTCTCCGACATAAAAAGAGTGACCATGCAGAGAAGCAAAACAAAGTGCACATGGGTACAGCATAACAAATATAAAATTCATGAATACTTACAAACCCATTTTTTTAAAATAAATAAATAAATAAATAAATAAAGCCCACCTGTAATATACGGTTCCTTTCTATCTGTGACTTATCAGAATGAATGGACACAGTCTTTAGATCCATTACTTTATGGACTGCATCACAGAGCAGGTCCGCTCCAAGTTTGCAGTCCACAAACACCAGCACTGGGGGGTGGTACAGTTTCCTGTCCTTCAATATTCAAACAATAACCATATAGATTAATAGAAAAATACATCTTATCAGGCTTTGTATAACAAGTTGTTTAAAATAAATGCAAGGTGCAACGATAACCTGCATCTATAGATGTTTGCATAACAATAAAAGCTGCATTTTATTTTAAAGTTAGTGTGTATTTTTTGATTTTGGGTTTCTTGGAGCAAACTAATTTCCTGTGCTGCTCTGAGTCACAAGGTATAGCAGTAGCACTTTCAGCTCTTGGCTCAGCTCCATTGAACCACCCATTTCCTTTTTAAGAGCTGGGTTGCTATATTGGGATTAGTTGTTGATTTTGGTCTTTCTTGGCTTCAATTTTCTTTCTGGCAAGTAGAATTTTCCACCATCTAAACAGTATTCATTGTAAGCTTACAACATCAGCTTTGTTTAAAAAATAAATAAACAAATAAAAAAATAACTTTGCACTGAGCAAAACATTATCAAATCTAGCCCATAGTTCTTTAGCACAGAAACAAATACAACAGAAGATCCCCCTGAGAGAAAAGAACACACACAAAAAGACAGGCTAAGATAAATCAGCTCTTACATTTAAAATTTCAAATAATTTCTTCTTCTTCGACGGCTCTTCCACCCACAAGACGATTTGCCGGACGTTGGAACAGGGCTGGTTCTTCTCTCCTATGGTTATCTGGACTGGGTTCCGCAGGAGCTGGTTGGCAAACTTCTCAATGCCAGCCGGGATTGTGGCAGACGCTAACAGGGTTTGACATTCCTCTGGAACTTGTTCTAAGATATCCAGCACTTGTTGCTGGAAACCCATTTTTAACATGGTATCAGCCTAAAGAGAGAAAGATAAACCGGTGGTAAGATAATACTTTACACTGAGCTTTTAAAATTGACATTTTAAAAGGGTATCACATAAACTACCTCATCAACTACTACAATCTTTATTCCATGTAGTTGGACTGCTTCTTGTTTCAGAATCTCCAAGAGTCGACCAGGCGTGGCTATAATGATCTAAATGAGACATTAAAAACACAAATTGTAAGAAAGACTTAGATGTAATCGTTTAATTTATATTGTATATATATATATATATATATATATATATATATATATATATATATATATATATATATATATATACACATACACACACACAGTTGTTTAACCATGCACAAAACCTCAATGCAAAGATCTAATTTCAAGCTTTAGTTGAGCAGCATACTTTGGATGATTGCCATGTGGTGGGTTAAGAAGAAACTGCCCTTGGGACACTAATTTTGTTATGCTGAACAATCAAAAGGCACTTTAAATACTCAATTTGCCCACAAATAATACAATGCTCAACATAATGTAAAGCCATTTATGTGGAAGTCTTATTTGTTGCTGGTGAGCACTTCACCTTAATACTCTGTTTGAGACGATGAAGCTGTGGAGGCAGGGGCATTCCCCCAACCAGGAGGGCTGTTCTCATGTTAGGCAGCCCCATCACCATCTCTTTAGCTTGCCTCTCGATCTGTATTGCTAACTCTCGGGTTGGTGTAAGAATGAGAGAAGCTGGTCCATGGACAGTGTTTGCTCGTCTCTGTAAAGAAACATTTGACAATAAATCAGACGTAGATTGTGACATTCAATTTCAATTCATTGTTAGGTCTGTTTTAAATTGGACATTTTTTATAAACTACATCCACAGTAGCTCAATACTACAACAGGTACCTATAGTGATAAACATTTAAATACAGTCTGGCCTAGTGTTTACAGATGAGGACTAGGCACAAGATTACTGTGTTAAACTGTGTGAGGTCACTGTGATATAGTTTACTACTAAATCTTTATTCTATGCAATATCCTTCCCATATACTTCTAGTGGAAAGAAAACATCTGACCGTTTTCCTTTTTTTCTGACAGTATCAGTGACAGGGAAAAACTAAAGCACCAGATGGCATTCCTCAATGCTTCTTTTTAAGTAAATGGTTAAACGTTATTAAAGACATTCAACATTGCATAGCATAATAGCCTCATAAACATAAAGCCTCTAGAGTCTTAAAAAAAAAAAAAATGTTCTTTGAACACAGTATGGTTAACCAGAATACTGCTAAACTACACATCATAGTTTTACAGGCTAAATTTAGAACAGCCGCAGTGCTATATACAGTAGATGCAGTCCTTCATTGGAGCTGCCTTCAGAGATACTGTAACTGGCTGTAGCTTGATTTGTTATTTTAATTACACAGAAATAAAGTATTGATTATTGTGGTGGGGAAGCAGTGAAAAGTGATATCAAAATGTCAAGGCTTCCAAAAGTTTACCTTAATCCAGATTACACAACATACTAGCTTTGAGGCAACTTCTCCTAACCTAAATAATTCGTTAGAGAAAGTCTTCCTTTACTTCCATTATATATATATATATATATATATATATATATATATATATGACACACACACACACACACTATAGTAGTACATGTATTCCAGTACAAAATACAGCAATTCTCTTTAATTTTACTATGACTTTTCTTAAAATAAAATCATGGTAAAAAATGAAATCAAGGTACAGTACAACTTTTATAACTATAAACAAGTCCCATGTGTCAAAGAAACTGGCGCCCTATAAAGCCTCTCTTGTGAAAGCTACATAAAAGTCCTCTCTCTGGTGGAGCACGCTCAGCTATCCTTGTAATTACTTTGGGAGCTCTGGAGTTAATCAGCCACCACGCCTCTTCCTGTCTGCAACTGAACTCTAATTTACCTCCTCTAGAGCTCGCACTAGAACTGGGAGCAGGAAGGCTGCCGTTTTCCCTGAGCCTGTGTCAGCACTGGCTATCACATCTCTTCCCGCCAAACCGACAGGAATCATTTGCATCTGGATGGGGGTTGGCACTTCATAACCCCCTCTCTTTAGATTGCAGTTTAAATGATCTGGCAAGCCACAGTGTTCAAATTCTATAATGGGTCTGATGATATCTTGGCCATGCACTACAATTCCTTGTTCTTGCTTAAGTCTTTCAACTTGCTCCTCCGTCAGACTTGATATAAAAGGATCCTCTCTGTAGGTAAAATTAAACTTGTCATCTTTCGCAGGCGCTGTTAAAGAAGCGTTTTCCACTGTGTCGTCAGTTGCCTCTAGTTTTACACCAACCCGATTCAGGTGTTCAGCTTTACATTCTAAACTGCAAACATCGTTATCAGTTGCATCACAGATATACTCTCCATATCGACCACATAAAACACAAACTGGCTCCCCAGGCTCTGGCCACCTCTGGCTTTTCTTGAAAGCCTTTACTGGCTCTTCCTCAGAAGAACCGTCTGTTTCAGCATCTTGTGCGTGTGCCTCTGCGCTTTCCTGGTCGCGTTCCTCGCAGGTGTTTTTAGGGTTCTGCTGTCCTTGCCCTGGCTCTTCCTGTTCCTCTGAATTATCCACTGTAGAGGTGCAGCCCTCCTGAACAGGTATCACTGTCTGACTCTGTTGGCGAGTCCAGAGATCCTCTGCATCTTCAGGAGATGCTTTACTTTTTTTGGGAACGTGATGTGTGCTTTCTGAAGCGCGTTTTACCTTAAGAGACCTTGGAACAAACATTTGTATCCTGAAACAGAAAGTAAAAAAAAATGAAATTAATAAATCAGATCTACAAATTTAGATCCACGTGATGTTGAACCGTACATTCAACTAATCTAAACAATGACACACCGGTCAATTGTCCTTCTTCTTTCAAGTGCAATTTATTCCAAACGAAGAAGAATGTATTTTGTTTAACATTGTATTAAAGCAGCTTGAGGTTTTTTTTTTTTTTTTCCTTTAGGGCCATTGTTATCGTTGAAACTACGGAGTGTTGCGTAAAGGCCAAATCAAACAGAATATTACTAGATGTTTTAACAGCCAGGCTCAACCGCCAAGTGGTGGAATTAATAAAGGTAAGACAGGGGCTCTGTAATCAGATACATTAAATCACAGGTGCAAAAACTGTACTGCTGTACAACTAACATTTACCGCACAGCCTAGTAGTAGTACACACAGCTCAGATTTGCGATATCCTACCGTTTCTCAGAATGTGTACCCATAACTCCTCCGATGCGGTAATGGGGTACAATGTACAACACCAATGGGTATTTGATTACTGTACATATTTTACAGTACAGAAATATCATATTAACTCTTGGCACGAAAAACATCAAACATATTATGAACAAATAATATTAAATTACGGTAAACACCTTCAGCGGAAATACTTTTTGTTTTAACTGTAAGTGTACTCTTTCTACAAGTAAAATAGAACAATATATGCACATACTTACTATTAAGTCCACAGCATTACTGGTGTCATTAATTTTAAACACGAAATGAGGAGCTCCTTGTTTTCGATACAGTGTTGTCGCATCTCTCTGATGTAGGTCGTGCACAGCACTCTGGGAAATGTAGTTTTTCCATTACAGTTGACCTGTATGACACATGCTCACGATGTGCAGCTATCCCATCCGCACCCAGTATACACCATCAACGTCTCTCTTTATGTAACCCGTATCATATAAATAATGAAATAACTGAAATCGTAACCCGATTTAATGGAGCAACTTTCAATAGCTTTATTCTAGTCCTTAATTACCCTTTAAAGTGACCAACAAAAAACCTGAGAGACCTGGAATTACTGTGTATTACGTATTTGCTTGGATAATTTAGCATTGCATTATGTGACAGGAGACCGCTAAATTGTATCATCCTCCAATAAATTGTATCCTACAAGTTATCATCCCCCAAGAAATTGTATGGACTGAACAGTATATTGACATACGAGACTAAAACAAATAAATACAATACCATCTATCAGCTATAAACAACACATTCTCATTCCTAAAGTTTTTACACTTCAATATCATTAGATCTGTACTGAGCAGAAAAGGGCTGGTTTAATGGGCGGATTACGCAGGCGCAAAGGACGAGTTCCCTAATAGAGACAGTGCGGCAGGAAAACCGCAGCAACGTCAGGGATTTGTGTAAGAAAGGGGGAAAATAAAAATCCAGAGAAAAAAGAGAACATGGAATTAAAATAAACACATCCATCCACAAATGGACAAGTACGATTTTAAATGTAAACTGGATAAGCTGGATATGCGTCTTTCCCCCAAAAAACAAAAACAAAACAAAAAATAAAACACAGGGCAAAGCCAAAGAATGGATGAAAAATTCAACGAGATCTGCTGCTGCTTGATTTTGCCTGCTGAATCGAACACGCGAGAACATATGGAATACTAATTGGAAAAACACAGTCACCAAGCGCTGCTGTTCAGATAAGATCAACTGTGTCTGTACAGAAAACGGTTTTTGGAAAAAAAACAAAAATATAAGCAAACAAAAGTCAAATTAGATGCATTGAATTCCATTGGAGGGATGTCATAAAGTCCCATTGCTTGACAAGCAGATACTGGATTCAGGAGACGGGCATTTCCATCTGAGGTGTTAGAATGGGCGATGCCGCAGATAGCAAGGAGATAAAAAAGACTTTCATCGTTCCAGCCATAAAAGCCTTTGATCATTATGACTTTGCCAGGGCTAAAATCTCTTGTAGCCTGGCATGGCTGGTTGCCAAAGCCTTTGGGACAGGTAGGTGGCGTCTTTTCATGCAGTCGCACACAGTGATTTAAGGTATGTTTACCAAGACTTATGCCTGCAATTCACTTGTGGCAAAGATTTGCAATTGAAAAATAAATATGTATTTATTTATTTATTTAGGTTTTTTTTATTTTTATTTAAATGTACCTTACACATTAGCTTTGATAGCGTCATACATTTATATTTCCACACATGTACATTTGATACATTAATAATTTATACATTATTGATTTAGCAAACGCACAATGTTGACATAGCTGCCTATATATGCTTATGTTGGGAAATGGTGCACAGTCTCGTGAGCGCTGACATTATACAGTATTAACACACACACACGCACATTATATATGTGTGTGTGTGTGATAATCGTTGCGTTTTTGTATTTTCTAGATATAATGCCAAGTAGACTTTTAGAATATAGGCCCAGCACGAGAGCACAGCACTGCTGAACCAAGTAAAAAAACCAGGGTTTCCTGTTTATTGTCATACCAATAATAGCCCTTAGGATGATGCTGTCAGGGGGTGACATTTAGCAAGAAGTAACTACTGGTTTGCACAAAATTTTGAATTTTTGGCTTGATTTACAGCTATACTATGGTAAAATGGAAAATACCAGTCTTTCTGTACTGTAATTATATATTTTGCAACAGTTTGGAAACCTTTGCATACTTGTTATAGTTCAGCTTACACTCAGAGTCCAGTTTGATTGTATTCAGTACACCCTAAAAATACAAATGTTAGATACTCAAGGAACAGGGGGAAATGATCCAGCTCTGAAATCTAATGGGGGGGCATATTTCAACTGCATAGAAATAGTCTGGTGCCACCAATAAAGACTGAGGTCATCTGCAGGGAGCACTTTTACGAGTACCTTTAACAGGAATGCTATAAACAAGAAACAGTAATTCAATTGGGAATCGTGCTCAGTAACACCTTTTACCTCGTCATGGAAATATCTCTCCACAATTTACAAACTGAATTCAAGTTGTTTTTTTTGAGCATTTTCTGATGCAATAACTTAAAGTTGTTACTGTGTCACAATTAAGGGTTTAAACTCTACCCAAGTGTTAAACGTTTTGAGTTTTTCCTAAACATTTAACCGCTGTCAAATCTGCAGGCCAAAGACAGCAGGCCAAATCTTGGTGTAGGTGTTCAGTCTTTTTCATACATGGAAATGCTGTGCCCATACAGTTATACACAAATATATGTTGCAGTAAAAGTGATAGGGCTTCTAATGATGGCCTTTGCAATGGGTTACAAACATTACCAATATGTTCAAGTTTAAACTTATTTTATTCTTAAATCTAAACATTTAGTAAATTAAACAGAAGCTCCAATAGCACCACTAGATGTGAAACACAATTGCAGTACTGAGATGGAAAATATTAAAGGTAGTCATTTTACCCCACAGTAAAATAAGTTCTTGAGTGCAGTTAGCTTATATTCAAAAAGCTAAGCAAAGCAACTGGGCACGTACCCAATACAATCATTACTTCTAGTTGAGCCTACTGTCCTTAACAACAGAAATCTATTTAGACTTTACTACTTTTAGGTTACATTCATGTTCCATAACCAGTAATACAGACTTTCCACAACATGTGGCAGATTCTGCTTTTTGTGTGGGGCCCACATCAGAAGAACAATGTGCTTATATACAGAGTAGAAGAGACGCATTCTCACAGTATGGGAGTGAGGCACCCTTATAGTTTAATGAGTCACATGTCCTTCACACCCATGTTCTTTGATTTTTAATTGACTGGATCAACAGTCGGGTGTATATATTTACCCTGATGTTAATTTCGTTTTAGAGCCTCCAGTTTTATGACTAGTCTCATCTTTTTTAGGTTTGAACTACAAAAGCAAAGCACGCCATTTTAGAACCTTTTAAGTAGAATTGTATGAACGCAAGCATTTAAGTACCCAGTTAATGTGAAATGTTCACGTTTCCAAATTCATATGTACGGGTCTGTTGTACCTCAAAGAAAGAATCTAATTGAGTTATAATAAAAAAAAACTAAATTCCATAGTCCACATGATTTCTCTGTAGTATTGCACTGCAAACTGGTATACATTCATTTGCATTGCATACTGGAGAGCTTCTTGTGTTCTGTGTTACGGTATTGCGGCCACACCACCTTGAATAAGCCTGATCTCATCTGATTTCAGAAGCTAAGCAAGGATGGGCTTGGTTAGTACTTGGATGGGAGACCGCCTGGGAATAGGGCAGCAGTGTGGAGTAGTGGTTAGGGCTCTGGACTCTTGACTGGAGGGTTGTGGGTTCAGTCCCAGGTGGGGGATACTGCTGCTGTACCCTTGAGCAAGGTACTTTACCTAGATTGCTCCAGTAAAAAAAACAACTGTATAAATGGATAATTGTATGTAAAAATAATGTGATATCTTGTAACAATTGTAAGTCGCCCTGTATAAGGGCTTCTGCTAAGAAATAAATAATAATAATAATAATATTGAATGTGGACAATTTTAAAAAGCCTCAGTATTAGTACAGATGGGTGAAGCAGATGTTTCAGCTGCCTAGAGCTGGTGTCCTGGGAAGCAGGACAGATGTAAAATCCACTGTTTGCTTAGATGAACTGTCCTATTTGCATCATGTAAACAATGTACCAGGTGAACAGGTAGACTTGACACTGTGTGCTGTAAGCATGCCTACATGGTTTGCAGAGCCAGCTCTTTTAATCTCAAAATTATAGGTAACTACATGTTTTTGTATGTTTGAACATAAGAGGTAGTAGGCCCATATGTTATTTTAACTAGAGCTGCAGTTGTTTAGTCTTTACACATACTAAGCAGAGCTATTTCATAACATCTGTGACATAACAGAAATACCAAGACTGACGGCATTTGTCCCAATTAAATAGGCCTCTTGCTGTAGCTCAGTAGATCCTGTGGATATTCAAAGCACACAGATTATACGCTGCTTGCTTGATGAAGTCAGTTATCCCTGCGCCAGACTTGTTGGAAAAAATGTGACATAGTGTGTTTACCAAGCTCAGAAAATGTTTTTTTTTTGTGATTTTATTTATTTATGTATGTATTTATTTTATGAAGAGGTTTAAATTAAATAAATAGAGTTTTGCATTTTCTGAGACACATATCATCCATAACAATGAAAAGTAGTAGAACAGCACAGAAACCTATTATGGCTTTTCAAACCCTGTGGAGATGTATCAGTTTAACACATATTTCTGGATACATCTCAGTGGAAAGGGTACATATAAGTTGCTATTTTGTTGCTTTGAAGGCATGTTAGTTTATATAATTGTAACTCCAATCTCCTCAAAGCCACATTTCTCTCTCTGTATCTCTCTCTCTCTCTGTCTGTGTCTCTGTCTGTGTCTCTGTCTCTCTCTCTCTCTCTCTCTCTCTGTCTGTGTCTGTGTCTCTCTCTGTGTCTCTCTCTCTCTCTCTCTCTCTCTCTCTCTCTCTCTCTCATATTGTTGTTACTTTTCTCTTTGCATTTATAATGTACTGTAGCTTGTTTTCCTCTGGAATCTACATATCAACTTCCTGTCTTCTCTGCACAGAGAACATGGGAAGGACTTTCCTGTTGACCTTAAACAAAGTATACACTGATCCTCCATGCTGGGGTCGACTGTACCTAAATGAGCTGAACCGTGGCGAATCGTGATGCCGTAGCCCTAAAATGTATAAATATGATTTATTTTCTCGCTTTCTCTCTAAAAGAAAAATCTTTAAAATTCGATTTACTCTTTAGTCAGGAATGTATATATGTTTGCCTTATATTAAAACTAGTTAAACAATACCATTCAGTATGTTTTGGAAAATGTAGACAAATATATATATATATATATATAATTTAAATGGGAAAAACAAAAAGCTCAGAATAATTTAAATTATTAAATTTAAATTCAATGCTGTTTAAGTGCAGCACTTTAATCAGAGCTAATTAGATTCAGCAGTAAAGTTGTGAAGCCACCATTCGTCACAAGCACCATATTTGCACATGCTTACCCTACTTCAGTTGTTAAATACATACAAGAACTAAACAAAAAAACTGATTGTGATCCTATATTCAGAAGGAATTTCTAGGGAATACGCACAACTCAACACAGTGAAACACAGCGATGTGCTTAGGACATTCTCAATACTACTGTCTACTGTCCCTGAATTCCAATGCTCAAGGTTAAACATGTATTACACAATTATATTTTTTTCTACATGACTGTTCTTTGTGTTCCCTAATATGTTATCAAGGTCATTATTAATAAAAGTGAAAAATAAATTGAACGGTATTGGTTTAATTCAGCTGCCATAGTAACTGCCTGAAAGCTCAGGGGATTGCAATGATAATATTGGAGGGATTTACCATAGATGTACCACTGAGAAACTCATTAGGGTCATCTTGTAGTTTCTATGGCAACATAAAGTGTAAACATTAAATATATATAGCATTTTCAGTCATGAAATATGTACTAGACATTTAGCTGGAAAGCTCAGACCTGAATATATTTTTGCATAGATTTAGATGCCCATATTTACAGAGATGCATATTGTTACGTTCAGTTCAGTCATGTATTTCCTATTATGAATATTGACAAGCTTTTTCAGGAATTGTAATGAGGTGCACTATAGGTCTGCATGCAAATAGTTCTTATATCTGCAGTAAATAACGAGGCTCCTCTCAAAGTGTTAAGCATTAATGGCTGTTCTGTGTGTGTGTGTGTGTGTGTGTGTGTGTGTGTGTGTGTGTGTGTGTCTGTGTGTCTGTGTGTGTGTGCTCTAGACAATGTGCCAGAGGACCTGAAGGAGCCTTTCTACACAGACCAGTACGAGCAGGTGCACACCAAGCCTCCCGTGGTGAACCTTCTACTGTCAGCTGAGCTGTACTGCCGCGCGGGGAGCCTCATTCTCAAGAGCGATGCAGCCAAGCCTCTCCTGGGACATGATGCTGTCATCCAGGCACTTGCACAGAAGGGACTTTATGTCACAGACCAGGAGAAGTTGGTTACCGAGAGGGACCTGCGCAAGAAGCCCATTCAGATTGTGAGTTCTGACTTGGCTACCTGTTCTCTTTAGATGTTTTCTTTAGGTTCTAATTCCTTTTTTAAAATCAATTTAAAATATAAATTCCAATTCCTTTGAAGGAATTGGAATTTATATTTTAGAGTCATAATAATTGTTGTGATTTGTTTAACTGCTTTCATTTGAAGCCAATTTAATTGACAAACACTGCCACTGTGAGATCATTTTAACAGAATCCTGCTAATCGTTTTTTCTATGACCTCCACTTGTCACAGGCTAAAATGTTTGGTTTTGTGTTGCCTGAAGAAGGACAATATGGTTTATTGATCTGCTTACATTAGCATTTACAGTACCGCAATTGCCTGATCAAAAATGGTACTTTAACTAGTGAAGCCAGGTAATAACTCGGGGGAGAAACATAACCCAGTTAACAGTCAAATCTTTTTTCTAATTAGCCTCCAACTTGTATTTTACAGTAATCTGTTTAAAGCTATCTAGCATGGTATAATAGAAACAGTGTGCCGTTTCTGTGTGATTGAATTAATGTGGTTCAGGCTTAAGCTGGCAGTTGGATTCTCTTGGTTTGCAGTAACCATTATAAAGAAACACTCTGTCAGCTCCCCTCCAGAAGCAATGCTGTTTTCCTTTTGGAAGTCATGAAGGGTTGGTAACATTCTGAAGGTATAATAATACAATGCTTATCTTTCGTTTTACATGAAGGCTACAGTTCCTCCTGTACTGGGTGTGGGGTGGGGTGCCTTCTCTTGTGGTTGTACCTGTCTGGATGGCTCTGCATATTAGTGAGATGAAAACACATGAATGGGTGTACACTGTCTGCAATTGCTATAATTTTTGTTCTGAACCATCCTATATCCAGGTCTGTGTGCTCCTCACATGCAGTTCAAATAGGATATTGAAAATGTATAGTTGTTAGTCTTGTGCCTGGAGAATAAGGTACAGTAACATGAATGGAGCTGAAGGAGTTCAGTCACTGCTTTTGAATTCCCGAAAGACCTAGGGTTGATTTGTTGCCTTGCTTATTAGATAGGGTTGGAATTGCTGAACAGTGCTAAATGGTTAGATGAGGGAGATAGATTGTTTGTGTGTTATGTAGTGTGTTATTGTTTGAATGTATGTATTGGTGCACGGGGTATGGTTTAGTTTATGTAGCACAGGTGATTTAAAATGTATATTTGTATTTGGGCACGGGTGTGTCACAAAGTAGTCCACGTGCAGACTGTGCCTGGACTCAATTGAATGATTGATTAGCAATCGAGTCCCGGCACAGCTGCGTAAAAAGAGGCACGAATCACTCACTCGTGGTTGGGTTGTTCAGAGGCGGAACGTAAAGTAAAGAGAACTAGAGAAAGACCATATCAATTGCTACTCATGCTGGCTTTAACACCAGCACGATACTTGTTTTGTTCTGTGTCTGTTTGGCCACTGTGCCGTTTTGTTTGTTCAGCTTTTTTATTTGTTTGTTTATTTACAATAAACTTGTGCATCAGTGCCTTCACTCACCCCAGTACCGTGTCTGTCTACTTCCTGGTCTGACGTCACCACAATGCCTATCTGTGACAATTTCTCTTTTCTAGATAATAGCATTTGTATGCAGAGAATATTCTATACTGGCTAACTAATATTGCTGTGATTGTTCTTTGTAACATCAGCTTTACCATCACATACGTAATGCTATATTTCTTGTTACAGCTTATTGCATAAATGGTAATAATGTAACAATATGTACTGTACAATGAGTGGAGAATGTTTCCCAATGTCTTGTTTAAACCAACAAATGGACAGTTGTTGACGTGAAAGTTTGCTGCAGGTGCACGTCGCTGCCGTGTGCTGGAGAGACACTGCATTCGAGGGGTTGCTTTAGTTCTTCATTTTAGATGCTCATTATGTCAAGCTTGAGGACTGATGTTCTAGACAGCCCTGCCATACCTTGCATTGACACTTTTGAAGCATCTCATCACAGCTTTTGAGCCTGTGCAGATTTCAATTGAAGGGGGTGGTTTTTTTCTTAATCTAAAGGCTCCTTTATTCCGTTAACAAAGTAACATTTCAATTGGCAAAAGACAGAGTTGCAACCGAGTGGGTACAGCTTGTTACAGTTTTACTTGTCAATTTTAATGTCAATCTCTTAGGATAATATATGTCTATAGCTATCTTAGCTGTGGGGTAATCCAAAATATTATCGTCAGTCTCACTTGCTGGTAACTGCTGGTACAGTATATATTTAGAAACTAGTCAGACACATAATAAACTAGCCTGGCTAGCTGTCTTACTGTCAACTGCAATTATTTTTCTTTTTTATTATTTTTAATGCACCAAGCCTGTCAGTTTTATTTTGCAGTAGCAAGACTCCCAGATCTGATGGCTCAGCAGAACTAAGGGAAAAAAAACAATTACTTCAGCATATTTGTATCAAAGTACAGTTACAGCAAGTGTTTGAAAAAGAAATATTGTGTCTTGTTGCGATTGTGACAATGTAAGATTGCACCGTATGTGTTACTGAAATGGGGTGTCCTAAATAGCTGTTCTATTAATTAGGCAGACGCGATAAAGTGTTCGCCCTAAAATATCTAAGGTTCTCAAGAACCTTGTGGCTTTTGGGAATTATACAGCACTCTCCCATGACAGTCGGGCAGTCCAGTGGGCCTAGTTTGTGTCCCAGGTACTGTCACAAGTGAAGGAGTGATCAAAAAAATAAAACAAACTGTATAAGGGCCAGAGGTCCTGTATACGGTCCTCTTTATGATTTACTGGTTCAGTGGACTCACTCCAGTCTCAGTAACAGACTAGGGTCCTAACCAAATCCCCTGAACACATTGCAGCAGTTCTCTCGGATATGCACTGTGTGATTGAATTTTAGATTCACTGGAGGGGCCATTTTGAAAAGAGCTTTGAAACAGACTAGTTGTAAGTGTAAGAAGTACATGTACATTTTTTAAACAGTTGTAGCAAAACGTGGGGACGTGTAACGCTATATTTTTCAGAACTCCACTACTTCTAAAATATTGACGGAAAGGCTGGTTGCCCTTTGGTTTTGAAGCTGTATATGACCGGATCAATTTTTCCAGTTTTTTCAACCACAGTATGAAACGGTCCTTGCCTGATGAATCTTTTGGTGTTCAAGCGCTCTCCCTGTGTCTGTGGCAATAAACATATTAAACTGCAGAAAAGCAGAACTTCTCTGAGCTTGGTTATAATTGGAGGGAAATGGATATGTCACCCGTGTGTCTGTCAAGCAGGTCTCCAGGGGCTCTACTACTGGTGTAATAAACAGCTTCCCATTAGGGTTGTGTCTGTATTTGCATTAGATTGCATGGGTTTGGTAGGAGAGGCTTCAGTTGTTGGTTATCTCCAGGAACTGACAAGATAAATCTAATATGCTTGGTTGGTTGTTTTAAATTGTCACCTTAAATTAAAATATGTAAAATGCTCAGTTGGTGTACTATTCTGTGAACGTTGAAAGTAAATTGCAATCCATTAGATATGATCTGGAAAAATAGCCTATAAGAACTTATTTTGGGAAAATCTTATTTCAAATAACACCATTCGAGATCTGTCTGTGGTCTGTCTGTGCATAGTTCATTGTAGTCTCCATTATCAGCACTGGGATTAAAAGAAAAACTGGCCAGTGGTAGTAGCATTTATTTACTGTAATGAAGCGACTAGAAGGAAATCCAGTTAAAAGAAGCAAGTCTTATTAAATCCATATGTTTTAATACACGCCCACCTAAATAAACTCCAGACGTGTTGCAAGTGGAAGTTTTAAAAAGCCATCATCACCCTTGAAAAACAGTACGAGGTCCCTAGAGATCAGATTTAAAATATTGAGCATTGTTGCCATGCTGTGACTATGTTACATATAGACACGCTATAGACCGTGCAGTGTACATCAATAGGCATAGCTTGAAAGAATTGAGTCTCGGGTGTATGAATGTGTTGTGCTTACTAGGGCTGACAAAATAACACCACAGCAAATTATTTCTGAATTATTTAGGGCTAAATGGCATCTCTTGTTGATGCAATTAATTGCTTGACTTCAGCATAGCATTTTCTGTATGCTTTATGGTGGATCTACATGTATGTCAATGTGTATATATATAATTAAGAATCTAAGGGCTTTCATTTTAGTCTGTTGATTGTCATACAGTAACTCAGTGAAGCCTCCTCTATAGCAGACCGATAGGGATGTCCTTCTGCACAGTAGCAGTCCATGTGTTTAGGTCACCAGTGGCTTCTTTCTATCCTCCCTTGAAGTGCCTGCATTGCAGTGTTTTTATTCCTGCTTGCTGACTGATGGCACATTAGAAACCTACTCTAGAGCCTGAAGTCCTGGATTTGTGTTTGAACCCCAAATCCCAAAGGTTTTCTTAGCGATGTGCATGCTTCTTTTTCCAGGACTGGAGCAGTGCTTCTTTGTATGCTTCTTTGTCACATTTAATGTTTTTTTGGGGACACCAACTTTATTTCATGTTGCAATTACACACACATTGTACAGTCACTGCTAATAAAGTGCAAGGCTACAAAAAAGTTTCCAGGTTAGTAAACTAGCATTCTAACTTTTTTCTCAATATGGGCAAAAATTGGATATTTGGTCATTGAAGTTCCCTACTGCACACAATGGTCATGACACTAATACTGTACATTAATATTTATTGTGTATATCTATCCTGTGCCTGTTTCTATACTTGCCAAAAACATTTTACTGAAGCAACAAACCTGAAACTGTGCAGCATTCCTGGTATGATTAAACATGTCCGGATCAGGGGTTTAGCTCTGGCCTCTGCCGCTCTAGGCTCAATTCAAATCCTATGGTGGGATTGGTGGGAACCTTTTTTGGTGTAATCCAAAATGGTTGAAAGTATAAAGGAATACGTGTAGGGATACAGAATGGCTGCAACATTGTTTTAGGGATAGTGGATATGATTATGTAACCTTGTTCTCTCATGTAGTACATATAGCTGTGATAACACATATATTTCCCATTGAAAAATGAAAGCTAAAAAATGTAAAAGGAAACTGCAATGTTGATGCTTCGTTGTATGTAGAGGCACCTTATTTCAAATAACACCATTCGAGATCTGTATCGAAAGCTTGAGTGAAGTCTGAAAGTTATCCAGTACTGTGAGTGGTGAGCAGCTCTGGCAGTGCTGAAGATCAGATTTGCAAGTGTCCCAGGAGAACCATGGAATGTGCTCTACGTACTGTATCCTGCTTGGAAGTGTTGGTTAATCTGAGTCACTGCAAAGCCTTTTTAGGCTGGGAAACACAACAGGTGAAGAACATCCATCATTATTTGGGAATGTATTGTATAGGTTTTAGTAGCTCTGTTTCATTCAGATTGAGGCGATCACAAACTGACTTTTTATTGGTGGGTCAGAATTGTGAAACCTTAAAGCACTTTGAGCCGGACAGAACCAGAGAATTGGACGCAACATACTGTACAGTATACTGCAGTATACCATAAGGCACATTTAATGTGTTTTTTGCAAAGCAAACAGGGACTGGTTGATACTGCAAGACAGGAAGAGCACAAGTCTATTGTTTGTTCATTTTAAGTCTTCTGATGAACCAAAGGGTGTGGCTTTAGGGTATGTTTGGCTAAATATTGTGTGAGCTTTTTAAATTGTAGTTGTAGTAACATTATTAATATTTATTTATTTAAAAAAAATACAAAAAGTTCAAATTTGCCTTTGACACTAGTGCAGCCCTGCACTATACTGTTAAGAAGATGCGAAGGGCGGTCAACATTCCTTAAGTTGCTGAATGCACATAAGCGCTGTTTATTCATTCAGTGTAGCTTGCCTGTTGGCACAGTGTACATGGATTGCCATTTCCTGCTGCTCTTGGGAAAACAATCCTGAACAGACTGATCAAAAGATGCCTGGAAGCGACACCGACATTAGGTAGATGCTGTCTGTTACACAGCACTCTGATGTGATTAAAAATACAATTTTATAGTGGCTTGTGTGAATAGAGTTCTCTTATTGGCTGAACACAATTCCAAGCAGTGGTTAGATAAATTTTTTTAAAATTGTTTTATATATATATATAATATATATATATGAATTTTTTTTTTTTTTTTTTTTTTTACTTTTTCTTTTATACATATTCCAGATTTTTTTTTTTTGGGGGGGGGGGTCAAATAAAAAAAAAAAAATACCCAAAATGAGGGTTACGATATTCTCATTTTCAGTAGCATGATTCTGAACTTCTGTTCCTTTTGACCCAGAGATCTATGCTTGGAGTCAGATATGCTGAAGACCATTTAACTTGCAATGCGTGCAGCACTCATTGGTTTCACAAAGAAAAAAACAGCACAAGAATGATCAGTGTCTTTTAAACAGTAACTTCTCAGGCCTGGAGTTGTACTGACAGCTGTGCAGAAATCAGTGGAAATACTTAGGGAACAAATCCAGGTTTTTCCAAGATCTAAACAAAAAGTCCTGTTATATAGATAAGCATAACTCAAAACATCTGTTTTCCCCCTTATAAACTACCACCTTGTTATATTTGCTTGCTCTGAGTGAAGTTTACAGTAGCATAAAGTATTATTTCCTTGTAGCCTCGAGCATGCATGTAAACGAACCCCAGCCCCACTAGAATAAGAACATTTGTACTATAATTGCTTGAGAAAATGCTGCGCTTGGTTTTGAGGCAATAGTTTTTTTGAGCAGTTACTTAGAGTTACTGTAGAAAAGCATTGTTTGCATATTGCTTTCACATTAACAGTGCAATTAAAAACAGCATGTTCTGTGTTTTATCGTCAGACTGAGTGCACTAGCTGAATGGGTTTCAAGACAGTGACTAATTAGGTTAAAATCTTTGAAGAAAAGTGGAAGAGTACATGCTGCAACAGGGACTGGACCTGGACATCCTGTAGCATTTGATAGACAAGAAAAGTCCCTTTTTTTTGTTTTTCTTTAACCTGCTTGTGTTTTCTTCATATTCTATACAGTACTGCGAAAGCAGATCATATCCGTGGAACTATTAATAGCCTTTTATTTGACTGAGATTTGAGCTGGTTTGTCAGTGAAGTTGTGCACAGGGGACTCATTTTAATGAAGAATGTACTAAATGGATGCCACTAAATCACATTTTAAATAAATAAATAAATAAATAAATAAATTAAAAAAAATACAAACTTGAACATGAAGGTTGAGCTTTAATGGCAAAAAATGTTCTTTCATTGTTAGCTTGTTGTACAGTGTAGTTGTTCCCTTATCAGATGAACAGTTACTTTGAGAACAGACAGGCCAGTGGTTTTGGTTGCACAGATGATGGCTTCTCCCTGTGTCTCCATGTGGCCCTGTGCCTGTGCACAGTGGTTGGGCTCAAGATAGATCGTTATTTTCATCCTCTCTGGCAGAAAGGCAGTTTTTGCTGAACACTTGCAGGGCTCCCATAATTTTGGGGCTTCTGTTTGGGGGAAAAACAGCCCTGAAACTATAATATAAAATCATTATCCTACCCTTATAAACTGGTAATTCATTATTCAAAGCCTATTTTAAGAACAACTTATTTTTTGAAACTGGGGACTCTTAGTGGCCTAAATACATCCAAACCCCCTTCACCTTTTGACTGCAGCGTGTGAAGAATTGCTGCATTCTTTGTGCTATGGTATGCACCCTGTCACTGCTGCAGGTGTAATAAACTGGCTATTTTGGGTAAATGTTAATTAAGTCATAAAACAAAAACAGGCACCTGGTGTACTGACAAGCCGTGTGCAATGTCTGTTTTGCTGTGTCTCTTAAAATGATTTTTTTTTTTTAGTTTCTTTTGTCATTGATAATACTGAACTAAAAATACAAATGACATGTTGGAGACACAGGGGTATTAATAAACATTGCTCACTAGAATATTTGTAGCATGGTTAATGTGTGTGGTTTTAACTGTTTATTTTTTATTATTATTTGGATAAGACAACAGTGCTTTGTGTTTTAGCTTTGTTACAGTGTACGAATTAGGTCTCTTTTAATGTATCTGTTCTTATCGCACAAATACCCTGACTTGCAGTAAATTACCTAGACCTATATAAGGTAGATTTCAATCCCTCCCTATGCAATGCAAAATGTTAACACAGAGGTTTAGTCCAGCCAGAACAACTGCAGCCATATAAAGGCAAGTCCAGGTCTGTTTCATTGTATGAGGAGGGTGGAGGGGCCCGGGGGTTGGGAGCTTTGCTTGTTTACAAAAAAAAAAAATACAACTTTATTGCAAAGAAATAAATGTATATTAGCTTTTAAGTAGGTATAAGAATATACCAAGGGCCCAATTCAGTTAACTTTTGTCAGAATTGAAGGGTACAAAAATATTTTGTCAGTTGTAGGGACAGTAAAAAATAAATATTATAGCCTGTGTAACTCTGTGACTATAGATATTAGATCAAACTTGTGTGATCTATTATCTAATATCTTAGATATTCAGTGGTGTTGGTTAAGCATATTTGAGATATGCTGTATTTCACTTGAACAGAAGCTGACACAAGTCATTTCACATTTATAAAGTAGTTTAATGCATTCTTTCCCGGTCAACCCTCCCATCTGTGGAAGACTCTTCCTGACCTGTACAGTTATTGCATTAGACAACACAAAATAAATAATGTATTTTGCGTCATGGAATACAACAGCATGAAGATTGATCTACTTCAGTAGTACAGTACAGTAATATTCAGTGGGATTTGCAGTGACTCAAATAAAGGAATTTTACTGTTCATGTGTCCTTGTTGTACAAACACATTTCCAAACAAAAGAGCATACAAAAGTTAACACTACATACTCTGACATTGAAGTATTCTCTCATTCTCTGGGCAATCCTACTCGGAAGAAAGGGTATAGAATTTAACACAATGCATTGAATTAGGTATCCTGGGTAGTCTCGCTGTAGTAACTTGCTGAAAGGGCTAAATTATTAATACTATGCTACAGTCATTTCCTCATAAAAGATGCAATACTTAATATTATGAATGCTGTACCTGGTATAATACGTGGTTGCTATATAAACTAGTAGAGTGTCACTTAACTGGATCATATTATCAGAGTATTCTGTGGTATTTTCTGTGGTTAAGAGGATCATAAACCAGTGTAATGTATTGAATGCCTACGGTTTCTCTATTCAATGCCACGCTTGTATTCTGCAACAGTGCACACAAAGTACTGACTTTAGAAGCACCACAGAAAGCTTCAGATAGCTGTCATCAGTATGCACCTCTCGTGCTGGTAAAATGAATAAGGTTGTTCCAGTTTATGAAGATGAAGTCTATATGAAATGGTACAGTTCAAAGCAGTTGTCTTGATGTGATGTCTTTCTATTTTAAGCACAGGTAGTAATGCAAGATTGAAATGTGGTGCCCTCTGCAATATTAATTCAGAAAGGGAAAGCCACATACCTACCCTCCCCTGCTGAAGGGAACAATGACAGCCTCGCCTGTTCTGCACCCACAGTGCAACTGCTGAGTTTCCATGGTTACAGTACCTGCTGCTCAGGCAAGAAGGAAGACTCATGTTTAGAATAATGATAAAATTCTGTACAGTAGCCATGAAATGATAATTATGACAATGACATTTATATGTAGATTAAGTTAAATATTCATCATTTATATGTTCCCCCATAGCACAAATATCGTAACATCACTAATGTGTATCACATGATACTGTTTCATGTAAGCTGGTCAAACTATATGAATGTTTAATGGGCCGTTTGCCCTGGTACAGTGAATACCTTATTCAGTTCTAGTATAAGAAATGGAATTAAAATGTTGAGAATTTTTTTAAACAAAACCTACAGCAGCAGTATATAGTTACACATGTAAGCAACACCAAAATGACTGGAAATAGTCAGGTGACTTCTTGCTTATACACTATGTTGTGAGCAGGAATAAAAACAAGCGTCACATGCCTCCAGGGTCCTGGCATGTCTGGAATGCTGCTCACAGTGTGAGACACTCCCATCCTCCTCTCTAAACAAACAAGGAGAACTGTTTGTACAGAGCGCCGGTCCCTGTGCTCTGAAAATACCAGCGTCTTCATTCAGGAAGCCAGCTCCTCGTCAAACTGCAACAGGACAGAACAGATGGAACTTTATTGTGTCTGTCCTGCTGCCGTGATGGGGTCTGCATGTCATTAGAATGCTGACTGTCTGCAACAGGTCTTTCTTTAATGGTGTATCCCGGATAGAGAAATACAGCTAAACACCAACTCAGAACAATGTTTTTTTTTTTTTTTTTTTTTCCCCTGGATATAGTTAAGCCTGAACAGGCTTTCTTCAAATAAGTCAAAAGTACATTTTCTGAGATGATTAAAACTAATTTAATGATATAAAACTTACAACTGTAAGCTTGAGTTGCAGGAAGAAAATGTATCTGAATATGTTTTTGCTAGTTTTAAAAACATTACATTTTTGTGCCTTGCTTCATAATGTGTTTATTTTTCATTTTAAAAATGACCTTGTTGTGGATCTAATAAGTGAGTGACTATTAATACTTTAATCTGAATATTTAATTGAATTCTTACCCAGAAAACTGTACTGCGAACTTGATTAATTACTACTGTTGAGCATTCCGCTCACCACTGCAGGAATAATTGAAGCCCATGCAATGGAGTGCAGAGTTTTAAATTCAGATTTACTCTGCTTTTGCTCCAGTTTGTACCTCATAAACAAGACATTGACTGACTGTTACACTCTGTCGTAATTTTATAAAATAAAATAATCTCTGTGGTTCTGTTGGGTCATTCTATGGTACAGTATGTCCTGACAAAGAGCTGCTCACCTACCAATGTTCTCTCCGGTATTTTTAGAATGAAAGGAGTGCCTAAATAGACACTACTTTGTATAATACATTGCGAGCTAAATACAAATGCTCATCTTAAAGCTAAAATATGTAGTTTCTACAATATAACATATACGTTTAGCATAATCTGTTAATTAAAACTACCTGTAAAGAATCAACTGCAAAAAAAAAGGTGGGTCTTCCATGTTGTGTAAGTAAGCTTAGCGAGGCTTTCCAGTTAGTGAATACCAATCATTTTTTCAAAAGCACCAGGCTTTGGAAAGTATTACCATGATGCTGCAGATTACATTCAATCCCTTGATTCACCGAAATATCCCAGTAATCTTCTTGCGCAATCAAATGAGCGGATTTAACTGTGAGGGAGGGGGGAAAAAGGAAAATGACTAAGTGAAAAAACCACGTCTAGGTTCTAAATATGCAATCTAAATGTAAAGCTGACCATATCAGTGTATAGTGTCCTACCATTTTAATCATTTAGATAATGATCCTATATTTTACATGGGTGGATTTATACCACAGTACTGTCCAGATGGAAAACCAATTTATCACAGAGAGCCCTATGGCACTTTTGAAGAAGACAGTTTTCTTTAAACTTTGAAGTTGACCGATTTCAATTTTAGGCATGGCATAGGACTGACTGACTGGGCAATCAAATTTTTATAGTACTGTGGCTACAAACTAGTGAATTATAATGTCCTGCGGTAAAGTTATTTCCAAAACGAAGAAAACAAGCTCCTTTGCCTTTTAAAACTCTTGCGCTCATAAATGCATGTAAATATCTGAATGGGAAACGTTTTATTTACTCTCCGTCCGTAAGTTAAATATGCCAAGATGAATCCGTATGAGAAATTATGGAACCCTGTGGTCTTTTTCTGACGGTGTCTTATATTTTTCAGCGAGAGGTGGATGAAGCAAGATGAAAGTGAGTCACATAAATGTCTTCATTCTTGCTACATCAGATATCCATGACAACACTGGAGTCATTTTTGGGAGGCAGTGTCCAGTCTTAGGTTGAAAATATGTGTTGAAAATTCAGGCAGTTGCTTAGTGTGAGGAAACCGTTGGAATTCAAATTAATGCTAATGAAAGAAATTGAGACAGTTTATTAAATTCCACTTTTAAGCATGCAGAAGCTTGTTATGAAATTAAGTTATTACATCGTGCTTTATATTTCCAAACAAAAGTTTTGCCTGTAACACACTAATCTGCTTTCCAGGGTGTATTCATCAGGCCTTTTTCGTAACATTCATATTCCCTCAGTAGACTTCTTCATAAGAGGGCATGTCATGACAGCTTTCTGTAATATAAATGTGTTCAGGTGTTGATCCTTCTTAACTGGCATCATAAGTTTAAGAAAACGAGTAAGAAACAACTTAATAATTCAATCAAGAAGGGGCAAATAAGGGATGTAACTGTACATGATCCCTTACGTATATTTAAATTGCACATGGTTTTATTATTATTAAGATTATTATTCTTTGTAATTTATGAAGACAAACAGTGCACATTAGTCTTTTATTGAATCAAGGCTTGGGTTGTTTAGTTGAAAGAAATGTCGAAACACTGCACTACTGTTGTTAGGAGATGATGAGATGAATATGGCTTTTCTTTACAGTGCTGTTCAGGGCAGGCAGGTTTTAACATTGCTTAATTATAGCACAACAAATGGGGGGGGGGGGGGTACAAATAAAACCTGAAAAAAATTAACATTCAAGTGTGTCTGGAGGACATAAAAGTCTAAACAGCTAATACTAAGTTACCTGTAAAGTGTTTCCCACATGTTATCAATGACGTTGACTTCACACCAGTGGAGCACATTTCATTCAGGGCGAATGTATTTCCTGTACAGTCAGGATTGAAGTACTTTGGTATTCAAATATAAAAAAATCATATTTTATTCAGTTGAACGGTTCCATGTTTAAACTTAACAGCCAGTCAGAAAATTAAGTACCATACATTATCCTTGCTTCTTTGTTAAATTTCTGTAATTTATAAACAGCTAGAAAACCAAAGGTACTTTGCTTTACTATGTATTAGGAGCACTAGCTTATGTTAGTAATGGTGATCTTAATAGACATAGAGGGGGTGTAGAAAACTGAGCAGCTTGACGGTGTTTCAAGAATAAATATTAAAAGCACAAAATGTACAAGATGGGCCTTGAAAGACAAGCACTGTGTGTGCCAAAAAACTGGATCACTCCAAATAAATTCAGCTGTAAGGATCAACTGAAAGAATCCAACGAACATGAGAGGGCTTAAAGCCTCATTGATGGTAAATGGCTGTTGTATGCAGAAAATGGATCTCTGTTTTTATGAGCTTATTTCATGTGTCCAGCTCCAGAGCTTTGTGTTAATTGCATTCGAGGCCAGGATTATGCCTGTCGTGTTGTATTGAGGAGGTATGCATGCTTATAAAGCTGCACTTGTTGGTGACTCAGTGGACACAGTTGTATCACTCTTTCTCTGCGTGGGTTTCAGTGGGTGGGTGTTGCTGCATTATCAATTATGTATTCACTGTGTTCCAAAAGCTTACTTCCAATAACCCTGGTTTTAACACCATTTGAACAGCACTTAAGCACTAATAACCACTGAAATGCCGTCAGTAATTCCTGCAGGTGACTCCACTTCATTTAGAGGTTTGTTAATACAGTGACACAGCTTCTGGTTGTACTGTGTCTGGTAAGCAGTGAAGACAGCAGCAGCTGTACTGTTGTGATATTGGAGTAAGTAATATACATCTTTTTATTTATCAACTGTACTATCCTACCCTGTCATTATTTTACATTAGTCTAACTATACTCCTAACTAGAAAAGGGATAAAATTATGCATTGACGCAGACAATGAATATTTGCCCATGCAACCTGCAGTTTTAATGTATTTTTTTTTGGTCCCGCAAGCTTCAGTTTATGTGCAGCCCAATGCTATAAAATGCTGTTTTCTGTGCAGCTATCCAAACAAAAACCAGAGCCTCTGTCTGTACAGTTATGCTTTAGATTACTCATCTATTGCAGGTGTCTGTGAGTAACAAACCAGCACATACAATGTCATGGTGTGGTTTACAGTGTTTAGAGTATATTTTAAAGACAGTTGTGTTTTTTTGCAGAGTGCTCACTTAGCCATGATTGACACTTTGATGATGGCTTACACAGTGGAGATGGTGAGTGTGGAGAAGGTGGTTGCTTGTGTTCAGAAGTATTCAGCCCTCACAGACACAGATCTGCCGTACGACACTGAGGATGCTGTCCTGAGCTGGATGAATAAGGTACGTAACGTTCTGGTATTAGGTACTTGCGGGGGAAGGTTACTAGGTGCTAGAGTCACTCTGTGCTTTTACTTTGGTTTTGGTGCGCCAATCATCTGTGTGTCATTGGTATACAAGAAAAGAATCTCCTTTATATTGAGAAAAAAATGTTTATTTCCTTTTCCATCAGAAAGACAATACATTTCACTTATTTACAAAAGTATGTGATCATTAACCATGCTGTGTATTTGGATCTGTGATGGGGTACAGACTGATTCTCACTCGAAACCATAGTTACACATACTTTCTTTTTTTGTTTGTTTTGTTTTTTTTAATAATTTTTTATTCTTTTGTGTCATTTGTTACAGAAATATGTAATATATATATATATATATATATATATATATATATATATATATATATATATATATATATATATATATATACAGACATGCTCAAATTTGTTGGTACCCCTCCACAAAAAACGAAGAATGCACAATTTTCTCTGAAATAACTTGAAACTGACAAAAGTAATTGGCATCCACCATTGTTTATTCCATATTTAATAGAAATCAGACTTTGCTTTTGATTTTTTATTCAACATAATATTGTAAATAAGAAAACAAATGAAAATGGCATGGACAAAAATGATGGGACCGCTAACCTAATATTTTGTTGCACAACCTTTAGAGGCAATCACTGCAATCAAACGTTTTCTGTAGCTCTCAATGAGACTTCTGCACCTGTTAACAGGTAGTTTGGCCCACTCTTCCTGAGCAAACTGCTCCAGCTGTCTCAGGTTTGATGGGTGCCTTCTCCAGACTGCAAGTTTCAGCTCTTTCCATAGATGTTCAATAGGATTCAGATCAGGACTCATAGAAGGCCACTTCAGAATAGTCCAATGTTTTGTTCTTATCCATTCTTGGGTGCTTTTAGCTGTGTGTTTTGGGCCATTATCCTGTTGGAGGACCCATGACCTGCGACTGAGACAGAGCTTTCTGACACTGGGCAGTACGTTTCGCTCCAGAATGCCTTGATAGTCTTGAGATTTCATTGTGCCCTGCACAGATTCAAGGCACCCTGTGCCAGGCGCAGCAAAGCAGCCCCAAAACATAACCAAGCCCCCTCCATGTTTCACTGTAGGTATGGTGTTCTTTTCTTTGAAAGCTTCATTTTTTCGTCTGTGAACATAGAGCTGATGTGACTTGCCAAAAAGCTCCAGTTTTGACTCATCTGTCCAAAGGACATTCTCCCAGAAGGATTGTGGCTTGTCAATATGCATTTTAGCAAATTCCAGTCTGGCTTTTTTATGTTTTTCTTTCAAAAGTGGAGTCCTCCTGGGTCTTCTTCCATGGAGCCCACTTTCGCTTAAAAAATAAGGGGTACCATAAAAGACAATGCCACATTCCATGGGACTCCATAGACACAAAGGGCTGAGTGAAGCCTGAGATACATCAAATAAGAGGACCCAGGGAGTGAGTAAGTCTCCTTAAGATCTTCCAAGTATTTGTGAGGAAGTGATAAAGGTAATATGGAGAACAGAAAGTTAATGCAACGTAGAACGTTCATTTTAATAATAGAAATTCTACCACGCAGCGTAAGTTGCAAAGGAGACCATCTTGCCAAATCGGCTTTTATTTTAATCAAGGAGCCTGTGAAATTGTCTTTGTGAATCTGTTGAAAGTTGGGGTGCACCTTGATGCCCAGATATATAAAACCTGAAATCTGCAGTTGAACAGGAATGCAAGAAGGGAGGGGGACGGTTTTAGCCGCGGAGTTCAGATGCATTAAAACAGACTTTGACCAGTTTATTTTGTACCCAGAGAGTGAACCAAATTCATCAAATAACTTCAGAACCTGCGGTATTGTTTTGGAGGTGTCGGAGAGAAAAAATAGAATGTCATCAACATAAAGAGATATGTGATGTTTAGATCCCTTTATGTCAATGGGGGCGATGCCAGGGTTTTGCCTAACAGCCTGTGCCAGGGGTTCCAAAGAAAGGGCAAACAATAGTGGAGAGAGCAGGCAACCTTGCCACGTGCCCTTCATAAAACCTGTCTGGTCATAAAGAATTAAATTACGTACGTATAGTTCTAATCTTTTGGTTAATACTTTTGCAAATAATTTTAAGTCCGAATTCAAGAGCGAAAGGGGCCTATAACTGGAGCATTTCAGTGGCTCTTTATCCTTTTTGAAAAGCAGAGAAATTAAAGCTGACTTCTGGTCTCTGTGAAACGAACCGGTTTGTAAAGAATAATTAATAGAATTTAAAATTAACAGGCCATCCATATCCCAGACTGTCAAAAGCAATTCAGGTGGAATGCTGTCTAACCCTGGAGATTTTCTCTTTTGTATGGAACAGGCTGCAGCTTTTAATTCCTCCAAAGTGAGAGGTGCATCTAATTGTTCATCTTGATCAGCTGATAGGCTAGGCCAATCCATTGAATTCAGAAATTTCTTAATCTTATTCAAATCAGTAGCAGTAGATTTGTAAAGTTGAGAGTAACATTTTTTTTAAACTTTATTAACTTGGGAGGGTTGCGAGAGCATTGTACCATTACAGTCCTTAATTGCATCAGTAGAAGCTAAACTTTCAGATTGTTTAAGAGCCTACTAGGCCTTCCAGCTTGTTCATAATATCACTGTCTTCATAAAATTCTGCTTTAGTCCTGGTCAAGTTTTTAAAATCCACTTTCAGAGCAGCAAGCTGTCTTGCTCTAGTTTCCAGAAACATTTTGCAACGTTTCCAACTGTGATATTTGAGCCTCTAATTGAGAAATCTGCTTATTGTGAGTTTTCTTTAAGTTTGATGCAAATGATGTGCAACTACCTCTGATAAAACACTTTGTGACTTGCCACAACGAATGTGGATTAATAGCAGGGTTGTGATTTATTTCTAAATAGTTTTTTAATCCATCGGATATATACTTTGAAGCAATTTTCGTTCTGAAGGTTAAAGGAGTTAAAGAGCGCCATCTCTTGGCAAGGGCTGTTCCAGACATAAACTTAAATTTAATATAAAACTGGAGCGTGATCTGAAATCAGTATTGGCAGTATGTCGGTAGAAATAATGTATTGCAAAATACTAGGGGAAATATAGAAATAATCAATATGATGGGACGATGGGAAAAAAAAGAAAAATCTTTGACGGATTTCTAATGCGCCATGCGTCCCATAGATTTGAGTCCTGTGTGAAGTTTTGGAATTTTTTTTAAACTATTAGGCGTGTCCAAACCGGAAGCATCCTGAAGTGTTTTTTAAGAAATCTTGTAATTGCAACCACAAAACTTGACAATCATTACCAGAATGAATTCTAACAGAAAGATTACAGTTCAAGACTAGCCGAGGACAAAAATTGGGTTTACACTGTGTGCCAGTTTATGAACATGGTGCATGTTTGGAGTTAAGGTATTAGTGGTGCGATCGTGGACACCTTGAATTGTTGAGCGTGCCTTAACAGGCAGCCAATTAGGGTTAAATACAGTAATGAGTTTTAAATGTGTTGGTCTTGAATTTCAAAGAGGCATGCAACAAGCCCACAGAGAATCCGATGGCACATTATGTCTTTGATAATCAAGGTCTTTGAGTCTGGGTTATAATTAAAGTTTATTTTAAATGCCAGGATGTAATCATACCTGGATTGCATTGATTGCAGACACTTGAATAAAATATCTGGAGTCGTTTCAAGAATTTAAATTGTGTGTTTTGAAACAAAAATAAAATAAAAATAATAATGAATGTATAAATATAATGGCATAAAATTAGAATTGAAGTTGTTAGATCTTCTAAATTGTTTTCTAAGATCCTTTCTCTGCAGTACACTGTGCAAAGTGGATAACTAATGTAGCTGTCGTGCTCGGCTAATAGACTGTGCTTGTCTGAATCATGCTGGCATATAACACTAAAGTCCATGAAACTAAATACAGAGTATCGATTTTACTGTCATTCAAATGCTGATTTACATTGTAAATCGTGTCATCTTTTTTGTTTCATGCAAAGAATATATATTAAATATGCTGTAGTGATTTAAAAAAAAATGTAGACTAAGCTACATTGTAATAATATTACTGTACTAAAAAGTATATTTTCTTTTCAAATTTAGTTTTGGCCTCTTGTGAGCTTGGTGCAATTGTAAAGCATGCAATACTGCCAAGGTATACTGTAGGAAACCAAGGTTGCGCGAACATGCTTATGGAGTGTCTGTTTTGACTTAAACTGGCAGATATTATTACAGATACTTTTTACTGTAAAGCATGCATATTCACATATTACTGTGTGTATATCTGTATTTTTTTGTATACAACTGTAAGTCGCCCTGTGTAAGGGCGTCTGCTAATAATAATAATAATAAGAAGAAGAAGAAGAATTATTATTATTATTATTATTATTATTATTATTATTATTATTATTTAGCATTTTAAGTTGCACTGTAAAATAATAATAATAATAATAATAATAATAATAATAATAACTGTAAAGACTTTCTTATCCTAAAAAGCCTTTGTAATATGTGTGTGTGTTTTTTTTTTAGGTTAACGAGCACTTGAAAGATATAATTATGCAGGAGCAGAAGCTGAGAGTATCTCGATGTTCAGACACTACTGGTGGTCCAACGGTGAGCAGACTTCATTTGAAACGAGTTCCTAACAGCCTTTTAACATTAAATTAATGAGCATCATTACCCTGTTACCCCGATTTATAAGAAACCTGTGTATTTGTTGAAGTAGGTAACATCTGACTGAAATGCGATAGCATACAATAAATGAGCATCTCTTCTGAATATTATTTTTGGGGTAGGCTTAATGTTAAGTGAGGTACAGGGAAGTTTTAGTTCCAACCAGGCCATTAAAAAGTATTGCTAAGCCTTATGCGCCCAGAAAAATGACCATGAACTGAACTGGCAGTGAGTGCTGTGTTCACATACTGTACAGTAGAAACCAATAAACAGAGCTCAATTGAAATAAAATACAGACTGTTATGAACCTAAGTTAGTCACTTCAGGATTGGCACAACTGTTGTCACTGTTTTACCTTTCACCTTTCCTTGTGAGCCAGTTGTGTGTTAGACGCAGCTAAACCAGGCTAGCTTTGGCACTGGCAGTCCTGATACCATGGAAACAAAAACATTTGTAAAGTTTGCCTGAACTAACATGTCACTGTGGTATTACAACCCTCACTACCTGGCTTCACACTGCAGCAGTCTGTTTTGAAACAACACAGACAAAACAGAAATTCTAAGTAAACTCCTATTCTCACCGAAAGATTTTATGATCATAGTTTGTCTTGTAGACAGAATTAAATGATAATGGATACCAAAGCCAAGGTTATCAGAAAGATACAGTAGTTAAAGATGCCAATAACCTTGGCCAATGTTTTGGTTGAATAGTGCCTTACTAAATGTGCATACACTTTCTACGGAGATGGGCTATAGTGTTCAACTTTTTGATCATTATCAATATACAGATAAAAACCATTGTGTGGATCTACTATCTTCACTGTTCACAAGATCTGATTTTGTATAGTTGTAATGCAATTGCTTCTTTAAAAAAAAAAAAAAAAAATCCTCCCAGTGGCAGAAAAGTTGTAATGCAGATAAATGTAGAATTTGCATGAGCCGTTGAGGTTTGCTTTCCTCTGAATTTATGATAAGCAGTGTACAGCAGAGAGCAAAACATGTTTCCATAACGGTGTGATGTTATTGCTGGTATGAGATTGTTGAGAATGTTGCTGCTGATAACGTCTAGACAGCGGATACAGCAGAGCTGCAGTGTGAGCAGATGAACTAATCCCTCTCCTGTTGTGGTTCATTCCATCCACCTCAATGAGGTCATCACACAGTAAAAACACAATTAGTACTGATTCACTGCAATATTATGTTTCTTCTATACAGCAGAAAAACTTAAACTCTCCATAGGTTCCAACCAGATGCATCAAAGGGATCTACTGTATTTTACACAATAGCGTTGGTTGCTGAAGGGAAGGTAATCTACAATAGTTGTTTTAGAGCGAAGATGATCCAGAATCTTGGCTCAACAGCAAACTTTGTGAGCGCTTGGCAATAAACGTACTACATGTGACGTCTCCTCGTGTGAAAGAGATAGGATCACTTAAGAGTTCATCTGTTATATTTTTAAGCCCTGAGATGTATGTGTTATTAGTTTCCAGGAGTAATGGTAATATCCAAGGGCATGTTTGCTTTAGAAGAACAACATGTAGTATAGCTGAAAGGAGTAGCGGCAACAAGAACAGAAGTCACTTTGTTTACTCCTCTGATAGTGTATATGTAACGTGTGTCAGACCAGCTGCTTAGTTCAGTGGCTAGTTGGGAGAAAAAAAAGGTATGTGTTACTGCTTCCCTTCCAGGCCATTGCTGTTCATGAGCGTGATGCTAATCTGATCCGTCACACGGCAGAAACGCTACTGCTTGCTTCACTGAAGCTGGCTTTCCAGTGTTGGCCTCTAAGTATTAAAGGACAATAACATTGACAAGAGCAAAAGGGTAAAGTTTCCACAGCCTTATACTGTGAAGTGACCACAATTCACCATTCACTTCCCCACTGAAAGAATGTTTCACTTGGTCTGAACACACCTACCTGGCAGCGAGGGGTTTAGCAGTAAAATTCTCCTGACCTTGCTTGTAATCTGCAAGGAGAACATTTCAGATCTTCCCTTCTTTGGATAGCCTATGGTACTGCCAAACCCAAAAGCCATACTGGTCATTTATAGCAGCCTATACATATTAGGCAATAGCAACTAATCCATCAGTTACACCTATCATCTCACTTACGTGATTTCTGACCACGCCTGGCTGTAATTGAAGCATTGAACATCAAGGTGATCATTATGATGATGTAATAGAACACCAGAGCCCACCCCCATCCAGTTATTTCCCCTCTCAGGTGCGCATCACTTGACCAGTTCTGTGAGCGTCCTTTTGTGGGCTCGGATGAAGGCTGTTAGCACTGCCCTGCAGGTCCAGCATGCCTAACAACAGAACATTAAAATAACATAACAACCAATCACAGAACACTCACACACACACACAGACAGAACATGCAGTCCAGTGGCCACACTCCCCTGCTCGCGCCACAGTACTGACTGAGCTCTCAGCTGTCAGTCCCGCATGCAGCAACACAACCAGACGCTCACTGTTAAAATATCTTGTCTTAGGGGCTCCCGAGTGGCACATCCAGTAAAAGCACTCGCTAGAGTGCAGTGTGCGCTCTATATCCTGGACGTCGCCGGTTCGAGTCCAGGCTATTCCACAGCCGACCGTGGACGGGAGCTCCGAGGGGGCGGCGCTTAATTGGCCGAGCGTCGTCCGGGGGGAGGGAGGGTTAGGTCAGCCAGGGTGTCCTCGGCTCACCGCGCACCAGCGACCCCTGTAGTCTGGCCGGGCGCCTGCGGGCTTGCCTGTAAGCTGCCCAGAGCTGCATTGTCCTCCGACGCTGTAGCTCTGAGGCGGCTGCACGGTGAGTCTGCAGAGTGTAAAGAAGCGGGCGGCTGACGGCACACGCTTCGGAGGACAGCGTGTGTTCATCTTAACCCCTCCCGAGTCAGCGCAGGGGTGGTAGCGGTGAGCTGAGCCTAAAAATAATTGGGCATTTCAAAGTAGGGAGAAAATAATAATAATAAAAAAACTGATTGGCAACGACTAAATTTAAAAAAAATAAAAATAAAATATCTTGTCTTTTAACCCAGTGGGTAAATGCTATATTGCCCAAATTAAAAGTGGGTAAACGCCGTTTACCTGCATATACCCTCGGCTACACCACTGTTTTACAGTATATTATGTCTTTACATACAAATTTTATATTTGTATGTTGTTCCATTTTGTACTCCACATTTATTAGATATAATGTAAATTAATTTTGTGTGTAAATGTCAAGGGACCTTTTGAACTACATTGAGTCAACTGGAAAATTAGATTAGTGTGTCATGTCTAAACTTGTTGTTTTGTCAGCAGAGCTAGACAAAGTGAAGTGTATATAATGCCACTTCTAACTGCTTGATAGAAATGCACCTGACACATTTTCCATTAAGATACTAGCCCTGTGTGGCGCCAAACTTTAGAGGCTACTATGAAGTGTGGTTTTGTACCTAGCTAGTATTCAATTTTACAAATGTTGCATGTAACACAATTATAATAATCTGCTTATGAAAGAGGTTTGTGAACATGCACGTATTAATATTGATTCCATTGCTTTTTTGGACACAGAAATGGAAAATTGACTGCAGTCATGCTTGTCTGTAAAGAATTGAACTTCACAAGGGTTCGCTGGCATGCATGTGCATGATAACATTATACTTTTGCTGCATTGTTGAAAAATTTGCTGCTTAAAGTTTAAAAGATTAAAAAGAACTTGAGTTCCCTATGCAGGCTGGGGACCAACTGTTTCAGCTCACTGTTCCACTGCATCTCAAATCAAGACAGAGGTCCTTTGTGTTGATGTGGAATTCCTTCAGGACAGGGCTAACTTGGTTTGTTTCTTCATATTTAGATCTCTGATAATAACCCTTGCCCTTCTTCGGGAATAGTACCATAGCTGGCTAGTATCCTGTACTGATAAGGTGTAAAATATGAATAGAACCTACATCATTTTGCTGACCTTAAATTGGAAGGTGTTGTCATTGCTTAAAGATGCGGAAGCTATGGACAGCAGCACTGCATTTGTTTGTTGGGCACTGCTGTTATCCCCATTGGAAAAGAGGCACCCTGCATGGAGTCTAAAATATTAAGCTGTGTAGAAATATCCAAGAAGGAAAGCTTGTGGCTTTTTTATATTACAAAGGATTGGTTGGAAAATAAATTATGATGTTGATTAAAAAAAAAAAAAAAAAAACATCATAATGTGTCTTGCTTGGCAGAAGCTTTGCAAGCTAATGTCATCACTTGTGCAGAATTTTCTGACAATCGTTTTTCATTTTTCTTTCTGTCATCCTTTCTTTTCTGCTGCTTTATTTGCTGCTGAAGTCTCCAACCAAATGGTATTGGAAACTGGTTCCTGTAAGTTGGCCTTACAGCTTCTACTTGTTTCACTGTTTTCTTCATTTGTGGGGGTTGTGCATGGATGTCCGCTGTGGGTACATTGCATTAAACTAAACACAGTGTCCTGTGTGGCAAACAACACTACAGGCATCCTGTTTGGTTTAAGCCTACCATATTCTGCCTTGTTCTAATGCTTTCAATAGTAAATCTCAAATATATGGCAAGTCATTTACATTGTTTATTGTGCAAGGGCAGCTAGCTTGGCATGGATAATATACAGCATTATATTTTCCATCAATACTTAAAATATAGAGACATTTCTCAAACAGACCTGAAACACATACTTAGTACAGTTGAGTACGTTGAAATCTCAATTCACCAGTCACTAAATTAATGTATTCAAACTTGTATTGAAAACAGAGCATCTGTTATGTGACTGGCTGGTAAAAGCAGGTGGCCACTTCATTTATTAGGTGGAGGCTTTACTGTATGGTATATATTACACATTGTACAGCAAAAGTACACTGTGTAGAAGTGTTTTATTTTCTATTATAAAATATATTTAGCAACTATTTGAAGTTTACAAATATTGGTACTGTTTTATTAGTTGCACACTGCTGCATGTATTAGCTGTGCAGTGAGCGGGCCGCTGGATGGAATGTGCTTATTTGTTTTTTTAATAAACTTTTTGGTTCAGGCCCGCTACAGGAAGGAACAGGCACTCACAAGGCAAATGCCTTGTATACCCTCTGTGGAGAACTTATTGAAAGACAGTACTGACGGTGGAGCTCTTGCTGCGTTGATCCATTTCTACTGTCCTGAAACTGTCAAGCTGCAAGGTAGTACAGCTGTTTTTATAAAGAGGACTTCTTTCTCTCATAAATTCCTGACTTTATGGGGTACCATTGTTAAAGACAGCTTTTAACTACAAAAAGCCCTTTGAATTGTCTCGAGTGTTCTGTCTCCATTTATTTTGTAAGTATCCTTACTGGGATGCTATGCTAAGAACACTTGTGGCTGCATAAGGGGCAAGTCAATGTTAATTATCTTTGTTTTCCTCAGGTGTTACTCCACATTATGTATTTTTATAAAATTTTTTACTGTAAGGCAAGAGGCCAATCAAAAATCCCAAATCCCAAGAAGGCCAGTATGGGTTACAGTTCTATCTGTGACAGACACTGAAGTAAATGCACATTAAGAAATGCCTCTGAAAAGCTTGTTTTCTTCTATATTAAGGATTTTACAGTGCTAATAAAGACAGTGCTGTTGGAACTGAATGGAACAGCATGTAGCCTTGAGTGCTGGCTCCTTAGTGGGAGGCAGGCAAAACTGTTCTGCTGTGATGATTTATCGAAGACAAACTTGCTATAGCCTGTCACTCTTTTGTCTCCAAAGTAATTATTTCAAAACCATGATAGCTACAATATCATACATTTATTTATATATAAGGCATAATACAACAGTAGTGACGTCAAAAAGTGATAATTCCTCTAGAGGAAAATATACTTGAACTTTGACCCATTCGACTCCTCGAGACCATCACTTTCAATTCAAACACAAAATGTCTTGTTTTCAGTCACTCGACAACACCCACAGTACAGAAATGTTCATTAATGATCAACAAAATGAGAATATGTTTTAAAAAAAAAAAGATCTGAAGCTAATACATTCGAATCTTTGAGAAACTGGAGAGGAACAGGAAATTAAAACATCCAAATAAAGCTGAAGCACTAACGGATAATGACATAGAACGTCTGTACAGCACTGAAACACTACATATAGCCTGAAGCCTGTAATAACATCCCAGTCCATCTCTTGACTTTTATTCAGATATATGCCTGAAGGAAACCATGTCATTGGCAGACAGCTTGTATAATCTTCAGCTGATTCAGGAGTTTTGCCAGGAGAGCCTGAATGGATGCTGCCACTTTGCACTGGAAGACATGGTCTACGCCTCCTCCTCAATAAAGGTAGGCCCAGTTTTAAGTCTATTTTTGAGTTATTTTAGACACAAGGCAACATTTGTAACACCTTCATCAACACAGTTTAAAACTATCATCGCATCTTCTAACTACATATATAACATAAAGATGTTTATGTTAAGCATTGTCTGTGATTATTCAAATGTTAACCCTGAGAGTCGATCTATCCTGATTGCCACTATAGCAGGACCCAGGAGCACTCTGTTTTATGGCACCTATAAACATGCAGATATTTCATACAACACTATAGATAAGCAGTTGCAACCTGGTACTTTGCTGTAGGTCTGATGTTCTGATTGTAGCTAGACCATTGGAGTAAGTTTGAACTAGAACACATGCAGTGACTGGGTATCAGAAAGCAACGGGAACAGTGGGGCAGTGATAATATAGTTAGAGCTAATAAAAAATTAAAGAAAATGGATACCACTCTTTTTGATCCTGATTAACTTAGCATTAACTAATTAACGGAACAAGCCAGGGCCGAGTCCATAAGACTTTTCAAAGCTGCTTTGAGTGTTATGCTCATCAGACTTCCTTCTTTTGAATTACCGCAGTGTCTGTAAAATGATGAAACAAAGGTAGCCACATCAGAAGCATACTTCACTCTTGCAGACAGCTTTGTGCACAGCAGTCTAAACTATATCATTAGTAAAGAGTGTTTGAGGCAGGTTTACAACAAATCATCTTCTGCAAGGATATTAATGGTCTGATTTTTTAGGCTGGTTGGTCAATTGCTATTAATGCTATGTAATTAGATGAATTTTTCATCAGTGCAATGTGTTGTTTTTTTATTGATGTGTGATGAATTATTTAAGATGAGTTGTAAATCCTGAACAGATAGTAATTGATTTAGTATTATGTGGTATTTCTGACCTGTTAGGATTAATTTTCAGTAGTAAACTCAGCAGGGGAATCTGTAATCAGAAATGACTGCAGGTTTTGTCTTGCTAAGAGTATTGTCAAGTTTAGACATGTACTGTAATTTATAAGCACTTCTTGAGATTGATTTATGTTTTGTACAATAACCTTCTTGGTGAGTAAGTCATTTAATATAATATGGTGCATCATAGAAAGTAACTATTATTCTTAAGAGACAGGTTTTCTGATGGGTTGTGAGTCAGGGACAATTGGAAAGGGGGCTGGTTGAGGGGGTGGGAGGTTGTCTACTTTGTAACTGAGGGACAATAAAAAACTGTTCAGCCCTTGAACCTGGTAGTCACTAGCATGGTTCTGGCTATCTAAAATTAAAAAATGACAAAAACAAGCAGGCTTTGATCTAATTAAATTGCATTGCAGTGAAAGTAATGTTATATTGGCTCCTTATGCACCAAGTGATATTTTGGGGTGAAGTATAAACTTCAATAATTCTATAATTCATTTGTAGAATATGAAGCCAGATTCTTCAGTCAGCCAGCTTGTCTGTAATGCAGCCTTGTTTGAACACTCAAACCCTGGGACTGCCGTCTGTTGCGATGGAAATGAAGAGTTGGCTTTGCTGTTGCTTCTTCTTTTGACACACTAGTTATTGCACAGAAGCTGAGCAGGCTACGTGAGGAGGGTTGTTGAATTACTTTACAACATTGCACTCTTTCTAGCACTCTCTGCACACAAGACCAGTGCAAGTGAGTTAAAACCAGTCTCCTAGCTTCCCTTCAGCTTGCACAAGTTCAGCTGATCCAGCTCTTTGAACCATATTGGTTACCCACATGATACCTTATAATAGCAAATACAAAGTACATGTTTAGCATGCAATGCGCTTGAGTTAATTAGTCAGTAAGATAGTTAACTTGACTCGGAATATTATATTTCTCAATTTTGTCTGTGAACTTTATTAATTATCATGGAGCATGTTCATAAGTATTGAAAGTTGCTTAGATATACTAAGAATTTGCACTAGTTGTGCACTGTTTTTATTTCTAAAATGAAAAACAAATTGTTATAATGTTCTTCAGATATAAAACAAATCACTTTTTTGGTACGAATAACACTGAATACTTTGCACAGACTTTGCATTAGAGTAAGTAAACCCTGACCCTTAATCTACTGAAAAACTAAGACTGAATGATAAAGATTTTTTTAAAGCCTGGTGTTCTGCAGTATTTGTTGTCTTTACTTCTTTAATGATTGACATCGGCAGCAACAGCAGGACCAGTGTCTCTGCTTGTTCATTCTTTCCTAAAAAGAAATCCCAGGAGGTGATGTGCACATCTGTGGCTCTACTCCCTCTGCAGACAACAGGAACTGGAGGGAACCATGCACTCCTCTCTTAACCTTGACCCAAATTTAATAAAGTCGCCTTGTGAGATTACATTCTGCTCATTTTCTATAAAGGGGGCGCACTATACTATCACTTTGTTTTCTAGTAGAAATGTGTTCTGTGTGTTTAGTGTGGTCAGCTTGCAGTCTCTATTGACAAAAAAATAAATCCATAATGTGGTGTCAGTTGTCATGGTTCCACAGCCAGGATGGCAGGAGAAATTTGTGTCTGGTTTGCAAATTTCAAGACAGCCATCTTATGTTAAATAGATTGTGTATGTATGTGTGTGTGTGTGCGCGCATGTGTGTGCATTTTTAGCTGATCACCTAAAAATCTCTATTCTACTGCTGCAAGGATTAATCCAGTAAATTGGTTATTGCATCTTTTTTTTATGTATTGTATCATTTTCACCAGGGTAGAACGGGGTTGACACACATGCATGAACATAGGAAAATGGAAAATGGAGAGTAGTGCAAAAATTCGATTGGTTCTGCTGTATCTAAATCATTGCTAATTTTTTCTTCATGATCTCTCTCTCTCTCTCTCTCTCTCTCTCTCTCTCTCTCTCTCTCTCTCTCTCTCTCTCTCTCTCTCTCTCTCTCTCTCTCTCTCTCTCTCTCTCTCTCTCTCTCTCTCTCTCTCTCTCTCTCTCTCTCTCTCTCTCTCTCTCTCTCTCTCTCTCTCTCTCTCTCATACACATAGGTTAAACAACTATCGAAATACAGCCAGAACTGCTGAGGTGTGCACATTGTGTGGATCTATATGGACATGTTTCGGCTTTCATTTATCTTAATTAGTGGTCTACAGAAACCTGATAGCACGGTTTTCTTGTGGTTCTTCATTTCAATACACATTGCCTTTTATATAAAACAAACGTTGTAATGTTATTTACAGCACTGCCTTGTATATAAAGTGGGACAATGAGCATAAAAAGGTGCATCTTTATTCCCTGCTGGGGATGCTCATTCCCATTATCGAGGCCCCCGCACTGCACAGGCCTATGGTATTCACCTTCGTCTTGAACTTCCTTAGGAAATCGTGTCTTCGTACAATGAAGTCTCTATATTGAATTATCTTTCCTTGTGCTGCAGAGACCTAAAAGATTAACGGCCTAATACCAGCTGCATGTTAATCACCAGTATATTTTTGTTGACCAGTTTGTAAACCTTTACAGGGTTCGGTTTTGTTTTTGTTTTTTAATTTTGTATTTAATAGTTTTGTATTAATTGCTCCAATAAACAAGGATAGCTGTGAAATGGTTCTAATTGTTTTACAGTTTAAAACTAGCATGTGGGCGTGTGTATTTTGGTGTATTTCAATGGGCAGGTACTGTAGACAGGCAGACTGATATTAAGCCATGTGGGGATTGTCTCTGTTCCTTTGTAATTGTGTAATTACATGTGTTGTTAACAAGATGTACATGTGTTTGACAAGTTGTTTATGGGTTTGCTCAATAAAGCCTAAATGGGAGTGGGAGTTGGAATTACAATTGATTAAAAAAGAAAAAAAAAAATCATTGACCCCAACCCTGCTGAAAACATAGCAGGGTGGAAGAATTTCTCTCATATATTCCAAGGTCGTGTTCGTGTGATGTGTTCTTTTACTCTGATTATCAGGATGGGTTCCCATAGAAAGTGCTTTTAATTCCTTACATGTACAATTGTGTTTGGTTTGATGAGGGATGAATAATGACAAAGCTATGTGTGTTCAAGGCCTTTTGTGTGTCATACGCCATCACATGCTGAAACTGAGGGTTTTGACCAACATGTGGTTGTTGTATTGTCTAAATAGTGAAATTTTAATAGTGCTGTTTATCAATGGGTGAAAGGGACATTTTTATAATGTGCAATGATAAGCAGTCCATGAACTCTATTGGATAATTTGTATTAATCAGTTCTTAGCTCTAACGTTTCTGAATTGTTCTTATTTATTAATTTCTTTCCATTTATCAAATTGATATACAGGTTAGAGTTAAATTGTCATGTCTACAGTGCCTTTACAAGTTCAGCTTGTAAAGGCACTGTAGCTTTCCACTGTTTATACTCCTCTGAGTCCTGATATAAAAAAAAGCTGCTTGTGTAAGTAACACTGACCAAGGAGTAACATGGGTTAAAGGCTTTTAATGGTTTCAGAAGGCATTTAAGGGCTCTTAAAGGCCTCATTATTTGCCTTTCTGCAGGTGTAGCATTAGTGAAGCCTGCCTGTGGTGTGCACCTCTAACTAGTGCTTTAACAGCCAGGGGTAAATAACACTCCAGTGGGAATTCCCCCTCTAGTTTCATCCTGGTATAAATGGTATTAAAATAAGTCTTGTAAATTTGAGACTATGAGCACATTTAAAGATCTCATCGTCATTCTGAAGACAAATTAATTTTAGTGTAAGTAAATTCATTTCAAACAAATTTTAGTTTAGGTATAGTTTTTATGTTGTTTTCTTTTATCTTTGTATAATTTGAAAAATAAAAAGTGCTTAAGTTTATTATGAAAAGTCCATAGTGTTTGTGGTGGGAAGGTGGGAAGATAGGGTAAATATTTCTGCAATCTTTAGCATTTTTACAGTAATTGGGACAATTGCCACCTTATTTTAAAACTCACGGAAGCAAAAACTCACAGCCCAGCTAATTAGGTTGTTAGTGCAATAAAATGTATCACTAAATATAGGCCTTCCATTATATCTGGAGTTTTCCACTTCTGTCGCCTTGTGGACAAACAGTGTTACTACACAATAAATACACAAGTATTCTACCGTTTGAAGTTCAGTGCTTTTATAATGTGACCAACTTCTTCTTTTTTCTTCATGCAGAACAGCGAATTTCTTTTTTTATATATATTTTTAAAGTATCTGGCCTGTACATTTTGAAGTAAATTCATCTAGCCATGGTTTTGTTTCTGTTGGGAAGAACAGGAAGTCCTTTTTAAAGAGGTCTATTGAATTGTCCTTGTGTTACAGAACAACTACCTGGTGTTTATGGCAGAGCTGTTTTGGTGGTTTGAAGTAGTGAAGCCTTCTTTTGTACAGCCTCGGGTTGTAGACGTCGATGTTAATGGTGAGCTTTTCCTTTAGTGATCTTGTAACTTAATCATTTAAAATGCAATCATTTCACTTCATATAATGTGAAACAGTTGATTATGTATAATAATCCAACATAAAGCAAACATATACACATTTAGTCTTCTTCAGTGTAGTATTTAGCCTACTGTGCAGGATACACATGCATTAATTATGTATTACTTATCGGTGAATTACATAAAAACTGTAAACTTAATACTTAATAACTTTTTTTTTTTTAAATAAATTTAGTCGTTGCCAATGGTTTTCTTGCCAGTTTGGAATGCCCAATTATTATTTGTATCCCGGTTCACTGCTGCAACCCCCTGGCGACTCAGGAAACATAGGTTGGAACACGCGTCCTCTGAAACGTGCTCCTGCCAATCCGTAATTTTTTCGCACTGCGGATCCACAGTGAGGCCACCAGACCTATAGTGCCGGAGGACAACACAGATCTGATGGCTCCACTGCAGAACCGCAGGCGCCATATCGGCCACAGGGGTTGCTGGTGCACGGTGAACCATGGATTCCCCTGCCGACCTAAGCCCTCCCTACCCGGGTGGCGCTCGGCCAATTGTGCGCCGCCCCCTAGGAACCCCTGGTCATGGACATAACCTGGATTCATACCTGCGATCTCCAGGCCACGCGGAGTGCCTTTACTGGAAATTCAATAACTTTGAATTGCATGTTCTAAAATATACATATGAATATGAATAAGTGAATGTTGTATTTGTTTTTATACACTGCTTATTCTTTCCAGAAGATAACTGTGGTCATACATGCTGTTTATTTCCAGCAGCAGAGGCAGTTCAGCCACTGAAGAACATGCCCACTTTTCCCATTTCAAATGCTACAAAAAGAAGCTTTATTGAGAGTCCTTCCAGTTCAGACTTGGATGCCAGGTTAATATTTCTGCTTTTCAGCACTGTTTTGCAGTCAAATCCTAGTACATTAGAAACTCCAAGCTGATGAACAATTTATTTTAAGTGTCACAGAAGTGTATAAATAATGACAGTGTGTAAGTAGTTGATTGTAAGTATTCTGAAATTGAGTGGTGATTATTTTTTTATGTGATTCTTACCCTTTTATGTGTTTTTTTTAATTCAAGCCAAGGCTTGTCACCACCTCTGTCTTTTCTGCCACTTAGACACAAACAGCAGCGGCCTCAAAATGCCACTTCAGGTAATAACAAACGGGGTTGCCTTCTATTGCAAATGCACAGGAAATTGCTTATGTACCTGAACTCTTAAAAATCAAGTGTAAGCTACAAGAAAGTTTGCAGCAATGTGTCAGTTTGAGTTACACTTTCTTCTGACTGCCCCAGGTCTCCTTTGTAAATAAGCTGCCTGGCTCATGGAAAACAATCAAGTATAAGCAGTAGATATTCAAGGCGGGGAAAAACATTGTAGCATGTGTTCATTCAATTAATGTTTCATTTTCTTTGCGTAGTCTAGTTTGCCCTTTTCACAGTTCTTTGCACTTATTCTTTTATTAGGAGCAATGAGAAGATCCACCTCAATGTCTTATGTGGATGGCTATGTTGGAACCTGGCCTAAGGAAAAACGGTACACAAGACTAATTATTTATGATAACAGCTAAATCATTATTTTCTTTGCATTCGTACAACTGGGTGCCAATATAATTAAAGGAAAAATGCATAGATATGTAACATGTTTTAAAATGGCTAAAATCAATTTTATATCAAAAGTTTTACCCTGTCTTAAAATAACAAGTGCACTGCTCCTAAGGGATACTTAGATATTAAGCATTGTAAATCCCTAAGTGCTGTATTGAAATAATGCCTAGGACATTTTTAATGTGATAGAGGGGTTTTAGCATTAATTCACCTACTATACACATCTCTGAATATCTCTTAATCGTTTGGAGTAGTGTACAATCTTTGATTGATGTTTCTTACTCTAATACGTACTAAACATATGTTATTCCCGATGAATATATTAACAAAGGTATGCATTTAAAATATGTTTCCTGCCCAGGTCATCGGTCCATGGAGTGTCCTTTGACATCCCTTTTGATAAAGAGAACACTATGCAGACCTCTACCCCTCCGAGCCGTGGGATGACCAGATCCTTCAGCAATGAAGGTCTAGGATTTAAACTCGGTCAACACCCCAGAAACATAAAGAGAAACCTTTCATTCCAGCCCATGAACGGACAGAGTGAAACAGAAGGCATTGAAGAGGAAATGTACCCAGAGCGCCAAACTGACGCAGAACTCCATGACAGCGCTAATCAAAGGAAACAGTATAAACTTTCAAACGGGGCAGTGCTGGACGAGTACGGCAATCCTGCTGGGACACCAAGTATTGAAGAAGCTTTGCAAATAATCCACGATTCCGATAAACCGCATAGTGTCCTTCAGTTCAATAAGGTCAACAATGGATTTTTCCTCCATAGTCAGGACTTGGGGGATTTTAATTCAAAACCTAAGACAGAGGAACCGTGTTTGGACTCTATTGCCGAGACAAAGGGGGCTACGAGCCCTGACACTACTGAGGTGGACACTGGGATTCATGTTCAGACAGAAGACATTCAGGAAACGATAGACGAGGACTCTTCTTTAAGAGACTACACAGTGAGCATGGACTCTGACATGGACCACGACTATGAACTAAAAGTAAGCAATCCCAGGGACATCACAAGCCCATGCCCGAGTTCAGTAAGTGCCAAGTCCCAGGCTGGGAGCAGTGAGCAGTCTTCTAGCTCTGGAGTTAAGATGACCAGTTTTGCAGAACAAAAGTTGAGGAAAATTAACCACATTGATGGCAGGAGCAGCGGAAGCAGCTCCCAAAAGACAACCCCAGAGAGTTCAGAGCTAAACATACCACACATGGGGGCATGGGCTCAAACACCGGAGGAGAGCCCGGTCAGGCAGGGGAGAGATCCCACACAGCTCCTGGCTTCAGAAATGGTTCATCTCAAGATGAAGTTGGAAGAGAAAAGGAGAGCGATTGAAGCGCAGAAGAAGAAGGTAGAGGCAGCATTTACAAGACACCGGCAGAGAATGGGGAGAACAGCATTCCTGACTGTGGTAAAGAAGAAAGGGGACGGCACATCGCCACTTAGGGAGGAATCTACTGGTTCAGAGGATGAAAAGCTATCAGCTGACATCCAGCCTGCCAAGATGTTGGAGGATAATACCCTAAAACCTGGGAAATGCAAAACTGAGGATACATTGTCTGAAGAAATTGCAGATAACATGGACCCAGCTCAGAGCAGGTGGCTGAAATCGCCCACTGACGAGTCTATAGGAGAGGTAGACCTTGTAGAATACACCAAGTCCATTGAGAAGCTGAACTCTTCTCTGAACTTCCTGCAGCAGGAGATGCAACGCATAGCACAGCAACAGGACATCATCATGCAGATGAGGGAGCAGCAAGCCTGGGGGATCTCTCCTTCACAGCCATCTCCTCAGAAACAGGTGCGGGAGCTCCGCTCTACTTCACGCTCGACTGGCTCTCTGTCACCGGTCCTGTCGTCGGCCGGAGAATCCCCAAGGACTTCTCACCGATCCCCTCAGCCCATAACGAGAAAGTCAGCGTCTTTTCACTCCAAAACCCCAAGAAGTCAAAGACCAAACGAGTTAAAAATCGCCCCTTTCAGCCGTGTCTTGACCAGTCCCCAGTCAGTAGACAGTCTCCCCCGCCTCCGGAGGTTTTCTCCCAGCCAGATCCAGACCAAGTCGTTTGTGCACTTCGGAGATGACCATGCGCCCACCGGTGAATCGGAGTCGAGAGACAAGTATTCTGTCCAGGAACCTAAACCAGCAGACTCTGAGACAGAGCAAGCTTCAGAGATGGGGGAGGCACACAAGCAGCTCCCAGCAGAGGATGAGAAGGAGGAGAAGGAGGAGGTCAAGCCCCTGGAATCGACAGTTTCAGAAGTGTTATCCCAGCCTGTTAAAGAGACCTTTATTCTTACCCCCAACACTGAAAAGCCAAGGGAGCCTATAGGACAGAGCACTAAGACTGTGAGCTTGATTGAGGTTCCTCTCTCTGTGCTGAAGCCGCTAGAGGGACAGGTGCTGGAGGGAGACGGGGCCGGAGACAATTATTATGATGATCAGAAAATGTGCTGTGGATTCTTTTTTAAAGTAAGCAATAAATTACTGCAGAATCTTGCTTCTCCGTGAATAATTTACTGATAACATCAAGATTCATATGCATATTTAAACATAGAGTATCCTTATCTTACATTTACATGAGCTAATTAAAAATGCAGCATGGACTCTCTAAAATAATCGCTTCGCATTTCCCACATTGCATTGAATTCAGTAGGTGCATAATATTAGGTTTGCCTAATGCCTTGACAAAGTATTTTCCCCACATTGGGCCTTTGCAATCAATATCGTCACATTTTAAATTACTGGTAACAAAATGATGATTAATATAGGTGAAAGTCATGGAAGCACTCAACTAAGACTAAAGACTTGGTGCTGAGTTACTTGGTTCATCATGAGTTAATGTATTCCATACCATAATCTAGTCTATGGTCTAGTTGTATACTAGATATGCACCTTACTGAGTTGATATGCACCTTACTGAGTTGAAATTACTGACACCTATTCTTTGTGTTTGGACAGGATGACCAGAAAGGAGAAGATGACATGGCAATGAAGCGAGCTGCCCTCCTAGAGAAACGACTGCAGAGGGAGAGGGAGAACCAGCAGCGAAAGCAGCAGCTGGATGTGGAACTGGAGCAGAAGAAAGAGGAGGCCAGGTAGGTCATCTGCTTGTTCTTCTGGAGCACTAGCACCAACCTTTCACTAGACTGTGTCAAGGTGCCACAAGTCTACAGGAGCCAGGCATGTTTCACTAGGTAGAACTCAAGCAATGCCCTTGTGTGGGGAAGTATAGGGGGCTGAATTGTGCCAGAAAGATTTAGCCAAACCAGTTTTCTTTTTAATTGTTTATTGGAATTCAGACAATGGCTTTAAAGAGTAAGTAGCGGGATTCCGAAAAATATAGTATTACATGTCAAAAACGTGTTGCTAAAACTGTTTATGTACTGACCTGGCCCAGTGTGGTAAACCAGCTTTCCTGTTAAAACACAAACATCCACCATTTTCCAGGATTAAAGCAGAAGAAGAGCGTCAGAAGAAAGAGGATGAGAAGGCACGGCGAGAGTACATCAAGCAGGAGTTCCTGCGGAGGAAGCAGCTCAAACTAATAGAGGACATGGACACGGTGATAAAACCTCGGCCAGCAAGCTCCAAGCAGAAAAGGCAGCGTCCCAAGTCTGTACATAGAGATATAATGGAGTCGCCCAGAACCCCCGTCAGAGCTACAGCAGGTAACGCATGTGGCCATGCTCTGCAAGGAGTCTGTTCTGTGCCAAAGGTATCGCCCTGCTTTGTGCCACCTTCCAAAAACCGCAGCCGTACTCACATAACTAACTGACTGCGTTTGGTCAGTTCTTGATAAACCACTGGCAAGTATCTAACTTTCAGATTCTGGATCCTTGTGAAAATGTGTCTTAGACTTTTTCATGTATGCATTCATGCATAATGCTGATCAGCTCTGCATTTCTAAACCTGCAGTAAACCTTCATCTCAATCTGTTAAAATACTTAAACTTTTCATGAACTAATCTGCTTTGGAAGCTAACCTTACTGATATTTCACTAACATTCATTTAAGCTTTGGCAGCTCCTTCAAAGCTTTGACTGAATTAAAAAAAAAAAAAAAAAAAAAAAAACTATAAATTTGCAAAAGCTTTCATTTGATATTTTCATCATTTAATGTCTGTTTTTTTTCATATTTTCTGTCTGGCAAAGGTTATTGTGCTTCCTGTGGAATGCTCATTAAACAAAAAATCATAGAATGTGAAGTGTACTGTTTTTAGTTGTGTTATTATTATTTTGGAATGGTGACAGGTAGAATGCGTTTAGTTGTTTGGTCAATTTAATTGCACATTGGTTTGGATTTAAGTAGTGGTGGATTTGCAGAATCAATAACAATCGTGTGTATCATCATATTAGAGGACAGGTTAAAGCATGAACCTGATGTTACAGACCAGTATGTTTTTCTGTTTATTTTGATGCTCATCAGAAAATCATTTGTGTTTGTGTCCTGCAGCAAAATGGTGTTCTTGCAAATTAAAATATATTTCTTCCTTATTTAAACTGAATATTATGCCTAATGTTATAAAGCTGCAGATGTATGCGTGCATATATGTAATAGTTGAAAACAACACACAATACACCAAATCCATTGTACAGGTGGGTGCAAAGAATTATGAACAGACTTGTTGCATATTTTATTTTATGTTTTTAATTATGATTTTTCTTTATTTTCTGCTAAAATTCTTTCCTAATCTAGGTTCACGACCTCGTGTTTTTTCAGTGTCTAGCCTTTCACTGGCCTCCTTAAACCTAGCAGACAACGAGAGTGTGCTGTCAGGCAAGAGAAGTCCCAGGTACGGTTTCTTTTTCATTCACTACTGTTTATATTAGGGGTCCCTTTGGCCAAGCACTGGGACCTTTCTCCATATTTCATCGAATATTCTGCAGGTAAAATCGGACTAGGATACCCGGTTGATGCTGCTTGTGCAGTGGGATTTTTAAACTGGACTTCCTTAGGCATGACACCTTCATACCAGCCCCACATGCACAGCTGGGTTATGGTATGGATATCCATGTGTATGGCAACATCCTGCAACCCCCTTGATCCAGAGACAGGCGTGATATGTAGTGATCTGCACCACTAATACCTTTTCTTCCTCTAATGTTCATTTAATAACAATCTAATACTTGAAAGCATGTTGTGATTAATTGAGAGAGAAAAAAGATTTGTTAATTTGGAAAATCAAATCTCCGCCTTAAATACAGATTTGTGGAAAACAAATGTTACTGTCTAGTTTATGGAGCAAGGTGGAATGCATGTATGTCACAAACAGCTTTTCCTTCATAAATGCATGACTAGCTGAAACCTATTAATATATTAAGCTGAGAAGGAATGCCTGGATATTTGAGATAAAAATAAACCCCAGCATATTCAGTTAATATAATAGTTTAAGAAACATTTTAAAACGCATTACTGTACTAAACGTACACTATATGCATAGTTAAAATTACTGTGAGTCCCTAAAAGTAAAGCTTATTGTGGCTTTTTGTATGTTCTGAAATCAGCAAAGTAGTCTATTAAAATTGTCCTATCCATGAATTGCATGAGCATGAAAAGAAGTAAACCGATTCTTTCCCGAAAGAGTATGCCTCCTCAAAAGCACCCACAGGCCTGTTCTTTATCCTACTTCCTTGTGTCTTTTTCTTTGTGTCTCCCCCTCTCTGGAATTTTCAGAAGCAGTAGCGTAGCCTCTGGAAACCTTTACTACTTAATGAAATCATCTAAACTGAACAAGGCAAGGTCAGTCCCCTTTGATATGAAATAAGTCACTCCACCATCCCTGTTCCTGCTTATTGGAAAGAGCAGGTCATGGTGTAACACCACTAATATCACTAATATAGATTCAATCAGGTGGGTCTTGGTGCCCTTACAAAATAACACACCCAGTACAGTTTTGCAGGCCTCACCCTGACACGGAACTTGTGAATTATGTAATAAACTGATAGTTGGAATATAGGTAGTATTATTAGAGTGAAGGAAGTTTGTTGCTCTTTTAAGGTAAGGGAATTTTTTATGTACCCAAGGTTCTGTCCAACAAAGCTTCAACAACCATACCCATTTTACCCATCTTTTTATCTCTTCTATAGTGTAAGATGGCTGTTCATCATAGGTAGCTAACCTCACATTAACTAGAAGAACACTTGGTAGATAAAACTACAGACTACCAGGTATTATGAACCCTTTATCCAATGGAAAAGGTTTTACTGGTGCCTTGTCCAGGACCCAAATCAGTGTGATTTACAGGAGTCACCCACCCCACACCCAACACCCTCCATATCACCAGTCATTTGTTTCCTGCTTAACCTACCTCTGTAGGACTTTGGTATGGTTATCTGGTATGTATGTGTGTGTGTGTGTGTGTGTGTGTGTGTGTGTGTCTATATATAAATAAAACTGGAAAGTGGCTCATTCTTGTGCATACCTCTACTCCTGTGTGTCTGTGTTACTGTCCTGAATAATGTTATGGATGAGAATGTACACAAGCTTCTTCAGATTTAAGAGTGTAGGTCACCAATGTTAACAGGACAGCTGTAATGTTAACCATGTAGGAGCTGACTGTTTCTCCCTGTAATGTGGCGTGAAGAATCATTATTGCTGTGTCTCTTCCAGACCTGAGTCCACAGATGGGCTTTTGTCTCCTTGTCGATCATCCAGTCGCAATGAGGAGAAGGACTGGGAAAATGGCTCAACAACCTCTTCAGTGGCTTCGAATACGGAGTACACAGGTAGCTTCTGTTTAATCATGCGATCCTCGTCACTAAGTTATTGTCAGCATGTTGTGTGTGTGTGTGGAATATTTTTAGATTACAATAAAAAAAAAAAAAAATTATATAAGGTATTATGTTTTAAATATAATCATTTCTGACACCAATTGTTTCAGTGCTGATCTCTGATCTTTAAAACACCAGCTGGTCATTATGGCAAAACCACTTCAATAGAGTTTAAAACTGATTATTAGCTATAGGTAACAGTACTTAATTTTAGATGCCAGTGCTTAATTTGTGGTATATCAAGGTGTACTGGTAAACCTGAGGAAATAGTATTTGCTCTTAAATAAATATAACCTGTCGTGTGTATGTTTTAATTGTTTTCCTCTTCTCTGTACATAGGACCAAAGCTGTATAAGGAACCAAGTGCAAAGTCTAATAAACACATAATCCAGAATGCTTTAGCTCATTGTTGCCTGGCTGGCAGGGTAAACGAAGGTCAGAAGAATAAAATATTAGAGGTAAGACAATGCAGTACCCAGTGAAAGGTAGCCACTCAATACTGTTGTTTAAAACTATAAAGAGTGTAGGCATGCTTAAGTAATCCCTTATCTAAATGTACAAAACCTGTATGAAAATGTGTATTTGTCTGTTACACTGGGGGCTAATCAAATACATATTAAAACCTAGAATGGGTGAAACCGCTATACAGTCTTATTTATATCCCTGCATTACCTAAAAGGGAAAAAATAAATATTATTTCAACATTTGTTTGATTTAGGAGATACAAATATAAAATATAAATTCTTTATTTTTTTTTCTTTGCACAGGAAATGGAGAAATCGGGGGCCAACAACTTTTTGGTGTTGCTCCGGGACGCTGGCTGCCAGTTCAGGTCGGTGTACACGTACTGTCCTGAGATGGAGGAGATCAACAAGCTGGCCGGCGTCGGGCCCAAGTCCATCTCCAGGAAGATGATAGAGGGGCTTTACAAATACAACTCTGACAAGAAACAGTTCAGCCTAATTCCCGCCAAAACCATGTCTGCCAGCGTTGATGCAATTACCATTTACTGCCACTTGTGGGCCAAGAGGCCAGTGACGCCCAAAAAACTGCTGCCTTCCAAGTCATAGTGGATTGAACTCTGTTTTGATTTTTTTTTTTTTTTATTTATTTAAAATTTTTTTTTTTTTTTTTTTTTTTTTTTTAAAGAAAACATTGCACTTCACGTTACCATTAGGAAAAGGCTTTGAGCTGCCAATGGACAATGACACTATATCCAATTATTATTATTTTTTTGTTCGAACTGGACACCATGTCATTATGCACAACTGGAATGTAAAACACTATTTAAAAGTATTAAATGGATATCACTGATGCGTTTAGTACAAGAGATCATTGAATATTAGGTCATTTTATTGAAGCACGTGTGTGTGGTTTTGTGTGTGCTAATCGAAAGATCTTATGTTTTAATTTGGTACACTGAAGCACTGAATGCCATTCATCTGTATAGATTGAATCATCATAGCTGTTAACATTTGTGGCCTTATGTTTTTTTTATTTTGTATGTGACTGCCATGAGGTGTTTGTGAGTGTTATTTCATGAGAGGTTTTTGTATGCAAGTGACGCTTGTTACTTATTTTGTGATAGAAAAAATATCTGTTCGGTCTTAAGAGTTGAGTAAGAAAACCTGAAGGTATTAGGGGAGGTCTTAAAGTACTATGTACCTTTACAAAGTGTATCATGTTGTACTGTAGATTTAAAGGATGTCACTACAAAAGTATTAACTTATTAACTAGGTTATAGCAAATGGCAAAACTGACAAACTCCAAAACTGATGTTTCTTTAGACATGTATTTAACTCCAAGTTTACACAATAGAATGTTTAAGGAAGCAAAATAAAGTGGACAGGCTAATATGTTTCATTACATATGTATCTTATACATTTGGCTTCTCAGTTCTAGCTATAATATAAAGAGCTTTTGTTGCTACTGCAAGCAAGTAATGTAGTCAACATATAGCGTCCACTGTTAACAGGATTCAATATTATCAATCCGTGTATTCACCCCCCACCCCAAATCAGTTCATTCAAATGTCGGGTTACAGATATTATATTTGACATTTAAGATTTTCACATTCAGTGGGACTAGTTGGCCAGATTGGCTGTTCTGAGCAAATGAGTGGTTCCAGGTGGGTTAAACTGTAGTTTAGAGTTGTAAATACCAGTTTAAAAACCAAGGGAATTCACTGATCCTGAAACTCCAGTCGTGTATCCCACAGCCATAGTGATTGCTGTGTTAGCAACTTGTCTTAGTAGGTCAGGTTATGTTTTCATGGAACGTTTTGTATTTATCTGGCCAAACATTACTGCCACCTGTATTTTATTTTTCTTTTTCTTTTTAAGGTTTATGTATACATATTATGTGCATATTAAGCATGTTATTGCTAAAGACCATCCTTGATTTTTTAAATTTTATTTCCCCCATGGATGGGAGCTAGCTAAGTAATGGGGTAAAAACAAAACAAGAAATACCTGATACAGTTCAATAGATTGCAGGTCACAGGCCTCCCATGTCCTGTCTTATATTTTCATACTCTTGAAATTATATACCGGTATGTATTTCCGTGTGTATGTTGTGAATCAGATAAATACTAAGGGGATGAGATGTTGTTCCTGCTATATTGTGTTTGTGAGGTGGAGGTGTCCGTATTCCATCAGTAAATGTCTATCAAGAATCTACAAAAGTAGTGGCATTTTATTTACTTCTGTTTCAAAGTTTGGTTTTTGCTGCGGTAAGCCAACTGAAGTCAAAGCTTTTATTTTTATTGCTTCTATTATTATTTGTCTTGCGAATCAGGATTTGAGGTTCCTCTAGGTTTTATTACGATGTTGTCATTTTTTGTTAATATTTGAATGTAATTTAGTTTTTCTGTATATTTCATAAATGTTCATTACCATCTAAATGTTTGAGAGAGATGTGGCTCCAACACAGAGTTTTGTCAGTGGCTTATCCATACTATTTGCATGTATAAGAATAAGATATGTAATTCACAACATTTGAAATGTATAAATATATATGTATATAAAACTGAGGGACTCAAAGCGTATCATCATTGTTCCTGTAGGCATGTATAGGGATTTCACTGGTATCATGGAGCAGATCTAATTCCACAGCTTCAGATAAGATTTGAAAATATCTATCATAAACACAGAACTTTAGAATATCTTATCAAATAGTTAAAATGTTTACCGATGATAACTAAGACAGGTGTATAGGAATAACTAAACATATTTATAATTACCATGTTTTTAATTTGGAGATAAAAATACAGATTGTATCTTTTAAACACAGTCTGCGGTTTAAGTAAAGTAAAAAAAAAAAAAAACTTCTGTAAATGTCTTGAATTGTAATGCAATGACTATGGATTGAGATTTCATGGCACTCCTTATTTGATGTGTGTGTGGGTTTTTTTTTTTTTCCTCCACCTATACCAAATAGTAGATTTTCTTAAATTCAATTCAGTATAGCAAAACTCATTTCAAAGTTCTGGCCATGTATGTATGTGTATATATCAAGGTTTCAACTATACCTTAGTATAGTTGAAACCTTAAAAGGTGTGACCTTTAATATACTTTGCCTTTTATGGTAACGCTATAGGAATCGAAGTCACGCAGACATACATTTGTGTTTGTCTACTTGACGTAGTTTCTTTCAGTTTTGTAGTTTTACCTTCAAATTATGATTGAGCATTTTATGGAAGGATTCCTTTTAATGACTGCATATGCAGACACATACAAAAATGTCATATAAAAGGTGCCATGAACTTTTACTCTACACTGATGAAGAGATGCGCTTAGGGGTCTGACTACTTTAAACAGTGTTCTTTCATTGTTTCTTTTCTTTTTTTTAAAAAATTAAACTCAAGTTAGTGACATTCCCCCCCTGTACAGTATCTGAAGGTAGAATGTGCCTGTTTAATTTTGATATGTATTAGTAGAGAAATGTTATTGTATGTTATAAACAAGTATTATGAACATTGCTCTTTCTCATTTTAAAAGCCTGCTAGTTTTATAATAATATGTAATGGTATTTAGTATCGCAGGTTACCTTATGCAGGTGGCAGATTTGAATGTCTGTCTCTAACACAAACACTGGTGCTTTCATTTGAGGTATATTTATGGAATTGCCAAACAAACAGTTGTATGTGTTTCTGGGACAAAATGTCAGCAGTTACTTTGCTTACTGAAACCTTTTGGGTTCTCCGTTATGTCAAAGAGGTTTTACTTGAGGACAACGTGTGCTGTATAGTTGTCTTGTTTGGCTGTTTTAAAGCCAAAACAAATAACAATTTAATTATAAATGGGCACTGTTGATTATTGTACAGTGTGTGGTGTGCTAATCTGTCCACCTTGGTGGAGCATTGCTTCCATTTCCAGACGCTGTGCTGTCATATATTGTCAAATATTGCTAAAGTAACATGTAGTTTTATTTTTTTCATTTTGCATCAAATAAATTGAAGCATGGCCTCACAAAAGGTACTTGGTTGTTGCCTACCTGTTAAAATGTCCCAACTCCAGCAACAAGCCTGCCATACGGACATATTTTCTTTTGTTTTATTAAAAATGTCACATTTATGAAGGAATTCTTGTTAATTACATTTTCAACCCACCCAACCCAGGCATTTCCTACATATAAGACATATCTGTCTAGCTCTTTGTAACTTGGATAGAGAACTAATAGCCCTTCATGGGTTAAAACATCAACCACATACTGTAAACTCCCCAAACCTCGTATGTATTATTAAGCACTGCCCTTTATCTTGTCTCTTGTAGACTTGCAAACTAAATATCAGACTTGTTTGGAATTTAAACCAATAATTTACACAAGCACCATTTAATTTAACACAGGAGTGCAGCGTATTCTGCACATTCACCACTAGATGGCACCCCATTTGTTCTATCAATGAATGTAAAAAAAAAAAAAAAGAGTCACACCCCAAACTCTCCTCCCCATATATGCTGTTGCCTACAAAGGATGTTGTCGTCAGTAGCTGGCATTTTTCACACATACTAAAACAATGGATCGCATACAGTAGGGGGTGCATTAAACAGTCTAGAAATAAATTAGAATGGCATAGATACGAGGTGAATAATGTCATTGATAAACCACTGGCTTTGCAGAGCTCTCTGCTGCAATACTGGTAACCAAAATCTGCTATGCTATCGTTTTATTATTTACATTGAGAATGATCTGCATTAAAGCTGTACGGATGATGTGCCGGTTATTAAGCAGTTATTTACACATATAATGCTCCGTGCACAGGCAAGAAGATGGATAATTGCAAGGGTTTGTAGTGATAATGGTGCGATTTAGGGACTCTGCGAACAGCAGTTTCCAATGCATGTTCTAATAGAAATATTTTAATATCAGACCCTGAAAATGTTACCTTTTTTTTGTAATAGAGAGTGTGGGCTGTGGCCTTGAGTTTGGAGACTCGTTTGGTTCTAACATTTGACCTGTTGTTTTGCCCTCTCCATTTTAGGTGTAGTGCCCCGCGGTTAAAAATAGTTTTATCTTGTAAGTCAGTGTTGAAGATACCCTTTCTTTAGCGATGTCGTTATCCGTAAATCACAAATACACATTGGAGCTGAAATTCGTTTAGTAGGCGCTATTATTAAAGCTCATAATCGAGAAGTAAAAGGTAATGTATGTTGACAAAAATATATATATTTGAAGGAGGAAGGGCAAGTGTCCCTAACTCCCAAAATAACTGTCGGGGATGTAAACACTGCCAACATGATGAAGAGTGGACAAAAGAAAACTTTGGAAGAATTACTGAAGTGTAAAAGTGATCATGCATATTTACAGCGTAGCACAACACATCAATACAGTTTCAGAACTCGTTAACTATGCTAATTTACCGATCCGTCTGATAAAAGTCACCTTCACCTGTGCGCTACGATATACGCGGCTCTGCATCTGCAGGCTTTGGAGTGAAGGCAGTGCTTAAGACAGCCCAGGGATGTGGGTCCTGAAAGTGCCGGTGCAGATTGCTCGACTGTGATTGGCTGTTCAGTGCAATCGCTTGACAACCAAAGAGTCAACCAGCGAAGATACTGTAGGAGGAGACGACAACAAGAGAAAGGGAGCAGCAACGGAGATTGTAAAAACAATAAATAAATCACAAATAAAAACAGCAGTCATTCTGTTAAAACAGACCTGGAAATTAAAACAACAATACATGTATTTATAGCGCTGAGGAGGTGAGAATTCACCGATTTAATGATGGTTAATGATGATGTATATTTTATTCTACTGGTATTCTTTTACATGAATCTAACTGTAACATCGGGATGCGTTGAGTGTATTGCTTGCTGTGTAATGATCCGATGATAGTTTGACCGGTGTGGGAAATACGACAAATGCGTTTTATTTGATAATGTCGTCTCAGTGGTTTTATTTGCAGGTTAAGTTGCTGTGCTTGTCTAAAGAAGGCAATGGTAATTACACCGATAAAGCAGACAGGCAGACAGACACACTGTACTAGAAATAGAATTGAGCACTTGTTTCTTTGTCACGATATTCAAGGGTCTATTTTTTATTCTTCCTACAGTGTAGCTTATGGTGTTGAAAAGGGGGTTGTGCGCATTCAGAGGGTGCTTTTTGTACTGTAATACAGCGACAGTCGCTATCTAGTCATTGTAACTGTAACTGTATTAGTAGTGGTTCAGACCAGCCCAAGAAACCTGCCAAATGATGCTCGCAGTTGAAATTGAACAGGAGGCTGCGCAGTGAAGGCTCTGTCACTTTCCTGCCAAATAATGATCCCCCTGTCTAGAGTGAATTCTCAAAAAAAAAAAGACAGAATACAAGAGGGCAGGGTAGATCCATTTGATGTCTATACAAAAGTGAGGGGATGGTTTTGCTGTTTCAGATAAGAACGTAAGTACTGGTCTAGGTGTTTGCTGCTTTTGTTTTGAATAATTTCTCTTAAAAAAATAGTTAATTGTTATTTGTAATAAATGTTTAGATATGCATTTGTTAATACTGTATTTATTGGTTAGCCTTTATGTTTTTATATCAGTGAATATGGCTATTGAGCCCAGCCAAGCGTTGTGTTGCATCCCTCGTCGTAGCATGCACGGTGACACCCATATATTTAGCCACTAAATATGTGACTTAAACTATTGTATTTTGAAATGATATTTCATTCGGCTAAGCAAACGAACAGTTGTTAACGGAATACATTGAATATATGAGGGCTTTGTTGTTTTTATTGCATGAAGCTGTGCGCAGAATATATTGAATTCTTAGTATGGTTAGAATAAAAGTAAAACCTGAAAACAGTACTTTTAATGTGAAGTATCTATCTATCTATCTATCTATCTATCTATATAAAGGAGGAGCCAGAGTTTGTTTCCCAATCCAGTGCTTTGTGTGCATGACTGAGTGTCCCTTAAGAGTAAACACGTGGTATCATTCGCCCCTACTATATAAAGCAGAATGGGACAGCATGATGACGTGGAAAGAGTCCTTATCTTCAGTGATTTACTGTGTCTTGGTATACATTACATGTTGACTTTTTAGAAATGAAAAGTTCAACTGCACATTTAGAAGAAGTGAACTGGAGACTGGCACTGAAGCTAAATAAGGGGTAATAGTTCAGTTTGCAAAACATCCAGTTCCTTTTAAGTAGGCTGAAAAAAAAGGGGTGGGATGCTGTTATGTGGAATGAGCTAAATGCCTACACTGTACTGACCCTGACAAAGTTGAGAATACTTAAAGGGAACCCTTTGTAACTAAAATTACATTGGTGTATATTATAGTAAAACATTGGCAACAATAACAAATACACATGTTTTGGTGTTATTAAGGTCCAAAACTACAATTCTTAAAAGTGTTTTTTGCAGTTCATTTCAAAGCTGACATAATGACAGCAGAGGAGACAATAAACATTAAGGAGGTGGAGATCATCAAGCTGATCTTGGATTTTCTGAACTCACGGAAGCTTCATATCAGCATGTTGTCTCTTGAGAAGGAGAGTGGGGTCATCAATGGCCTATACTCTGACGACATGCTTTTTCTCAGGTAGGTTGTGTATGGAAGAATGTTTAAATACATGAAGTGAGTTCATCAAATAGCTGGCCAAGGGCCTTTACCGATACTAAAATGCATTCAGTGTTAATTTTGTTCACTGAAACTTGTTCAGTATCCTCTTGTTCCACCAAATGCTCACTAAGTATCCATTCATTTTGTGTACCTATATTTGTACTCTCTTTATGTAATCCAAATTATAGAGGGTATTCACTTCGGCAAAGATTGAGACATACAAACTCAATTAAGAGAAAGAATACCGGGGCAATTAAAACCAAGGCAAACTGGCTCCTGCAGACTAAATTCCTTGTACAAAGTAAATGAGCTATTTTACTTGAAACTGTTATAAATCATATTGAAATAGTCTCAATTAAACTATTCCAGCCACATACAGTACTTGCTAATCTAAATTCATTGTTCTTCTTGATTGTAAACATGGGTATAGGGGTAAAGTTATTTTGTAAAATGTCAACAGCATCATGGATTTCATGTTTCTTTCTTGCAAGCTTTGTGAGTTTAGTGTATATATTAAGAGTACCCCAGACTCTACAGTACACTGTTAAAGTTGTCACAATTCTACATGGAAATCCTGTTGGAGAGCAACAGCTGCCTGTGTTTGAAACCCCTATCAGCTAATTAAGGTATTAGATCTGATTAGTGGCCGTTTCCCGAAATGGCCTTTTGGATTACTGCTTTGAAATGCTTATAAAGTCCTCCACTAAACTTTATAGCTTATAATCATATTTCTTCAAGGTTATTGGACATACTGTAGAGGATCTGAAATGCTAGGATTTTCTGTAGTTTAAAATTTAAAGCTTGCAAAATGTAGCTTCCCAATTTATATATCTTCTGAGTAAGCAGTTTTTATAATGAGGAGGAAAGATTGTATTTGCTCATGGAGAGGTTAGCAATGGTAGAGGAAACAGCATTGAAAGCAGAATCTAGAATCTGTTTTATTCATTGTATACCTTTTTCAACATTGTAAGTTAAGTGTACTGCATACCCCAGCAGTAGTAGCAAATGTTACCGAAGGTCTAATTCTATAAGTTCCGACCTTGCCTTTTGTTTGTGTTTCAGGCATTTTCTTGCATATCTGTCTAAAATGAAAGTGACACTGTATTATTGAATATCTTTAGAGTGCGAGACGTCGGCTATCCTGTCAACTGATAAATCATGACCTTCTTATACATGGCAGATCTATTGTTAAAGCATAAAATGCAACAAAGAGAGAAATCAATTCTGGGAACTTATGGACAAACCTAATGTTGTCCCTGATCTGTGTGACTTTCTTTAAGTTATGGAAAAACAACACAGCAGTAACCCTAGGCACCAGAATACCTCATTTGAACAGTTTTGCCATTAGCATTGGTTTTATTTAGCAATTCATCTGGATTTTTTTTTTTTTCTTGAATGTTTTCCCAATAGATGGATCAACAAAAACATCTTGAAAAAGAAAAAAAAAAAAAAATATATATATATATATATATATATATATATATATATATATATATATATATATATATTTGCAAACTGTGGCATCTTATCCCCATTTTTGTTTTGTTTTATACAGACAGCTGGTACTCGATGGACAATGGGATGAGGTTCTTCAGTTCATCCAACCCTTGGAATGCATGGAGAAGTTTGATAGAAAACGGTAAATTAGATTGTTAAGCAAGTGTTTTGCAAACTTCATTATCTTATGATATTGCAAAACATTGTTTACAGATGATGAGGGTCTGTGATATTAAAATGTGTTCTACTTTGCTTTCCACTGATTCAAGTGTTTTGACATAAAATTACTTTATTATTATTATTATTATTATTATTATTATTATTATTATTATTATTATTATTATTATTTATTTCTTAGCAGACGCCCTTATCCAGGGCGACTTACAGTTGTTACAAAATATCACATTATACACAGTATACATTATTTCACATTATACAGATATCACATTATTTTTTTACATACAATTACCCATTTATACAGTTGGGTTTTTACTGGAGCAATCTAGGTAAAGTACCTTGCTCAAGGGTACGCACGTCACAACGTTGTTTAGCAATTTTAGTACAGCATTCCTGAAAAACTAGAATGACGAGGTAGGGTGAATCTACTAAAGACTGGTGTGAGGGACTGTAATTCAATTAGAAACTGGTAACAAATATTTTTTAGCACACTGAGAAGTATGTGGCTTAAAGGCTCCTGGTAGGATTTTGTTTCATTTGGTAAGATAGCCATCTGTATAGTTTTCTGTCTTTACTTGTGGAAAGTTAACCCTTTCAGTCCTGAATTATTTTTGTCGAGCTGAAGAATGCGAAATGAAGTTATATGATTAAAAAAGGAACTCCTTTAGTGAGTACACATGAGAACAAGACATTTTTTTTGTTATTGCATATATTGTGTTTAATGGGACTTTAAAGTCCCACCAGTACTTTAAACCCCACATATTGAAAAATAACTTGTGTAATTACAGTGGAGGAATCTTTGGTCTCAAATGTCAAAACATGTTTGTAATCATATTTTTCTTACTTGCCTTTTATCACTACAATACAGAAACCTTATGTTAACATACAGCTCTAAGGCGGGGATCTTGAGATTAAGTACTATTTGTTTTAGGCATGTTTTTCTGTGTACATAAGATCGCAGAAGCAGCCTAGATGATTTTTTTTAAGGAAAAAGAAAAGGGAACACCAGAGTGGAAAACCACTGCTCTAAAATATGATCAAAAAGGAACCGATCTAGGATTGTTAACTATTTTTGTTGCAGAATTTTAAAATCACAGTATGTTCTAGTGTTATAAGACTTTTTTTCCTTTCCCTTTAGATTCCGGTATATAATATTGAAGCAGAAATTCCTTGAAGCCTTGTGTGTGAACAACGCAATGTCAGCAGAGGATGAGCCCCTGCATGTAAGTCGTTTATTAAACTGCTGATTAAAAAAGGAGCCGTGCCCAAATGGGAAGGTGTAGCCCTAAAATGTGTTTTCATCAAATAAATCCAACTCCAGAATATCCCTCTACTATAGCGAGATCAGAAACAGGATATGAAAGACTTCTTAAATGTTATTTCTGAAAACTAGACGTAAAGTGACATGTGCACAAGTTTTATTTGAGCCTAGTGTAATGGATCATTTGAATTGCCCTCTTTGGTTTTTATATATGGTGTTTTTAAGTTCTATAAAGCCCAGGGAGGAGAGTAATTTATGAAATATAACTACACTGAAGATCATGTCATTCAAGTTATGTACTGTGCAGTCCAGTCATTCATTATTATGTATGACTAAAGCCTTGTACACAGTTCTTTGTTCTCTTTAAGGTATTTAAGAGTAAAAGTCAAATAGCATTGATGATATTAATGAAAAATATAATTTGAAAGGTGCTGTGTAAAGTTATGTATATATTTTGTTTACATCTCCACAATTATAAGTGTCTTTTTTAAATCCAGATCCATGCATTTTAAAGATGAGAATGGATAATATGGCTTCTTCTAACTATAGTCCAATCGAAATGTTCACCAGCTATCCTATAGAATGGCCCTAATGAATGTATACTGTCTTACTCCTGGAGAGAGAATCGTTCCTAATCCGACATCTAACTTGTTGTGTCAGATGTGTTAAAAAGCTAAAAGCCTAGGTTTTACACTTCTCTTTTTGGACTTTTGATTAATCAGATGTGACAGAAAGGTGGCAGTGTGTAAAGGTTTATATTGCACATTGTGTGTGACTAATGTGGGCGGAAAGTGAGGAAGATACCATAACAACTTGTTTTCAAATCCCTTTTAAGCAACTGTACTTATTACAGTTAATTTTGCTGTAAAGCCTTGCACATCAATGAAATATAATGCAAACAGGACCCTGTGTGATGTTTAGATCTGTCATTGCACAATGGAAATGTTCAGGTCCTCATTGGAAGTTTTTATTATGTAAATACAGGCGAACAAAGATCTTGCAACTTGATCAAATGACAAACTGTAATAATTGTGAGCCGTTGAGGTTGTTCTTGTAGTCCTCCAGAATAATCAAAATACAAACCTGTCACATTACTGCCCTTATTAATCCTAATTGTTTTTTATGGTAACTAAAAGTGAAACACAAAATGATGAAAAAACTATTTTTGTTACATTGTATTCTATTCCAGCTGGAATTTACAATGCAGGAGGCTGTCAAGTGCCTCCATGGCTTGGAGGAGTACTGCCCCTCCAAGGACGACTACAGTAAACTCTGTCTGCTGCTCACCCTGCCTCGCCTGACCAACCACGCAGAGTTCAAGGACTGGAACCCTAGCACGGCACGAGTGCAGTGCTTCGAGGAGGCTTGCATCATGGTTGCAGAGTTCATCCCCGCCGACAGAAAGCTAAGTGAGGCCGGCTTCAAAGCCAGCAACAACCGTCTCTTCCAGCTGATCATTAAAGGGATGCTTTACGAGTGCTGTGTGGAGTTCTGCCAGAGCAAGGCCACTGGAGAGGAGATCACCGAGAGCGAAGTGCTGCTGGGTATCGACATGCTTTGTGGCAACGGCTGCGATGACTTGGATTTAAGCTTGCTCTCATGGCTTCAGAACCTGTCCCCCAGCGTTTTCTCTTGTGCATTCGAGCAGAAAATGCTCAACATTCACGTGGACAAGCTAGTGAAACCCGCAAAAGCTGCACACACGGACCTACTGACTCCTCTGATTAATAAGCTTTCTCCGTACCCATCATCTCCAATGAGGCGGCCCCAATCGGCCGATGCCTACATGTCTCGCTCCTTGAACCCTGTGCTGGATGGGCTCTCCTACGGACTGACCAATCCTGATAAGAGAGTCACAGACCTGGGCAATAAGACCTCTGCAATGTCTCACTCCTTTGCTAACTTCCATTGTCCTGCAGGTCAAAACCTGAGCAGAAGCCTAATGCTAGAGAACACAGATTGTCACAGTATTTATGAAGAGTCCCCAGAGAGGTAGGCTATTTATTTAACTATGAAGCCAAAATATAACTCATAACTTCATAATACTTTAGCATTTTTGTAACGCCTCTCTTAGCAATACATTTTGATGATTCAAAACAAATTATACAAGGAGTACAAAGTCAGTGCCAGGAGTTAAGCAGGACAAAGTGCAATCAAAAACACAAGAGCCCCATTACAGGATGCATGATTGACAGGTGAAATGCAACTTATAACGTCAGGTTAGTAATGGTACTGATGCCAAACTACAATGTACATAAAATATTTCTCTTTTAAAACTCAAATTAATCCTCACAGAGGTTGTTGCATTTACTCTTGGTATACATGGGAACAATTTGGAGGTATTGGAGCATATTGCACTGACAGTTAAGGCCTTCTAAAAATTATTGTTTTAAACTAAGTTTCAATAAGGCTGCACATGCTACTGTAGTTCTACCTCGGTGTGTTAGAGTTTTGTATCATTAGCATAATTAAATAATCACATAAATAATAACATGTATACAAATACTTAATATTTATCAAATTATTGCATAATTATGGCATACAAAAAACTGAAATCCATGGGGCGTGGCTAATACAGATAACTGTTTATATATTTTCTTAGGACCGAGACGCCTGTTGATGGACTTATGAATTCCAGTGGCCATCGGACTTTGTGTGAGAGTCCAATTCCAACCCCAGCCGCAGTGAGTGAGCCTGTCCCACCTGACTCAAGCCAAGGACCAGGAAAACCAGAGAAGAGTGAGGTAAGTGGAGGATGAAATCCAGCCTGGAAATGACCTGAGATTCGCAATGAACGCTCCAGATACTGTAAATCTCAATATTCTGAATTGGCAGAATCTTCCGATTTTTTCACTTGGTTCATTTGAATCCATTATTGTCACTGTTTTTTATTTATATTTTAATGTACAGGGAGCTCAGGAATAAGTTGAAGAAACACATTTTGCTTTAGGGTGGTTGGTTTGCTGTGCTGTGCTCTCATTCTTTTCCTGTATCACTCGTGCTGTTCTGTATGGAGGCTTGTTTTTAAAGATTATTATTTATAAGAATCTAAATGGAACCTTTAAATATTGTATTCCTTGTCAGAAATAAAGTTACAGATTGCAAGGAGATAAGGGTGAAGATTTAGACAGTGCTATTTCTTAAAGTAAAGTGTATAGTTGAACATCTTTATCTAAAGGGGACTTTATGAGATTGATACCCTGCAATCAAGCAGTCCAAAATGAATTCTAGTTTGTTGTTTGATTTTATACCTCTTTTTTTAACACTGATATTGTTGGTTGGAGTGATATCTCTGTGTTGTAAGGATCATATTCAGATATGTGCTGCTTTGAATATCAAGCAAAGCTTGAATGGGTGGCATATGGAAAGAACTGCTGCCCAGAGACACAGCAGAGTTCAGAGTGACTTTCCTAATGGAGTTTGGAAGCTACAAGTTTAAATTCAATCAACATGAAAACAGTTATGTCGCCAGTGTCTGTAGGATGCCTGCTGGCAGTCTTGAGCTTGATCCATCCTCTAATATTCCAAAACAAAGGGCTAAATACAAGGGCTCTGGCTGAATGAGTGCCTTGATTTAAAAATAATGAGCATGAAGGTGGATTTTTTTGTTCTAATGTAGTGCATTGTTTTACAAGTACATTCTTTCATACATCTGAGAGTAGAGACCCAGGCCAGGAGCTACACACAGAGGGTATACCACACTGTAAATGTAAGCCAGTGCATTTCTTGATCATTTAAATCTCCTGTGACCCTGGACACATCTGAACCGCAGACCATAAATAAAGATTCTCTGACTGATTTTTCAATTTCAGTCGGCTTATCTTCTCCAACATGTCACAGAGGGTGATTTGATTGGTAGGACACTGTTAAAATCTCATCAGCCAGTACTGCAAAACCTCAAGCTTAAAAAGACACTGAGGTCACACACAGATAAAGTATAAATGTGTGGTTGTGGTGGAGATTTACTTTGTGAGAGATCTTCTGTGCTTTCAGTGATTTATTATCAACACCCTCTGATGCAAACCAAACCAGAATGCAGTCCTGCAAACAAAATAACTTGCATTCCTAGCACGTTCAAAAATACTTTAAGATACCTTCCAGACATTTTCTTTTTATATACATACATGAAGAGTAGAAAATGGTAGGTGAACGTGTCCTCCTAATTTGCCCTTCAAAAGATAAGCAGTGCCGTGCTTCTTGGTGTTTAGCGGGGAGGGGAGGTGGAAGCAGATGAGCCCCAGAGAAATTGGCATGAACTACATTGTTAAACTTTATTCTTTTAAATAATCAACTAAATTGTAATGACAACAAGATTATACAACCCTTACTGATGCTTTATACGGAAAAGAAGTCACTTTAGGATGCTTGTTAACACAGACTGCTTAGGATTGGGAAAAATACCACAGTCTCTTTAGACAGGTACCTGTGGTGTAAGCCAGTTGAAACTTTTTGTTGCATTGTGTCCTCCTGTACATATCATTAGTGCAGCAGTGTGGAGTAGTGGTTAGGGCTCTGGACTCTTGACTGGAGGGTCGTGGGTTCAGTCCCAGGTGGGGGACACTGCTACTGTACCCTTGACCAAGGTACTTTACCTAGATTGTTCCAGTAAAAACCCAGCTGTATAAATAGGTAATTGTATGTAAAATAATGTGATATCTTGTAACAATTGTAAATCGCCCTGGATAAGGGCATCTACTAAGAAATTAATAATAATAATAATAATAATAATAATAATAGTTGGTCATGCACCACAGCTTCTATTTCAGAAGTACATGAGAGCAGTGGAGTAATGAAAACTGAAGTGTTTCCTGTTCCTCCACAGCTGCGCGAGTCCACAGAACAGTTCCAGGAGTATTACCGCCAGCGCATGCGTTACCAGCAACACCTGGAGCAGAAGGAGCAGCAGAGGCAGCTGTACCAGCAGATGTTACAGGAGGGGGGAGTGAACCAGGAGGACGGGCTTGATCAACAGCAGAACCTTACTGAGAAGTTTCTCAACAGGTCAGCCTACGCCTCGCACTGTTTAGATCATCAAGTAGGGTTTGGTTTCGGAAGAACTACTGTATTCCACTTACACTGAAAGGCATTTTGCAGGATTCCGGATATTAAGGTTCCAAATAACTTGCATCTAGTTTTTTTGTAACCATGATTCTGAATACAACAGGAATTGTTCCACAGAGCATGCTTACACAGAATTCATAATGCTTCCAAGTGAACCACAAAGTGCAACCTCACCTGTTGTGGTAGTATTCTAAATATGATGCCTGCATGTAACCATGACATTGAAATGTGTGAATTATACTGTCTTGTAAAAGCCATACTTAAAATAATCTAATATGGGGGGTTGTTGTTGTTTTGTTTTTTGTTTATTGGTGTGTGTTGTTTTTTTATATAAAAGTAATATATAGAGATTATTTTTATTATGAACACATGAACATTTTGTCAAAATGTTAAACATCATTTTCCTTGTTTTTCCTGTTCTAAACTGAAAACCAATAAAAAATATATTAAAAACAAAACAAAAAAAAAAAAAATCTAATATTTAGAATACTGCTGTCATGTACATACACCAAATCGCTCATTGAACCTTGTGTTGATTTGGAACCAGTTTAAGCGAGGAAACAGAAATCTGATGAAAAAAGGGACGGATTGGGCTGTTTAACAGGATCTGAATGTTATATTGCAGATTTGAATCTTAGACATCAAAACTAAAAATATCTTAGTTTTTGAGTATATTTGAAATCCTCTTTGATCTCTTATGTACAGATTTCTGGAAACATCTAATTATTCATCCTGTACAGTCACTATGAAAGGTTTAAAAGATTCATAGCATCCCTTTGAGTGGCAGTGAAGTCATCTGGCCTGGTATACTGTGTTTGTCATTGTACAGGCTGCACTTTCTGATGTGCCTGAAGAGAACTCATTGTTGTTCTCAGTATTCTTTGTACATGTTAAACGTCATATTAAAAGTGCTACAGTACATCACAAGTCGCTTTTAGTTGTGTACTTTATTAAGTACAGTTGTAGTTAAAAGTTTATATACCCTAATGGAAATTTATAATTTCTCAAAACAAATAATTGTAGCAAAAGTTGTGCTTATGTGGATGAGGAAAAAAAGTTACAAGAAATAGATGTCTACAATTATTTATTTCAGCTATGTTTTTGCAAAACTCCAAAAATGCTAATTCAAAAGTATTCATACCCTTTGATGCTATGATAGTATTGTCTACAAGGTGCTAGAAATTTCAATATGATAATGCAGAACCTAATTCTAGAAAATGCTGGATTGAAGGTGTACATTCTTGGAGTATAAAAGGGTTAGGCATAGGATGATTGCTGTCATTACCAATAAGTCAATATGGGAACAAGTAAAGAGCTATCTGAAGACCTTCGGCAGAAAATGATTTATTGTCATAAAGCTGGAGAAGGATACAAGAAGATTTCCAAGCATTTGAGTATCCCAATTTTAGCTAGTGCCTCTATTATCAAGAAGCGCAAGACTCATGGTACTGTCGCAATGTTCCCTCGGTCTGGAAGAAAGAAGGTTATTTTACCAAGAACAAGTAGAAGAAGGTTAATAACAATCCGAGATTGACTGCTGAAGATATTCAAAGTGAATTGGCTGCAAGTGGGACTGGGGTTTCCTCTTCGAGTTGAGTATTGCATGGTGAAGGTCTTAATGGTCGCAGGCCAAAGAAAAAGCCACTCTTAGGAAAATGTCAATTTTTCTTGTCAGGGTATGAATACTTTTGAATTTGTATTTTTGGAGTTTTGCAAAAACATTGCTGAAATAAATAATTGTAGACATCTTGTAACTTTATTTCCTCATCCACAAAAGCAAAACTTTTGCAAAAGATTTTTCCTGTAACTATTTGTTTTTGTGAAATTTCTAGAAATTATACATTTCCATTGGGGTATGTAAACGTTTGACTACAACTGAATGTACTGTATATTATTTTTTTTGTAATTAAACTATTGTTTTTTTAGTTTAGTTTAGTTTTTATCTTGTTATACATTTGTACCTAATTAACAATATAATATCTCATGTTCACGAAAGGAAATTAAATGGTGTGCCTTTGAAGGGTTCTTTTAATTGTGTTTTTGTAAATCAGTGGAAGAGTATTTTAGAAGCTTTTGTGTTGATGCATTAGTTAACAGCCCTGCCTTGGTGATGTTCAGCTGTCTCTTCTGTGACTTCTAACACCTCCTCCAGATGGTGGGGCCAACTCTGGGGCACTGCTAGAAATCACAAGGGACTGCACATAGCAAATTACTACTGCTGCTTGTATAAGTTGTCCAACTTGACATGTCAGGATACTGTCAATTTAATCAAATCTGCCCTGAAGCAACATCCTAATTATAAAAACAATGATCGGTACTCCATTAACCAGTAGTCTTTGCCTGTCAAGAGTTTCTTGCTTTCAAATCTAAAGGACACATAGAATACCTTTAAAGGTTGTCTTTGTTATGCACATTGAGTTGTTCTTATTATTTTTTGAATTTCTGCAGTTGCAATGCAACAATCAGCAGGCTATTTCATCACCTCTCAGATCAATAAAGTAGTGGTTAAAATGAGAATTAAAAAAAAGCTTTATTTGGAAATGGAGCCCAGAAAAACTTGTAGCAATTCCCATGCTACATAATGTGGGTGTAAGTCTCACCCACCTGTCCCTTTAATTAGGGTCAGTAGCCTGGCCAGGTCAAAACTTCATTTCCCATAGTTCCTTGCAACCACCCTCTGTTCATCCTCTCTCCCCATTGGCTCATTCAGATTTCCACCCCTCCAATCTCAGAGCTCCTTAGTAGCCAGCACTTGTATTAAAGCTGGCTAATCAGGCCTGAGGGAGGCTCCCTTTCTCAGAGGAATCCATTTAACTACAGCATTTTCTCTACTTAAATTTCAGTGAATCCATTAACATCCATAGATAATTCCAGTGCATCCGTTCATTTTCTTTTGTTGCTGCACTTTGTCTAAACTACTCTTTTTGTTTTCACTGTTACTTGTTTAAGTTTAGCTGTTTTTCTAGGTCTGTTTAGTGTTTGTTGTTTTATGTGTGACAGCCTCCATTTTTTCCTGATCCTCCTGATTTTTTTTCAAACAACTGTTCACCATTCAACTCAACACTACTGGTCAGTCTCAACAATTTCAACGTACTCAATGTTTTCAACCTTCTACAATCACCATCATTTTGGGACACTTTGCTGGACTGCCTTATTTGTGGGTGAGATCATTTCTTTTTCGTTTGGATTGTTTCTACTTTAATTTGATACTTTGTTTCCTGTATTTTTTTGTTATTTTGTTACTTTGTATGGATTTCAATTACCCTGCTATTACTGGACTTGTTGGGCCTACCTGTCATTCTCCCACCATCTTTTGTTTATCTGTGTGTGTTGTGTTTGTGAGTGTGGGTTTATTGGAGACCCTCCGGACACCATTCATTCTACTTTGTGAAACTGTTTAGCCTTCTGTTTGTCACTATATCTGTACCATCTTATTTCTTACCTGTTACCTGCAATTATTTGAATTCCTTTTTTATCATTATTCATTTCATTCATTTGTTCATTTTTTCATTTGTTGACATTATTGTTCACAATAATAAACCGATTGTTCATGAAATTGACACCTCTGACGTCCCTGCTTTTGCTGTCTGTCACTCTTGCTGACTTATTTAGCTATAGGAATAGGGCCAGTAGTCTCTCCTTAGGGAGGACAGTGCAACTGCTTCTCAGTTGTGCAGAGTGATCGTTACAGAATTGGTGGCCCGTATGGGGACCCTTTGTGTCATTAAATTCAAATCTAAATTCATCAGTTTAAATTGTTGGGAACTTAATGTCAGAAATGGAAAATCAGACCTTGACTTCGCTAAACTTCTCTGAGATTGGAGATAGACCCCATGTGACTATCAGAGAGCCTATCACAGAGAGAACCACCCGCATTAGTGACCTGTACATTACACAGGAAGGGGCAGATCTTTCTGGAGGCGATGATGATGAAGGGAACCTTACTGACAGTGTTGCGATAGGGCAATTGACTGAGCACTGTTCCCATCTCACTGACCGTGTTGAGCAACTGGAAACACAGCTGTCTGAGTTACAGGAGAGCAGCATTAATCGTGAACAGGTCCTGCGAGGTTACATCGAAGGACGCTTCACAGATATGGAGAATCGAAGGCAAGAGGCCCTTGACGAAATGGATAAGGAAGTGGTGAAGTGCCTGAAACGCCGCGATGTGCTGTGGGGAGAAGAGATTAAGAAACTCTTCAAAAAGACCAGCACCCCTCGTCTGCCACTTTCTTTGCCGTCTCTCTCCTCTAGAAAGCGGTCTGCACCACAACAATTCTCCTTTGATGGTGGGTCTGCTGATTACCATGGCTCCAGAACTGAAGGAAGTCTTTCCCAAGCAAAGCTGCCCATTAAAATCAACTTCCCAGAGTTTGGCGGGGAGGCCAGCAGCGATGCCATTGACTTCCTGGACAAATGTGATGAATTCCTAGCGCTACGACCCATGACACCCTATGAGATCATGGCAACCATGTCCAGTGTGCTGAAAGGCTCAGCAAAGAGCTGGTGGGTCGCAGAGCGCAAGGGAATCCACTCCTGGGAACAGTTCAAGACTGTCTTCCGTCAAGCCTTTCTGCCGTCTGACTTCCAGACCGAAGTGGAAGACCGACTCCGCTCCAGAGTCCAGCTGCCTGACGAGCGAATCCTTGACTTCGCCTATGACTATCGTGCCCTATGTCTGCGCTGGAAGCCAGACTTGGAGGAGTCTGAGGTTGTTCGATGGATTCTCAACAGCTGTAATCCCAAAATGGCAAGCTGTCTGAGGGGAACGGTGAAGACAGTGGCAGAACTGGTGCGCATCGGGACCCAGGTGGAGAGAGACAACGCTGCTCAGCGGGAATACTGGGTCAAGGCAAAATCCAGCAAAGCCGTTCAGGACAATAGGAGCCATAAAGGAGCTATGAAGAAGCCGGCAGAGGTCAGCATGGTGAGAAGCCAGAAGAAGAAAAATATAGTTCCTGCTGCAAGCCTGACTCTGCTGATCGTGGATGTGGGCGTTCGAGGGATCCAAGGGCCTGCAGTCCTGGACACTGGGAGCACCTTCACTCTAATGAGAGAGAGTCTCTGGAGGAAGATAGCTCATTCAGGGGAAGAGCTGGAGTCTGCACAGGACCAGTATTTCATGCTGGCAGATGGACAGTCACACCAGGCCAAAGGTCAAGTTCGCCTCACTTACCTTCTCCACGGAGAGATCTGGTTTCTAGGCACATATATCCTACAGGATCATCACCTGACGTTTCCCCTTGTTCTAGGCTTGGATTTCTTGGAGAAAACTCATACCCAGATTGACATTGTCAATAGGCAGTATGGTGTCAAACATCAGAAGGATTTCTCCTACCATCCTTTTTTGCCACGGTATGAGGGGGAAGCTTCCTGGGACAGGTCCTTATCGAGTGTCAGCCTCTACTTCCATACATCTTGCCAGCCACCTACCACCTCTGATCCAAAACCATGCCAACCGGCGAAGGTGACCATGACCATCACTTCAGCTGAACCATCTCCTGTCGAGCAACAACTCCAGAACCTCCAGCAAAAGTGGTCTTCAGTCTGTACTGATAAGTTGGGAATGACAACAGTCACCCGTCACTCCATCTCCACTGAGGACGAAGTCCCTGTTCGGGGTCGACTGTATAGAGCGTCTCCACTGAAGAAGGCTTTAATCAAGGAACACGTCCAAGACATGCTTCTGGACGGAGTTATAGAACCATCTAACTCCCCATGGTCCTCTCCAGTGGTGCTCACAGAGAAGAAAGATGGTGGTTACAGGTTCTGTGTGGACTACAGAAAACTGAATGCAAAGACTGTCTTTGATGCATATCCCATGCCCCTCATTCATGACATCCTGGAGTCCCTGAGTGGTGCTGCGGTATTCAGTTCCCTTGATCTACGCTCAGGTTACTGGCAAGTGGCGATGGACTCAGCAAGTAGAGCGAAGACTGCGTTTACCACACCCTTTGGTTTTTATCAATTTAATGTAATGCCATTTGGGTTAAAAAATGCTGCAGCCACTTTTCAACGGCTGATGGAGAGAGTGTTAGGAGACCTCCGAGGGAAGATCTGTTTCGTCTACATAGATGACATCATTGTCTATTCACCAAACTCCGCACAGCATCTTCAAGACCTCGAAGCTGTCTTCCACAAACTTCATCTGGCCCGTCTTACACTCAATCTCAAAAAAATGCCACTTCTTTAAACACACTCTCCATTTCCTTGGTCATGTGGTTTCAGGTGAGGGTGTAGCTGCTGATCCCCACAAGCTCCAAGCCATCCAGGAGTATCCCATTCCTACCAACTTGAAGGAGGTTCAACGGTTCCTAGGTTTGGCAGGGTGGTACCACAAGTACATCCCCAGGTTTGCGGATATTGCTGCCCCACTTAACAACTTGAAAAAGAAAGATGTCCCCTGGAAATGGACAGGAGAGTGCCAGAAGAGTTTCAAACTCCTCCAAGAAGCTTTGATCAGTCCTCCAGTCCTCGCTCACCCGGACATCAACAAGACGTTCAGAGTCTTTACTGATGCCAGCGATGTAGGACTTGGAGCGGTTCTGACTCAGCTAGAAGGAGATGATGAGAAGGTAATAGCCTACGCCTCCAAATTACTGAACTCTGCCGAAAAAACTACTCCACATCTGAAAAGGAGTGTCTCGCTGTCGTGTGGGCAGTAGAAAAATGGCGGCATTATCTGGAGGGGATGGAGTTTGAGGTTGTCACTGACCACGCTGCACTCTCCTGGGCATTCAATAACCCAAAAACCTCTTCCAGACTGACCCGCTGGACTCTTCGCCTACAACAATTCACTTTTACCGTTATTTACAGGAAAGGTAGTCTGAATCTTGTACCTGATGCACTCTCTAGAGCTCCACTTGTACCACCTTCAACTCCTTCTGCATCAGTGTGTGCTAGCAATGCCCCTGCGAGTAGCATGGATCTTCCCACCACCATGGACCAGATTGCGGCCGCTCAGTCCAAAGACCCAGCTATCTCTGACATCATCAATGACATTGCTTCCAATACTGCCAATGATAACCGCATCTCCTTCATCCAACAGCAGGGACTTGCGTATCGCCGGGTGCCCATTCCTAAACAAGGATTCCGATACCAGCTGGTAATTCCGGAACAGCTGACGGATTCCTTCCTCCACCACTACCATGACAACCCTTTGGGAGGTCACCTGGGCAGGATGAAGACCCTGTTGCGCATGCTGGAGGTTGCATGGTGGCCCTCCATCCGTAAAGATACATGGCACCACATAAAGGAGTGTCAAACCTGCCAGAAGTACAAACCGTCCAACACCAAACCTGCAGGTCAACTCCAGTCCACTACTGTGAAGGAGCCCGGAGAGATGCTGGGTCTGGACCTAATGGGACCTTTCCCCAGAAGTAAAAAAGGTAACACTTACATCCTGGTCATTGTTGATTACTTCACAAAGTGGGTTGAGCTGTTTCCATTGCGGGACAGTAAGACCACCAAAATTGTGAACATTTTGACGCAGGAAATATTCACTCGATGGGGAACACCGCAACACATTCTTTCAGACCGTGGACCTCAGTTCACGAGCCAGCTACTCGCAGAGGTGTGCAAGACCTGGGGAGTAGTACAAAAACTCACCACCAGCTACCACCCACAGACCAACCTGACAGAACGCGTGAACCGCACCTTAAAGACCATGGTTGCATCTTTTGTCGGGAAAAACCATCAACTGTGGGATCAGTGGCTACCCGAGTTTCGTTTCGCCCTCAACACCGCCAAACATGAAACCACTGGCTTCTCTCCTGCAGTATTAGCGCTCGGAAGGACCATCAGAGGCCCATTGGACCGATTAATCGCTGTTGCTCCTGCTCCATCCACCGATCCCTACCAACTGCTAGATCGCCAGCAGCAGATTGCCGAAGAGGTGAGGGATCACGTTGCCAAAGCTCAGAAACGGCAAGCTCGGAATTACAATGCCCGGAGAGCACACTGTCAGTATGAAGAAGGTGAGTTAGTCTGGATAAGATCTCACCCCTTATCTGATGCCTCCGGAAAGTTTTCCGCAAAACTTGCCCCTAAATGGTTTGGGCCAGCTCTTGTAACCAAGAGACTTGGACCCAACAACTACAAAGTCAAGTGGGGGGAGCCAGATTATGTCAAAGAGGATACCGTCAATATTGTTAATTTAAAACGCTACTATGGCGTTCGTCCCTTGCACCTCCAGTGTGGGGGGGGGGGAATATGTAGCAATTCCCATGCTACATAATGTGGGTGTAAGTCTCACCCACCTGTCCCTTTAATTAGGGTCAGTAGCCTGGCCAGGTCAAAACTTCATTTCCCATAGTTCCTTGCAACCACCCTCTGTTCATCCTCTCTCCCCATTGGCTCATTCAGATTTCCACCCCTCCAATCTCAGAGCTCCTTAGTAGCCAGCACTTGTATTAAAGCTGGCTAATCAGGCCTGAGGGAGGCTCCCTTTCTCAGAGGAATCCATTTAACTACAGCATTTTCTCTACTTAAATTTCAGTGAATCCATTAACATCCATAGATAATTCCAGTGCATCCGTTCATTTTCTTTTGTTGCTGCACTTTGTCTAAACTACTCTTTTTGTTTTCACTGTTACTTGTTTAAGTTTAGCTGTTTTTCTAGGTCTGTTTAGTGTTTGTTGTTTTATGTGTGACAGCCTCCATTTTTTCCTGATCCTCCTGATTTTTTTCAAACAACTGTTCACCATTCAACTCAACACTACTGGTCAGTCTCAACAATTTCAACGTACTCAATGTTTTCAACCTTCTACAATCACCATCATTTTGGGACACTTTGCTGGACTGCCTTATTTGTGGGTGAGATCATTTCTTTTTCGTTTGGATTGTTTCTACTTTAATTTGATACTTTGTTTCCTGTATTTTTTTGTTATTTTGTTACTTTGTATGGATTTCAATTACCCTGCTATTACTGGACTTGTTGGGCCTACCTGTCATTCTCCCACCATCTTTTGTTTATCTGTGTGTGTTGTGTTTGTGAGTGTGGGTTTATTGGAGACCCTCCGGACACCATTCATTCTACTTTGTGAAACTGTTTAGCCTTCTGTTTGTCACTATATCTGTACCATCTTATTTCTTACCTGTTACCTGCAATTATTTGAATTCCTTTTTTATCATTATTCATTTCATTCATTTGTTCATTTTTTCATTTGTTGACATTATTGTTCACAATAATAAACCGATTGTTCATGAAATTGACACCTCTGACGTCCCTGCTTTTGCTGTCTGTCACTCTTGCTGACTTATTTAGCTATAGGAATAGGGCCAGTAGTCTCTCCTTAGGGAGGACAGTGCAACTGCTTCTCAGTTGTGCAGAGTGATCGTTACAAACTGAACCAGATCACAGCAGAATTTTGATTAAAAAAACATGTTTTCCTGCAGGTCTATTCAGAAGCTGGAGGAGCTGAATGTTGGAATAGATGATCTGGGGGGTGAGGTGCAGTCTCTCAATCCGCAGTGCAATGGAAACAATATAAACTGCAGCCCTGCTGATGGTAGCGTAACTCCTGAAAATGGCCATCAGAAGGAAGGCCAAAAAGTGGCCACCAGCACTCCCCAGAAAGTTGGAGCTAGGGGGATACCTTCCTTAGATGAGTCCCCAGTATTTTTGTGTCAAGGGTAAGCTGTACATTTTATATTAAAACAGTTTATATCTGTCATTATTAGCTAACAGACGAGACAAGTGATGACATTTAAAAATATGAGATTTTAACCATGACCTAATAATGAATACATAATCTTAATTAAAAAAAAAAAACTCTTTGTATTTTCTGTGGGTTGTAGATAAGAAAAACATAAATACAGGTGCAATAGTTAAATAACAATTGATGAGCAGGAGTGTGTCACAGGGCTGATTCTGCAGCTAATGGTAAATTCAGTGATTTATTCCATTCTAATAAGGTCATTTAAGAAATGCATTCGTTTTGTTCTCCTTTTCAGTGCAAACTCTGTAGGTGAGCTTCGAGACCGTGCTGCACAGCCGCTGCATTCGGAGGATCCTGCATTCTCCCCGACACGTTCAAGGGGAGAAGAGGTGAGGATAATATAGAAATAAATAATAGAAACATGTTTTGAAGAATGCTCACTGTACTAAAACATAGCAGATGCTAACTTGTTTACAGTTTTGTTGAAAAGATTATGAGAGAGTCTATTTCTACCCAACCTAAAAACAGAAAAAAAAACACTGAAGTCATATACTGTACACAAGGTTTGTGACTTTCCTTGCATAAGCATGTATAGAAAAATGTGTACTTAATGGAAACATATCAGAACTATCTGAATATTATTATTATTATTATTATTATTATTATTATTTATTTCTTAGCTGACACCCTTATCCAGGATGACTTACAATTGTTACAAGATATCACATTATTTTTACATACAATTACCCATTTATACAGTTGGGTATAAATATGGAACACTTCATACAAACCCAGTGCAAATATACAGGAGGCTGTGTGGTCCAGTGGTTAAAGAAAAGGGCTTGTAACCAGGAGGTCCCTGGTTCAAATCCCACCTCAGCCACTGACTCATTGTGTGACCCTGAGCAAGTCACTTAACCTCCTTGTGCTCCGTCTTTCAGGTGGGACGTAGTTGTAAGTGACTCTGCAGCTAATGCATAGCATAATAATAATAATAATAATAATAATAATAATAATAATAATAATAATAATAATAATAATAAAATATTGTTACCAGCAGAAGCGGTAACATGGTGGTAACTTATTGTTGTTGCCTTTGAAATATTGAAAAAGGGTGAAAAAGCTAAAAGCCAGTTTGTCGCCATCAACACAATGGAAGACACACAGGCCGTCCGGGCTGTTGCCTTCCATCCCAGCGGAGCGTTGTATGCTGTGGGCTCCAACTCCAAAACACTGCGTGTCTGTGCCTACCCAGAGGTACTAGATCCAAGGTAGGAGGCGCTCTAACAAAGAAATCTATTCTAAAAAAAATACAGAACATTCCGTAGAATCTTTACTCTTGTCTCAAACAAGTCATGATAGCACAAATGTGACAGTGCAGTCTACTAGTCTGAAGTAATGGAGAAACCGTTCAGTAGACAATGAAATGACAGTTCAGCCACTGACTGACGTGTGACCTTGTGCTCTGGTATGATCATCATCAGCAGCAATAATAATAAACTATTTAACTATACTTGTCTACAATTCTTTGTTTTCTTGCATAACCTGTCTAAAGCAATTCCAGTTTAAAGTATCATTATATTTAGGGCTTCTGATTTTCTGTGTTTTCTGCCGACTTTTCTACTCTTCTTTTAAGAATTCAGCTGATACCTGTTAAGCCATTCAAGTAACTCAATCACAACTGAGAAACGTGTTAATAGTAAATTTGATTTATTATTTTTTTTTTTTCTGTGAAACAACTAAATTGGCTTTTAATTGGCCAAGCCTTAATTTTTGATTAACAAGCAGAACATACAAACTGGATCGCAACATGTTAATAAGCAACTAATCTTTATTAAAGCTATAATGAAAAATAAAGTATTTTATGCTGGACACACTTTATTACAGTCGTTCTGCATGACTGTATGTACATTAATAAAGAGGAGTCGCTTCTGCTTTGAAATGAAAAAGTAAGACTTACGATTTAAAAACCCATTTAGTTGTTTCATAGAAAAACACTGGAAATCAAATTTACTATTAACACGTTTCTCAGTTGTGATTGAGATACTGTACACGAAAGGCTTAACAGGTATCAAATTAATTTTTAAAATAGATAGAAAATTATGCGGAAAACACAGAAAATCAGAAACCTTAATTATATTATATATAAAAATTAATAAATATTGTTCATATTTTTTTCTGCAGTGCTTATAGCACCCCTAAGCAACCTGCAGTGCGCTTTAAAAGGAACAAACACCACAAGGGGTCCATATACTGCGTGGCCTGGAGTCACTGCGGACAGCTGCTGGCAACGGGTTCCAATGACAAATACGTAAAAGTATTACCATTCAGTGCTGAAACTTGCAATGCTACAGGTGAGATCATATGAATATACAAATAAAGTAAACAATGTGCTGAATGTTGTGGCTCACCTCATGTGGTGTCTTGCAATCTTTATTTAGCCCTTGGATCCTCGAAACCTCAAAAGACTGCTGAGTGTTTCTCAACTAATGTTGCCAGAGTGGGTCAAGAGAATGGAAATGTGAAAATGTTTCAGGTCAAATTCTTTCCCCCCTTGCCTTGCGGTTTTATGTCATTGCTTAAACAGCTGTTTGTTCCTGCAGGCCCAGATCTGGAGTTCAGTATGCATGATGGCACAATTCGGGACCTGGCTTTCATGGAGGGTCCAGAAAGTGGGGGAGCTATTTTAATAAGCGCAGGCGCAGGAGACTGCAATATTTACACCACAGACTGTCAGAGAGGGCAGGGCTTACACGCTCTGAGTGGTCACACAGGTAGGAGACCTTTAAATTGACTTAGAGGAAAAAAATATATATATATATATATATATATATACACATACACAGTGCTCCCTCGCTATAAGGCTCTCGGTTATAACGCGCCTCTGATATAACACTCCTACAGCATGTTCCCCAATTCTCTATACTAGTGATTCATGCAATATTTCTACAGGAAATACAGTACCGGCGTTGTTCAAACTGTAAACAACTTCTCAGTCTAACTTCCGTTTCTGTCTCTCCCTTTTGATACAGTATCTGAATTGAAGAATTGAAGCTGCGCTGGCACTTTATAACACAGTCAGCATTTGTTTAATAACTAAATTAATATTAGGCCTATTACGTGGTTATCTTTCCTAATGTATTTATTTTTTTGCTGTGAGAGGAGCTGTGGCTTTCTCCGGGAGACGAGACGAGATGCTTCAGCTTCGCTTCAGCCCCTCTCCAGCAGCCGAACCTGGGGCGAGCCCATTCCCTCTTCTCCTCTTCCGACCTGCTCTCCTTCTCACACTTGGTTTGCTTGTCTGTCGCGTCGAACTGAACTCCTGACTGCTGTTTAGCCAGGCTATTTATAGTTAAAAACTGATAATTAAAATGATCCACAAGTGGGAATGTTACCTTTTTTTTTTTTTTTTTTTGTAAAAAAAAATAGCGTTGATTACATGGTGCTTTATGCATGAATAATTCACGGAAAGTTACATTTTTGCTTCACTATATGTGCATTATAGAGACAGAGTTATTTTATTTTGTATTTTAGTCCGATGTGTGTTGTGTCCCACGGCACCCCCACCCCCACCCCCACCCCCACCCCCGTTTATAAGGCTCTTCGGTTGTAACGCTGATATTGTGTGTGTGTGTCCCACCCCCTCCCCCATTTATAACGCTCTTCGGTTAGAACGCTCATGTTGTGTCCCCCCCGAGACCCACGTTTTAGCGACAGAGCACTGTATGTATGTGTGTATGTGTGTGTATATATATATATATATATATATATATATATATATATATATATATATATATATATATATATATATATATATATATATATATATATATATACAGCTCTGGAAAAAATTAAGAGACCACTGCAAAATTATCAGTTTCTCTGGTTTTACTATTTATAGGTATGTGTTTGGGTAAAATTAACATTTTTGTTTTATTCTATAAACTACTGACAACATTTCTCCCAAATTCCAAATAAAAATATTTTCATTTAGAGCATTTATTTGCAGAAAATGACAACTGGTCAAAATAACAAAAAAGATGCAGTGTTGTCAGACCTCGAATAATGCAAAGAAAATAAGTTCATATTCATTTTTAAACAACACAATACTAATGTTTTAACTTAGGAAGAGTTCAGAAATCAATATTTGGTGGAATAACCCTGATTTTCAAGCACAGCTTTCATGCGTCTTGGCATGCTCTCCACCAGTCTTTCACATTGATGTTGGGTGACTTTATGCCACTCCTGGCGCAAAAATTCAAGCAGCTCGACTTTGTTTGATGGCTTGTGACCATCCATCTTCCTCTTGATCACATTCCAGAGGTTTTCAATGGGGTTCAGGTCTGGAGATTGGACTGGCCATGACAGGGTCTTGATCTGGTGGTCCTCCATCCACACCTTGATTGACCTGGCTGTGTGGCATGGAGCATTGTCCTGCTGGAAAAACCAATCCTCAGAGTTGGGGAACATTGTCAGAGCAGAAGGAAGCAAGTTTTCTTCCAGGACAACCTTGTACTTGGCCTTGTCACAAAGACGGCCGGAGTGGGTGGCGTCAGACCAGAAACAGGAATACAACAAACAGACAGAGATTTGGATTTTGGTTAAGCTGAGCGCGTGATTGCGCTCAGCATTTAATACAGAAAATAAACGGCTTGCAACAAAACACAGGACAAGGCACTTGAGCCAAAATAAACAGACAAACAAAACGAACTACACAGACAAACACGGTGAGCTTCTTTTACTATTATAACTTTTACAATACCGTCTCCTAACCCGTTCTCCACTCACCGAACACCAACCCCCAGTGAGTGAAAACATGCAGCTTTTATGCAGTTGTACCGAGATTCGATTGCTAGTCAATCATTCAATTGGAATCTCGGTACAACTGCACGTGAATTAATTAAAGTGCAATTACCCGTGCTCACATATTACTTTTTACTTGCACGTGATGTGATGTGCCATCCCCGTGCCTAAATACAAATATACAATTTACACACACGTGAAACACAGACCGCTTATATCCCGTGTACCAATGCCTATACACCAACATTTACACACAACACGTAACATATAACATACACAGGGGGGGCACTTTGCCACATATACCCCCCCTTGTGCAACGCACACATGGCCTCAATGGCCACCTCCCCCCTCAGTCCCAAAGTCCCGGAAGAGGGGGAAGCAAGTTGTTTCTGGGGGTGGCCATGGTGGAATGTCTGGCACCCCCCAATTCTTCGTGGCTGGCAGCTCCCTCTTCCGGGGCTTCAGCCACACTATCTGCTGCCGCGAAAGTGCAGCTGGGGGAGCTGGTCTCCTGACCTCCCCCTCTTTCTTTATGGCCGGCAGCTCCCCTTCATGGAGCTCCGGCCACAGTGTAGCGACCCGAGGCAAAGCAGAGGCCCCGGCGACCCCAGGCGAAGCAGGACCCTCGATGACCTCAGGCGACGGCAGCAGCAGCGGACCCTCGGGAGGTGGAGGCAGAGGCAGCTCCTGCTCCTCTCCCTCGGGTGGTGGTGGAGGCAGAGGCAGCTCCTGCTCCTCTCCCTCGGGTGGTGGTGGAGGCAGAGGCAGCTCCTGCTCCTCTCCCTCGGGTGGTGGAGGCAGAGGCAGCTCCTGCTCCTCTCCCTCGGGTGGTGGTGGAGGCAGAGGCAGCTCCTGCTCCTCTCCCTCGGGTGGTGGTGGAGGCAGAGGCAGCTCCTGCTCCTCTCCCTCGGGTGGTGGTGGAGGCAGAGGCAGCTCCTGCTCCTCTCCCTCGGGTGGTGGAGGCAGAGGCAGCTCCTGCTCCTCTCCCTCGGGTGGTGGAGGCAGAGGCAGCTCCTGCTCCTCTCCCTCAGGTGGTGGAGGCAGAGGCAGCTCCTGCTCCTCTCCCTCGGGTGGTGGTGGTGGCGCTGCCGGCTCCTCCGACAGCGGGGGTAGGGCTGGTGGCGCTGCCGGCTCCTCCGACAGCGGGGGTAGAGCTGGTGGCGGGCGTCTCCGCTGGGCTCCCTTCAGCAGCAAAAACAGCGGCTGCTGTGGAGCCTGAGCTTCACGCCCTCGTCCCTCCCAAAAAAAAATAGGGGTTTGGGCCTTCAGCTCCTCCCCTCCGGACACAGGACGCACCGGCTCCTCCCCTCCGGGCCGTGGGCGCACCGACTCCTCCCTCTCGGGCCGAGGACGCACCGACTCCTCCCTCTCTGGCCGTGGACGCACCGACTCCTCCCTCTCGGGCCGTGGACGCACCGACTCCTCCCTCTCGGGCCGTGGACGCACCGACTCCTCCCTCTCGGGCCGTGGACGCACCGACTCCTCCCTCTCGGGCCGTGGACGCACCGACTCCTCCCTCTCGGGCTGTGGACGTTCGGGCTCCTCCCACTCGGGCTGTGGACGTTCGGGCTCCTCCCACTCGGGCTGTGGACGTTCGGGCTCCTCCCACTCGGGCTGTGGACGTTCGGGCTCCTCCCACTCGGGCTGTGGACGTGGCAGCAAGGGCTCCTCTTCTTCATCCTGCATGGGGCATAGGGCCAACGTGTGCCCATATGCCCCACAGCCAGGGCACCACTCCCCCCATCCCAGTCTTTGGGCCATTGCCTGTAGGGTCCTGTGGACGGAGCAGGGTATGGTGGTGTGGCTAGTTTGGCCACAGTCGAAACACCACAGCCCTGCTTCCACCTTTCTCCCTTTGCCCTCCTGTGCTCTTCTCCAGCCTCTTCTCCCCATTTCTTCTCCTTTTGGTTTTTTTTTTTTTTTTTTTTTTTTTCCCCCCAAAAAAAACTGCGGTTCCCGCTCTGGCCTGAGCCCTGGAGGCGCTGTTATCCCACTTCTGACACCACGTGTCACAAAGACGGCCGGAGTGGGTGGCGTCAGACCAGAAACAGGAACACAACAAACAGACAGAGATTTGGATTTTGGTTAAGCTGAGCGCGTGATTGCGCTCAGCATTTAATACAGAAAATAAACGGCTTGCAACAAAACACAGGACAAGGCACTTGAGCCAAAATAAACAGACAAACAAAACGAACTACACAGACAAACACGGTGAGCTTCTTTTACTATTATAACTTTTACAATACCGTCTCCTAACCCGTTCTCCACTCACCGAACACCAACCCCCAGTGAGTGAAAACATGCAGCTTTTATGCAGTTGTACCGAGATTCGATTGCTAGTCAATCATTCAATTGGAATCTCGGTACAACTGCACGTGAATTAAGTGCAATTACCCGTGCTCACATATTACTTTTTACTTGCACGTGATGTGATGTGCCATCCCCGTGCCTAAATACAAATATACAATTTACACACACGTGAAACACAGACCGCTTATATCCCGTGTACCAATGCCTATACACCAACATTTACACACAACACGTAACATATAACATACACAGGGGGGGCACTTTGCCACAGTCCTTCACAAAGACAAATCTGCCCGATTCCAGCCTTGCTGAAGCACCCCCAGATGAGTCCAATTTTCAGCTTTGCCCAACACCTGGTCGTCTAATGGTTAGACGGAGACCTGGAGAGGCCTACAAGCCACAGTGTCTCGCACCCACTGTGAAATGTGGTGGAGGATCGGTGATGATCTGGGGGTGCTTCAGCAAGGCTGGAATCGGGCAGCTTTGGCATGAATCAAGCCAAGTACAAGGTTGTCCTGGAAGAAAACTTGCTTCCTACTGCTCTGACAATGTTCCCCAACTCTGAGGATTGATTTTTCCAGCAGGACAATGCTCCATGCCACACAGCCAGGTCAATCAAGGTGTGGATGGAGGACCACCAGATCAAGACCCTGTCATGGCCAGCCCAATCTCCAGACCTGAACCCCATTGAAAACCTCTGGAATGTGATCAAGAGGAAGATGGATGGTCACAAGCCATCAAACAAAGCCGAGCTGCTTGAATTTTTGCGCCAGGAGTGGCATAAAGTCACCCAACATCAATGTGAAAGACTGGTGGAGAGCATGCCAAGACGCATGAAAGCTGTGCTTGAAAATCAGGGTTATTCCACCAAATATTGATTTCTGAACTCTTCCTAAGTTAAAACATTAGTATTGTGTTGTTTAAAAATGAATATGAACTTATTTTCTTTGCATTATTCGAGGTCTGACAACACTGCATCTTTTTTGTTATTTTGACCAGTTGTCATTTTCTGCAAATAAATGCTCTAAATGACAATATTTTTATTTGGAATTTGGGAGAAATGTTGTCAGCAGTTTATAGAATAAAACAAAAATGTTCATTTTACCCAAACACATACCTATAAATAGTAAAACCAGAGAAACTGATAATTTTGCAGTGGTCTCTTAATTTTTTCCAGAGCTGTATATATATATATATATATATTTGTTCAAAAATCACAAATTCCAATATTCTTTTAAATGTGGACTTTTTTATGTAATTGTATATAATTGCAATTACTGGTTCTAATGTAATGATATGCAAAATGTGTGTAATATGGTGGGTAATGTTGTCCTGTTTGGATTCAGGTCACATTTTATCGCTCTACACCTGGGGAGGGTGGATGATTGCATCTGGCTCACAAGACAAGACGGTGAGGTTCTGGGACCTGAGAGTGCCCAGCTGTGTCCGAGTCGTGGGCACTGCTTTGCACGGATCAGGTAAGAGCTTGCAAGACAGCCGTGTCACTAATGCATACTTCAGGGTGTCCTGTGGGAATCTTCTCATAGTAGAGTCAAGTTTTGTTTTCTTTGTTGACCCTTTAAATCAAGCTGAAATAAAAAGGTATACTTTATTTACTCATTGATAAATTAGGTTCTGAGTTTGGTTTCAAACATTACGTTGACTAAAGTGTGAATGGTAAGTTTTGTAATGTGGGAACTTACAGATGGGGAATTTACTGTTATTTAAAGACTGCAGTAAAATTAAATGGTGTTGTCACTATGGGGTCACTGCTGTCTTTTTTTTTTTTTCAACTTCTACAATAAATCAGATTTGTAAACTTGGTTGCTTTTCTGGAAGGAGAATCCGCCCCTAACCAACATGCCATCAGCAAGCGCATAAGGGCTCTGTGTGTTATTCTGTCGCTTCTTTTGTTTCGGCTTCTCAGTCACACGCTGGGAAGCCGAAACGGGAGTCGACGCTTAGAGCCTGGAGGAAGGGCTACCCTCAGCCACGGATTCACTGAGGTTTCCCCCTACATCAAAAATTAAAAATATGTGAGTAGGGGGTTTTTCCTTACCTGAGTGCTGAGCGGTTCGTATTTAGTTCTGCGGGGTGCATGGTTGGTTGGAGAGGCTGGGCTCTTTCCCCCGGCACAATCATGCTCTGGGGGGACGGGCCGTGTCTCAGCTGCTCATTTTCATTAATTTCTTCAATATTTGGGGGGTAGGTGGCTGTGCGCCACTGTGGGGTGCGTTAATCATTTATTATTTTTTCCATTCATGGTTTGGTGGCCTCGTCTTTTTGGGGGGAGGTGGCCCACAGCTACTTCCTTTCTGCGGCACTGAGATACATGTAACTGTTCACGGTTTTTCCAGCCGGCCTCGCAGATAGCTGTTGAGCACCGACGGACGAGGCCTCCTGCCAAATTTATCTTTCACTCGGGCCCTGAGCACCAGCCACAGTCATCGGGCCCTGAGCACCCATCACAGTTCATTAAATCATCTGCAATTGCATCAATAAATCAATCATTAACTCATTGCGGATTCTCTGTGCTGAATACATTGTTCTGTATACTGTTGAGTTAAAAAAATAAAAAAAATAATAAAACTTTGAACCATTAATCGGTTTGTAATGCAAGACATTGATAAAGACTTCTCATTGAAACATTTGTCTTTTTAGTACTGTTAAATTTAACAGATGACCTAAGATAATGTGAGTGGTATTGCAATGTTACCAGGCTTCCAATCCATCGCTTGTGTTGCAGGCAGTGCTGTGGCATCTGTGGCTGTCGACCCCAGTGGGCGTCTCCTGGCTACGGGTCAGGAGGACACTAGCTGTATGCTGTATGATATAAGAGGGGGGAGGATGGTGCAGACCTATCGCCCTCACAGCAGTGACGTCCGCTCCGTCCGCTTCTCTCCCGGGGCGCACTACCTGCTGACTGGCTCCTATGACACTAAAGTCATGATCACAGATTTGCAAGGTAAACTTTGGTTCAAACCCCACCAAGGAGAAGAAGCCTTGGGGATATGGCAGTCGACTTCACCAGATGTCATCTTACTCATGTACATCAATTTTCTTTTTTCCTTTCCTTTAGGAGACCTTACCAAACAGCTTCCGCTCACAGTTGTTGGGGAACATGCAGACAAGGTGATACAGTGCAGATGGCACACACAGGATCTGTCCTTCTTGTCTTCATCTGCAGACAGAACTGTCACCCTGTGGACTTATAATGCATAGGACTGCTTTCAGTAACACTTTTATGCAGATGAAGCACAGAAACTCTTTCCTGAATGGACTGGAAAGGTTCAACGTTAATACTGAAACTGACGAAACTCGTTCAGTGGACAAATCCTGGGGTGGCACGTATTAGTGTGTCTCTCTGTATGCTTGTGCTGATGAAAGTGTTTAAATTATTTTACTGTGCTTTCAGTCTTCCACGTGCATCCATGCTTCTGTGACTAATTAACTTTTATATAATGGCTGTTGTTTATTAGTAAGTGTCCACATGAAAAAAAGGCTAAATTTAATGTGTTGCAGTTTTGTTAATGTATTCCCTAATATTGTGCCTGCAACTGATTAATTAGGGCAACGATGCACACAACTTTAACCGATATCTACACCCTAACCTGGGATCATTCTAATGGTTTGTATAATGGGCGCTGCTCAAGTGGTAAAAATCCACTTCTGCAAAATAAGATGCAAAACCTTATCTATCTCCATGTTAAAACCATGCTATGTTAATGATATGGTGCCTTGATCAGTCAGTTTCCATAAATAGCTTTATTTATATAGATGGATCTCTCTGTGTTTAACCATTCCTCCTTGGAAACACATTAGAAATAGCAGATCTGTCCAAAGCTGTTTCCACAGTTGTTTTTTAGGGTGGCAAAATGTAATCGGTAAGGTTAGTGGAGAAAGGGTTGAACTTTATGCTGTAGAATTAGGTCACCAAACTCCTTACACTTCCATCCTTGTAAATATGGCAAATGTGTATGAAACATTTTTAAAAGAACACATTTTTCAAAAAAGAAATTCTTAATTATCAATGTGGTTGATTTCAAAGTTGTATTTATTGCTGCAGTCCAAGTCGATAATACTTGTTAAATAGCTTGTTAAATGTCAATATTTAATATGGAATAAAATATCCTATTCTATTTGTGTGTGTGTATAGGAAGGCCAGTAACTTTAGAGCACAGATTTGGTCAGTTTTTCATCTTTCCCTATTTGTATATCATGCATATGTGTTTAGGGTACCATAGAAGGTATAATTCGATTGCAAGCAGCCCGAGGCAGTTTATGTAATTGCAGTTTCAAATAGCAGCCTATGCCTGTACGCAAAGGGTACTGTTGTATATAAATATTTCAGTTTAAATATGTGCACAAAAGCATGGCATACACATATGCATGATTGTGGAGCCAATGTTTCCGATTATCTCCATTTACACTCCACTTTTTGCTTTTCATTGGCTAATTCTGCACTTCCTTTATAAAACACAACAAAATTGCTATTGCTTAAGAAATGCAGATTGTACTGTATTCATCCTTTTGATTTCTCCTCTTATTGTACAGGTGTTTTTGTTGTTTTGTTTTAATAGCCGAAATAAAAGGTAGATTTATTATATTTAATTTATTTATAATGTAGTTTGTTTCTGTTTATATTTACCAGAAGACTGTCTGTGCACTTACAATAAGTAGCCTATTTTTTTTTTTTAAATTGGTAAAAAAAAGTGACAAAAGTGATAGAATTATGAAAGTCTGACAGTGCTGTGTTCTCTCAATAAAAGCCTTTGACACTTAATTTAGTTACACCTGTTGCCTCTTTCTCAAGAAGATTTACAGAAATAATTGAACGAGTAACATTTACACTTTACAAATTAACTGTAATATGTATTTGTATTAGAGAGACCTAAAACCGTGTCTGGAAAGAGAATCAAAAGGTATTTGCATGTCTGTACTTGGAGTTCCAGAAGTACATAGAAAATGATGGTTTTATGGAGCAGTTATACACTAAAAATTCCCCAAGGGTGCTTGTCACACCTTTTCAAGTAAAGATGCAGTGACAACCAATACATCACACATCAAGCAAGACAGACTGTTCCTTTGACTTGTGTTGCATTGTGTTTTTTTTTTTCCTTCTTTCTTGGGTTGTCCTGATACCACGATTTTCCCAGTAGTTACCCATTAGTAGTAGCTGTCATGATGCAGTCATGAGGATATGAAACTGCATTATGTTAAACTGTATTTTCTTTTAAAATAGCTGGCCACTGTCTCCATACAGTGATGCACAAGTGATGAGCCCCAAACATTTGCATATTTCCAGATTACCCATTTTTCTCTATTCGGTGCTTTTAATATATAATACATGGCTATATTTGCATCCTGTGCCATTCCTGAAAAAAGTGATATACCACAGTAGTGACGTCAAAAATTCATAATTAGTGGTACTAAACGGATAACGACATAGAACACCTGTACAGCACTGAAAAACACTTTTAAAAAAGGGGGAAAAAAACCCGAACTGTACTGCTGAACCTCGTCTTCTTAAGATTTTACATTACAAGGGTATACATGTATTATAAAAAAAATAACATGTGCCTCTTCAGTGAGTTACAGGAAAACAATTCCATCTCGGGTTTCTGTGACAGTTTATAAACGACTCGACCTTCGGTCTCGTAATGTATGACGTCACAGAACCGCTAGATTAAATTATTTTCCTGTAACTCACTGAAATCCATATAGTTTCCTGTTATACAGAGCTCGACTCAATCTCAAATCTCGAATCCTATCCAGATACACCGAATAAACTTCACTCCCAAGCAAGATGGCCGCCCATGCTGTCAAGTCTTCTTTACCGCTATCAGCGAAACTATTGGTTATTGGGCTCTCAATTGATGTTTTGCCGGAGCAGTGGGTGCTTGTTATTGTAGTTCATTTATCTCTGACTTGTATTCAAAATGCATATAATTTCAACGTTAGGAAACTACAGTTCCCATAACCGTTTGCATAACCACAGTGTTTCTTCTTTATCTCTGTGTCGTTCGGACTGGAAGTTAAAAGTTCTAAATAAGAACAAAAAGGTAGAGTAACATAAATCAGACAGTCGGTCATTGCTAACTCGTAGTTATTTAAATTAAATTGTTAAATTGCTTCTCTTCATATGCACTGACATATTTTAAGCATGAATGCATTTTATGTGGTTTGAATAGGGCGTTTGTATAAGAAAGTTTACAAACGAGCGGAGGACTTCCGGCCCATCTTGCTCGTTTGATTTTTTTTTTTAGCTTATTGATCCCAGAATCTCATCAAGCAGCTTCTTGAAGGATCCCAGGGTGTCAGCTTCAACAATATTACTGGGGAGTTGGTTCCAGACCCTCACAAGTGTAGTGGCGTACATTTGTCATATTTGTTAGTGATGAGCGATTAATCTAAAATACAGTTCATTTCCGATTATTAAATTAAACATCGAAACCGACTTCAAATGATTAATAAATGCACAATTTCGTTCGACTATTATACTATAAAACTTCACGTCGTTATGATTGCTCATCATAAAAGTTACTTTTGCATTCCAGCGGTTTGTCAAGCAACCACTGAAGAAGCTGCTCTCACTCTGGGATCTGTAGTCCAAGAGACCCTCGAGATCGAAGGTTAATGGATTTTGATATAAATATGTATTTATAAGTGAGCTAACCCAAGTTATTGATATTGTATTGTTTTACTGGGACTTTCACTTTTATGTATCTGTTATTGTTCACTCGGCTTCTTTCAGTTTAGTCAGCGAGACAGGTTAAGAAATTATTATTATTATTATTATTATTATTATTATTATTATTATTAATAAGATTAACTGTGAAGTGGTATTTATATATTGTTTATATCTGTATGGTATTGTTTATATCTTTAAATTATTTTTTGATTTTTGAAATGTTAAAATATATTGTTTTATGATAATTTACCATACTTCACACCATTACTTAATAGTATATTCTACTCACAAAATTGTAATTTACATAAAGACGTACGTATCTCACAGTACCAAAGAGAAACCGAAAATACATGCATTGTTGATATGTTTATAATGTAAGTCACTGCAAATTCGTTAAGATCTTTAAACAGTTGTAATTGAAGCGTGTATCTTATAAAAGATGTTGGGGTATGGTACACTTAACTGACATTTTAAGTTTAAGAACAACAAAGTGAGAAAAATACAGAAATTATTATTTATTTATGAAATATAGAGTTACGTTTCAGTCACTAGAGGCCGCTAGAGGGTACAAAACACACACTCAAAAACATATAATTCTAACAAATTTCTCATCCTTGACCTTTATATTAATTTAAAGAAAAAAATGCCAAAAGAAATATATAGTTATTTACAAAAATGTAGTAAAACAAAGTACAGCTGCAACTTAAGTCCACGCCACATCATATGCAACTTCTACCTAACCCCTAAAATTAACCCCTACATCTAACCCCTAAACCTTACTCCCAACCCCTAAACCTAACCTCCATGACTAACCCTAACCCTAAACCTGTAACTTTCAAACTAACTCTCGTACTATTATTTCTACACCGTTTCTTTTGCACCCTCTGGCGACCTTCTAGTGGCTACTACATCTGCTTCTCACCTCCCTTAACTAAAAGGTAATACGAAGTAACGTTTTAATCTATATGTCATAAACACATTCATAATTTCTGTATTTTCCTCTATTTTTCTTAAAATTACCTATTAAAGCTTAATGAGCAAACATTTGGCAGACTTTTCTATTTCTGAATGTGTGAGTTAAGTGTACCGTAACCAGATGTTGAACACCAGACCCCAAGACCCTGTGATAAAAATGAATTTCAGAAATTAAATTGAACAGTTCAGTCTAATTATGCCAGTCTGATCTGATACATCATAGATATTGTATTTAAGTGTGCAAAATGTGTTTAACAGTTTTTTATTTTATTATTATTATTATTATTATTATTATTATTATTATTTTTTATTTTTTTAAATATAATATAAACATTGACAAATCATTTTCCTTTTCACAATTGCAATAGTTATGTCTGGATTATGTAGACCAAGAGCATGGAAACATACTATGAAATACACTGTATACAGGACCTTGCGCTTGTGATATAATGCAACATCTTAAATAAAGCTACATTGGGTCAGACATTTCATTACTAGCTGTTATGTATTGCTTCTCCTTATAATGTCCTCTCTCCGCAGTCCCAGAATGAGGATCAGTCTGTTGATCTTTGGAGTGCTGGTGATCGTGAAAGGGCAGAAGGAAGATGAGGAATGGATTGATCCCACTGACATGCTCAACTACGATGCTTCTTCAAAAACTATGAGAAGACCTGGAGAGGTGCAGCTTTCTAAAGTCATATATTATTATTATTATTATTATTATTATTATTATTATTATTATTATTATTATTATTATTATTTATTTATTAGCAGACGCCCTTGTCCTGGGCGACTTACAGTTGTAAACAAAAATACATACCCGCCAATAAGTATTGGGACAGACTAATACATTAAGAAAAACTGATGGGACATTTGCTGTTGACATATATCCCATTGCTTACTATATATCTGTGTATGTAGGTATGCCATTTTTTAAATAAAGGTCCTGTCTCAAAACTGAAATGGTACCCTTTTTCTAGGAAAGCAGATCAACTGGCGATAGGGCACTTATTGTACATTTTATCCCATGAAGATACCAACATATCCATTAAAATGAAAAACAAATCACACAGTCATTCTGCATTGGTAAAGAATGGATGACATTGTTTTGAATACAGCTGCACTTGTGAAACATACTGGGATTTAAGTCTGTGCTAAAGATTTTTTAGACGAAAAGTTAGGTATTTTTTTTACATTTCTAAATGTAAATGTAAAATGTGTGTGTGTTGTCGTTTTTTTTTTTTTTTTTTTTTAGCCCTCCAACTATGAAAACGTTCCCACTAAAAGGAAAGAATACATCTCGGATCCAAACCAGCCAGCTTCTTGTCCTGACGTTTCTGAGTGCAGCAACAAGCTTGCAGTTTTAGAGAGAAAGGTTGGTCTGCACACAGCAGTTCACCTGTCGATGTCCCACTCCCCCATCCCTTACAAACAAAAGCAGTGTTTTATACAATCTAATGCCTGTACCTTTTCACAAGAACAGCTGTTCTAGTGTTATCAGTTATGATTCCAGAACACTGAGTACAGTGGTGTTGATGTGTGCTCTTTCACAATCAGGTCGAAGCTTGCAAAAAGAAAGTTGAAGCTCCACCAACACAAAGTGTGTGCCACCCAGTTTTCAAGAGATACCTCAACAAGCTATTGAAGGACATCCAGAAGTTAGGCTTAGTAAGTGCTGTTGTTTTTCAAGAATGTTTTAAAGTAAGTTACCGATAGGACATTCACATGCAGGTTAGTAGAATTGACTGAAGTTTAGTATTTCAGTCATTTTTATTTATTTTCTGAGATGATCACCTGAGAAAGAGGCAATTGTGGTAGGTAGTGTATATTTAATGTACGTTTATTAACCTATCCTATTAATACGGTATCAACAAATATTGTAGATGTTTTAAATGGAATGTAATTTCTTATGAATACAGGGATTTTTTTATTTTGTATTTGTGATTTGTCAAATCAACTTGTCACAAAAACTTTCCTAACACTACAAGTGGCTGGTATAAAACAGTGGCTGAACAAATAAGAGAAATGGTTATTGGCTGCTGTGTAAAATAATATAATAATAATCTTTATTTTTATATAACGCCTTTCATAGTGGACCACCATCACAAAGCGCTTCACAGAGTGGGGCTGTGAACTGTGCATTATATGCAGAGTCACTTACAATAGGACACTGATTTAACATCTCATCCGCAGAGCACAAGGAGGTTAAGTGACTTGCTTAGGGTCACACAGTGTGTCAGTCAGTGGCAGAGGTGGGATTTGAACCGGTGACCTTCTTGCTTCCTATAATTGTGGGGTTTTTTTTTTTATTCAAATCGTTTTTTATGTTGGTAGATATTCTGCCAGAATGCAAGCTCTTGTTTAAAAAAAACAAAGAACACCTTTTCTCAGAACATTAATCATAGTCTGTTACGCCTGCTCCACTACTGAAAGAGACTCCCTCATTTATCCGTTCAGTTTTGTCATGTCATTTTTTTTTTGTATTTCTAAGCCGGATGAAGTCGGTCATGATGTGCACTATGACGCTGATGTTCTCCTAACAAGACAGGCTGTCTCAGAGATCAGGAAGTTTCTGAGCGATGAGAGTTGGAAACCAGGCGTTATAGATGAAGCTCTGAGTCAAATCTTGATTAATTTTAAACCCCATGACTATGAAGCATGGAAGTGGAGCTTTGAAGAAACTTTCGGTGTGGAGCTGGCAACCTTGCTTCAGGTGAGTCTGTTTGCTGTTAAGTTAACAAATATAAAAATGTCTCTTGCAAAAAAAAAAATATAATTTATATCTGGAATTATGAGAATGAATTTGTAGTCCAAAAATCTCTGTACTGCACTATACTGTTCCAAGAGAAAATATTGTGGCACTGGCAGTGAATATCAGCATTGATTTGTAAATCCTCTCTTGTATTCAAGTATATATTTAAAGTTATTTTTTACTTGCACTGATTTTACATTCTTTCAAAAGTCATGCAGCTAATGGCTGGTTCTTTTTTTTTTTTCCTCCAGTTGTTGGCAGTTTCAGCGTTAATTGTGTTTATAATCTGCACTGAACTATGGACCCAGATTTCCTGGATGGCGCAGTTCCGACGCATGTTTATCATTTGCTTCATGGTCAGCATTGTCTGGAATTGGCTGTATCTCTATAAGGTACCGCAACCCTTTAAGAATGAGCAGTTCCCCTTCAGCTTTATTGTAACTGAAAAAGGTTTTAAAATAAACGTCTTGCCTCTTATAAGCACAAGCAATACCATTATTATATCCCCAGGTCTTCTGTTTAAAATATGTTGGCTATTTGCTTGTATTTTATACTATTTTATAGAGAAAATGACATGGCTCGCAAGCCAGGATTCATGCTACAGTATATAACTTGTAATGCAAAGAACACAAATGTAACATTTCCTGTTTCAACCAAGGGGGTCAAGATTATTTCCCATAGGGCGCCACATAGCGTTTGGCATCTCAGCCCATTAAACTGAATAGAAAGGCAAGGTTGGACGCCAGCTGGTAACCTAACGTTTCCCAGACATACATCTTACCATTGAACTAAGGAGTCAGTATCATTAACTCCATTACAACTGGTTAGTACTCCTTTAATGGAATGTGTCTGTTATATATGGCCATTTAAAACCAGTGGCACATGCATTGTTATCTACTGTTTCATGGTACTGACCCCTGTTTGTGATTGTTTGGTAATAATTTTAAATTCTGAGTAAGGCTTAAACGGATGTGTTGTAGACTGCCTTTGCTGACCACCAGTCTAATATAGTGAAGATGGAGGCTTTCAATGATAAATGCAGTGGAATAAAGAAGATAGACTGGATGGATAACCTCAAGGGTGAGTTGTACAGTACAGAGGGCATGGAGCCACAAGCTGACATTTAGGGTTTTTGGTCACTCCAGCTCATGTAGACCAAGGAAGTGGTCAGTCAACCTCACCAGCCCACCCCTCCCAAATGGCAATTGAGGGCAGAAAGTATTTCATGAGGAGGCACAGCAATGCCAGGATAGCACATCATCACACAAGTACAAGTATATTGAGCCATCAGCAATCAAGTATCTTTGGTCTTAGAATTGCTGTGTTTTTCTGTCAAATACGTAACTAGATAGCAAGAGAAGTTGCAGGGTTAAGCAATGGTCAGTGTCTAAAATTCAAGCTTTTTTTTTACTCTGCCTTCTACGCAACTCAATAGGCCGATATAGACTTCCTTCTGTACGTACGCGTAGGAAAGTGTCATTTTCAGATGTCAAACGTTCCTTTTTTCCCAACTGCAGAGTGGTATAGAAGTACCTGGACGCTACAAGATGACCCGTGCAAGAAATACTATGAGCTTGTGTTTGTAGATCCCATCTTACTGGTCTCTCCAGTTAAGGTGATTCATCATTGTCTATGTATTCTGCTTAAATTTGGGACAGACTGTTCCTAATATTTGCTGATTGTTTTTATTTGTTTATTTATTTTTAGGCAATTTCTGTGACTTTTGCCAGTCTCATAACAGAGCCATGTAAGCAAGTTGGACAAGGGATCAGTGACTTCCTCCGAGCTCTCTTAAAGGATCTGCCTATAACACTTCAGATTCCTGTTCTGATCACTATAGTGCTTTCTATGCTGGTATGTATTGTTGCTGAATGTTTACATGGGGAACACGATGATCTTATCCAAACTTTTATCATACACTCCAATGATATTATGTGTGTGCATTGGTTTTAGTTATCAAACATTGCCCTACCTATTAGTACAGTAAATCTTGCTTCCACCTCAAACATGTGCAGTCTAGTGAATTAGATGCACCCAGAGTAGTGTATCCTGAAATGTCCTGTTTCAGCAACATGCAAAAGCACTACTTAGCAACATCCCACATGCTGTTGGTGGTAGTAAATATTATGTACTAGCCATCAGATTGTGAATTTCCAGGCCAGTTCTATAGTCTTGGAAGAAGCAAGCAAGCAAATATCCTATATTAAGAAAGACCTACTATTCTTTTCCCAGGTTTTTCTCTATGGCAGTGCCCAGGCAGTCATTCAGAATGTTGTCTCTTGGAGGCCTTTGGGGCATCACGACCCGCGCCCCCCTGCCCTGTTGCACAATGTCCCACAGGGAGGGAATGCGATCCAAGACATGCAGGCTGGCGGTGATGCAGGGTTACGGGGCGAAGTGGACATGATTCAGCACAACAAGGATAAACATGGAGCCCAGTTGCGTCGTAGAAATCAAAATCGAAACCGTAGGTACGGCAAAGCTATTGAAGGAGTGGGACCCACTGACAGACCTATTAAGCTGTTCCCTCAAGACGAGGTCGAAGGAGAGGTCCTTGATGATCTGCCTGGACAGAAAGACAATCCGAATGAAAACACAGCAGCAGCAGAGCCAAGCAGTATAAGGAAAGAGAAGTTGAAAGGAAAGCGAGAAGGGAGCTCTCAAAGAGATCAGACTAACAGCAACTCCGGAGCAAAAGATGAAAAGAAGAGCGAGGATGTAGGGATCCCTGGGGAAGTGGACGGGACCCAGTTACCCCATAGTAATGTAGACAGCGGGTCTGGCAATGCTGATATTATTGAAGGAGTAGGAGCCACAGGCAGATCCAATGAGCAGTTTGAAGATCTGTCTGGACAGGAAGATGAAAATACAGCAGCAGCACCAGTAGACACACAGCAAGAGAACAAAATAAAAGACAAGCTGAAAAAAAAGAGAGAAGATATCACTCAAAGAAGCACCTCTGAAGTAAAAGATGAAAAGAAGCGTAAGGGATCAGATGAAGAGAGCATGGAGCCACCGCAGACAGAAGAAAATAGTAATGTAAGTCTAGGGCACTTAACGGGCCATAAACAGCATATATACCCCATACAAAAATATAGGGGAGTTGGACAACACATTGCACACCCCTGCAATCTGTAGCCCTCACAGAACAGATCCATTTGTTATGCAAATTCCATCTCTGTCCTGTATTTTGTAATATAATTAGGGCTTCTGATTTGAGGTTTTAACCGATAAAACACCCCCGATACAAAAAAAATGAAATCGGTGGATAGCCAACAAACACCAGAAACAGTGTGGAAATAGTTAATCAATTCACGTTGACTTTACCCTTTTCCCATTAAAAAATAAAACCAAGTGCTGCTGTGCAATGTCCCTCCTTCCTGACTTGCATATATCATTGATTCGTTCTGAATACTTTAAACCGCCCCAACTACGGAGTGACAGCACATTCCTACATTTCTATTGGAAGCCTTAAAAACGAGATTACAATCAGGAATGGAGGCTTGTTAGCGGGATTTAAAACTGTATTAGTTAAGATACTGAGGATTTAAAACAGAATTGTGGCGAAATGTAAAAAAATGCCTACATACAAAAACCCCAGAAGAATGTGCCCGTGTCCATGGGGATTTCGTTGTAGAAGACACCAAAGGAAAGAAGGTACAACTTAAGTGTGCTACTACTGTCGAGTTACTATAAATATTTTGACAGAAAAAAAACGCTCAAGCATTTTGGAAAGTAACCAAAAACACAAATTTCATACAGTATATCAAAAACAAAAGCCCCGAAAAAAACGATTAACATAAAACTTGAAAATAGCTAAAAGTAAGCACTGAAAAATACAATTAATAAAAACCGGAAAAAAACAGAAGCCTTAAATATATAAGGGCTGCATCTCCCTGTTGCAAGTCATTTTCAGTCACAATGAGAAAGACAAGATAGGAGAGGATTGATAGTAACTGCTTAGTTAGCAGGGTCATCTGTATCTAAGACTAAACAGTTTGACAGGATTGTCTAGTTGTGTCCAATTCCTTTATGTATAAGTGTGTGTATGTCTATATAGAGAGAGAGAGATCACATCATTTTAACTTGGTCAAATGGTAGTTTCTATTACAGTATCTTTGAATTTCTTAATGCCTGTCCATATGTATGCCTGCTTTATATTGGTAAATTGGGTGAGTAATATTAATTACAATTTGTATTCGTTTTATTTTCACAAGAGAAAAAACATATTGAACTTAAATGCATTGTTACTGGTGCAATGAAATTGGTTTTGGGAAACTGCAAGTTGCGTCCATTGCAATGCTATCCTTTACTTACTACCAGGTGTAATGTTGAAGTATATTTTCTGTCGTCTTTCTCTCTTTAGGATGAAAAACAATGAACTCGACAGCACAGATTGGTAAACAGAACAGTCATGCAAAGTTCAGTACAGCAAATCAGTTACAATTCTCCCAATTTTCTATTATAAAATCTATAAGCTGAATGCAGATGCTCCTGAACGTTTTCGGCTGTGTTTCCTACATTCCTTTTCTATTCGTAGCTGCTGTTCTGCATTTGTTTTTACAATGTATTGAACATTCTCCATAGCCCCCCCAATATGTGCTGTCTCAGATATTGATCGGCATGCTTTGTGTCATCTTCTGAGCTGTTTTTAACTGGATTTTAACTGATCAGGAAAAAGAAAAATCTAGGTTGTCAATAAAATATGGCTTACAAAAAGCTATTGGAAATACACATCACGAAATTGCTGGTTTCACAGCCTCTAGGTAAGGCATTTGGATCAGAGATTGTGAAACCATCCTTGTGAATTTGTTTTGAGAACGTAAAATAATGGTCAGTTTCATAAACTTGAATGTTAAATGACATATACCCATGTAATTTTAATAAATGGTGAATGCTTACTATGGATTTGGTACAGGTTAGTGTTTCTTTGTTGCAATAATAATGTTTTGGTTTCCAGGTGTCTACCGATTCACAACAGGACAACTCTGGTTCAGAAGATGGGAAAGTAAAGCTACCTACACAGGAAACGCAACCCCATTGTTAAATTCATATACACTGTTTGTTTTTTTTTGTTTTGTTTTTTTAAATAAAGCTAATATTCCCAAGTAACGTGAAATACATGTTCATTTTTTATTAAACATTTTCATAGCCCATATTTAGAAAGTAAGCATTGAAGAGGTCTGGTCATTCAGATTCACTTATGCTAATAGAACAGCCTTTTCATTAAACAATAGGGTGTGGTTTGTATATAGATTTTACATCATTTTAATTTAATCAAGAGGGAGATCTTTTCAGTAAAAAATGACAGAAAAAGGAATGCAAGTCATTTAAAAAACAGCCCAGTTTTTAATTGTGTTCAGAGATGCCAGTAGATCAGGCAAGGTTAAAAGGAAATATGAACTAAAGCCCAACTAACTGAGTGTAGTGTGAAGAAATTGGTTTATTCCTCAATCTTGGAAATACCACAAAAGATACAAGAGGTATAAAATAGCACTGTGACGTTTTCCTGTGGCAGTAAATTCATCTTTCTTTTCCCTTAGAAGTTTTCTTGATGGGCAACAAAAAAAAAAATGACAAATCTACAGAAGCGTTAAAAAAACAATAAAATAACGTACCATTAATGTAGTGCGAATAATACACATCTTCAAAGTTCAATGCGCACCCTCCACAAAGAAACAACTGTTACCAATGGCAGTTAGCAAGAATTTGCTACAGCATTCGAATAAATGGCAGTCAACCCATAGCTTAAATAGACAGTCAGCAATGTACATTACTAAAAAGTGAGCTTCCAAATAATTAATAATCCTGTATTTAAAAAAAAAAAAAAAATGAGTGTTATTTTAATTAATTTTGAACATTAGTGCATTAGCATTAATAGCAGGCATTTATACTGTTCCACTTTGGATTTGAGGCAGTGCATATTTAACAGATTCCCTCTTACTGGACACTAATTGGACAGTAAACATTCCTTGACGAACTGATGAAATAGAACAGTTCTTTATTACAGTACTTTTACACTTTGTGAATTAATGCTAAAGTTTGGGGGCAACATTAAGCTTGCAAGTGGCTGTTTTAGTAGGAGCTGGGGCATTTTGAGTTCGAGGGCAGAGTAACCCGTTGTTCATCCATTCGCTTTGCCTGAGATCGCATGATAAGACTGAAGAAATCTTCATCAGGAACTGTGGGGCCCTTGGGTGCTGGAGCGGGTGGAGCACATCTTTGATCATCTAGTCTAGAACCCTACAGAAATAGACGTAGGATTACATAAGAATTAATGAGGAACACTCTAAATGACATTAAGGGGCAGATGTACTAAAGTGTTGCGCCTGTCGCAAACGAGTCGGAAGTCTAGGGTGACGTACGAAACATGAACAATGCTGTTAGCGACTTCAAGGAACGTTTTGCGGCAGCAGTTTTTTTTTGCGGTTCAACCTTCCACTTACAATTGCATCAATTTGTTCAGAACTTTTGAAAGCATGTTTTAAACAGTCACAATTGTTGCTGGCATTTCCCAGTCTGCTTTTTCTCGTGCGTTGCCAGTTGTGCTCAATGCATTTTTGAGTACCTAATTTTCACTAAAGTCAGGTTGTAGTTACAAGCCTTGAAAACAAATTTCTGCACAATGATTTATATTTAAAATACATATCATTGTGTAGATGATGGTTACATTTAATAAAAACAATGTTATTTTGATTCTAGCACCCTTGCATGTATAGACATTGTCCTTCGGGCATCCTCTGCTGCAGCAAACCACAACTCAACTCCCGCTATTCATTCGAACAATGTCGCACGACTCTCGCAATGTATGCTAGAGATCTCGCTAAGAAGATGCATCAAATATTTAAATTAGTATATAGCGGCTCTTTTCATTAACATATTTTCTCTTCGTACGTACTACAAAACGTATACTTTGCAAATTGTTGCAACAAACGCAAATTTTGGTATGTTTGCGCTGCAACTGGCCCATCTTAGAACATCTACCCCTAAGTGCTATTACATAACCAGCACTTCCGAACTTCTTCTGGACTTTTCAGGTTCCTCTATGACCCCCCGCCCCGGTCTATGATAAAGAAAATAATAAGAACAAACTAATTATACCAACCTGGCATTTAACCAACATGTCGAAAAAGTCTTCATCTGGCTCCTTGTTGTCAGCATTAGCCATGAGATGACTGAGGACAGACTGGCTGTTCTGCTGGTTCAGTCTGAGGCCGGGGAAGTTTCCAACACTCGCCCGCTGGTCGTCTAGTCTCCGACTTTGAGAGCTTGCTACTAGATCCAAGAACTGATTGGTGTGGGGTGAAACAACAGCTGCAGAATGGGCTGAAAATATGCAAAAGAACAGATTAAAAGGAAGCCATGAAGAGAAAAACATTTTGAAATAATTTATTTTTAAGTTATTAAATCCATTTTAGGATTTTAGTTTGCACAGGGTCATACATCAGTAACTTTTAATACTAGCTTGAAACTATTTGAATTTAAGATTGTAGGAGCAGGACAATAGCGGTTTACTGGTCACAGCACACGCACATAGAAAAGGCATCATGATGTTGAGCAGTTTCTTATGAGAAGACCACTAATGTGTTCAGGTAAAACGGCCCAGCTCATACTATAACATCAACCTCAAGGTAGTATTAAATCTGCTGATCAGCACAGTGGTCTTGAAAAGATAACTTCATACAGAATGGATCCAACTGAAACGATTACGTTGTCAGTACAATGCATGTAAAACAACAGCATTTAGCTATTTTTTCAGGTATACATCAGTTCAGCTGCTCAGCTTACATTTGTGCATTGTTCTTGGTGGGGTGGGTGTCACTGCCTCCGGCACAGACAGTCTGCTCTGTCCATCGTCTATGGAACACCTCTGGTCATCCATGCGATTGCTCTGGAATCGACTGAGCAGGTCAAAGAAACCCTCGTCCCCGAGCATGTCAGGACTTCCTCTCTAGAACACAAAACAGCAAGAGGCACCATTAAAAAGGAGCTCATAATGTACAAAACCAAGCTACCTCAGCAGGCACTCAAAATCGGATCACAGCCTTGCAGTTTAATGTTGACTCATGTCTCAATACCAGTTTTGAGGTTTGAGATCCAACGCTGAGAATCTAAAAGTAGCCGATGTTATGGTGACCATGGTAAAAAGTCTCAACAACAAGCACCTCCATTCCTGCACTGACCTGCCGACACTCACAGAACTGCGAAGAGATCTTTTTACAAAAAAATAAAAAGATAGCAAAACACAGGTATGAGGAAAACTACTCAGACAGGTCTGGTGACAAAATGGAACGTACAACAGCATTCTTGAACTACATTCTACTCAATTATCCAAACTAATTGGATCTCTTATACAGTACAAAAAGTATATTCAATTAAATCTCAATTGTCATAGTTATTTGGTCTACTATATTACACAACTACTCCCAAGTTTCTGTTAAGTGTTTTCTTTTCAGTGCTCAATACAGTGCCCTAGTTAAAACACTGCAGCATTAAAAAAAAAAAAAAATTTAAAAGAATCTAAATTGCATATTAAAAGCAGTGTGAAACTACCAATATGTTTTGCTATGCCTTTTGGGTATATTTTACTAGGCAGGCGTTCTGCTTTATAAAAACAACTATAGTGAAAATCCCAGCCACCCTATAATAATTTCTAAAGGGGAGTGATCTCACACAACTGTATGTATTCTCCTCGGGTCATTTTATAACTTGAACCAAATTAGTTTTTATTATATTCATATTATTAACCTTGAAACATTACTTTTTATAAAATTGATCCAACACAGGTTTATTCAGCATACTAGTAAATATTGTGATCCTTCAATTTGTATAGAATTTTACTAACAGTTCCTCAACACAGGAAAACGAGAACATTTACCAGACAAAGAGGACTAAATATGTTATATCAATCTACCATGCAGTAAATCTATTATCAACAACAGTATTTAATTTAAAATCTACCATGCAGTGAATTTCTTACCAATAATAGCCTTTGTTTTCAATTTACTGTATAGCGGCAAGTACAATATAAAAATCAACAAATACAAAAAAAAAAATCATTTAGTTTGCATAACCCCAGCATTGCCAGCACTCAACCAGTTTACATTTTAACAGTTCAAAACAAACTATGCGCTAATAAAACTAGTTTAAGCAACGCAATTAAACTGAAGGATACAGGAAATGGACTATTAAATTAGATTTAAAAATGTGCTAACATCAAAGCAGGTACACACACAGCTGATAACACTGGAGTGCTCTATATCAGCAGCTGCTTTGTAGAATATGCTCTTTAAAAGGTAAACATTTTCTATAGAGACAGGAAACACTTCACATGGAGCAGTATAATAAATAGCCAGAGTGCTTGCTGCACTGAGTAGGTATTTACACTTCTGAAGCACCACCAACCGTTCTCACACTGAGCAATCACTGGAATAGGCAACAGTAAATTCACTGAAAATGATTAAGAAAATAAGTTTATGTCGTCAACAACACTTCCTAAATAATATATTCTCCAATTGCTGTTCAAAAATATTATTTAGATAAAATACAGATATGCTGCGTACAGTACACACAAAAATGGCAGTCTTGCTTTGCAAATATCGTTTTATTTTTATTTTAATGCATTTGAATCCAAAAACAAGAAATCAAGCCTACCATGTCACTTCTGTGTTCAGCACTGCATAGGTCTACCTGTACAAGGTTTCCTGCCTTGCTGTATAACCTTCACTGTTTATATAGCTCCTCTGATGGAGGGTCCAGGCTATAAAATGGAATATAAAGTGGCACAGAAAACAGCATTAAAGCTCACCTTGTGGTGTACCTGGGCCTGGACAGCCCCGCACTCAATGGAATTAGTGGTGTCCTGCAGAACCTTAGCAGAGGAGCCAATGTGCTTGTGCTTTTTGCTTTTCAGATGATTTACAAAGAAAAGCTTTGCAGACGATTTAGCCAGGAGCGGTTTCTGTTGTTTTGTAATAAGTTCGCTGTTCCAGTTTTCTACCTAGACCAAAAAGCAGGATAGGAGTTAATAGTGTAAATTCTTTCTTTTTTTCTTTTTTTACTGGCTAACCATATGGAATTAACTTTGCAACCTGTGTCTCAAATATCATACAACTATAGAAAAAGATCATTGCAATAACCCAGGAGAACATTCAATAGTCATACCATATCTCAGTGCCTTAGATTACTATTAAAATCCTCTATGTTAGGAGGTTAACATTACCATCAGCGACAAGCTCTTACCCCAGCAGCTGAGAGTTGCAATTTTGGACTGAATGAAGTTTGAAAAACACACTGACCTTATCTGGCGTTAATTTCATCAGCTCCATGTTTTCCATACTGTGCCTCTTTCCGGCTTTTGGCCTGGCTCCTGCACAGACAATATTAACATTGTATTTCTCCACAGCAAGAGGACAAACTTAAATGAATAATTTAATCATTTTGTAATGAACATTACAGTCCTCAGACTCCAAGGTCAGAGACAGAATCAAATATGCAACTCATGTAATTCAAATGAAGTAAACATCTTGAGAAATCCAGAATATACATTTTTCGGACTACACCAACTAAACCCAAGGGATTACCGTGAGAGTCAAAATTGACTTTGTGGTTTTCTGACAGAACTGAATTGTTGGTGCTGTAACTGAGTCCCAGCACCATCTGAAGATCGGAGACGTTCATTCTAGCTGTTAGTTCTCCACTTCGGTCTCCAGTCTGCATGCAAGAGAAAACAAATCATTACAGTGTTTGCTACTGGCTATTGTTTAGGGGTCCTTTAATCGGAATAAATTATAAAACATCTCAAATTATTTGCCTCCTACTTGGCAAGAATTAAACAATTTTATAAGCAATTAAAACTCTGACTGGCAACAGAGTGGTAGCTTTGGAAATGAAATGCAAAGTCTTTGCTCTCAAGGCCACAAGAGGGTGACAGCATCTGCTCAAATGAAATCGATTAATCACAAGAAACCCTGGATCATTACTTCTTTTGAGATTTCCAGATGTTTTTCTGCAAAGTGCATGGCCTGATCATGACTCCCCAATGCAGTATAGGCATTTCCTAAACTCCAGCAGGCTCTACCCTCTCCCATTCTGAAAAACAAACAAAAAAAAACACATGAAAAGCTTTAAGGACAAACTGCATGCCAGTCATGTTCAATCAGACCAGTGATTTCATCAGGATCATACACTTACCTGTCATTGAGGTCCTGGGCGATAATAAGATGTTTCAGGTGGTAGTCGATAGCTCTTTCATAGTCCTGCAGCAGCGTGTATGTGTTTCCCAGGCTGTAACACGCCTGTGCCTCCACGGCACGGTCCTTCAACTGCCGGGCCAGCAGCAGGGTTTTCCTGCAGAGTAAAAACAAAGACAGAGTAAATCAAAGCAACAGCAGTAGCACTGGCCGTCTTGAGAGGACTTCCTCCTTTCTTCATCTCCACAAGCAACATCCTGGCACACTGACAAGTGCTAGTCCGGTATCAATTTTATCTATCAAAGAAAATTGTAATTTTCAAATCAGAATTATTTTTTTCTGTTGAGATGTTGGTAGTAGGCTTGCGTCTGCATTGCTACATTAAAACAGTTTACTTACTTGTAATGCTCAGATGCGATTTCAAATTCCTCAAGAAAAATGTACGCATTCCCCAGGTTACAGTAAGCCCTTCTTTCAGCTGATTTGTCACCAAACTCCTTGGCTATTAGAAGCCTCTACAAAAGAAAAAGAAAAAAATACTTCTAGAAATGCGTAATTCTATTTGATGACTAAGGAATAAAACACACACATGAAAATGAATCAGGTAAGCATAACATACTCCCATACAATCAACATGTACCACACAGATCTACAAAGGCAGCTAAAGCTCATACTGCTTCTCCAGATAGTCAGCAAACTGGCTGATAAACACACATTCTGCTGTAAATGGAGTCTTCATGCTTCAGTATTTTTCATTCTTCACAATTAAGTGCAGATTTATATGGAATACAATGTCCAAGTTGAATCCTCCAGAGGTTGTTTTTTTTTTACCTGCTCATGTGATATCACTGCATCCCTGAAGTTCCCCAGCAGGTAATGCGTGTTGCCCAGGTTTCCATAGGTACGGCCCTGCCCAGCACGGTCTCCAAGCTCCTTAACTATTGACAAATTTGCCCTTAATTTAAAAACAAAAAAGGAGAAGTTTAAGCCCTTTTTTTAATGTATTGCCTAGTATACTCTTTGGATTTGTGTGTATTTTCTTGTCATTAGTAATAACTCACTCGTAGTATTCTGCAGCTTTCCGTAGAGCAGTCATCGCCTCTTCTGGAAACTCCCCTGGATCAGCCCCACTCCAGCAGATGCTTTTCCCCTTGGCATGGTACACATTCCCAAAATTATAAAGTGCTCTCGCCTCCCCAACCTGAAGCAATTCAAAAACACATTTCAAACTGAGTATTTGAAACCTTTATGTCTCAGTCAGCTTTTAACAGAGAGGAACCATAATACAAGATAAACATTTATGTACTCTGAATGCATAACACAGTGTGCCAGTTATATAATGTAGCTGTAAAAAGTAACCTATTTCACACATGATACTCTCTAAATAAGATTATCTAATAGTTCTGTATTCTTTTCAGGAAGGTTTCAAAGGTTGCAATATTGTGCAAGTTTACTGGAGATATTAAAATGTGAAACAGGATCCATGAAATGAACATAGCAGCTGAAATGTAACTAATACCTCCCCACACCTATATCAATATTTAAATAAAAAGCAAACTAATAACACCACGTCACAACCCACGCTTGTTTAAGAACAAGGTGTTCAAATAACCAAGGCACTTCTTACTAAGTGAGTATCCGGGTTTTAAAGCAATACTACCAGAACCTACTCGCCTTATCATTGAGCTTAATGGAAACCTCCAAGTGCCTCTGGCAACACACTATAGCTTCATCGAAGCGTCCCAGAACCTTTAGAGTGTTGCCAAGGTTACCACTGGCTTTAGCTTCTCCAAGTGGATCCCCGATTGTTCTGAAAATCAAAATCAAAACCAAACATGCTGATCTTTTATCTTTACTCAAAAAGTTAATTCATTTGGCACTTAGAGGGGAATTCTATATTATTATCAATAAGCAAGGCTCATTCTATTTATAGAACAAATAACATCAACCTAACACTGTCTTGCACCTTGTGGCGGATATTTCACAACCTAACCAAAAAGTAATATGCCCTCTGTAGGCACCAGGTGGCAATGCAAGTTTGAAATAATTTTATTTATTTATTATTATTTTCTCCCCAATTTGGAACGGCCAATTATTTTTAAGCTCAGCTCACCGCTACCACCCCTGCGCTGACTCGGGAGGGCGAAGACGAACACACTCTGTCCTCCAAAGCGTGTGCCGTCAGCCGACCGCTTTTTTTCACACTGCAGACTCACTCACCATGCAGCCACCCAAGAGCTACAGCGTCGGAGGACAACGGAGCTCTTGGGCAGCTTACAGGCAAGCCCGCAGGCGCGCAGGCGCCCGGCCAGACTACAGGGGTCGCTGGTGCGTGGCGAGCCGAGGACACCCTGGCCGACCTAACCCTCCCTCCCCCTGGGCAGCGCTCGGCCAATTGAGCGCCGCCTCCTATAAGCTGCCGTCCTCGGTCGGCAAAGGAATAGCCTGGACTCGAACTTGTGAAGTCCAGACTATAGAGCGCATCCTGTACTCCACGTGGAGCGCCTTTACTGGATGCGCCACACGGGAGCCCGCGAAATAAATATTTTTGATTTGTCAGAAGCAATAAAAAATAAAAAAAAATAATAATAACTGGGTCAGTTTCACAAATGGCTTTGTGTACCTGGTCAGAGTCAAGTCATGGTGATGGTATTCCAGTGCTTTGGAGTAGTCATGCAAGTGGAAGTATGCATTCCCTAGCTGGCTGTAGATAGCGCTGAGTATCTGGAGGTCTTCTGTCCCGACTTGTATCGCTGCTTCAAAGAAAGAGACGCCTGCTGGGTAGTCTCCTACTTTACACAGCCGCTCCCCCTCCAGGGCCAGCTCAAGACAGGAGGCTTCCATTCTGCAAGGAGAAAGAGCCTGCTTTAACTATGCATCTATACAGGTAAAAGACATGGATACAAATTTAAAGAGGATTTGAAAGGTAAGCTGGGAGCCTCAGTAGCAGTACATTGAATCCCACTGGTTGCTGTCCAATTACTGGCATCGTGTTGCTGCAGTGTACAGTGCTCATGCCCCCAGAATCAAGTAGGGATGTGCAGTTTTTGAACAGCACTTGACAATGTTTTCTGATGCAACGTTTTATACATAGTTTGTCACTCAGTCCCTATATTACTGTAGGTTTTCATGAAAATGGACACTGCAGACAAAAGGATTCGAGCCATTTTTTAAAAAATAGTCTGTTATAAAACAGACTTTGGAAGGCTTGAGGGTTTTTTCTTCCTACGTCACAAAAAACTAATTTTGCAAACAATTCTTAAAAGCTGCTGTTTGTTATTCCATATCCTGTTACATGCTGAACACAATAAAAGTGTTTCATACTCATATGGACTTCCTTAAAAGCACACATCTGTGCAGAATAAATACAGTAGAAGGGGACAGACAGTAAGATACTGTACAGTTTCATATTCCTGTAAAATGCAAGGTTAAAAAACAAACCACACCCAAATACTACAGTAAAAATCGTTCAAAATTATTGACACCGAATGTACAGTAAGAATACTGAAAGAATGTAATTTAAGAATCTTTGACAGAGTTTCAACTAGAAATCTTTGTATTGTGTATGACATCACCCAAGTGCATGATTACCGTCCCTTTATGACAAGCAGAACACGGCTTTAATTGCATAATAATGACAACACAATTCCATGTTTAAAACAGATGAAGGTCCCAAAAAATCAGTTTAAGTAAGAGAAAGCCATTTATTGAATGAAAACTTTTAACTTTGATCTAAATAAATAAAAATAAATCATGACATTCAAAAAGATTCCTGATTTTTTTTTTTTTAATGGAATCGTTTACAGTATGACCCCCCCCCCCAAATTTAGATATATTTTGTCTCTTTAAAAACGTACAACAAAGCAGTACAGTACCTGTTTACTTTTGTATGTACACAGTCAAAGCACATCCCCATCACAGACATTGTAAGCTTTTCGTTGGTTTTATTATTTAGCCTCCAACACAGGTCATGCACAAATTTCCAGTATATATGGCAAGGCTTCCAACTGGCAATATTCCTAGATTACAGGCTTCTTGTGTATATGCACATAACGCATGCAGATTAATGACCTCAGTCCTCTAAATACCTACAAGGGCTTCATTTTGTTTTCATCGAGAGAGTCCAGTTTTTTCAAAGCATCTATTTTGCAGTTATAGTTAGCAGCTTTAGCCAATGTTATCCTGGGTAACTTCAGGTTTCACAGACATACATGCAGAGTATAATCTTACCTAATCTAATCGCAGTACTTTTTTTCTCCCCTGCCCTTTGGGCACCTGATGTTGGTCTGTCACTTCTGATTAAGAGGAGAGCTGCTGTAGTGATTATAGTCACAATAAGGAGCTCCAGAGAATATTAATATGCTTTTTTACAACTGCCTTTGAACCTATTAAATTGTTTCTTTGCAGAGAAGAAGCACTTGTTGCATGTACAAATTCAATAAATGCATACTTCAATACTTTAAGTGAACAGGTTGCCAGATGTACAATTATTCTGCCAGTCTGCAGAGTTGTTGAGTTGCAGCAATATGCTTCAGTGGCAGCTTACCCAGGCATTTTGTGTGTGTGGGTGGGTGGGTGGGTGCACGAATGCGACCACAATACACTATGCACACTTCCTAATACTGTATTCTCAGTCATTGTCTTTACTTCTGGCCCCTCAAGGCCACTCAGAGTTGATTCTTTTTCAACCTCAGATCAGAAAGTGTGGCTGTTGTGCATCTTGCAAACACACAGGTTGGCCTGAATAATGGCTACAGCACTAGTGTAGCTGTAAGCCTCCATCCACTTTGTCCAGTGTGTGGGCACCATTTTGGCCGCAGTTGATTTTCCATTAAAATAAAGAACAATATTTGGAAGTCAACCAATGCCTATGAAACATTTTCAATTCGTTCTTCCTTGCTTTTAGGTCATGCAGCAATTGATTTGTGGCCAAAAGCCTTTAAATTTGAAAGGTTAAAGACATGACAGTTCAATATTAATGTGGAATTTCAAACATTTGTAGGTGGTACTTTGAAACACCTTTATCCGGACGATTAATTAAATCTGAAATTCTACCTGCTAGCTTACCCAGAGCAATCCCAATTGCATTGTGGGACTGCTTGGATCAAACCACCATTCTGATTGGCTAAAGAGAGGTGGATTTCGCATTCTTTGAGACTCCCAGCTTGCGTAGACTACAGTACAACTCAAAACATCACTCACCAAATTTTAAGCTATTATGTGTGTGTTACGTTTACCTTGGCAAAGTCCCATCTCAAATGGTTTGAGAAGAGGTGTTTAAACTGAAAATGTAAGCACAGGAATCCTACTATGTTGAATTATTAGTAAGATAGTACTGTTTTATTGTTTTTAGAGCATAAAATATTTGATGACCTTCTGGCCAGTTACAGGGTTATTACACTTTACAGGTTACACCTGTAGGAAAAACTCTTTATAGCCCAAGTCCTACTGTACTGTACGCTCAAATACTGCAAACATGTACTGCAACCTTTCAGATTGCAACAGTAAGGCTTTAGGAGTGCTATACCGTAGAAAATATTTAGTGCAAATGGGGATTACCATTTTTTGCTGCATAATAAAGACACTGTATTCAAGTAAAATTACTTTTCTGAGCAAAATGAAAATGATTGCTGTAGAATGTATTTCTTTCCTGTGCTGTGTTATGAACCTGTTTTTCCATGAGCTCAGTGGTCATTTGTCTTTAAAAAGGCAACCCAGCCCTATGTGGGTATGAAGAAAAAAGAAAAGGAAAAAAAGGGTTTTGTTGAGCACAGAGATGCACTCACAGGAGCAGGAACACTTTAATAAATTCTCCTTTAGTGTCAGTGTGGGTGTACTGAATCTCTATCAGGGTTAGAAACTGACACTCGCCCGAGGCAAATTACATCTGATGATGACTAGATGTCTAGATGTCTGTTTCTCAGTAGTCCTCTGGACAAGTAGTTAAAAAAAAAAATGTACAGATAAAGTCACATGTTCAGTCATGCATTAAAAAAAAAAAAATGCAGGAAAAGTCCATTTTCTAGCAGGGTGCAGCAGTGGTGAATAAGCATTCATAATGCTTACAAAACAGTCCTTTGGAACTGAAAGCTCCCTTCATCTAAAGAAACACTTTATCGTGTTACCAAATCAGGGTTGGGTATCTTTCTCAATACAATCTTGATTGCGTTCATATTTGTGCACAGTATCCTTGGTCGTGAATGCAGAATGAAATCAAACAAAAATCCTTGAAGATGTTTGAGTGGGAGTGCAGTGACCCAATCAATTTAAACAACACCATGGCATCCCTTCATTTTGTATTCTTGGAATATTGTAAATGCTGCATCTGTATGAATGTGTTTTATGTTTCTGAATCTTCTTGAAATGCAGCATCTGCAATTTCTCCAAGGCCTACACTATTCAAACTAAGGGGAGGATTCTTACTCACAATGATTAGGCGTGCCATTAAATATTGACAAAGCAGTAATTTGGTCCTACTGTGCGTCCCAATCTTTTTTTTTTATTGGCTCAGACCGAGGATTGTATTACCTCATTATGTTCCCACCAGGTGCACAGTGTGTGCAGTAGTGCTGTACAGAAAAGAACCTGGCACACAATGAGGCTATTAAAGCAGGACTTCATATACATATGAGGAAATTCATTGTGTGCGTTTCTCCAAAGCTTCTCCATTTATTATGCTCTTATAAACAAACCAAAAAAAAACAGAATAATTTACTATTCAGAAAGCATTTCAATTACTCTGTCAAAGGAAATGAAATATAACTGCAGGCAATTACTGTAAAAAAGATTACTGGCTTCTACAACATATTGATCCATTGGCTTAATGTGGTCCGAATGCTTTATTTCAGGTTGAGCTGCACCATAAAAGCTACAGTATATATGCCATAATATACCAGTATTATATACTGTGCACACATAGTACTATATACTTCAAGTATAAACAAAAATAGGATCCCCATGAATCACTAATTTGATCAATCCATAGCTTTAAAAACCTTATCAAAAGATAACAAGTGGTTGCGGACTAAAATGTAATGTGGAAAAACGCATCCAAATATGTTTCCAGTGTTTCTTTTTAGTACTAGAAAATTAAATTAGTGATGGCGTTTCTGTTTTTTGTCTGATATACTATGAATACACAATGCCTAAACTTTTCTATTTAGCTGTCATTTTACAAAGGAAATGAGAAATGATCTTTTCATGTACAGTACAGTATTTTCTCTACGGAGAAGTGGCTAGGCTATTTGTTGACAAGGCTGCAATGTAATTCTCTAAGTGCAAATACACATTTAGAAAATCAAATCTGCACCTATGATCCTCCAAGTCAGCAAGTTGTTTGGCATATGTACTATATGTCATATGTACTACACAGTAAAGTTTGGCATCATTTTTTGTGGGATGTTAATTCTTGTGTTTAACTAACACACACACACTATATATATATATATATATATATATATATATATATATATATATATATATATATATATATATATATATATATATATATATATATATATATATAAAAATCACTGAGGTTAATTTGGAAGAAAATTACAGTCTATTTGTTCCTGTAATTATGCCCAATTGCAGCTTTGAATAGAGATTCAAAGAAAATCTGCCAATTCAAATGAAATACAGTACAGAACTGTACAAACCTTCAGTCATACACTGCCTCTTTAAGAAAGTTTAAAATCTATTAGAAAGATTGTATGAAAAAAATCTGATTACATAATTAACAAACTACTAAAATACTAATACATTACATTAATGGACAAGCAAAACAGATCACAAAATGAGATCACTAGTTCACAGGGATACTAAAAAAAAAAAGAGAGAGAGAGATATGCCTACCTGTAGCGAACATGAAAGGATTGGTCTTCATCACGAATGCTAACCAAAATACGATTTGCATCCATTGAAGAGCATTATAAGGGGGCAGTGCTGAAAATCCAATGAAGTGCACAATGCCTAGCAGTGCTGGTTGACAGGAACTGTAAACGAGTAACAGTTTGAAAACACGGCTACATGAGAGGCTATTCTAGGTCCGAAGATCCAGTTTCACTGCGGTTCCTATTCAGGACCAGATACACTGAACACCAGCCTCAGCCGAAAAAAGTGAATAGTCTGTTCCAAGGGCCCTTTCAGTCCGTCCAGCTGCTGTCTGCAAAGGGAACATAAGATGCTGTGTTTGAAGCCTCATAAGCCTATGAAGCACCATAGCAACACCCAGTTAATGTGCAAAAGCAAAGCAGGCTGAGTGAGTGAGCCGATCAAGGTGTAAATCACTTTGAGGTTGACAGAGGCAGAAGTACTCCACAGTAACCATGGGGATTTTAGGGGGCTACAATGCACCGCAGTCTGGATGGGGTCTGATACTGGAACTCTTTATCACTACTAACACTGTATTTGTACAGTCCCCAAGCACAGTGCACAAGCATGTCTGGTGTTTACGCAATGTCAGTTTATGAACACGCAAAGACTTCACATCTAAAGGCATTTAAAGGCATCTTCAGGATTTTTAATTGGGTGCATACTGTATGAGACTGTATTCCCAGTGGCTGTAAATCATTTCAGAAAGAGAGTCTTTAGAGACAAGAGCAAAAAAGTGCAGCTTCCAGTTTCATAAGAGAGTCTGAATGTCTTAAGCATTGAGCTTTTGGTCCACTGAAATTAGTAATCCTGTTATACTGTGCTTAGCTGCATCAGTCAATTACAAAGTCAATTAAAATTTACCAAACTTAAAAAAATTGCTTTGGGGCTTTTTGAACTATAAATAACAAAGCCAGGTCTTTTGCAAACTCTATTTTTATTTTATACCTTAAAATATATAAATTTTTTCACCACATTTGATTGAGATTTAACAAGAGTTACTGTAGAGTACAGTTACATTTTCATTGCGTCCATGCGGGATCCCAACAGACAAAAATGAAATAAATCAAGCTTTTGCAGTGTAAAAGGGGAATGAAGGTAAATGAAATTGGGTATCAATCACCACGGAAAGCACAGTAACACATTATTTCTGTATAAGAACACGAAGGTCTATACAACACACATTCCCTTGTGTAGCTTCTACCCTTTCATATGCGGTAACTCAAAAGCTTTCAATTACGGACTGCTTGAAAAACAGATACCAGACCCAATCCACAGTAAGGGTCCATGGAAGAATGTACCAATACAGCCATACAGTACTCGTTTCTCTTTCTGTAAAGGTTTTGCCTATTCTATGATTGACAGTTTAAAGCATGGAAATGGTAAGAAGTTGGTAAGGCCATGGCACATATTGTCTGCCATGAGGTATAATATAAATACCACAGTCTCTTAACTAAGGCTTTTGGCTACAGTGTAATGAGGGAGCACTGTACTATGCTTATAGAGGTTTCTTGCACTACAGAAAAGCAGCAAATTGTGATCTGCTACAGTATTCACAAACATTTCACTGGCATGCATTTTGATACAGATTTTACACACAGTTTGTTCAACTAGGCATACTAAGCCCTGGCTTCTGGCCTAATTTATCGATTCTAAAGTTACCAAGGTTACTCCAGTTTGTCACCCAGCAACTGTTGCAGGGATTCAAATACATTTCAACCCACAATCCTACAACTAAAAAAGCACTGATAATAAATTGTAAGTCTGCAAAAAGATTTTGGTTAAAAACCATGTAGAAAGATTCAGGGTGTGTTCCACCAGGATTTCTCTATTACCTGTACATTTCCTGCTGACCTGTACTTCACAGGTCTCAGCAAATCTAGTATAGTCCACGTACTTTCACAAGTTAAATAAAGGGGTCAAGGAAAACAAAGCACTAACAGCAGTAAAATGTCATCGAATGACATTAAAAACACATTTAAAAAGATTAAACAAGATTGCATATGCCTTCGGTCATCACTTTCTTAATCTACAAATAAGCAGCTTTATCCCCAACAGTACATGAAAGCTGTCAGTGAAAGAAAGGACAGTAGATGATTTGATAACTGGTCCATTCTCTCGAAAGAGAAATTGTTCATCGTACAATCATTTAAACAGTTGTGCTACAAAACCCCCTTCTGGGCTGCAGGATATCGGATAAAGATCGACAACAAAAACATCACTTCAAAGTAACAGCTTGACAGTTTTATTTAGCCAAGTGTAATTCATATTAAAGCAACGGAAGCCGGTTTCACAGAAAGACAATAAGAACAATCACAGCTCAACATATGCATATTTCTAGTAGGGTCCTGATTCATAAACAGTAACCTCTCTAGACACACTGGACTGTACTGTACTGTACATGGGACTCGATAGTAGCACGTTGGCCATCAATCCGAATGCAACTGGTTTTCAGATGCATATCAATTACTGTACACCCGTGACAGGCTTTGCAAACCCCAATTTCACCAACACCAGTCATGCCTCCAATTTCTGTAAGCCACACTACTATGAAAACAGCAGAAAAGCAAAAACAGGGATGGAATGATAGATTTTTAAAGACAGCACACTAGAATTTGGGGATTTTTTGTAGACAAATATGCCGTAAATATTTTCCAAGTAGAATCCACAGTAGTGCATTCTAAAACAGAACTCCAACGGATGGCTTCTCAAGTTGGCCTTTCTGTTTAGTTACAAAAATGTCCATTATGTTAAAATTGAAACCGTTCAAAAAACTCATTAATCCTAAAGTTTAAAATGTTCAGGAAATTAACCTGAATCTAATGGCATAATATCTAATTGCATTTTTTAAAAATTAAAACTATAACAACTTCTTCAAACTATAAATTTCAGAAAAAGGAAGCATACCCACTGCCCAGTAACAAGACTACAGCAAGTTCCAAGTGACAGTGTGGTACTTTTTACATTATTTTATATGGTACTCCTCTACCTTTGCATGGAGAGGATTCACAAAATTGTAGATAGTACATGAGCACACAAGCCACAAGTACTTAAACATGGTGCTGCATGATCTCTCATCTCCCAATCAAAGATCACCAATTATTTTCTGCCGATTAGACAACACAAACACATGCAGCAACAAGCAAAACACGACCACAAAAGCTAAACTATGGAAACCCTGCTCCCAAGACAAAGCACAAAGCACAAAGTACAAAGCCAGGTACACTAACCTTTAACCAACACGTCTATGCCACTTCCCCAGCTGCTGCTGCTGAATTGTTGGAGCTCCAAATCTGAAGAGTGAGAAAATATCAAAATGTTATTGCTGAAACTGAGATACTGTTGAGTGACAATGAAGTTTAAGACAGTGGGAATGCTCCACTTGTGATGCCATTATGGTGAATCAGTCAATGCTTGTTTCAACCTGCCTGCCCATAAACTCTGTGGCACTCCCTTTAGCAGTACTGCAGCTACTCCTGTAGTGTATTTATTAATGCAGCCATCTCGTCTGTCAAGTTTCTATTAAACTAACCTGTCTAACCGAGGTGGTGCAAGACGTAAACCTAAATGCATTCTACTGAAACAGATATGCATGGAATTAATTTATTGAGCACTCTGTCTAAATTTCCATATCAGTGCAGTAAACAAATTGCTCTACAGTATGACAGTTACAGTCCATCCAAATACTCTATACAGTATAGTTGCACTAGTGGACCTCAGATTACATTATTCACCTACAACACTTCAATCATGACCACATGCAATAACTTCATTTTAAAACTGGTAACTGCCTTTTGACATATTGCTATAATACGCTATCTAAACAAGCAGTTACGAAGTTAACTTCTATCATATGAATGACAGGACTGCCACAAGACTTTTGTCAGTGTAAATAAGTAACATGGAATGCATTTACATGCAGTATACTGCAGGATTCTAGTAAGTTGCTAGAAGGTTAAAATCACACAGTATTTTAAAGTCCGTTATAGGCTACAGTACTACATTTAATATTTCAGTTAAATACCTGAATATAATATAGGCCCTAGGTATGGTTAAGTTGTATGATGCTTAAAGCCAAGGCTACAAGGAGAGCTCAACTGTCTAGTTCTTCAACACAATTTGTCTTTCTGTGGTTAACCACATGACTAAAAAAAACCCAGAAAGAGGACACAAAGCAATTCATTCTTGTGGTTTCACACCGTGTCAGATTAGCCATCTCCTCCACCATTTCAACTTTTTCCGTCACAGAAAATAAAGGTTCTATTCAGGTTGTTGAAGTTAAGACAATGCTCAGAATTTCTGTAAAAGCTATTACTTACTGTACTGCTGTTTTAGCCGAACAGTGGCACTGAGCAATACAAGTTTTACAACTGTACTTCGGTAATATCACCATTCATTAGAGATTGGTTTTGTTAAAGCTCAGGACGATATTTTGTCCATGTCTAATGTTGGCTTTGGGGCAACGCTGCCGTAGTGTACTTCATCCATGACAGAACATACTTAACAAAGAAGTACTGTAGTTAATAAGAAGCTACGCAAATACACAGCCAGCCAAATCAAACAACTGGCAGAAAGAAAAATAAATTATATGAGGATCGCCACGGACATTTTCTTACACTGTTCCAATTATTTCCCTATATAGTTTAAAAGATGCATGTATGCCAAAATGCTGCTGTTAATGTACTTTTAATGTAGATCGGTACACTTCATTAACTTTATTATTAATCTCATTCAACAATGTAACCGGTGCACAGCTGTCTTTACTAAAGTTTAATGCAGTTCCGTAGCGTACCAAGTAAGCAATCAAAAATGTAGTAAGTTACTGTCAATCAACGCACTGAAACTGACTCACCTATCTCCTAGCAATTAAAAAAATATACAACCAATTCGGCAAATGTAGCAGGTTAAAAAAAACTATATTAGTTGTACTGATATACCGGTACTGTAGGTATTACACTTAGCACAAGTAGCATTACATTTTACCATCATCCACCCACAATACCTACATTGCAATTCATTCAGTAATAAATAAACTATTTCTTGTTTACATTGGTGTTGTACTGTACACCGGTTATGAGACACGCGGTCCAAATAATGTATTTTCCCTAATACTAATATATTACAGTATGTGAATTATTATTGATTCCAACAAATTTAACTTTGAACACATTTTTATATGTACAATTGTACTTACCTAATATCTTGTTTTCATGTGGTTGTATTCTTTTAATTCCCTTCTTACACGTTTATTTTTTCCTTCATAAAAAACAATCCCTCTTTGTCCCGATCATGCCACAAAAGTTTGCCTATGTCGGTTAAGTTTTCCCTTCACCAAGTTCCGCCATTTAATCTGTGTACCCATTTTGATTCGACAGAAGTTAGAAGGTGGAGCACGATAGATGCAGGCCAACGTCCAATCGCAAAATAAATTTGAAGGAAACCGAAACACCGCTATTCGGTCGAGCAAAACAAAGCGCTAGCCAATGAGATTTAAATGTTCGCCCTAGCCATCCTTTGAATGGTTATATATGTAAAGTAAATAACATTTAGCGATGTTCATTGGATATCAATAAAATTGCCCTTTTGTAAAGAAATTTGAATGGGATAGAATGAATGACTTTTGTTCTGTTCATTGGTCCAGACACTTTTTAAATGTTTCGATTTTGGTATAAAACGTCATCTTGTCCAAAAAGCACTAACAAAAGCAATTGTGTTGTGGAAAGAGGCTTTAGCACAGCTAACTGTCTACGTTTTCTGCGTGGTTTAATCTGAAGGGATAAACTGCCTAGTATTCGGTCGTCGACAGTAATGCGTAGCTTCATACATTCACCATGGCAACCTAGCTCCGCCCGCTCTACCTGAATTATCTCGGAACAGACAACCAGCAGTGTCATTTGCATTATTTATTAACATCCAATCGCCCAAACCGTATTTCCCCTGTAACGACTTGCTGCACAAAGAACTGTTATTCTTTTACATAAGTTACATAGATCACCGAGTTACCCCGCGGACTAAAGAGTTTTTTTTTTTGTAATTTACAGAAGTGTGAGGCTGAAGGACGAGGTTGCTAACGACTGAGCTGTAAATCCTTGAATGATAATGTAGATTTGCGGCACAAGAACACAGTCGTAAGTATTTACATTTGAAAGGCTTTTTTATGTTATCTGAGTGGCATTCATTGGTAATTTCTCTGAAAATGTTAAGCCATTCAGTGTGGAGCAGTGGCCTAAAAACATTAGTTGTACCAACTGTAAAAGTAAAACCTCACTTTAGGAAAACACATTTTAAAAAGTATGGCACAGTGCTGTTTGAAATATCAACATTTAGTTAAAGAAAACAAACGACAAAGGATAGGAAGCCAGCTATGTGTTATATATGTGTTGTACTTTACAGCTTCCTATCCTACACCTGGCTGATGAAACTGGAGACTGGAGGTGTAGAGCAATGCCATGCAGATAACCTTACATGAATATATTGAATCCAAAAATATTTAATTGGGTGAACTGGGACCATACTGCAATTTAAAAAAAAAAAATCAGTTAACTATTTTAATATTGTCATTCAGTGGGGCTGCTGAAAAAGTCTATGTGCATGTGGTCTTGACACTATACTGTAGGTTATGTAAAGTGATTTATGCATACACATTTTCATGGAAATGAGACTATTCAAGTGCGCAAACACTGATCTGATCACTTGCATTACAATGAATCACTGAACTATTTTCCTGTTTCTAGGGAATGGATCACTTTGAGGCTTCCTCAGATCTAGACACATCTGATGAACTGACAGAGGAGGGCTGTGAGATAACTTTTGAAAGAGTTGTATTGAATGGAGACCTAGAGGAAGATGGCGATTGCCAAGAACGACCAGGGTCATTGCTGTGGGAGAAATCCTTTGAACAAAGTATCTTTGTTGACATTGAGGATGATGGTAGCTTCCATTTTAGTGACCTGCAAGATTCCTACACTTTTCAGCTATCTCAGGATTCAGCTGAAGACACCAGTCTTAATTTAATTGGACGTGAGTATCACTTGATTAAACGAGTTAACTGTGTATTTCCACACTCACATTTCATTTACTATATTATTATTATTTTAGTAACTTAGTGGTAAAGTTGTGTCTTTATAGTACAATAAAATAGCATTTTAATGTTAAATACATTGAATTTATATAAATATGGTGCATTTACCGTATGTGTGTGTGTGTGTGTGTATATATATATATATATATATATATATATATGTGTGTGTGTGTGTGTGTGTGTTTGTGTTTAAATGCAATTACCACATTACTAACAACAAACAATGTTCAATACAATGTTTTGTTTTTTAATTTATTTTTTGCTTGGGTGGACACTGCCTTACGAGAGAATTTAACAAGTCGTTTAATGTTTCTAATGAACTGTATACATTGCTATCAATGAACTAACTATAACCTTTAGAGTTGATCAATTATATATGAGGATAACAATGCTCTTCATATTTCTTTTTCAATAAAGTCCAAATATTCAGAAGCAGCCTAAAAATACATTCAGTGACCACATTTTCAGAATCTTTTAACCCTTGCACGGTAATCTTTTTTTGTGGTATTGACCTCAAACATCAGTGTAACACATCATTTTCTTTATTTGTCCAGAACATATGGAAGAGTTAGATTCTTATGGAAACATTCAAGACAAAACAACTTCTGAAAGCAGTTTTGAGAGCCACAAAGTACATGGTACTAAAAGTAGTATAACCAGAATATCTGAGCAGAGACACAACACTATGGAAGATCTACCACTTCACACACCATATCTTCTTGTAGACACGAGTGATGAAGAACAAGAAGACCTTCCTTATGATGACAACTTTGATAGTAATAATAAAGCCATCACCACTGACTCTAACATGGATGACTACAGGATACCATTAGCTATATCAAACAATATCCTTACAGGCCATCTGTCTAATATAAGAGATGCTGGTAAACCCAACAAGAATACATATGGGGAGTTTTCTTTTCCTGTTTGTGTATCTAGCTGTGAAACAGAAAACAATGAAAATGAAATTGACACTATTTCTGAAGTTACCAAAGTTCCCGTCAAAAACGATCACCAGCTTAGTACCTTTTCTCCTGAGCTCAACTGTTTTGAAGGATCTCAGTCAGGGATTCCAGAGGTTCTACTTCGGCATTTCTCTGAGGAAAACCTATTTAGTTCAAGTAAATACATTGAAGCAGAGACCATGCCTGAGACTTCTTTTACTGAAAGTGTTGAAACCGAAACAGTGCTGAACCGATTTAAATCTAGACATAATTCACCCAAATATAATGAAGGGAAAAGTCTGCTGGGAAAAGACCTTTGTAAAGTTATAGAGTTGGAAACTGAGCCCAAAGAGCAGCGTGAAGATGATACTTCAAAAAATAGTGAGTGTCAGAAAACAGAAGAAATCTCAAGTGCTGAAAGCAGCAATACAGAAACTCAGGATGAAGTATCAGATCAGTTAAACGGTCCAGATAGTCCTGAAATTATAGACAATGAAGGGAACCAAAGCCAAAGATCTCTGTTTGGGAGAGCAGGCTATTGTAATGATATCAAATATGGACAAGGTCAGGTTCACTACCCTCTTCCTGACTTTTCCAAAGTGGCCCCAAAAATTAAGATCCCAAAGGGAAGCAGTGCTACAAATTTGAACAACCCAACGCCTGGCATTAAGAGGACCGAGTCCTCCCCAGGCTTATTCAGCAATTCTACCACCTCTTTGAAATCAGCTGTGGATGTAGTGAAAGAGGTTCTAGACACCATACAGCCACACGAAACACCCTTTGATTTCAGAGACCAACAAAAAAGACAATACAACCCAAAACAGAACCCAGAACTTGTTCAACATTTACAGGTAACTTAAATAATTGGTGATAATCCATAGAAAAGCACACCTTGGGGATTTTGCAGTTTACCCATGCATATGTGCATTTACTATACTGTAGTTTACTGTGTGACCTTTTTCACTATCCTTTACAGCACTTTTGCTGTTCTTTAACTTAAATGTACAAATATTTCAATTAAATATGGAAATGACCAATATTTAAAATGTTTTGTTTTGTCTTTGTTCACTATGCTACTATATACATTTATTAAGATGTGCAGTTTTGAGCCAACATATGATTTAGATAACCACTATAAGTTTATCAGTAGTACAAGTTCTTTCTTACTTGACTGTGTACATTATTCATCCCAATTTCATGTTTTTGGTTTTAGGATGAATATGACAAATTATTAACAAAATACGCTGAAGCAGAAAACTTAATTGATCAGATGAGACTGGGTGCTAAAGTAAGTGCAAACCTACAATCTATGTAAGGGATAAACAACGGTAAGTGGTGAATAGGGGAAATAATCCACTGCTTTGAGAACCGTTAGACACAAGGAACTGGATTATTTGAACACCAATTCAACAATTATATTTTGACCATAATAACATAGTTAAAAATACAAGTTTTAAAGGAAGAAAATAGAATACAAACTTTGAATTGGAATTTAAATGTAATGATTTATTTTAATATAATACCACATTATGTAATGTATTATGCTTATCAAAGTAGATACGCATTCCATGTACTTTGGAGATTTCTATAACATTGATTTTGTTATTAACAGATTCCCCTGCTCTCTGATTCTCCAAAACCAATTGAAAACATTGACTCTGGAGTTATGCCTCCTCATGCTAATACCACAACCTTCAGGGTTGCAAATCCAACCACAGCTCAATTAGGATCCACACCCAGATCACCTCTTACAGGTAATACATTCAAGACTTTTTTGTGGATTCACTTTTGTGTATAACTAAACTGATGTACTGTACTTGGGTACTTTAAAGTGACAGTACTTATGTAATTAATTTGGAAATGGGTATCTTTAGTAACAATGAGGACATTTTATGATTAGTTAGTTAAACCACATAAATAAACCCTGAAAGCAGTAATTTAAGGGCTTCCAAATGGGCAAGGCAAGTTTAATACAAGGGAACAATGTGATTATAGAAAAGGGGTTTGTTTCTATCAGTAAGTGCATTTTAGCCTTATAATGCATATTATACTTTATCATCCAGAACTATTAAACACACAGTAGTGCTACATTTAGAAATACTAAAAGAGGCTTAATAAATTAAATGACAAACATTTTGACTAGAAGTCTTTTTCAATGTCTTTTAGTATTTCTAAGTAATAGACTATGAAGAAATATATTTTCAGTTAGTACCTCCTCTACTAGGAACTTTGACATTGCTCAGTTGAGTAATTTTAAAAATACCGTTCACAAAATGTTTCATCATTTTGGTTTGGACATTAGGTGGATATGTATTAACTGTATTTGTACAGCAAATACAGTTAATACATATCTATTGTATGAACTTGTTAGGGTCCGCAACAGACATGCAAGATACTGAAGTGCCGAACAATAATGATACAGACACAACTCACCGGGAGCCAACCGAGGGAGAAAAGATGACTCAGGCGCTAAAAGAAATGATAAACCAGTTTACAGCAAAGGTAATTCCAGTGAATTTACATTTTCAAGAGTTGACAATACCTACAGCCACTACTGAGCTAACATATCATTTGTCTTCACTAGGTGGATGAGTTCAAAAGCTGTCTTAACTCAGGAACATTAACAGTGGAAGAACAGCAAGAGGTAAATCAAGCTTTTCTGATTTTATAACCTGTTTTTTCTGGACAAATGCTTTTTTTTTAATATAAATGCAGTGCTCGCTTTTATATGGCAACCCTTTACAGCAGTATGGTCATGTTTTCCATCCCAGTTTTATGCCATACCCAAAATGTAGTTTTACTCTGTAATGTTGAACAAATAATTCAAATGCATGTGATCACATTGTTTTAAGCTAATTGTTTTATTTTGACAGATTTTTAAGAGTATGATGGATGCCCAGGATAAATTGGAAAGGGGTTACATGGCCCAAAAAGACGGACATCGTGCTCTTGAACTTCGAAATGACATGGGCAAGACTGAAAACATAGGGGAGTTTGATCCTGAGAGGTAGGATAGATACCATAACGAAAACCCTATTAAGTATACTGTTGAAAATGAGCATGGGGCACTAATTGCTAATAATGATCGCTCTTTTTAATAAAAGGATATGCAATGTTAAAGGAATCATGGTTCATATACTGTCCAAATGGCAGTATATAACTTATAGCCAAGCTTATAGCCAACCCTGTAACGTTCAATATATTAAGTTAATGATGTTCACAGGGATTTGTACTATACATGTGAAAAATGTATCCTTTTACATAAAAGCAAATCAAATGTATTATTTTAATTGAATACAAGATTTATATGAACATATTTTTGTTTTTATTTTTATACTATGTGTTATTGGTACAGTAGTTTGGCCAGTATGACTACATTTTAGCCTTACCCCATGTGTTTTGTGTTACTTTACATACCCATCTTGTAATTACTTAACATTTTTTGTTCTCCATTCAATATGAAAAACAAAACCATTTTTTCTTTAGGCAGTTTCAAAATATTCATAGCACTGACCATCATTTTCACCAGTTTGGGATAATATTGTCTTTAACTGTATGTACACATTTGAAAAGGCAGGTGGAAGGGGAGATATTTAAAATAGGAATGTGCCTTGAAGACCTCAAAGAGCAAATTGATGAAAATGTGTGCAATCAACCATCCCCGCCAGCATTCACCACATCAACCCCTTTGCCGTCAGCTGTGCCCATCTCCTCATCCCATACACCATTGCATGAGGTAAACCATATAGCCTGCCCAAACTGATATTACAGATGTAATAACTTGGAAAACATAATGGTTTGCATTGATAGCAGTCAGATTTGTATAACCCTGTAACCCATATAAAATCCCTCCAATTAAAATGTTGAAACAGCTGTACCAAAAAAAACAAAAAAACAATCAAAAGCCCTTTGAAAATCTATTGAAAGTCCATTTGCAATCCAACTTGCAGTGCTTCCAAAGTCATTCTAAGTTAAGCTACATGTACATTTCAAGTATGTACAGCCTGCTAGAAAAATGGGCTAGGAGGGGGGACATAAACTGTAGGTTTACCACATATTCTTAAAAAGATATATAGCATGTTAGGCTACACTATACATGCAATATGTTTTATTTAAATGGTTTTTAGTATTTAGTAAGAGAAGATTCCTTTGTGTTAGTAAAGTTTGTGTTTTCTCTATTTCGACAGAGGCCAGGTCTTTATCAATCTTCAGAAGAACCAAGAATGTTGGAGAGGGAAGTAAGGTCAGTCAGTGAGGATAATGATCCAATACTATGGACTGCTCATCTCAACACAGAACAGGTTCATAGTCAACGGTAAATATCCACCTCAGATTGCTGCACTCTGTCCTCTGACATGTTTAAATTCTACATTGGACTGATGTGTTCAATCAGCTGAATAGATGTATCTTTTTTTGTAATTTAACGTAATGTGAGTAGCTTTAGTCAAGACAGTGAACGAGGTCAATAAAAGTGATTCAGACTGAAAAGATAGTGTTGAAAAGTTGTAGCATTATGCATTATTATTATTACATAGGTTTAACAAATATTCTATGCAATGGGTATAAATGACAGGAGTTGGATAACATTGTATTCATGTGTTGTCACCTGACTCGTGCCTCTGCTCCTTTGGGCTATCGTGTTTCGGAAAGTCTGTAACTTGAACAGTATAGTGTGCAGCTTGTCCACTACCCACATGCTGTATGTTCACCCTCCAGGTATTTCTGTGAAAGTTCTGATATGTCACAGGAAAGTTTGGATGTTACTCTGTGTGAGGATGGCAGTTGTAATCCATCTGCAGCAACAGTAAAAGCAAAAGATATCGTCTATAATGGAATATCTACAGAACCAAGGCATACCCTGGAAAGCAGACTGCAGACTCCTGAACTGTAAGTGCAATGAGTTTTTATTTTTTTTATTCTGTAGATTGAGTACAAATGATACAGCGAGAGTGTGTGAGACCATCCTTCTTGTTGCCTGTGTATACAGAAGTGCTAATTTTACAGCTTCTCAAATGTTTTGAAAATGAGTGCCTTGAGATGAATCTTAATACAGTAGAGGTTTTGCCATATAAACTGTGAAAGCCTTGAACTGGATAGTCTCCACAGCTATTGCCAGGGACAGTATATTCTGTTTGTTTTTTAACAGATCTAAGGGTCTAGTCAATTGTTACAAACAGGCAGATCTAAATACAAGTTTTTAAATCATTAAAATATGTCCCATTTTGTATCAATGTTACTTACTAAATCAAACACATACTGGTCACTGTGTATTTCTGTAAAACACCAGAAAGTACTCGCTACAATGCTTAGAACGCTCCCATACTGTAACTCTTTTGGCTTCATTAGCGCCATTGTAAAATCAATAAAAAAAAAATACATGTGACAAAACTTGACAAAATAAATTGTAAAATTCAAGTTACGTCTTACTAGTTTGTGACGTTAATAGTGGTTCCATAGTGTTTCCATATTTATCACTGAAGCTAAATCTTTATGGAGAATAACTGCCAGTCCATGATACATAGACTTATGTTGTCCTTGTTTTTTTTCTTATCTTTTTAGCCAACCTCTCATTTGCTTGTCAGAGACTTTGTCTTGCAGTGCTGCTTTGGAAGGTCTTCCTCACTCGTCATGTAATCTGTCTGTAAAGCTACATGGCAGCTCATTTCAACAACCAGATTCACTGGAGGTAGAGAATGGCAATTTTCTTCTCCTGGTAATCTTATGACGCTTTAAATATTTAATGATACTGTTACGCTATATGTATTTGCTGAGGAGCATGTTTTGAAAGAAAGGAATTATTACAAAAATCCAACCATTTCAAAAATGTACAGTGAGAGTATATGAGACAGCCATTCTTGTTGTCTGTGTTTATAACGTGCTCATTTCACACCTTCTCAAATGTTTTATTTTGCACTGACAGCAGAGAATATTGACCCCTGAAACAGACAGTGGCTTTGGAGGCTCTGTGGCTTGTCGCCCACCTACAGCAGTGTTTCAAACACACTCTGATCAGACAGCTACAGAGAGGGAAGTCAGCCACTGCAGGTTTGATGACATTGATCACCCATTCTGTTAAAAAGACAGATTTGAGTCTCCTGCCAGGAGAAACATTACAAATCTCTTAAAAAATAGCACATTTACAATATTTGAACAGCAGGTGGTGCCAAGTAGAAACCCCATTTTACTTTAACAAACATACTGTTTCAGGGAGTAAAGAAATTACAGGTGCATACCCCTAGTAGTCATTTATTCCACCTTGTTCAGACTTAGAGAAATAGAGACAATTACAAATATAATTACATTACCTTGCATTTTATTTCAACACGTGCTTGAAGCCATGCTAAATTATTAATAAAACAGTTCCCTAGATAATAAAGTAATGTCTTTAGTAAATAAAGGCAGTTCCAATTAAAATCTGCCTGTGTGGGGTGCATAGTTGAAACGTTAGTTGACGTGATTGTTTCCTGTTTTATAAGGTCCATGTTTCCACTCCTTACGAAAATGACCAGGTCTTGCAGCTCAAGTAGTGATGTGTCATCCTCCTGCATAGAGATGGATGACACAAGACCCACAGATTCCAAAGGGCTGAATGATGCACTTGGATTTGCTGATCTGTCTGGTGGAAGCACAGTGGGCCACTGGACTCACAGTATTGTGAGTGACAGTAATCCCACTGGAGAGCAAGGTAAATTACATTAAAAAAAAAAGTTTCTACTTTTGAACAATATATTGTTAGGAAATCACTACCTTTCTTTTTTTAGGAAGTATCGCACAACTGTCTGGTCATCTCATAGGTGAAAGTTCGGACGATCATCTCTTGTTACCCACACCATGGCATTGTGGCCCTCCTGTCCCAACACTGGGTAACGTGACCTCTACAGTGGATAAGGATTCCCACCCATGTGCTCTTCAGAAGTAAGTGGATAACATTGCTTCTAAACTGCAGTTTTTATTGACCAGCTTTACAGGTCAAATAAAGGAAAGGACTTGCTACTTCTACAGCAGAGTAAGTAAAGCAATTAAAAAGTTTTAATAAAACCTCATGGTAATCTACTATATTTATGTCATTTTTTATTTAAACAAATTACTTGATTCTGGATATAATTCTTTTGATATTTTCACATAGTGAAGCAATTCTAGCTCTTCAGTCTGAAGTATCAAGGCTGAGGAAAGAATTGGAGAAGAGTTTGTCTGGTCTGCCTCAGAGATCCAACAGAATGGACATCACTAACTCGAGTCACAAACAAGAGAAGACATACAGGGCAAGGTCACAATCACACAACAGGGTTGCTTCTTACAGGTACAAAAACACTCCAATATTGTACATACAGTGAAGCAGACTAGAATAGTGTACTGGATTATTTTCCTTGTTTCTTTTCTAGTGGAAGGAAGCATATGCAGTACAGAAATAAGAAAGTGTTCACCGTCAATAGGGATTCAAGTCCTCAGAAAGTGGATGACTGGATTTCATCAGATATGGAACCAAGTGGGTATTACAGAAAATGTTACGTTTAGTGTCAGAAATACACCAAAAAAAAACTGGTATGTATTTGAAAGGGACATTTTAATTTTTTTTAAAAGAAGAAATTGTGCATTCCAGTGTGAAAAGAAATGGTTGATAATATATCTTGGATACAATTTTAATTACATAGCACACCTTGTGTCTGTACTTTTGTAATAGTTTTTTTTTTTCTCTCCTTGCAAGTTTATTTTACAGGGAAGCATACTCGCTTAACTTGCTTGCTAGCAGTTCTGTAGCAGTTCATAGTTTATCATACAATAATAACGAGTGATGTGAGTTTTGTTTTGGATTTTCTTCACGTCGAACCTGATGCTAGATCAATCGACTAAATCTCTCAATCCTCAGTCTTCTGTTTTTCTCTTTTTAAGGTACTGATAGTGAAGGCTCGTCACATTCTTTCTCACCATCTGTGTCACACCCCTTGCATTACAAAGCTGACAGAAAGAGTCACAGAAGACCTAGCCGCTCTGAAGAACGTGAAGATTCATGTCTAGTTAAACACCAGTCAACAGGTATACTGTAGCCCCCATCTTTCTGTCTTTATTATTCGTAATAATCTCAGTCTTTGTGAAAGGTGCCTAAGTTTATGTATTTGCATCTTGTTTTTTAGATGAAGATTATACTTTCAGCAGCCCTCGTCAAAAACACTCAAATGCATTGATAAACAGTCAGTCCTACTCCCTGTGTAACAGTGAAAGCAATCACTCATCGTGTAAGTAAAAATTATGGCTGGTGTTGATTTATTTGATAATTGATTACTCAGCACACCTGTTAATTGAATATTGTGAGCTGTTTTACTATTGAAATGTTAAGATAACTAAATGATGTGCAACTAGTAACATGACAATAAAATGAATTGTACCGATGTGACAAAACATTAATGAGAAGTATAGATATAATATCTTTAGTCAGTTTCAAGGTTTGCTTTTTCTAATTTCTTTTACTTCCACTATTTACTGTAAAGCAGCAGAGGATCTGAAGAGTGTTTCTAAAGAGAAGAATGTACATCAGTACAGAAGAAACTCAAACAAGACTGAATCGCATGGCAATAGTGGCTCAATCTGCAGTTTGCCACTAAGGTAACTATTAAAGAAAAACAAACAAAAAAACACCACTGTACAGAAGCTACAAAAAAACATTAAGAGTTAGCCTTACTGGTACCCAGTAGAAAACCTAGTCATACTGCCCTCTTCCATTCTGAACTGCTCTGTCATCTCTAGTAGAACTGAATACAATGGCTTGGATTAAATCAAAACTATTGCCCTGCTACGGCCTTATTATTCTCAATGCTATGTTTAATTTGAATATTTTTTTTTGCTCTTGTCCACAGCTACATGGTACAGCAGTCTTTAGTCCCACACAATAGAAGAGGCTCCACCCAATCAGACTCAGCCCTTCTGACCAGTAGAATCTATCCAAGGAGATCAACAGCTATCAATGACCTTAATGCAAGAAGTTTACAGAGCAGCCTATATATGGTCAGTGCATTTCAATTGGTAAACTGTCACATTTCACTTATTTTTTGTTTAATAATTGTATTTCATAAAATGTATTAAGGTACCAGTACAAAGTTCCCTGAATATTTATCTTTTTAAAATAAATCATTGTTTGTTTGTTTTTTTCCTTCTGTTCAAACCAGAAATTAAATATAAAACTGTATTCCTTCTGTAGGATGCACATTTAAACAAAACATTAGACAGCGCCATAGAGGCTGCACAGAGCTTGAAGAGAACCACAGACAGAATGGCAAAAACTCTCTCAGCTGATTTCGCCAAAGCAGAGTCATACAGAAAAATGCATGGGCTGTAATCATTGATCAGTACAGTACAGCACAGCACAGCACATCTCATCCATGAAGGTCCCCGACGGACACAAGACGCAACATCTCTAGCTTCTCCTTGGCTTGTTCCTAAAGTAACTTGCATTCAATTAAAAAATACACAATAAAAATGTGTTAAACTGGACATATTTCCTCCTTACTGTTTTTTACTGGATGGAAAATATTAGTTTTAGTCTATATTTTATAGATACTTTTATCAGTATTCTTCACATTGACATCAGTCTATATACTTTTAAAATCTGTTACAGAAAAAAAAGCCCTCTGCCACAAATTGTGCAACATTTTGGACACTTACTAACATTCCATCCTTTTGAATGGGTATTGCATAAAAAAGGAAATGATTATGTTGTGCAACTTTTGGTCCACCCTGTTTAACTCTCTACCAAATGTATCGCAACCTGCTTTTAGATTGCGGTGAATGTGATACAAAATTGTTATCTTTTTTGGTTTCATTTACTGTATTTATCTTTTGAGTTCTCAAAGAATGTATTAGCAGATGTTCTGTTAAAATAATATGAATTCTACTTAACAGTATTATCAAAATCTAATGTAATTAATGCAACAGTTTTATTGAATATTCTTACAAATTAATACCAAATGTACAGTATTTAAAAATCAATCTAATTACAGTACTTCAGTCATTTTATACCATTAGTGTTTGTTGTGTCTAAATGTAGTAATTACATTTGTCATGTATTTGAGTGACTTATTCTTAATCGAATCCATAAATGACTAATTTACAAATAAAGTAGCAAGATACCTGTACATTTCCTGTTGCTTTTCTAAAAAGTAAAGCATTATTTATTTTTATTTTGTTAAACTGAATTACATAATAAGAGATACTTAAACCTTCTGCCTTCTTGAATTCAAATTACTTAATTGAACTGGAAATTACTCAATTATAAAAACAAGTGTGGTATGTAGTACTACGTGGTCATTATGTTAAATAGCTTCTTATAACAATGTAATTCGTTCTTTATAACAAAAGATCAAATTAGGTCAACCTGAGCTCAATTTTCAGAACCTAGATTAAGAATGTTCATACAAATTGTCATCACAATTGGATGACCAGTTCCAAAGATACTGGTGCTGGTAATTCAGTTATTGCTGCTAGTAATATTGGGACAGAAAGTTTGATTTTAGCTTGCATTTACAAAATGTATACACCAGATGGAGCAAATGCTCCATTAAAAGCTTGTCAGTTTATATTACTCGCCAGCTGCTGAAAAAAGAGTACACTGTTTACCAATATAACCCTATTTACTGAATTCAATACTTATTATAAACCTTATTTTCTGAAAAATTATTTTAATCAAAGTAATGTAAAAGAATACAGGTATGTCTACACACTCCTGTTTATTATAATTAGGGCTTCTGATTTTTGGTGTTATCCGCTGACTTTTCTACTGTCCTTTAAAAATGCAATTGATACCGGTTAAGCCTTTTGTATATCTCAATCACAACTGAGAAACGTATTAATAGTAAAATTGATTTAATTTACAGGGGTTTTCTATGAAACAAATAAATGGCCTTTTTAAATCTTATTTTAAATTTCAAGAAGCAGAAGCGACTCCTCTTTATTAATGTAAATAGTCACGCAGAACGATTGTAATAGTGTGTCCAGCATAAAATACTTTATTTTTCATTATATCCAATAAAGGTTATTAGCATGTTGCAATCTCATTTGTACCTTTTGCTTGTTAATCAAAAATTAAGGCTTTGCCAATTTAAAAGCCAATTTAGTTGTTCCACAGAAAAAAAAATCAATTTTATTATTAACACGTTTCTCAGTCGTGATTGAGATACATGAATGCCTTAACACGTACAAAACAAATTCTTAAAGGAGAGTAGAAAAGTCAGGGTAAAGCACCGAAAATCAGATGCCCTAATTATTTAAAATGATATATCATTACGTATTAAAATTAACTTGTTTGTACTGTGTTATAAACTGGACTACTCTAAAGACCGGAACTATTAAACAGTAAATAGGGTAACATTCCCAGATTATATTGCACAGAACCTTCTCATATTCTCTGAGAACCAGTTCCACCTATTGCGCCACACGTAATGTGAAAATCTGACACCAATATTCACTGTTAACATTAGATACTACATACAATACTGCTAGTTATCATGTTTCTATTGAGATGTTTGCCTTTTCCATTGGGTGTCACAGGTCTGCATTACTCTCTTATGTACAGTGTGTGTCTTGAAATCTTAAATTACTGTTTTTTTGTTGTGGTAGCCAATTATGTTGAAAACAATAAGATGTCTGTTCCAATTGTTAACTGATATTAGGTTTACTGCTCCACCTTTGAAAGTTACAATATATATTTTTAAAAAATGAATTAAAAAAAATGTTGAAAAAATTAATAAACTAAAAAAGACCACTTCATTGCAAATGTTCAGTAAACATCGCCTTTGACTGATTCCTCAAAGATAATTCCACCACCAAGGTGTTTATAAGGTTGCTATGGAGAGACCATAAGGATGACTTCACATCCCAGAAATTAAACTACATTTCTCAATGGTAGCTTTAATTAAAAAGAAAGAAATGACTGTCTAAACTTTTAATTCTTTAGCACACATTATTCAGAGAATCTGTCTGTAATGTCAAACTTTTTACAAGTGCATACAATGGTTGTAGGTCATGGTGACCTACTTTATTGTGTTACCTTTAGCTCTAATTTGATATTCAGTCACAGAATATCGCCGACATGCTTGTATAACCCCACTGTTGTCCAAAAGACACACACCATGCTAATAATCAATTTTATCAGATGATACCTATAATAATAATTTCAGCGGGCACAGGTATGTTATTTCACCTGTACAACAACAGTACACGTAAAATGCAGGCAGACAGACAGACTCCATATACCTACCCCCAGATTATGCCACACTCAATAACTTGTGTCCTTAGCAAGTTTCATTACAATTCGATAAGTGGTTCTCTACATACGTATCCATTCAGGGGGAATACAAAGGGCCTTGAACTGGAAAACCAAGACCACTTGTGCAAGTCCACTAGATGGAGCCATGACGTTTGAGTAAAGTGTCAAATTGTACATTTGCTCACATAACATTTATGGTTCTGCCTTCTTTATTATAAGAAACAAAAATAGTAACTTAAAAAAAAAAAACATTTTTATTGTAGATAAAATAATACTTGATATATGCATGTGTGATAGCTTCTTTATTTAACAATTTCCAGTTTAATACTACATAATGTCACATGATTTATCTACAGGTATGTTTAAGTCACTTTGAAAATATTTTTAAAAAAGTTAGTTTGCATAGAGTTTGGGTTAAAAGTAAAATCTGTGAGTCGGTAAGTGAAATCCAAAGCATCATAAAAACATTAAAACACGAATCTCAATTCAAGGGCTCCATTAACAAAGTATTCAATTATTTATCAGGTTTTAGCATGAATCCATATTAAAATATGATGACAATGTGAACAATATTGCTAGTCAGTTGCTAAATTAATGCAGGCTAGTATAAGAGGAACACAGTATTTGAAGATGTACACAAACTGCACATAAACCTTACACACTAAGGTGCGCTTGTTTCTCACAATCACTTAACAGTGAAATGAATGACCTGGTAGGAAGCCCTTATGTCAACCCATTTAAAATTATTTACTTTACAAAAAATAAGAATAAGAATCCTTCCCTGTAATCTTTCGTTCAAAATTACCTTTACTACACCACTATTTGAAACATCAGGCTGCTTTCTCCTCAATAATAGTGAAAGTTTCCATGGGTCCTTTAGTTTTGCTGAGATCCTGCATATCATCTAGAAGTCTTCTGGGCGTCAAAATATGTGTGGATCCTATTAAAAATCATGAAAAGTTTACATTGATACCTTTATATTTTACTTGCAATGCCTATCTTCAATTCCATAACATAATTCACTGTAGGCAACATATGGTAAGCAAGCAAAACATAACAGTGACAGCTATTTAAATAACTACACACAACATTATTATTATTATTATTATTATTATTATTATTGTCGTCATCATCTTCATACCACTTATTATTTTAATTATTTTCTTATCTATTCATATTTATTTGAAAACAATTGAAAGTAAAAAAAAAAAAAAAAAAAAAAAGCATGAGTATTATTATAAATTAAGCAAAATGTACCTACCAATTATTACTTCACAGGACTTGACTGCTTGAGTCACTTCGTAGGCACACCGCATCTCAGAGTAGCTAACACCTCCAATTATAAATACTATGAGCCTTGAACCACTCCGTCGGTCATCTTGATTGCTGCCCTTGTGTTTCTGACGAGCACTGTGTATGGAAAATTAAAAATTGGTCAGTGTTCTAATGTGACAGGCAGCACAGTGTATATCAAATGAACATTTTTAGTTAATAAGTGCAACAGAACTTATTAACTCTTGTGGACTGTCTTCTCATGAGCAGCTTTTAGAGTGGGCAAGAGGTTCTGTAACAAAAGTACTGCCAGACATACAGTACAAACCATATTCCATAACAATTTTACTTTGATCCCATTTTTTTTTCTTTAGAAAAATGGTATAGCACATTATTTCACAATTCAGTAATTCATGGTTAGACCTTGGCTGACAATAAAATGTACATGTACAATATATTTCACTGTTGTTATGTACAGGTCAGACAGCAGAGTACCTTCATTGGCTGACAGGGCTATAATCATTTACACACTCTAGTATAATGGCATACCTTACAGCACCAGACCCATTCCAAGCTGCAGGGCATTCAGATTTATGGGGCCATTCTCTAGTCTCTAACTTGTTCTCTATAGCATCCTGAAAAAAAAACATGAAATGATGAGACATTTTAAATATACTGCAGTGCTTACAAAAAAAAAATATATACATAGACGTGCTCAAATTTGTTGGTACCTCTCCACAAAAAACGAAGAATGCACAAGTTTCTCTGAAATAACTTGAAACTGACAAAAGTAATTGGCATCCACCATTGTTTATTCCATATTTAATAGAAATCAGACTTTGCTTTTGATTTTTTATTCAACATAATACTGTAAATAATAAAACAAATGAAAATGGCATGGACAAAAATGATGGGACCGCTAACCTAATATTTTGTTGCACAACCTTTAGTGGCAATCACTGCAATCAAACATTTTCTGTAGCTCTCAATGAGACTTCTGCACCTGTTAACAGGTAGTTTGGCCCACTCTTCCTGAGCAAACTGCTCCAGCTGTCTCAGGTTTGATGGGTGCCTTCTCCAGACTGCAAGTTTCAGCTCTTTCCATAGATGTTCGATAGGATTCAGATCAGGACTCATAGAAGGCCACTTCAGAATAGTCCAATGTTTTGTTCTTATCCATTCTTGGGTGCTTTTAGCTGTGTGTTTTGGGTCATTATCCTGTTGGAGGACCCATGACCTGCAACTGAGACAGAGCTTTCTGACACTGGGCAGTACGTTTCGCTCCAGAATGCCTTGATAGTCTTGAGATTTCATTGTGCCCTGCACAGATTCAAGGCACCCTGTGCCAGGCGCAGCAAAGCAGCCCCAAAACATAACCGAGCCTCCTCCATGTTTCACTGTAGGTATCGTGTTCTTTTCTTTGAAAGCTTCATTTTTTCGTCTGTGAACATAGAGCTGATGTGACTTGCCAAAAAGCTCCAGTTTTGACTCATCTGTCCAAAGGACATTCTCCCAGAAGGATTGTGGCTTGTCAATATGCATTTTAGCAAATTCCAGTCTGGCTTTTTTATGTTTTTCTTTCAAAAGTGGAGTCCTCCTGGGTCTTCTTGCATGGAGCCCACTTTTGCTCAAAAAGCGACGGGATAGTGCGATCAGAAACTGACGTACCTTCACCTTGGAGTTCAGCTTGTATCTCTTTGGCAGTATTCCTTGGTTCTTTTTCTACCATTCGCACTATCCTTCTGTTCAATCTGGGGTCGATTTTCCTCTTGCGGCCGCGCCCAGGGAGGTTGGCTACAGTTCCATGGACCTTAAACGTCTTAAGAATATTTGCAACTGTTGTCACAGGAACATCAAGCTGCTTGGAGATGGTCTTGTAGCCTTTACCTTTACCATGCTTGTCTATTATTTTCTTTCTGATCTCCTCAGACAACTCTCTCCTTTGCTTTCTCTGGTCCATGTTCAGAGTGGTGCACACAATGATACCAAACAGCACAGTGACTACTTTTCTCCATTTAAATAGGCTGAATGACTGATTACAAGATTGGAGACATGTGTGATACTAATTAAAAAAACTAAATTAGTTTGAAATATCACTATAATCCAATTATTTTTTATCTTTTCTAAGGGGTACCAACAAATGAGTCCAGGCCATTTTAGAATATCTTTGTAGAATAAGCAATAATTCATCTCTTTTCACAGCTTCTTTGCTTTATTCTATGACATACCAAAGGCATGCAAGTATACATGATAAAATAGCTTTTAATTTCATCACTTTTCAGGAGGAATGAAGCATTATTTCAATGAGCTGTAAGGGTACCAACAAATTTGAGCACGTCTGTACATACAGACATATATATACTGTATATATATACTGTATATATATATATATATATATATATATATATATACACACATACACAGTACTGTGCAAAAGTTTTAGGCAGGTGTGAAAAAATGCTGTAAAGTAAGAATGCTTTCAAAAATAGACATGTTAATAGATTATATTTATCAATTAACTAAATGCAAAGTGAGTGAACAGAAGACAAATCTAAATCAAATCCATATTTGGTGTGATCACCCTTTGCCTTCAAAACAGCATAAATTCTAGGTACACTTGCACAAAGTCAGGGATTTTGTAGGCATATAGTCAGGTGTTTGATTAAACAATTATACCAAACAGGTGCTAATGATCATCAATTCAATATGTAGGTTGAAACACAATCATTAATTGAAACAGAAACAGCTGTGTAGGAGGAATAAAACTGGGTGAGGAACAGCCAAACTCAGCTAACAAGGTGAGGTTGCTGAAGACAGTTTACTGTCAAAAGTCATTCACCATGGCAAGACTGAGCACAGCAACAAGACACAAGGTAGTTATACTGCATCAGCAAGGTCTCTCCCAGGCAGAAATTTCAAGGCAGACAGGGGTTTCCAGATGTGCTGTCCAAGCTCTTTTGAAGAAGCACAAAGAAACGGGCAACGTTGAGGACCGTAGACGCAGTGGTCGGCCAAGGAAACTTACTGCAGCAGATGAAAGACACATCATGCTTACTTCCCTTCGCAATCGGAAGATGTCCAGCAGTGCCATCAGCTCAGAATTGGCAGAAAACAGTGGGACCCTGGTACACCCATCTACTGTCCAGAGAAGTCTGGTCAGAAGTGGCCTTCATGGAAGACTTGCGGCCAAAAAGCCATACCTCCGACGTGGAAACAAGGCCAAGCGACTCAACTATGCACGAAAACACAGGAACTGGGGTGCAGAAAAATGGCAGCAGGTGCTCTGGACTGATGAGTCAAAATTTGAAATATTTGGCTGTAGCAGAAGGCAGTTTGTTCGCCGAAGGGCTGGAGAGCAGTACACGAATGAGTGTCTGCAGGCAACAGTGAAGCATGGTGGAGGTTGCTTGCAAATTTGGGGCTGCATTTCTGCAAATGGAGTTGGGGATTTGGTCAGAATTAATGGTCTCCTCAATGCTGAGAAGTACAGGCAGATACTTATCCATCATGCAATACCATCAGGGAGGCATCTGATTGGCCCCAAATTTATTCTGCAGCATGACAACGACCCCAAACATACAGCGAAAGTCATTAAGAACTATCTTCAGCATAAAGAAGAACAAGGAGTCCTGGAAGTGATGGTATGGCCCCCACAGAGCCCTGATCTCAACATCATCGAGTCTGTCTGGGATTACATGAAGAGAGAGAAGCAACTGAGGCTGCCTAAATCCACAGAAGAACTGTGGTTAGTTCTCCAAGATGTTTGGGCCAACCTACCTGCCGAGTTCCTTCAAAAACTGTGTGCAAGTGTACCTAGAATTGATGCTGTTTTGAAGGCAAATGGTGGTCACACCAATATTGATTTGATGTAGATTTTTCTTCTGTTCACTCACTTTGCATTTTGTTAATTGATAAATATAAACTATTAACATATTAACACTATCTATTTTTGAAAGCATTCTTACTTTACAGCATTTTTTCACACCTGCCTAAAACTTTTGCACAGTACTGTATATATATTTTCATAGTTTGAGAAAAAGGAAAACTGCTGTGTACCAAAATGATCAATAACAAAAAAGAAAAAAAAGAAAAGAATATTTCAGGTACTTAAAAAGGTAGACTAATTGATTACAAATCAATTATCAGGACGTTTCAGACTACAAGTCCTTCATCGGCTGAATACAAATAAATATATAAAATTGTACTACACTGACCATAGTGTACTACAGGGATACATAATTAATATCAGACTATTGGTAAGCTCAAGGATTTTTTGGTGATCAAATATTTGTATATTACAACAATCTTGCCATTTAGAGTATGGTTTAATTTGAAGCAAAAAACTGCTAAATTCTTTCAACCAACCTTTTATTTTGGTACATTTAATATCCTTTATTGCTTAAATAGAACATGCATATTATATTCTATTTCCTTTAAAAAGCAAAAAAAACAAAACAAAACACACAAAGTAGCCTATTGATAATTTTTGCATTATGCCAAATCAACTGTACAAGGATCAAGCAAATTGCCAGTAGGTGTCAAAGCGGATGAATTCACTAAGCTCACATTTCTAAAACTTTAAATCATACTTCCTTAAACAGATACAGCTCTTTTGTAGTTAAACACAAGAGGTACAGAGTTTTCCTTTCATGTTAACGATACATTTAAATTTGCCTGAAATTTGTACACTGTGGCCTAGATTTAAAAGGGCTTTGGTTACATACAGTATCTCAAAGCAATACTAGTCACTAGCGCTTCACCTGTTAAAATGATTAGGTTCACACCTACATTGTGCAGACATTTTTTTTATTTAAACCATATCTTTTTTCATAAGACAAAGCAGTTTTTTTGTTTTGTTTTTTTAAAACATTAATAACTAATTTAAGCCACCATCAACAACCTTTACTGAAACTCTCCTTAGGGAAACAGAATTCCACTCCTGGGGATTTAAGCGATGACATGTCATGCAGTTAAGCTTCCATCGCAATGCATGATCAAGAATTTGTTTTTCTGGTGCCCGGGTCTAACTGGTCTACAAATTAGACACAGCTACAGACTGACTGCTTCACATCATTGACCAGGGAATGAGCAACTCCCCAGCTGTCCATATGCACAGTATGTGTCATAATGAAACTAATCACATGTGTCAGAATATTCTTTAAAAAAATGTGAGGTTGTTCGTACATTCTTTTTAGGGGGCACTTCAAGGTCTACTACTTCTACACCATCACAGCAATTTAATGAACTTCATACATATTGGCTTTTTAAAAATGTATTCAACACACCTCCATGACATCCTTAATAACAGGTGTCCATCGGGAAAGCTGATAGGTTTCCTCATGGGAGCGATCTTTCCTTGCCGTCTTACGTTGCTGTGAAGACTGATAAACAAGAGGAGAAAAATGACAAAACCAAAGATTATTTCTTCTGGATTTCTGTGCTCTCGCCGATCCCAGATAAGATTTTCACAGAGCCAAGTCAAATTTTGTTAACAGTGAGTGTGTTAACATTTTCTTGTTGACTAATAAAAGTTTTGAGGATTGTTGTTGGCTCAGTGTTTAAAACAGGACATGTTGAGTTTGACACAAACTTTTTTGCTCGAGATAATCTTGATTGACAGAGAAAGTCTGACTTTTTTTTACTATCCATGTAATTAGAAGCAGAATAACCCAGATATAAGTTGCAATATTAAAGATACAAAGCATATTCATGAGCAGAACCTGGTCCAATTACTTACTGAAGAATGAATCGGGACTCCGAGTCTGTCCCAGTTTAAAATAATATTACTTTCATTGTCAATTTGTTGAAAGATCTTTCTTAGATTCTCCTCAGTCGTTCCTGTTACAACACAGACAATATATTAAAAAAATTAAAAGGACAATATGACCACAAGTATTTACACTTTAAATAATGTACAATGTTTTTTTGTTTTTTTTTACTAAACAAAATCAGTAAGTTAATTAAGCAATTGTAATTATTCTAATTTAAAATAATCTGTTTCATACCATTTAAGCTGAATATGTACAGCAGAACAGCTCTTATCTTGTCATAAGTGGAGTGCTTTTGTAGCAAAACTGGAAGAAGTGTTCGCATAGGGTCCTTAACTTTCTGCCCTTCTGTATCAGCTCCAAGAGCTAGGTCCTAGGTAGATACCAAGAAACAAAATAAATACTGGAGGAAACAACAGCTTTCAACTTAACAAAACATTAAGTTAACCTTCCCAAATATAGAGAGGGTTGAATAACATAGAAAAGAGTGAATTTGACAGCATATAAATCATCTATTTAATAATACATTAGAAATACATTTGGTGTATTGCATTTTAAGATTGTGATACTTTAAAACATAAACATATACTTAAAAACACTGCAAGACGTGTTGGTTTTCTAGTGCTGGGACAAACACAGGATTTTCATGTTCAGATATTCGCTCAATTTAAATATTCGTTCATTTTTCAAAAATCTATGGTTTTCATAACCTTTGGTGCCGCCTTATAATCAAAATGTTACCTCTATTGACACTAGATCATAAGAGAATTTACAAATGAGATATATGCTCTTCTGGTTCTTAGTAGCTGATTGATCTCAAACTTTGTCAAGTCTTAAAGGGTCCCAGTGATTCAGCATCAACAACAAGCATGCATAGTTCTTACCTGTTCCACCTTGCAAAGTTTTTCCACATTTGCCTGAAAATGGTTCATGCATTCTTCAGCTAAATTAAGATGAACTGTTTTCTGAAAGAAAATACACATCAGTGTTTATAACATACTTTAATATTAGACAATTATATTTCTATAAAATCCCATAATACACTGTCCACCTTTCCACTTCTGTCATATTGGGTAAAATAAATATTAAAAGTATATATCCCTACTCATGGCCACTAAATAAAATTGTGAAATTGCTTAATAAAGAGCTGACCATAATAGAGGAAGATCAAATTGAAAGGGTCTGAGAGAGAGACAGAGATTGACCTGGTCTTTCATAGGGAGATAACTTACTGTATTATTGTATTATTAATGTAGGACAGAACATTAGTCATTTGTATTACACTATGTTTGCAATGTGTGCCTACAACTTTAAATTACTGTTTGAATGAATCCATGTTTGCATTTAGACTATAAAAGGTTCCCATATATTGACAGGGAAGCGTCAAATGATAGAGAAAGCCTTTTGCACCCACTTATTGTGAATCGACAATTAATACACATGCCTTGCATTAAGATAAGAGAATTACTTTTTTCGTTTTGTTTCCTCCTATTTATTCTCTGTCAAATTATTGTTATGTGCTATAAATTTACTTTTATGATGATATTCGTTCTTAACAGGCTTTAGGATATTTTACGTATTTATAGTTTACAAATAAAGGAAGGACAGCTTAGCATAAATATGTTTTTTATTACAAAACCAAAGCCCTAAGATAACACATTAAAGAAGCAGGCCATAGCTATCAGGCCTTTATTAATATTTCCCATCATATCACCAGCACAATTCCTGTATAAAATCACTACATAACCCCCTGAAGACAATTTCACATGCAAAGTGTAACATTATCAAGGGGTGTTGCATACCTTTGAAATTTGCTTGCGGAAAGAAGGCATCTTCTTCATTAGCTGAGACAAACCGCTCATTGTAATCTGGAAGGGGCGGGAGAAAGAGACACTTCCCATTAGAATCAATGAAACTTTTGTTTACTGGTTATACGAAAACACTGCTTGTAATGGGAATCAAACTAATAGTTATTTAATGTTTGTACTGGCAGAAAGAATAAAGTACAAACACTTACCTTGCCGTCTTTTATTTTCTTGTTTGCAGAAATTTCCTTTACACGTTTTGGGATTTCCCTGTTAGGAAAAAAGTTAAAAAAAAATATTATTGAAAACAAGAGAGCAAATAATAACAAATGAACTTTGTTCATATTTTACTGCAAGATTATTTCTGTATGATGAGGTCTGGATCATGTAATCACAATGATCCTTGTATGTTAAACTCATTGGTGATTGGCACTTCTAACATGGCAGAGGCAAGGCATGAACCGACGAACACTAAGTGACTGTCAACATTTTCACCTGCTTTGATTATAGAGCTTTTAACCTTATTTCATCAATATGGATCAGTCCATAACGGCAGTGCATTCACCACACAACACTGCCTGTTAACCTCGACAGTCATTGCAAATCCGAGTTACTGCAGCAGTTATAACTGGGCATGAATCATGAACCATGCACAGCTCAAGCAAACATCTTAACCACGATGCAAAAAACCAGACTCTTCAGCAGATGTGCATATAGAGCTTTTAACCTATTTCACCAAGTGGTTAAAATCCATAAGAGAAATGCATTACACAACACTGCCTGTTACACACACATATATCCCAAGTTCAATACATGTTCCCATTATGTGTGGGATTGTTTATCAATAGTTTAACTTTTTTTTTAAATAAGCATATTGTAGGACATTTTGCATTTAGTAGGTATTTAGTGTTTGCATCAACATCAGCAGATCAATAAACACAGCTGTACTGAAAACTATACCACATACTCTGAAACTTCTGCAATGTGCATGTGCCGAAGTTTTGTCCAAAGATCATCCTCTTCATTAAGTATTGACTGTTTTTCCTTAGCACTGGCACCATCTTTTGACTGATACCTGCAGAGACACATCTTTTGAATCACATAATGAGGCTCAAGAAACTTTTTGGACAAGTCAGTTTTTCTACACTGCAATTGACAGTATGGATATACCACAATTGAAAGGAAAGACTGGCAAGTTTCCTACTGTTTTCCTAATTAAAGATTAACAACAACATTCTAAAAAAAACGCAAAGATCATATTATAGAAACCGGATCACTTAAATACACAATTTTTACACACAAAAAGAGACCAAATCCTTACTTATATGTATCATTTTCAATTGAAATCAGATCATAAACCATTGCCTGGTACGTCAGCTCATGCAGGATAGGAGAAACTGGATCAAAGCCTCGATCAACTATTAAAAGTTGTGCTTGTGTTTTGCTCTGGGAAAAAAAAAAAAAAAAGTAGTTGAATACTTATCACAAACAGTTTAAACACAGATATTCAGAACTCTGTTCAGTGAGTGATCTAACCTTTCCTTTGCACTTTTCATCCAATTCATAATGTTCGCCGAGTTTGTTCTCTACCAGCTGAGCCAGTTTCTTGGCATTATCTAAGGGTTCCCTGTGAACATAAAGTATATCAACATTTGAATAATTTAGATCTTTACACTTCAAACATAACAGAAGACATTCTTAACCTTTTCAGATACCAATGCAAATATAATCTTATGGCACTATGTTGCCCTAGGAGTAATTTCATTTTGCCTTATATTGTTAAGTTAACAAAAATCACAAACAAAGTTAAGAAAACACAATCTTTCTGGTTACATGGGGTCCTCAATACCTTAAACGGCTACAACAGTTGGCAATGAGAAGGTTAATCGATCAAAAGTAATAAAAATAATCTATATGAAAGAGCTTTCTGGGATTAGTTGTAAAAAATAAGAGTAGGTTAAAAGCCCCACTAAGTTTCTAAATAGTATACTTTTTATATCTAACTCCAGGGTTTTCATCCAAAGTTGCACACAGCGTCACTATCTGTTCTGCCATCTTCTCAAGCGTAGTATCTTTATCCGTCCTGTGGGTGCTGTAAATACTGTGGAAGGCATCTGGATTATCAAGAGTGAACACCTACAACGTAAAAAGGTCAAGCATTTATTGCAACGCATACTGCAAAAAAACCCAAAAAAACAACATCTGTTTAAACCACACTTCATATTTTATATAATTTCATACCGTTTTTACTATGCAACTGTTAATAGTTAAATCGAACAAAAAAAGAAAAACAGCCTTTTTTCCTAAGATAGCTCAAAAGTTCATCAAAAGTGAAACCAGCTGGGTAATGTGGGCTTGAAGCAGTGTCTGCTACAGAGTAAAACAAACAAAAACAAAACAGAAAAACTACTAAGTACTGGAAAGTGACCTTCCAGAGTGTAGCTAATATCTGTGAATTCCAGGCATCTCTACTTTGGATATCAACTGAAATGACTTAGAAGGCCCCAGACAAATTACATTCTTGATCCCACAACACATACTTGAGCCAGTATTTTCTGTATTTAGCCATTTATGATCTGTACAAAAATATGCTGTTTTTCTTTAGTGCAAAACCAGATTACCCCACCCTGAAACCATACATAAATGATCTACAGTAGAACCTCAGAGCTACGAACACCAAACTTACTGACTGACCGGTCAACCGAACACCCCACTTTTGGCTGGAAGTATGCAATCACTCAACCATGCCTACAATGCAACCAGAACCCAGTTTTTAAAAAGCACAATGTTAACCTACTGAAATGGTAAGTTGGAAACGCAAACATGTCAAACTTTCAATTGAAAGAAAACATTAAATATTTGTAAAAACTTGACAGCGATATCACACTCAGCAACGGGAATATGGTTTCAGTAAATTGTCAGCGCTATTAAAAAAAGCCAAGTTAAAAATTAAACTGTTTGCAAAGAAGAGCAGGAAAAACAGATGTATCATACGCAAATGCTGGTCATGGAGGTGGCAAAACAACTGTCCCAACAGATGTATGAGAGAGAGGTGAGGGAGATTTCAAAGCACGTATGGGCAATTTTACTAGGAATATTTTAGTTTTAAACAAAGTATTTTTTTTTTTCCAAAGCCAAAGAACTGAATGACTGAGCAAGCTGCACAACTGCATTTTGCTTAAAATAAAAGTAAAAACACTACGTTGACCCAGCGTTTCCTGGACATATAAATCTGTGTTTTTGCTACAGTTACAATTTGAATAGTAAGTTAAATTAAGCTTTTTTCGCCACGCATAGTACGACTTTAAAGCCTTTCAAACCATACCATGAGTATTGCATCACTGTGCTGTATCCCTGTATTATTCACCAGATTAAGGCTGTAGATAGAAAGTGTACACATTTATAAAAACAACTGCAAACTCATTTTCCGAGTTACAGGCATTTCAGACTTACGAACAACCTCCATTCCCAAGGTGTTAGTAACTGAGGTTGTACATGTTTCTAAATGAATGTGACAGCTTCAATGCAGAGAGATTTGCTTTCTATAACAAAACACTGTATAGTAAGAAAGAAGGGTATTCCTCCATGTAAATACCAAATATTTAAAGCACAGGTCCTATAGCCTGTATTATATTTCAAAGGTATGGAGCAAAACATCAATATATATTTTTTCAAACACTGAAGACCCAGGGGACCTTATGATACACCCCCATAGCTCTTTGAAGAGGAGTTGCCAAACCTTTTACTATTAATACTTTGAACAAGCTTTGTACCCCCCTTTTTAAGAATGTTAATCGCCTCAGGGGTCTTATTATTATATAATGTTACAAACCTGGCTTTTGTGTCCAAAATCTGTATTAATTACCAGGAAAACCAGATTAATTACTGGGAAAGCGATAACTGGAACTTAAAGGAAGAATACTGAAAACAAAATGTCTTTTCCTTGTACAAATGCTAATATTTTGCTGGACATAATCCCACTCCTCAAATGAGGAACTGCACATTGCACGCCCCAACATAGATATGGGTGTACACCATTTTAAAATACTGATCTATTGTTATCAGGGGAGTTATCTTTCCTAGACCTCTATGCAAGTATGCAGTGTTGAGAGTTCAATATGACATTTTCAAATGTTTCTTGCCTACATGCAACATGTAGGTAAATCTTCAAAGAAAAATCTCTGTAGACTGGGCACTTACTTGAGATTCATATGGCAGAAAGGAAATGTTTAGCTCTTTACAAACTCGTATCGCCTTTGCACAATATGTCCTCAGTTTGTTAAAAAGACTGTCTGGGCAATCTGGGGAAAAAAAAATATATATATATATATATATATTTGCATATATAATTACTGTACATAAATTCTTCTGAAAAAAAACAGTAAACTTGTTTGACAATGACACCAATATTCTGAAACATAGGGACTTTTTTTTTTTTTTAATAGTAATGCCTAAGTAAGCAATTAATTCTTCATTTGAGATATTCTTTACAGGAATTTACTTACAGTCAGTAAAATAGATATATGCTGCTTTGTACTTGTATGTGCTCTTGAAGTCATTAACAAGTGAATCCACACCCTTAAAAAAAAAAAAAAAAGACTCAAAGTTAGTAAACTCAAGAAATTACATTTAAATTATACAGTTGAGTAACTGGTAGTTTACAGTCCAAAACCATGTGGTACACTGATCTAAAATGATAGGTCTTTCAAGTACTAGTTCAGATTTATTTATGATAAAGGATAGTCATTGCTCTATAAAATGGAGGCAGTGTCAACCAGGCTCTTATGTCAAATTAGTGAAGGTGGATTTTAGATGAATCCCCATCTGCAGCACACAATGTTTTGCACCTTGCATTATTATGTCTAAAACCTAAACAATTTTTAAATATAATTAATAAATTAAATATCTCCAACATATTAAATGTATTTACTGAACAATTTAATTTACCAAACCTTTTCAGATGGAGAAATGAAATAAACAGCCTTCATCTCTGGAACGGGTTCACGGTTTTTATACAGGTCTTCCACAACTGTAAAAAAGAGAAGTAAAAACAATATGATTCTCTATGCAGGCTATTTACAAGAAACCTGCATATGAAAAAACCTTCTTGTAAAATTACTAAACTTTTCAACTTCCCAAAACTTGAAAATGCTTGCTCAATCATCCATTTTTATGTAGTTCTTTACATCTTCCTATGGGGTCAAGGACTGCCATGAATAATTGGCTAATTAATTTAATTTAATTTAATTTAATTTAATTTAATTTAATTTAATTTAGGCAACAGACTTACTGAACCATAATAAGAAGTCACCCTTTTGGGTGACATTTGGTGGCCCGAGTCTGTTGAGTACCAAAGACATAGGTGTGCTTTTGACTTTACTTACTAGTTATCCCTTCGGACATGAGATCTGACATCTTGCAGCACGAAGATAGCACTTTGGTGGTGAAGTGATCCAAAATTAATATCTGAAAACCAAGTCAGATTGGCAGCATGAATACAGTACACTACCAGACAGTTAACTGATTAACACAAAGCTGACTAGGTTCATAAAAATGCTTTGGGGAAAAAAATAATAATAATAATAATAATAATAATAATAAAATAGTGTTTTGGCACATTTTAACCTAACCTAAAGAGTTAATTAGATGAAGGCATCAGTGGCAGTATTTTGAGAATTTCTTCAATCTTCACTGCCCAAATGAATTAAATCAGTCACATGCTCATGCAATGACATCTGGTATATGCAATCATTTTCTTATAGCCACAAATTTGCATAATTTAGCACATTAATACAGCTTCTCATTGTTAAAGTTCTGTAACAGCAAAATACTAGAGCTCTATATCCAAGGAGAATCAGGATGTAACAGGATACTCATCAATCATTAGAAATACTAATTATTACTATTATATATAAGATTTAAACATCAGTCTGCCTAGCTATTTGTACCATCACCAGATCAATTACATTTTACGTTTCAAACTTCAAGACCTGAAATACAGAAAGAACATCTCGGTTCAAACTAAAAACATGTATTTGTTCTGTTCTGTTAGCATCAGTTCTAAAATGGCATAGCATTCTGTTCCAGTTGCTGCTAAAATAAGCCATAGAGGAAGTAGGAACAGCGCTTCTGTCTGTAAAATCAGGCCAAACTCTGAAGCAATCGAAGATGTAAAAAAATGACCTTTGTACCATATACGTTACATTACTTTTCAATACTTGAGCCAAAGTATAGTTAATTGATTAATGTTGTAATCAAACTATTCCATAATTAATAAAAAAAAAAAAAAAAAACATGCTGTAGGCATGTCTTCTTTGTGTGTAATTCATGAAAAAATGGTAACATTGCCAGACAATGAAATTCACCAATACACACCAAATCTAAGTGGTCTGTAAAAATCTAGGAACTTGGTAGCTTTAAAGACAGAAAAAAAATGAGGACTACAATAATAATACTTTTAAAGCGGTAAATGTAAACATAACTTATCACTTTTTTTTTTTACACATCTGGAATACGTTTGAGTCACATGTCCAGTAATTATCCACTGCACTCCAGTGAAGCCCTCTAACAGCACCACTGTGGTTGTGATCTGAATGCATCAGAAAACTATTTGACATGCGACACACTACAGTGCATCACACACGGCGAGACACACCCTCCATTCTCCTGGCTTTTTGTGGTCATCGATGACGTTTTCCTTTATTTCTGAAAACAAACAACAGAAGTGTTCAGAGGCAGTGATTTCCAGCAAGAACAAGCTTTAATTGTTCCCATGATTGCAACTTCAAAAAGCCAAATTTAATCGCAAAAGATGTTCATGTTGTTAAAATAAATATATAAATAAAGAAAACTGAGAATCGCTCTCTCTAAATAACAATTCCCCCCATCCACACTATATTTAGGGTGTGGTTGTTATTCCACTGCTCTTAAAGAACGTACAGTACTTAAGACTGCCAATTATCTACCTAAGCCAAACAGTTTAATGTATTTCCATATTGCAGATACTTTTGGAAGACACGTCATTGTAAATTTTAATCACCAGTACTAGGCCAAAGACGTTTTTCCAGGTTATTTTTTAATTACTTTGTCTGAATAAACTAGTTTTAAAAGCATGGTTTTAATTTACAGAACTAGTACATTTTCTCCAATTTAAACATGGGCTTTGAAGGCAATGCGCATAAACATAAAAATATACTATATGTAGGCACTACAATACATCTGTGTGAGAAATTTATTTTACAAAATCGTAAGGTTGCAGGCAGTTACACAGTCTAACAAAAAATAACAAAAACACACACACACTATAATGTAATGCCCAATTAGTATTTACTTTAACATGGCATTGATTCATTCCTAGATAAGCCAGGACCGCAGGAAACACGCTTGAATAAAAAATACGACTTAAAAATAGTGTAAAGAAATTGTGGTTCACCGGTTACACGGTATAATACAAATGCATACATATGGATTTTTAAAAAAATGTTCTATAGATTAATTTTTGCAATGTTTAATAAAAAAAAAATAAAGAAATAAAATAAAGAAATAAAAAAGACCCGGTTACGTTTCGTCCTGGGCTATTGACCAAAAGCATAGCAGGTCATCAAAAACTCTTTTGGGGGGGCAGATATAAGTCATTAAAAAAGTGTACACAACAGTGTGCGACTTCACATTAGGTTATAGCAGAAGATTTAGCAACGCCAAATCTTTATGACCACTGTCAGTTGTACAATACACACGGCAAAGTTGGCTTCTCATTCGCCGGCCGGAGTACACCATCAAGCTTCCGTATTTACCGGGGGTCATGTTCACTTCATACATTATCTACACTGTTTTAAATAACTGTTTTCAACTCCAAAGACAAATAAAGTATTCCAAACTTATGTAAAACAGCTGTTAATTTGCTTCAGCCTAACTACAGTATTACTGAACAACTTACTCTGCCAAAGAATATTCTTTAACCCGTGATCTGTTCCAGCTGCCATCTTGCTTCTGTCCAGGAACCCACGACGGTGACGTCACGGGTGCAACTGTCAACAAGTGTGCGCTTGCTGAAAAACTTGCCGTGCACTTTAGATGGAACTTGATTGATTTATCGTTGCTAATCGTGGGTTCTCTGACACAATACTGTACCTTTCACTACTCAAGCCAGGTATAATGACGCGTGGCTTCTATGTAATATTTTTGGAATTGAAAATTTGTATGAAATGATATCAAGAAACAACAAAATTGCACGTGAAAGTACCTACATTCCATTATCAGTTATTAATTTATCCCTGCTGAAAATTCCAGCAATTACTGCTGAGCTGGGAAATGTAACTAATATTTACCGTCTGGAGCCTATAAACCATACAATAAGTAATGCCTACATGCCAACACCGTCTGGACAGTCTCAATTTCCTAGCAAATATCCCGCGTCCCGATGCATAAAAAAGTCCCAATATTTACACATATAAAAAAATTCATTTATTCTGCACAGCAGAGTCAGTGAAAACCACACGCTGTGATTCGTGTAGCTGACACATCTGCTGATCCCTAATTTACCGGTATACAAAGTTAAGAACGCTTCATTGTGTCTATGTTTACTGTCATGCTGGTCGTACGGTAGACAACAGGTGACTTTAGTACAGTACTACAGTAAAGATGATTTTAAAGGACCCGTTTTCTCTAGTACCACCATCAACCAGCACCAAATCTGCTGAACCAGTACAACCAACATAAAACCAGCAAACCATCATCTGTGACCAGCATACATTCTTTTTTTTTATATAATGACATCTTTAATTACATTTTTGTCCTATCTTCTTGTCTGTTGGTCTGCAATTTTAATGTCAACATTAAAACGTTTTAAACTATTTAATAGCTTAAAACCTTAATTGTTTTATCAATAAAAAATAAACATTCGATTAAAATATTCCTTATTTTGTCTTTAATGACACTTAAGACTATGGGGGGGGGGGGGAGTCATACGCAAAATACACTCATTATCATATAATAGACGTATCCCCCCCCCCCCCCCCCCCCCCCCCGATTCAAGAGGACACGACCATCGTGACAGTACTAAAAATAGACATAATGAAGCGTTCTTACACAGCGTGTGGTTTTCACTAACTCTGCTGTGCAGAATAAATGATTTTTTTTGTCTATGTATAAATATCGGGACTTTCTTCTTATGCATCGGGACACGGGACATTTGCTACGAAATCGGGACTGTCCCGTAGGGACTGTTGGCATATGTATGTGCAGGGCCATAACCAGCCATGAAAAATCACCGAGGCACTTGCCTCATTTTCGGCCGCCTTCATTCTGCAAGTTATTCGCTGGAGTAGAAAGAAGTCTTAGTTAATCGGCTCGTTTAACTTAAATATAGAGTCGGCATAAAACATATTTAAAAGTAGGTACATTCGTTAAAAATAAATAAATAAATAAATAAATAAACAAACTTGAGATGTATTTTAAATACCGATATTAAACTGAAACACATCAATCACTCAACATAAGTAAATAGACAATAACGATTCTGAAGAGCACAGAGGATATATACATACATATATATATATATATATATATATATATATATATATATATATATATATATATATATATATATATATATATCAGCGGGACTTGGGAATTAATGTATCCACACAACCAGCTGAAATGCATTTTATTTTTGCGGCAAACACCGTGTGAAAGGACTAAATAAAAAAAAAACGTTATTACTATGATTTTAACTGAGGCCCGTGCCTCGTAGCTGGCTATGGCCTTGATTATGCGGTTTTACAGTTTACAGTTTTCTTAATAGAGGCACGCCCTAAAACTGCACTGTTCCCCATAGGAAGACACTGATAGGTCAGTCAAATCTGAAGAGGCGGGACGAGACCTAAGTATTTATTTCAACAGTGAGCAAGAAAAGGTCTGTACAGTAACAGGCAATTAAAAAAAGTGAGTCAAAGTAAAACCCCAATGATTATAAGCAGTTTAAACAGAAATACTGAAAGCAAGAAACAACAGCTTCACCATTAGGCATTTATACTCTTTGACAAAAAGAAGAAATAATATTGAAGAATGGGAACAAGCAGATTAGCATCGTGTATGATTATTGGTTTCATAAGCATATGCATGACTGAGGTAAGAAGCAATACTAACAATAAATAATAAATATGTTCGTGCATTTTTTAAAATAGTTGATATACTAAAAATTTAAAATGTGCACTTTATCAAACTATATTTAAAAATAAACAAACAAAAATATTTCACTGAGAACAGTTTGGTAAATGTATGTTACTGTAAATGTAAGCCATTCACAAAAAAATAAAAGGATTCTGAATTAGAACACAGGCTCTTTCAAACGCCTGTCAGCGACTTTGAGCTTTGCCTTCTGGATAAATAGACAAATTCATTGAGGGAAAACTGAAACAGAAACATGATCTCTGCAGACTATCTCAGCTCTGAGTTTTTCATGTTAGTTTTTTGATGTTCTTTAAATCTAGAATGTGAATGTACTGTATTTTACAATTACTGTAAACAAAATTCATTTTTATAACTTGAATTAAAATGTTGCTTGTAAATGATTATTGTCTTTTTGTTGTTGTTGTTTGGAAAAAATGTATTTAGATAACAAACAAAAGATAATTTTCTTCTTTTGTAGATCACTGCCACCAACAAAGGTAAACAAAAATAAACTTCTGTAGGGTTTTTTGTTTGTTTGTTTTCTATAAATGTTATTCGGTAATTACATTTCCAACATTATGATGTTTGTAAAATAATGATTATAGCATATTGTTTACTTCATAACTGTAACTGTAGCCTACAGATGGCTAGAACTGAGTTTCCATGAAATTGAAATACCTCTCATAATTATCATAGCCCATTGCTCATTAATTATAACAAAATCATCCTTCTCTGTTCTTTTTTGTAATACTTCATACGATTGCTGCTTTATTAAATAAAAGTATTATCTGGTACTACTGACTGTTTCACATCATACTATAATGTTTGTTTTACCTGTATTATTTCAGGATTTTCTGTATCGATGTACACTGTGACATCAAAAAGCATTTCAGTACAATGGTCCAGGGTTCCAGGAATCCACTCAGTCAAGGTCACTGCGACTCCTAAAACCGTACCAGGGACTCCAGTGTTTGTTCAGTTCAATGGTGCCACAATCATTGGGTCCATTGTCTCCCTGACCCCTAGTACCAGCTACACTGTGAATGTGGAAGCTATAGACAGCCTTGGCACCGTGCTGGCAAGCGCTGAGATTGAGCAACGCACAGGTAAAGATATGCAATGACAGGAAAGAGTTGCATTTCTACTGTAACATCAAATGGTTAAAGTTGTACAGCAAATGTGGAACAATGTGTAATCCTATTATATCGCCTGTATAGATAAATATAGCAATCAATTCACAAGGAGAGTCTATAGATATTACTGTTACGTTTATTAGCAAATAGGCAACAGCACCCTATACAGTATGTATGCTGTATTATTTCAGTGAGCTGTGCGGGTTAATACAAAACCAAATGAATTTATGTTTCACTCATTTGTTTACTTTGTAGCCCCTGATGTGCCCAGCATTGACCAGGCATACTCAAAGCAGAGTAGCAGCATCACTGTGGAATGGACAGCAGTTGCTGGGGCCACTGGCTATACTCTGAGAGCCGAAGATGGGAAATCCATCATTGAAACCACAGTCACTGACTCTCCAGGAACAATCACTAACCTGGACCCTGCTACTCAATACATGATCAGCCTCATGTCTGTCAATGCAGGAGGGAGAAGCCAGCCCTCACTGCCCAAGAAAGCAAAGACAGGTATCATCATCTGAAAAATGGAAGCCAAGATTCAGCACAGTACTGCACAAGGTCTCGGTGCCATACATGAAAACAGGGACATTTTGTGAAATATTCCTGCTCACACATTCTGTATATAGGCACATTTTTTAATTAATTTTCACTATGCAAGAGCGTAGTAAATCTGGTCAAGGCTCAGTAAGTGCTGTGGTAATGTGGGACAAGGGATACTGTGCTCTGAGTCACTGCGCCACCAACACCCGCTGTCACCATGCCTGACACAAACAACATCCTCCTCTTCAAGTATTATTTTACTTCTTTGATATTATTTTGGTACCTCAGGCTATTTTATGTGTGACAAGTAATTGTATACTCCCGGTGCTTTATGCATCACACAATATGAAGATAAGGAGGTCATGAGAACTGGTGCTTGGTTTTGTATGTATGAGTAAAAAGTACCTAAAAGAAAGTGGTATTTGATACTTTCGGAGGCTGTGCGGTCCAGTGGTTAAAGAAATGGGCTTGTAACCAGGAGGTCCTCGGTTCAAATCCCACCTCAGCCACTGACTCATTGTGTGACCCTGAGCAAGCCACTTAACCTCCTTTTGCTTTGTCTTTCGGGTGAGACGTTGTTGTAAGTGACTCTGCAGCTGATGCATAGTTCACACACCCTAGTCTCTGTAAGTCGCCTTGGATAAAGGCGTCTGCTAAATAAACAAATAATACTAATAATAATAATTTATTGAAGAATTTATTACAAGTCGTCTTACAGTGTATGATACACCTACATGATCCCATACAGTATTTCACCTGGATAAAAGTCTTTCTTTGGCATTGGCTTAATATATACGGTTGCTGATTTAGATAATCAAAATTCATTTCTATCATTAATCGTTTCTGCATTGTCCACAGTTCTGGCCGCACCAGTACTCTCCTCCAGTTCCCCCAGCAATGACTCCATTGTGGTGACCTGGGAGCCAGTGTACATGGCCGTTGAGTACAAGCTTTCACTCATGAGGGCCGATGGAGTAGGCAGTCGGCTGAATATAAACACCTCTCAAACCACCATGACCTTCTCTGGACTGGATTCTGGGATCACCTACAGCATAAAAGCCAATGCTTGGGATTCCAGCCACACTCAGGGAGATGACTTCTCGGTCACTCAGATTACAAGTAAGGGCTAATCCTGCTTCTGAGAAGAGCATTGATATTTCACTGTTAAAATGTTTTATTTGAATTGTACATTTAGTGTGAAAGAAAACATATTGTCAAGGTTTAATAATTATATCCCTTCCAAATGGGGTCACAAAAAAGAGTGATTTTTACTTTTATGAATATGGCCCTGATGATAAAATGCAGTATTGTGTAATGGTGTTCACTGGTTCCTTTGCACAAAGCCCGCTATGTTTTTTCCATTTTTTATTATTCAGGACCCGCAGTTCCGAGCTCAGTTGAGCTGGCTATGATTAGCCGGTCCATGGGTGTGGATGTGTCTTGGTCTTTGGTGGAGGGGGCTGAGATTTACACAGTTCTGGGCTCCAGTAGACTGAACTGCACCTCAGTGTTCTCCTCCTGTACCATCTCTCCCCTGGAGTGTGGAAATAACTACTCAGTCAGTGTGGTAGCCAGCAATAAAGCAGGGCCTAGCTCCCCCTCCGAACCTGCTAATTTCCTAACAGGTATATTCAAGCTCACATTCTTAGTATGCAAATGACGCAACATGATGAGGTCATCATGCTGAAATCCAGAAAGCACATTCATCAAAAAACACAATTGCACTATAGCATATCTTCTGATCCTGCAGGCTGAGCAAGTAATTATACATGTGTTACCGTACTTGATTAAGGAAGGAATTTCATTTCAAAGCATAAATAACTGTATCATCAGTTTAAGTACCAATTCAAATTATATCCTATAAATGAACACAAGTAAAGTTTCTTAACTGGTTACTGCTTGTAGAAAATGAAACTGTTTTATGTAATGTAATAAAAATGCATGAGTTCTAATTGCTCTTTTGATTTCCAGTTCCCTGTGCCCCACAAGGCATTAGAATAGAAGTGGTCAATCCTGGCAACCTGACAGTGTCCTGGTCCACAGTACCCCTCGGAGAATACTACATAGTCTATGTGAAAAGAGACGATGGCTTGGAGGTGTTCTGTAACACCACGCTGAGCACATGCGATTACCAGTTTCAGTGTGGCTTTACATATTTCACCACTGTCTTTGCCTATAACGCAGCTGGACAGAGTCCTTTAGGCAGTGTTTTAAACTACACTACTGGTAAGTCACACTCTGCATATTATGGACCATAAAATTGGTGCTCACCTTATTTGGAAATGATGTTAACTTGTTACTGGGATTTTAGGGGTGTAGATGGTGCAGTGCAATGTCCTGGATTCAGTTTGTGGACAGAAGTACATCACAAAAACAACCCACAATTCAACGTAATAAATAAACAAGCATTGTCTAAAATTAGATTTTTGATACAGCAGAAGAGAAAGTGTTTTTTTTTTTCTTTACTTTGCATCATGTTTTTGAATCCTTTCCAAATGATGATATTTTGTTTTTATAGCGCCATGCTGTCCAGCTGACATCAAGCCAGCCTTTGTGTCCAGTGACACTCTGGAGATCACCTGGTCCCCAGTCCGTGGGGCTGAAGTGTATGAGACCAGGGCAGGCGATGGGACCAGTGTGATTCACTGCAATGATACAGCCACTGTCTGCGCCCTGTCTGCGTTAAAATGCAACACCAGATACAGCGTGATCATCTCCTCCTGCAGTGAGATCAGGGGCTGCAACACCTCCTGTGTGCCACATTACGTAACGACGGGTGGGTTTTATTACCTTCTGTACTACCTTGAAGACAGTGGTTAAGACTTCCAGTCTTCTAGTTGATTGTCAATAAATTGTATGATCCATCTTACAGGAGCAAGGTATGAAAATGAAATCACTGAATCAATCAATGAGTCATTAGATCGCAGACACCCAGGACCGACCAAGTCTTTATTCAAATAATTTGGTGTTGCAGTTTGTCACAATCAAGTTCAAATCTGCAAAAACTCCAATACCCTAGTTTTCTAGTGCAGATAACCACGCAGGAATACATATATTGGCTAACAATTCTTGCTTTGTTTCTTTCTTTCAGCTCCCTGCAGCCCACAGATCAAGGTGACAGAGGTGACTCCGTTCACGTTTAATGTCTCCTGGAGCTCAGACAACAAGAAAGCCAATTACACTGTGTCGATTCGTGGGGGGGTGGGTCTGGAGGCGGAGTCTAGGACCCACAGAAGCTCTGGGAACTTCTGGGTTGTATTCAGTAATCTGCCCTGTGGCTCCACCTTTTACGTTAGCGCCATTGCCACCAGCCCTGAAGGAGAGAGCTTGCCCAGCTACACCGTGCCACTGGAGACAGGTAGTAACAGTAATATGATGAATATTCTTCTCGTCACCCCTCCTTTTTAGAATAATATGTGACTTTGTCGACAGAAGAATGGCACAGTTACAAAAAAAGTTACAAAACTAGCCATCTCAAAATATTATTTTTTTATGGCTCATGTGGCTGCTTTTCAATTATTTTGTGACACTGAACAAATTGGTTACTGTGACACAGAGTTAAAAAGGTGTGTCCTTCCGCTCCGACAGCAGTGCCTGGCTCCTTGAGAGCAACAGTAGCACACAAAATATAGAGGGAATTTCAGAAGACTACAGGAAATTACTGAAAATAAGCAGTAATGGCCTTTCCTTGTTCCTAAAACTCTGTATGCCCTTTACTGTATGTATATGAACTCTTATAATGTTCACTGCTCCAGCATGTCCATTCCAGCAGCTGAAATGTCCTTGTCTTTCTCACAGCTCCCTGCTGCCCTCAGAATCTGACGGTCACTCAGGTGACACAGGCCATGACCAACGTGAGCTGGTCTGTCGGACGAGGGGCTCAGTCATACGTTACCATGCTGGAGTCTCTCCGAGGAGAGGCCAAGTGCCACACACTGCAGTCCCACTGCCTGCTGGGATGCATCACCTGTGGGACCAACTACACTGTGTCCTTGCAGTCTATTAGTGACACTGGCCTTACATCAGAGTGCATGTACCAAGGATACTCCTCCAGTATGGAAAACATATTTTTTGTCATTATATATTGTGTAAAATTAATACACAAAGACTATGAGCAGCAACATACCAATGACATGTCTTTGTGTTAAAGTTTCATATATAAACTAATACAGTTTATTGGATTTATTCACATTATCTAGCTATCATTTCAGTAAGACATGCATCAGTTAATTAGGCATGGAGTAATAGTAATTTTATCATGTTTATTTATTTTACATTTTGTACTGTTAAGCTGAACTATATACATAACTATATACTCTCTCACAGGTGCCTGCTGTCCTTCCAGTGTGAAGCTGTACAGACTGGCTAACAATGCAGTCAGAGTGTACTGGCGTGCCCCTGGCGGCTCCCACAATTACACTGCAGATCTGTATGGGTCCAACGCCAACTACACCTGCACCCCCTCCCCAGGGTCCAGTTCCTGTGACATCAGTGAGGTCTCCTGTGGGGACGTCTACACTGTCGTTGTGTCACCCATAACCAGTAATGGATCCAAAGTGACATTCTGCCCGAGAAAAGTATATTCAGGTACACACTGCTCTGTAGCTTTGTTTGCCAGCCGCTCCATGTTCATATATTTCTATGTTTCCTTCCAACCTTGGAAGGTACAGTTTAGCAACTAGAAAACAGGAACTGAGTTTCCCTGTAGACAGCAGCCACCCTTCCTGAAGTTCTGCCAGTGCTCTTCCAGTTTCGATTACACTGCAGACAACCATAATCTCAGGCTTATCATTTTCATATGTTTTTTTCCTTTGCTGACCTACAAAATGATTGTGTCATGTGTTTGCCTGTAAGCTTTGATGAATGATTTTGTTCAGTGCTGAATAGCATTGAGGTTTGAAATAAAGGCAGGCAAAAGTATTTATAACCCTATATTTATAACCTGTAAATATATATTCAATGTGTTTTTTTAATGACACTTTCTGTTTTATTACAGTATCCTGTTCCGGAAGCAATGTTGGAATGGGTAAGTCAATTACAGTGTTGAATCATGTATTGATGTAAAAATGTGTTTAATTTATTTAATGAACATGAAGCAATGTAAATACAGACCTGGATGGAAAGTATAGTTTTGATTGATTGATTAAAACATAGATTGTATTGGTAATAATGTGAATGATTGAATGGTGGTGATGTAAAGAATGGTAAAGTATTTTTTTAATTGTGATCAGTGTTATATTTATTTTTGCTCAGTTTTATTTTACCACATACTGTCTGTTGTATGATAATCCATATGTGTCTTTTCAATCTCCTTTTTTAGTTATATATCGAGGAAAAAGAAGTGTGGAATAGCGAAAGGTATGTCAAAGTTTTTTTAATTTTTTAATTTTTTATTTTTACTTGTGCCTTGGTGTGACATGTGGTGGATATTTTTTAATGTATCTTTTTCATAATTATTACTGCATGCATTACAGCAACAATAAAACATGAATGTGTATTTGAATACTTGGAGACTTAAGTAACTGAACATATACAATGCCTTTATAGCACGAAAAACATCTTAAACATATTTGTCTTGCATGCATAGAAAATGTGTTACCTTGGCCAGCACTGTCAGCAGCTACTCTCATTCGTCATTCACTTGTCATCAGTCTGCAGTAGCACCATTACACCTTTTCATCTTGAGGAATCCTTTTGATTTAAATACAAATTCCACCAGATCTACTTTCAAACAGCCTGGAATGCATGGGCAGTATTCTAGTATACTTCCAGCTACTGCATGTTTCCTCATACCCTAAAAATCAACAATGTAAATTATAAAATGCACATGCACATGCATATTACAAATGTGCACAAATGTGTTATGAGAGAGACATGTTATCAGATAGCCCTACAGATTAATTTGGGAATGTTCTGAACAATGCAAACCTGAATAATGTTGGACAGTTTCTGGTGATCTGCCTCTAGTGGCTGGTTAGTGTAGTTCCTGGTTTATTATTTGATCACACTGCCTTATTGGCAGTTTACAATGTATGAATAGGTACTGTATATGCATAGATATTGTAGATACAGTGTTTAGAAGCTATTAAGATTTGATTACAACAGTACATTCAAATAGAAAATGATATCATTGGTGTTGCCTTACAGCCTGTTTCTATTGCTGTGTTAATTTTTTTTATTTTTTATTTATTTATAGAATCTCAACCTGAAATGAAATCAAGTACATCCCGATGAAAGATATTAGACAACTTCCTAAACACCTGTCTCAAAAAAATAATTATATATAGAGAGAGATTATACTTAAATGGTTGGCTTCACAGTCCCTAGTTTGCAACAACTTAGAGGTAAAGAAACACAATAGCTTCCCGGAAACATGGTTCACTAATTGAACGATGGCAAGCAAAAACCAAACAATGCACCATGCCAAAAAATGAGATCTGTTTTTCACTGCTGTAATAAAGTATTCTGACCACCACTGAACCAGTCTGTAAATTGACATGGTTATCTGACAGGGTGTAATCTCTGGTAAGCAAGATGCTCAAGTTTGAATCCCTTACACTTTCATACAGCCTGTCAGCCTGTTTTATTTTTCATTTACATTGATTATATGCAAGGTTATTACCATTGGATTTCTAAATGATTTCAGATATCTATACTTAAGAACAATGTAACCAAGTAACAAGAAGTAAACCTCCAGAGGAAATGTGAGAGTTTTGGAAGAAGACTTAAACAGTGTGTTTTTTTTATTACTTCATAAACAACAATTCTAGTAATACTAGTAGTTAATTAATGACTGCCCCCACACACTTGTTGTTCAGCCTTTAATATTGTGAGGCTGGACACACTTTTCCTTATACAAAAAAAAATTAGCACCTGCAACATATAGTACACACTTTTGGGTAAAAGGCTGTCCCTCCCATCACTGATTTATGTGTAAATGAAAATATAATATCCTCTTGAGACTACCATACAGTCTATTATACAACAGAGGTTGGAAGACGATATATAAAAGCTGCATCTCCCTGTTGCATATCAGTTTCAATCCTAATGTTAAGACAGCCGATCGTACAGACATACCCTTTAGAATGATCAGTGCCATCCTGGCTGCCCAAGGTGGCCACCCCAACATTTTTTATTTTAGACAGCTGTTTCTAATTTCTGGTTCTTAAGATGAAGATAAATGACCTCAGTTTGTCTCAAGTCAATCAAAGCTTTCCTCACATTTCCATCGGATGTCATTCAATTTCTCTTGCTATTTCTTGGAATGTGATTGTTATAAATTGTAACAGTGCAATCCAAACTCTAATAAAATATTGTGTCTTTTGCATCTAAATATTTGTCTTGTCTTACATTATTAACTTTGTCTAACATATCACAAACAAAATACATACATCGTTCAAGGTCCTAATATGATCCCAACACATTGTCAACTCAAACTAATTATATGCATGTTACAGTATCATATTGTGTATAAATTACCAGTTTGATACATTGATGAAAACAGATTGATATAGCACCTGCCTGGAAACCTATGTAGAAGGAATACCGGAGAATCCACACCGGAGATCAGTGAGAAAGGTGCAGGCTTTTTTTGTTGTTGTTATGGTAAAGTTTTTAAAACGTTTTTAAACTATATAAGCCTCATTATGAAGCTAGCGTAGTTTCCTATATCTTGGCTCTCTGTGCATTCTATGTGCATAGTACTTTTTCAGAAAGAACTTGAGGTTATAAATCAACTGCAATATCTGTAATGGCTCATAAGAAAACAGAATTTAAAACGTTTTTGTTTTTGTTCCTAGGATAACATTTTAAATTGTAAATCTGACACTGTCAGCATGGGCAAAGGAAAAGCATATCCAACCAGAAACATGGCCTTGTAGCCATAGCTGGCAGAAAACCTGTCGCAAGTAGACGCCTAGAAAGAATGACACGATTATGCCAAGCGTAATATTATTGGTTCTTTTGGACTCGTTTTTATAGAACCACTGATATACAACTAAATATTTAAAAATAGAAGTATTACGGGCACCACATTTCGATTCAAGTCCCTAATTTTTAAAGGCTTTTATTATTTAAAGTTTAACTGGGTTATGTGTCCATATGTGTTTACATGTTCTCCTTGTAAAGTCAGTACAGTACTAGCATAATTGAAAATCTATCACAGTTAGTAAAACAGGAACTACTGTAAGCAGCCACCGGCTCCAAACAACCAGAAAATCTGTTAAAATGTACAGTACAATGGTGTGTTTCAGTCTCTGTCTTCTACAATAGATGCCATGTTATGGGATATTTCAGCTCTATATGTTTCTCTAATAACAGCGTTAGCTGCTTTTTCATTTTAAACTTCCGTGACACGACTCCCATCAAGCTTCAAATTCGTTAAGACACAATACAACGGTGTCTATAACTAAAAGGATAGTCTGTATTGTCATTTTCGGTTCATGTTACACCAGGAAACACATCTAATTTAGTTAAATTACAAGTAGATTTTTCTTTGACTATACACAAACTGAGTAATACAATTCCAATGCAATGCTTGTAATTGTTCTTTCTTCTTCATTTTCCGATATATTGATTTCATCTAATTGTGTTGCTGTCAATTTATTAAAGGGTCAACATACGCAACGGCTGTTATTTGACTTAATAACCATGTATTTAAACAGACGGCTATTGAATAAACCCAATTAACAATATTTGAGTTTTAGGGGACAGTCAGACTTCTTTATTGTATTAGGTTTATGTATGGGAGAGATTTCCACGCTCATGGTAAAGGGTTCTTAAAGTTTGATTTAATTCAAGATTAAAAGTAGGCTTTTACAATATTATTTTCTAATGACAATGAAAACGTGGTTTATCAGGACACCCCTCATTCTAGAAAAAAAAAAACCCAAAACATTAGATGCAAATGACCAGACAACCAAAACACAGAAAGAAGATAACCTGCAAACGTGAAAGCCAGAAACACAACAATCGACATTATGTTCACCAGTTCCCAAGTTGAAATTAACTGTCATTTGTTTTGTTTTTCCCTGAAAGAAAAACATCTAGAAATTCCGACGTGACCTAATGGGCTTGTTCCTGCATGGGAGGTCCAGGCGTACAAAACAGTAGCCTTTGTAAATCCTTCTCTTATTGCACCTGTGCCTGTCCTCTTTTCTACAGCAATGCTGATTGGCCCTCCGAGAATGAGTTAAAGGGAGTTTCTTCTGCAAGCTTGTTAAAAGAGTCCAGACCATCTTTTGTGTAATGTTCCCATGCATATAACTTATTGAAATCTGTCATTGTTAAAGATGGGATTTTTAGGTGCATTAGGTTTCCTTTTATTTTTTGTAACTGTAATTCAGGTAAATGTAAATTATATCTACCTAAATATTGTAATTATTTGGTTTAAAATAATGTAAAACGTTGAAAATGTATGAAGTGTTGTTTTACTGAGATATTTATATATTTTTTTAATACTTTTTTTCAGATATCATATTTTCCAACAAGTGGTAAGTGTTTGATTGATTATTATTGTGGATATTTGTTGTTAGTCTGCTTTAAGACAACGCAGTTTTAAGTATTCTAAAGTATTAATGAATTCTATGTCATTGATTTTTAAAACAGTATGGGATATGAATTCTGCATTTAAAAACTCAAATGTTTGCCTAGCGGATATTGACATTCTAAAAAGATAAGTAGCTGTCCCTATGAAATAGGTTTTTAATAAGGTTGTGCATTATGTTTACTGTGAAAACTATTTGATTGTTTAATATACATAGTGTATTTGTTTTATATACATACTGAAGCTGAAACTAGCTTTAAGAATAAATATTTTGGTATTGGATACCGGTATCATTAATCATAAATAAATATATATACACATACAAAATACATACATACATATATATATATATATATATATATATATATATATATATATATATATATATATAATGCAGTGTACAATATTGAAGGCATATAAGTTTTTTTTTTTTTAAATGTACACAAAAAGTTCAAAAGATTAAAAAATATTTTATTTTCAGGACGTTTCAGGCAATAGCCCTTCTTCAGCATTCTTAAATATGATTATACGACGTTTTCAATCAATAGGTTAATGTGTAGTCTATTATAATAGGTTATTATTAACCTAATCAAAATACATGTTTTATAGCGTATTACCATTTATACAGGTTAATAAAATATTATTATATTATGATATTGATAAGAATGCTAATAGTTGATATATACAAATATATTTATATACAAATACAAACTGTCACATTGCATTACTGAAATTATGTTTAGTTCTTAGTGGAAAAATGTGATTGTTCTTGTGTGTTTTATTTATGAAAAATAGTTATAATTATATACAAGTTTGTCAGATTTTTTTTGTGGTTTTTTTTTGTACAAAATGCGCGTTTATATGTCAATAGTTTTAGTGGAATGCGGTTAATGTATAAATAACAAAAAATATGTTTTAACTAGGCTACTTTGTTTATAACAACACAATGTATTACGCATATAATTAAACACATTTTAACACCAACATAAATACAAACATAAATACTGAGTGACAAAAAAATAAATACAAATCAAATGAAACCCCTTAAATGAACCTAAAAAAACAAAACTAGTGTAACTTACAGTATGTGTGTTACATAACAGAATTACTGGAACAATATGTTTGAGTGAAGTCTGCCACCTAGTGGCTAGGACCATAAATAGGCTACAGAATATTCGACCAAAATTCGCAGGATCGCAAATTAAATATCAATATTATATTTTGTTTATAAATGCAGCAACTCTCGTAGTTATTATTATTATTATTATTATTATTATTATTATTATTATTATTATTATTATTATTATACATTTAAGGTTATATGCCACAGTCAGGCTAATAATTTAAATATGTTTTTAAATGTTTTTACATTTTTGTGTGTGTTTTTCTACAGGATTCACAATTACGGAGATAAGTTCTCCATCCGCAACCGAGCTTCAGGTGAAATGGACGCCAGCCACCGGTGTTAATTATTTTCTGGATTTAAGGGTAGTAAACAGCACTAATATAGCACCAATTGTGCTCTTCTTACCCGAATCACCTACAGTAAGACTGGTCGGTGGCCTCAGACCTGCAACTGTTTACAATGTAACAGTTAAATCCTCGATATTGTTCTACGTGGTGGGGTCTGCCTGGAAATTAGCGACAACGGGTAATTGATAGACTTAGCAGAATAATATTTGTGATGCTTAGTACTCTATTGAGTATTCGATTTGAAAACTATTGAAATATAAGTAATATTAAAAACTGTTCCTCACAAGTGGCATGCACTGGCCCTGGAAATACACCACATTCGTAATGCACATTTGCACTACTTATAACAATGAATTGAATCTGGATATTATAGGGCTGGACAACAAAATATAAACATCCGCAATATTTCTGATATGCACATGGAATTCCTTACACAATCCTCTATATAAAAAATCATGTTCAGTACAATGGGCAAGACAGCAGATCTAAAACACTTTATTTTGTCTCAGCTTTTTCCATGGGGTAGACTCACCAATGTTGTGATTCAATGGTCTATTCTGGATAACAGAACACATTTCCACCCTCCGACTTCCATTATGGAATTAGAGGAAGTCATCATCCACTCCCAGTATTCTACTCCCTTTTGACACTGTAATGTCAGAGCTTCTATTTTGTTGTCCAAGCTCAGCCACAACCATGCAACATAATAACCAAGAGTCATTATGATACGACAATTAAGTCAATGCAAGACCACTCAGAGGTTCCAATATTTCATAAATATTCATTCTACTGTGTTTTAAACAATGCCTTTTGAGGCTTTAAAAAATAAATAAACCAACAACAGTCTAGAACATGAATATGAATTGTTTATTTACCCAAATCCCTCAAAACACTATTGAAATAACCCCGGGCTAGCTAAAGAGTTAATAAGATAATGAATCAATGTATTGGTATCATGGTGCCTAATTTTCATTGTTGAAGATGTTTTAGGTCTGGCTTAAGCAGAATTTATGTATGTATGTATGTATGTATGTATGTATGTATGTATGTATGTATGTATGTATGTATGTATGTATGTTTATTTGAACACCCCATTGCTTATGTAGTTTATTGCACTCCATGCTTGACAAAAGTACCAACTGTACAAAAGAAAGTCGTTGGTACTACCAGTCAACTACCAGAAAAATGTAATCTCTCTCTCTCTCTCTCTCTCTCTCTCTCTCTCTCTCTCTCTCTCTCTCTCTCTATATATATATATATATATATATATGTATATGTGTGTGTGTGTGTGTGTGTGTACAAGGCTCAATAATTAACAAATCTTGAGGTGTTTTTATAACGTTTTACACTACTGTATTTTTGACATATTTTAAAACACATATAGATATATAAAATAAAATATATTGCAATGCAGCTTGGAATATATTTTTTTAATATAACATAAAAAATATGCTCTGCCAATGTCCACACCAAACTCCTAACTGAATTGTTGTGTATGTGTATATTATAATAAAATAAAAGCACCAATTGTATTTTAATATATATTCTCAGACTTGTTTTGAAATATATTTTTCCTACCACGTGGATTTCATTTTTGTTTTCTTTTTTGTTTAAGTGCCTGGCACATCTCAGATAATCGAAGCTGATGCCATCTCAAGCACTGCGATCAGAGCGCAGTGGTCCGCGGTGACGGGCGCACAACGCTATTACCTGATTGTTAAATCAGACAGCGAAAACTACAACCTGACATTTTCCACTGTGCAGGGGACAATAAACAATCTGCATCCGACCAAAACCTATATGCTGAATATTTACACTGCAAACGCAGGTGGCCTGGGAGCACCGAGCAAAATAAAAACCGTCACAACATGTAAGTAGACTTTCTCATTGTATAAATCCTCAGCTCAAATTTTTTTTTTTTTTTTTTTTACTGGTTCATTAAAAGGGAATCTGCAGTGTTGGACCAATGACTGTTGTTATTAATTATCTGTTTATTTCTGGTCCTATTAAGAATGATAAACTAGACACTTGAAACAATCCATCGCAGAACGTTTTAAAAATGATTAATAGAGAATACTTGTGGTGGGAGGGACACAAATAATAAAAACATAGTTTAACTTAAAATTGACTTTACATGCATGCTTGTGAAAGTGGTTATAGGAAACAAAATAATTCCAGACAGCTTGCCTGTTGCACACTTCAGTTCGCTATAGAGGTCTATGATGTGCAGTTTTGAAAGAGATAACTATCACATATGTTTATTGTAAAACATAATCTCTAACACTGCAGTATGTTAAATAAATTTCTGTTTAGAAGCCTTGATTTCAGCTAGACTCGCAGTTTCTTGGTCATTTTAGCTGAAGAGTGGCATTGTCCCACCCTTCAGGGCCTTCCCTCTTTAATTTAACCAACCAGCTGCTTCCCCATTTGACTCTGAAGACACTAGTCAGGTGAAATGACCTAGGAAGCGAAACAGTAACACACGTCTTCAAGGCAAGCAAACTGAAAACTTTCTTTAACCTAGTGTATTACCAGATATCATATTTTAAAATTGAAATACACGTTCCCTACAACATACTAAAATATATGAACGGTTATCAATGTTGATTTCTCTGTCATTAGGAGGCAGTAAGATGCTGTTGTGTGGGGTTGCTTGGAAACCTGTGTCATTTAAAAAATTAAATTTTTATTCCAGTGGTTCCGCCGCCAACAGGTGCCACTCTTTCCATCATTGGTTCGAATGCAGTGCGTATTGACTGGCAGTCAGTGGACAAGGTCCTTTTGTATGGAGTATTCATTTATAAGAATGACAACCTCAGCAGCACCCCGGAGATTTTAAAAACCCCCGATACCTTTGTTGTCATCAATAGGCTTATGCCATGCACCAACTACCTCTTTGGACTAAGGTCCGCCAACAACTTTTTGATTTTCGGAGAGGAATCATACGTCACTTATAGGACTGGAAGTAAGTAAAGCGTACTGTCCAATGATGATTCAAAAACAGATTTACCAGCTCAAAGTGAAAGCAAGGTTTATAACCAGATTCAGGCCACTGAACTGGTTCTGTATTTTATTTGGGTCCATTAAAAAACAATATTGGTTGTACTGAACTACCAGCTCAAAGATCAAAGCCCAGCATTGTAAGATGTAAAGTGTAGTGTGGGATGATTGACTGCTTGGCCCAGGATCTCGCCTTCTGGACCGATAGGAGCTGCCCTCGTTTGAGGTGCGACCTCCAATGTCCCTCAGAGGTCACCAAGGCCGGGTGATGGAGGACCACTGACCCCCAGAAGGAAGATACACTTGCAAAGGAAGGGATGGAGAAAGACTTGCAGAACAAGTAGTGGAAGATGAGCCTGGACTATATATGTTAAGGAGCCAATAGGATTAGCGAGCGAGCTGAGCCCCGCCCCTAGGACTACGGAAAGCCTCTATTATATATGTTAAAAACGTTAAAATCCAGCTCCACGTTTGAATGAGAATTACATTTTAAAAGAAAACGTTATACTTTCTGATATTCTCATATGAACATTCTGAAACCCATTAAAAGTACCATAATGTAAACTTGTGTGGTCTGAAAAGATGTGTATTTTCTTTTTTTCTGAACACACAATATATTATCCCAGTACACATTTTATTTTAGTTCTATGTGTTTTATTGTTCCAATGCTCATTTACAGGTGCAGACCCAGTTTCAGCCATTCAAGCAAACTACAGCTGTATCGATGGCTTTGCGACTGTGACGTGGAATCCCAGTTCAGGTGCAACTTCATACAGAGCCTCTGCTACCACTCAGAATGGGACGGCAGCCCTCTCCTGCACCACAAAAACAACCAGCTGCCAGATAATGGGGCTGAAGTGTGGAGCAAAGTACACTGTGCATGTCTTTGCACTGGCTGGCAGCTGTGAAAGTACTGCGGAAGCAACTGCTGTCTTTCAAACAGGTAGCATTCTTTAACCGTAATCGTAAATAAAGATCGCCCAGGCAAACTAACTGCCTATCCAAGAGGAAATGGAACCAGGCTCAAAAGTAATGAAACACACAGGGACACATCATCATTAGAGACAATTAGGACCACACATATGAGTGCCTGACTGCTTTCAGAGAGCGTCCCTTTAATGACCTCTGATCCTTTCAACCTGCTAATTATGATAACAACAATGTGGCTGCGAATTTAGACAGCAACAGTAAGAAAACATTCACAAAGGTGGACAGATAAAGTACTTATAGAAACTAAGAAAAATAAATCCCTGTTGTTAGAGAATGAAATGACAAAACCATGATATTGATGTACATCTCTGCTTTGCTCTTTTCAGTTCCTTGTGCACCTATAAACCTGGACATCTACCGGGACTGCTACAGCAATGTTGTCTTCTTTTACTGGGACCCTACTCCCAACACTGACTTCTACTCAGCAACAGCCCTGGGGTCGGACGGGGCGGTGATGGAGTGCAGGACCACAGACACCTCCTGCTTCTTCACAGATTTAAACTGTGGAATGGGGTACATGTTCAGAGTCTCCTCAATGAAAGGGAAATGCAGCAGTGCATACAGCGCTCCCGTCAGAGCTCGTACAGGTAAAGTACCCTAACAAGTCTTCCTACAGAACTTCCACAATCATAAACACAGCTGGGGCTTGCATTCAAATTGATTTTGGATGAAGTTCAAGGAGATGATCTTGCATGTTTTCAGGTTTACTCCGTTTTTTTCTGAATATTATACAAGAATATTGTTAAGAAAGAAAGAAAGAAAGAAAGAAAGAAAGAAAGAAAATGTAATTCAAGGTGAAATTGTATATAGTGTACAGTAACATGAGCGGTATGCATGTACTCTAGTCATAGTGACTGACTGTGACTGTGTATCTTTCAGCACCTTGTGAGCCAAATAATATGAAAACTGTAGTAGACTGCCAATCCGACGTGCTGATTTCATCCTGGGACACTGCGGCGGGGGCACTGTCCTACACAGTGGAAGCCGCGGGCAACACAGGAAAGCGGTACAACTGTAGCTCCTTCTCCAACAGCTGTGCCATGCCAGGCATAAGGTGCGGCGAGAGTTTAAGCGTTTGGATTATAGCATCAGATGATGAATGCGCAAGTGCTAAAGCTCTCGGTGAAGTGGTGGAAACAGGTACGGTCCATTCTGCACTATTTTGAATTTCTATTTCTTGCCTTCCTGTCATGCAATGACTTCTAGTAGGGGATGCTGATTCTAAATCCTAATTCATTTCTTCTCCGAAGAAGTAGCTTCCTATTTAACCCAATTTAATACAATGATTCCCTTTTTTGTTTTGTCTTTCAGTACCATGCACCCCTACGAACGTCACAGCTAACGCTGGCTGCCGCACGGACTCCCTGTCAGTGTCATGGAGCTACAGCAGCGGAGCTCTTATGTACTTTGCCACTGTTGAAGGATCAGATGGCACCCAGCATGCATGCGTTGCCCGTGACACACACTGCCAAATCACAGCTCTGGAGTGCGGGCAGTCATACACTGTCTATGTTACAGCAACCAATCTCAAATGCAACAGCTCACAGAGTTCCAGAGTGACAGTTCAGACAGGTAGCATTAAATCAAAGAACTGCAAACAAGCTAGCATTCTAGCATACCATAGTGACGAGTGCACATAGGCAGGATAGACCTTTTTGTCTTTTTAATGCATCCGTACACCACTGAAGGCTCTAGCTGAAATGTTTGTCTGTTTGATGTTCCTTGTAAGTTTTACTAAATAAATATGTGAAATTCAAAATAATAATCTAATTATCATTTATTTTACCTTCAAGAATGTCCCAGCAGCTTATGTCTCACGTGTTTTATTGATTTCAAAATAAAAGGAATAACCCAATATTAAGAGGAATAATCTCTTTTCTTCCAGCTCCTTGTGCACCAGCAGTAACCGAGATTTTCCTGGAATGTTCAGCTAGTCTGGTTTTAGTGATGTGGAATCAGAGTCCAGGAGCCGAGTCCTACACTGCTACACTGCAATCCAACGATGGGAGCAACCTGACCTGCAATACCACGTTTACCAGCTGTATCATTCCTGATCTGAAATGTGGGGTGCACTACATGGTCACTGTAAAATCCCATGATGGAACATGTACAAGTCCTGAATCAAAAAGCATTCAAATGACGTCTGGTAACTGGTTTTTATTACTATTACGCATGTATTATTTATTGTTATCATTTAAATTATTTTACTGCTGAAAAAGGAAGGCAAAGCAGTGGTTTCTATCACTTGATAGGCCTCCCTAAACATATTTCATATTCCGATCTTAGTGCCGTGTATCCCTGAGAATATCAAGACCCACACTGATTGCGAAACTGGAATTGTCAAAGTATTGTGGGATCCCAGTGCAGGAGCTGAAATGCACAGTGCCATAGTGGAAGCTGACGATGGGATCTGGAAGTACTGCAACTCTACAGACACAAGCTGTGACATTGGAGGGCTACAGTGTGGTCAGTCCTACACTGTTTTAGTGATGTCATCGAATGGCACGTGCCATAGTCAGCCGAGTCAACGTGAGATAGTTCAGGAAGGTATGTTCAATTAACCTCTCTTGACTTCTGAAATTATAGGAACCAAGTGACCCGTTTGGCATACACGAGGTCAGACCTGGTCCTGAGCATTTCATTTCATTCACTTTATTTGTATTGTTTTTCAGCTTTTGCTTTTATGAAATCCTTTCATGCTTTCTATATCTCCAGTGCCATGCATCCCTCAGCACGTAGCAGCTCAGTTCAGTTGTAATGACAGTTCAGCTGCAGTGACTTGGGGACGGTGTAAAGGGGCAAAGTACTACACAACCACTGTGCTGGGAGAGAATGGACAGAGCACCCAGTGTAACTCCACAGAGACAATGTGCAACACCCCTGACCTGCAGTGCGGCCATAAGTACACAGTGACAGTTACAGCATCAGGCGACACCTGCACCAGCAAGCAGAGCTCAGTCTATAATATTCAGACAGGTACAGTGTGTTTACTGCTGAGTTAGCAATACCATTATATGCCACTTTGATTATTTAAGCTTGTAATGTATTTCACAGTTCAAAACATTGGTACTTCAAGTCGCCCTTGCAAAGTATTTATGGTGTATGCATCCCATTTATCTTTCCAGCTCCATGTCCTCCACTAAATGTTGAAGGCAGGATTGACTGCTTGACCAACATCGCCTCCATTTCCTGGGACCCCAGCAGATACGCTAAAGCTTACACAGCAACAGCTGTTGGAAATGATGGCCACAGAGCATCATGCAACGTCACGGATACCAACTGCAACATGATGGACCTGCAGTGTGGGCAGAGATACACATTCACTGTGATAACGTGGGATGGCAACTGTATCAGTGAACAGAGCCAGGCTTATGAACAAGAAACTGGTAAGGGGGTCAGTTTAAATGAACACACATTGGCCCACGCTTGGGATTAATGGGATTTGTGTATGAATTAACAATGGTGAAAGATGAATTCCACTCTAACACAGGAATATAATCAAACAGATGACTGGTTTGTGAAGAGACCCCGGTTTGAAAGGTACTGATGATGCAAATGGAAAAAGGTTAACTCGTTCATTGCACAGAGAAGACAGAAAAGCAATATCTAAAAGTGATGTATTTACTGACTCTCTACATATATCTCCATAAACCTAATTTTGATGTAGGCAAATGTGGGTTTCCCTGAGGATAAGTAACTAAATATACTTTTGTCATTTTACATTTTATTGCATCTTTACCGGATTTTGACTGGATGTTTTTAAAGCTCTGTCAAATAGTGTCACTATTAACTCTATTAACTGTGTATTGATTGCTCTAGCACCCTGCGTCCCTCAGCATGTGGAGTCACACCTGGACTGTAACACCAACATTGCTGTGGTGTATTGGGATCAAAGCACAGGGTCAGATTCCTACATTAGTACAGTGTGGGAAACTAATGAGGCAGCACAAACCTGTAACACCACGGACACCAACTGTAATGTCATGAACCTGCAGTGCGGACGCCAGTACACCATCACTGTCAGAGGAGTGAGTGAAACCTGCAGCAGCCCTGACAGCATTGCCAGCATTCTTGAGACAGGTGCATTGGAATATTTATATATTACTTCTTAGGTATTACCAATAACATATTTGTAATATTTAAATATAACCTTGTGTTTGATTTAATGGCTAGAGAAATTAGGTCATGTTGGTTAGGGTTATGCGGCAAAGAGCAATTATATTTTTGCCAATATAATGGCATAAATCAAAGCAGTTTTACGTTTTTTTTGGTACGTTGTGTCATGATTTTTTTTTTTTTTTTTTTGCCACAGTAGCTATCAGATTTTATTTAACACGTTCATGTTCTGATTTTTACAAAATGATTTTATTTTATTTTAAAGGGATTGCTTTTTGAGTGTGCGGTTTATTTTCTTCTTTTTTCAGCTGACATTTCAAATGAAAGAATGTGACCGATACTGTGTACTGTATTTTATTGTTTTCCTAGCGCCCTGTGCACCCTCGAACGTCAATGGAGATTTGGACTGTGAAACCAACACTGTGCACGTCTCATGGAAGCGATCATCTAGAGCCACGTCGTACACGGCAACAGTAACGGGTCGGAATCATTTCACAGAGTCCTGCTCCACTGGGAATTTAACCTGCAGTGTCGGCAGTCTGCAGTGTGCAGAACAATACACCATAACTGTGTTAGCAGAGAATGGAGACTGCAGCAGCCCTCAAAGCTCTTCTGCTTCCATAATGACAGGTAACACAGCTTTACGATCATAGAATAAACATAAAGACAGTTCCAATAATATTTACAGCTATCGGCATATATACCATACAGTTAAAACAACAATATATTCTTCCATAGCTCTACTGAGATTGCAGATGCTCCAGCAGTTTTCAAAGAGAAAGGGGCTTGTTAGAAAGCAAATTCATTTTCCAGTGTTTTCTCCTCTGTCCACAGCCCCTTGTGACCCACAGAACATTGTTGCTCGTCTGGACTGTATTACAAGTATTGCTATAGTGTACTGGGATCCCAGCCCAGGTGCGGAGAGCTATACTGTGATGGCAGATGGAAGCAATGACCACGTCGTCTCGTGCAACACACCTGACACCACCTGCCAGCTCAACGAGCTAGGCTGTGGACAGCTGTACAATGTGACAGTGCTGGCACAGGATTCCAAGTGTAGCAGCACCCCGATTAACAGTGCCTCTATTCAAACAGGTACACCTAGGCAGCAGCCCTCTGAATTGAAACATGCATATGCAGATTGTCTTCAAGTTTGCCTTGGTTCATTATTTTGTCTTGATTTCAGCACCATGTGCCCCCACTATAACTAAGGGAAGAGTTGACTGTGAAAGTAATACTGCTTCAGTGTTGTGGGTGCAGAGAAACACAGCTGTGTCCTACACTTTGACTGCCAGAGGAGCGAATGGGCACCAGCTATCATGCAGCGGTACCAATACTACCTGCAACCTCAACGGTATGCAATGTGGACAGACTTACACTGCGTATGCCACAGCCCAGGGGGGCCAGTGTGAAAGTGCAATGAGTACAGGTTACAACATTGATGCAGGTATGTTTACAAGAGTGGGTTCTCCCTATTATTTACATTGTAAATCCACATGCAAGCAGTGGATTACTTACTAAATGCTTGTTTCAATATGTGTGCATATTGGACTATAGAACATAGAAAATACAGAAATAAAAGTTCTTAGTGCTCTTAGTGCTGTATAAATAAAGTTGCTGGATTCTGAAAGTATATCTGATCAAATGTCTTTTTTTTACAAGTGCCCTGTGCACCTACACATGTGGAGGCACACCTGGACTGTGGCGCTCACACTGCCTCTGTCTCGTGGGCTCACAGTAAGGGAGCAGTGTCCTACACAGCCACTGCAAAAGCAAGCAGTGGACGCCCTTTCTCCTGCAATTCAACAGGCACCACCTGTAACATCACATCTTTACTCTGTGGACAGAAATACACAGTCACTGTCACGGGACTGGACAATAATTGTAACAGTGTCAGAAGCAACGCCACTGAAATAGAAACAGGTAAAATTCAAAATGTTCTAAATATATAGAAAGGTTTGTCCCTGAGATAAAGTTCAAAGAGTCTTTTTTTTAATACCACAAGTACTAGGGCTCCCGAGTGGCACATCCAGTAAAGGCACTCCGCGCGGAGTGCAGGATGTGCCCTATAGCCTGGAGATCGCAGGTTCGAATCTAGGCTATGTCACAGCCGACCGTGACTGGGAGTTCCTAGGGGGAGACGCACAATTGGCTGAGCGCTGCCCGGGTCGGGAGGGCTTAGGTCGGCAGGGTAATCCACGGCTCACCGCGCATCAGCGACCCCTGTGGCCGATAGGGCACCTGTGGTTCTGCAGTGGAGCCGCTAGATCTGTGTTGTCCTCCGGCACTATAGGTCTGGTGGCATCGCTGTGGATCTGCAGTGCGAAAAATGACGGCTTGGCAGGAGCACGTTTCGGAGGACGCGTGTTCCAGCCGCCGTTTCCTGAGTCGGCGGGAGGGTTGCGAGCGGTGAGCCGAGGATACAAATAATAATTGGGCATGCTAAATTGGGGAGAAAACTGGGGTAAAAAAAATTGGCGATGACTAAATTGAAAAAAAAAAAAAACCACAAGTACTAGACAATGCCACAATGTGCCCTGTAGAAATTATATTCAATATGTTGTCATCATCTGGAAATAATAGGATACAGGGCATACACGTCATATTACATCAATATTGATTTGAATGATTCATTCTTCTTCTATGTTTAGCCCCCTGCCCCCCTCAGAATGTAAATGCCAACCTGGACTGTGCCAGCAACAATGCTTCCGTGTCCTGGCGTGCTAGCCAAGGTGCAATGTCCTACAGGGTGACCGCAGTGAGGGAGGACGGAAAAACTGAAGCAGCCTGCAGCACCCAGAGCAACAACTGTGATGTCTCGAACCTGCAGTGTGGACTGAAGTATGACATCACAGTGACTCCGCTGGGGCAGAAGTGCACCGGGTTCCAGAGTGCTGCTTTCCAACTCGCATCAAGTACTTTTACACTTTGTTCATCATATTATAACGTTTGTCTAGCAAGCTGGCAATCAAGATTAGCGCATTAGCTCAGTATTGGTGCGCTAATAGGAACTTCATTCTATTTGCATTTGTTACAGAACTACCATCCTAATTTTATGTTGATTAAAATGTTTTTTAGGGCCATGTCCTCCAGCTAACGTTTCAACCACACTGGACTGTAGAACTAACATTGGATCGGTATCCTGGAAGCATGAATTGGGAGCAGAACTCTTTATTGCAACAGCAACTGAGAAGGATGGGCACACGCACACTTGCAACACAAGTCACTCAACATGTCACTTTACAGACTTGCACTGTGGGAATACATACACTGTAACTGTGGTAGCAGTGTTGGGAGACTGCAATAGTTCAGGCAGCATTGGTCATGAAATTAAAACAGGTAATATCCATTGTGAAGTGTACCATTAACTTATACTTATAAAGGGTCATGTGGTGTTATAGACTGGCATATCAGTTGCTGTGTATGATTCCTACCAGGAGTTTATCTTTTATGAGAAACCGTTCTGGGTGTAACCAAGAGGTTTGATCATACAGTATGTTGCTAGTGAGTACTAAAGTACTGGAAGATCTGAAGAGATATTCCAAAGGTATACTATTGCCACTTACTACTGTATCTCAGCTTGCATTATTATATGAATACATAATGAATTTTAGAATTTGGCATATACTAACTTTGTTGTAGTTCAGACAGAGATACCACAAAGGGTGATCTTCAGCCTTCGTACATCACCATCAGTCACTACTAAAATACTCTCACCTCAATAATGATGGTTTCTTGGGATTCTTACAGCCCCATGCACCCCGAAGAATGTGGTTGGGTACCTGTTCTGTGATGCAAACATCATCTCAGTAACCTGGGATCAAAGCAAAGGTGCAAAATCCTACATTTTGACAGAAGGACAGGACGGTCACACCTCCAACTACACCACATTCGACACCTCCTATCACATCACACGCTTGCCGTGTGGACGGGATTACACTTTCAGGATCACTGCACTGGACGAGGTCTGCAGCAGTCACATGAGTGCCACCCTGTCACAGGAAACAGGTATGTCTTCTCCTTTAATCGATAAAACACAGTTGAGAATGGTGCTTATCACTGAACGTCCTCTAAAACCGCCTCATCTGAGGGGTTATAAACTTTAAAAGAAAATAATGTTTATTGAATTGATGTTGATGTATTTCATTGCTTTTGTAGTTTACAGCATGTGTATTCGTTGTTGCAAATGTTTCCAGTGTTGGTTGATGTTTTCAATGTTTTCTATGCCTGCAGTACCTTGCCCTCCTCAAAAAATAGAAGCACAGGTGGACTGTGGGAGTAATTTGGGAACTGTTACTTGGGAACAGGGTGAGGAAGCACTGTCCTACACAGCAATTGCCAAAGGACACCACGGACATAGTACTTCATGCAGCACAAATCAGACAAGCTGTGGTGTGAAATTAGACTGTGGTCTGATGTACACAATAACTGTCGTGTCAGCAGGAAAAACCTGCAACAGCTCTATAGATTCTTCACTTCAGATTGAATCAGGTAAGTTCCTTGTATTTGTTTTTCATGCTACTCCTTTCTCTATTAAATAGTGAACTAAGATACTGAATAGTTACAATAATGATGCATTCAGATCAATATTACACTGTACACGCGGTGCTATCGTTATACTGCAACAGCAAATAGTCAACAGGAAGACCAATTGCTCAGAGCAACAAAACAAGCTCTTAAAATACAGTATTAGAATGTGATGCTCAAGGAAGTTTAGAAACTAGGTCAGGAGTAATTAATCAAGCATTGCACAGGGTGGTGTGTTTCCCTCAGCAATAGCAGGCCAGATTCATTTCAGAGCATCCTTTGGCAAGAATTGAGATACCCTGCTGTTTGCTGAGCCTGGTTTATTAAAGCTACAAACCTGCTGGTGCAGTGTGAAAAACATGAGCAATCACGGCAGACACCTTTATTATGAACCTCATTTATGAATATAGAAAGCCATTGAGATTACAAATCTCATTTTTTCAAGGGAGACCTGGTCTTGTGTCACTGCTTACAAGATCTTGATTTTTTTTATTCCAGCACTGGCCACTTATCATATGATATTCTTTGTTTTATTTCTGCAGCACCCTGTCTTCCACAAAATGTTGATGCCAAGCTAGACTGTGATGCAAACATTTTATCAGTGAACTGGAACAAAAGTGTGGGAGCTGAATCTTACACTGCGATGGCGATAGGAAGCAATGGCTTCACCCCGTCATGTAACACCACCAATACAGCTTGTACCATTACTAACCTGGAGTGCGGACAGATTTACAGCATCGCTGTGACCAGTTCAACTGTCAACTGCAGCATTTTCAAAGGGTCCGATTATAAAATCCAATCAGGTATAAATATCATATTGCTGTTATACCTATAAAAACGGATTCTGCAACAGAGCAGTTCAAAACCATGAGTAACTTGCTATTAAAATAATATAGTAATATAGTAGAAGCAATGTGTGATTCTCACTGTTTTCTATCCTCAGCCCCTTGCACCCCGGAGAATCCAATTGTTAACCTCAACTGCGCTACCAACATAGCCTCTGTATCATGGGACCAGAGCACAGCAGCTCAGTTATACAGTGTGAAAGCTTTAGCAGGAAATGGAGAGACAGCATCTTGCAACACCAGTGACACAACCTGTCACTTTACTGGCCTCAACTGCGGTCAGAAGTACACTGTAAACGTGCTTGGGATGACTGGTACATGTAAGAGTTTGACCAGCTCAGATTTGGACCTTTATACAGGTAGGTTGCAGTTACAAATTCAATTTAAAGAGAAACTTCTGGATTATGCTTTCTGATTTTACCACTCGAGTTGTGAACATTAATGTAACGTCAACCAAAAAGCTGTAGCATGTAGCAAGACATTAGGGGGGTCTCAGTCACCCCTTTACTAAGTGGGTCTGAATCACAGTTTGCATCTAAAATGCATAATAAACACAATGGGAATTTGACCTCTATATATTTGAACAGTATTCAAAAGACATACTTAGTAGGAATTTCGAAATAAAAGTGGTGTGGTAGATACGCCTTTTTGCTCCAACCAGAAACCATTTTGTAACTGACTCTCATCTGGAACTGCTGAGCTGCATGTTTCTGTTAAATACACACACTTCAGAAGAAGAAGGCTGATATCTTCTTCAGGTTCTGTTTCCATAATAATCAACACAAATCTTACCTTCAACTACAAATGTGACCCAGTTTTTCTGTACTGTAATTAGAAGCAAATTGGTAGTCTTTTAATATCTACATTTAGTCTATGAGATTAGAAACAGGCATGCATTATTTAAAATGTAATATATATATATATATATATATATATATATATATATATATATATATATATATATATATATATATGTATTGTGGTGTTCAGCAATAAAATGTTTATTTCCTTGACTTATTTTCTTATAGCACCATGTGCCCCAAGAAACGTTGAAGCTCGAATTGACTGTGGCTCCAGCATTGCAGTGGTATCATGGGACCAGGCTGAAGGTGCAACCTCATACACTGCCACTGCAGAGGGATATCAGGGGCACCAGGTATCATGCACTACCAGAGATACCACCTGTTCCATGATGGAAATGCAGTGTGGTCAGAAGTACTCGATTATAGTAGTGGCATCCGATGACAACTGCAATAGTCAGGAAAGCATACCTATTAGAGTAAACACAGGTAAGCACTATACTGCTATAGGGTATTAAAAGTGCATTAGTGCTGGTGAATATTGTATGTCAATATAAATGCAAGTATCTCAGCTTTCTGTATTATCTGAATTGCTGATATCTGTGATTATTTAAAGGTCCATGTAACCCAACGAATCTGAGAGCCTCTTTAGACTGTGATACAAACACTGTATCAGTCTCCTGGAACGGGGCTAATGGTACACAAGCCTACATCGCAACAGCAGAATCGTTTGCCATCGGTCACGTAGCATCATGTAACACAACGGACACAACCTGTGACATCAGTGCGTTAGTCTGTGGGCTGATATACACTGTAAAAGTGCTTGGGCTGGGGAGCAGATGTAACAGTTCACAGGGCTCGTGGATAAGGATTAACACAGGTAACCTAAATCTCAGCAGCATGGTTATTTCTGTTACCTTATACAAAAATGTGTGTCACATACAGCAAGCAGCCTCGTTTTACTTTCTGTTCTTTGTATCTGCAGCCCCGTGCAAGCCACCGCAGGTGGAGGTACACTCCGAGTGTGCTTCTGACAAGGCAGCAGTCTCCTGGGAGAGGTCCGATGGGGCAGACTTGTACATGGCCGTTGCAGAGTGGGAGAATAGAGAAATGCTTTCCTGCCACACCAGTGCAACAGCCTGTGAGATCTCTAGCCTGCAGTGTGGCCGGGAGTACAATGTGTCAGTCACTGCACTGCATGGAGACTGCATCGGAGGCCAGAGCACTGTCTACACCATCCAAACAGGTAATGTACTACAATACTGTACAAAGTGATGTAAGCAGTCCTGTCAATACTATACATAAACAACGGTATCTCACTGGTATTGATACAAAAGCTTATTTTACTCAAGTCCACACTCATCGTACATGTGTGTGCTACAGCAGTTCATAGTGTGTCTAATTATCAACCAATGGAAAATTGCAGTCCTTACAGACCAAGTCTATATTCAATTACATTTTGTGCCTGATGGGCCCCTATTGTCTCCCACATTGTTGCTGTTGACTGCCTGGTTGTCCATCACAGAACAAAACCAAAAAGTTGTGTGATCACACTTCACAAGTGATGGTCTATAACGATGGTGGAATAGCTTGGTCTACACAGTCACGTTTAATGCAGCGGTATCTCATTTGAATGCTTTTGTCTCCTTGTTTGCAGCGCCCTGTGTTCCCTATTACATAGAAGCTCACCTGGAGTGTGAAAATGACACTGCCTCTATATCCTGGGAGAGCAGTGAAGGAGCCACCTCATACACAGCAATAGCACAAAGTAGCGACGGGCATATACATCCATGTAACACCTCTGATACAAGCTGCACGTTGCCTAGTTTGAAGTGTGGACACACATACAATATAACAGTTACAGCGTTTGACGGCACCTGCAACAGCTCCCCAAGCATTTCACTGGAAATGAAGACAGGTAAAGCGAATCATTAAATCTGGGTGGCTGCTATTATATCCTAACATGAATGCCTAGCATTGACCATGAGGAAATGGAACAGCTTACAGATCCCAGTGGATTCTCTCCGCTCCACAGTTTCAGAGTGTTTCCAGATACATTGATTTTGTAACATATCATTAGAAGTCATCATTCACAGGGTGCTGAGTAGAGAAGCTTTTTTGTTGAGGAAATATATAAAATTAGAAGTCATGAAGAGGAAGTCAGTCTTTGTTTGTGGCTCTCTTAGACCCTCATTTTGTTGTATGGTAATAACAGTGTACTGTACAGTACAGGCGATGGTAAATATTTGTAAAGTTCAAAGCATTCTTATTCATTATTAACAGAAAAGCCCAGAAGCAAACCCTCAGCATACATTTCTGTGGAGAATTGGGCTACAGTTGACTAATTAAGGCCAAGGCCCTACTTTAAAAGCACTGTCATGGTGTGTTGAGATGTTTTTAAGAACATGCCAATATGTGGAGCAGGGCAGCAGTGTGGAGTAGTGGTTAGGGCTCTGGACTCTTGACCGGAGGGTTGTGGGTTCAATCCCTGGTAGGGGACACTGCTGCTGTACCCTTGAGCAAGGTACTTTACCTAGATTGCTCCAGTAAAATAAACCCAGCTGTATAAATGGGTAACTGTATGTAAAAATAACGTGATATCTTGTAACAATTGCGTCTGCTAAGAAATTAATAATAATTAAGTCTTACATTTAATTTTTTCAATTAAATGTAATACTTGTTAGGGTTTTTAAAAAATGCACTTGCTCCTGTATCTATTGCACATATACCACTTCAATGGTAGATTAAATTGCTCTGTCAAGTTCTCCCCATTGTTGTCTGTTCTGTCGATAGCTCCATGTCCGCCAGCAGAGGTGATCACTCGTCTCGACTGTGTGACGAATATCGCCTCCATCTCATGGAACCGCAGCAACCATGCTGAGGCTTACCTAGCCAAAGCAGAGGAGAATGGTGGACATCTATCTTTCTGTAACTCATCTGAAACCTCATGTAACATCACTGATCTCCAATGTGGAAAAGAGTATACTGTTACTGTTAAAGCTGCAAATAATGATTGCAGTGGTGCTGAAAGTTCTGAGTACAAAATGCAGACAGGTAAGAATGAAGTCGTGGAATTTCTTATTTTTGTGTGATCTGTCTGTCTCAAAAAGATTCATGTTAAATTGCAGTACTCCTAAAGTAACGTATAAAGCTTCAGGAAGTGACCTTCTTGTGTAACCTCCACAGCCCCGTGCGTTCCTCCACTTGCTGAGGTCCAGGTGGACTGCCTAGGAGACATTGCTTGGGTCACATGGGGCCAGGCTGATGGAGCAGAGAGGTATATCGCCACAGCAGAGGACACATTTGGAGATAAATTCCAATGCCAGTCAAACGACACCAGTTGTGAAATCAGTGGTCTGAAATGTGGACAGCAATACACATTCACAGTGAAGGCTCTAGATGAGAGATGTTACAGTGGACACAGTGCCACTTTAAAGTTTGAAACAGGTAAAGACATGCATGCATGCAATATATTACAACTTCTATGACCAGCAAGAAGCTGGAACATACAAAAGCAGATGAAAATGATACTGAGAGAATTTATAACCTGTTATAAAGGTCAAGCTAATGTAACGGAATTCGATGTCTGTTGTTCTGTAGCACCGTGCACTCCACAGGATGTGAACTCTGTGTTGCACTGTAGCAACAACATTGTGGTGGTGTCTTGGGGTCACAGTGATGGAGCAGTGAATTATACAGCAACAGTGGAAGGAGCAGATGGGAACACCACGTGCTGTACCACCAGTGAAACTACTTGTGAGATCTCTGACTTGCAGTGTGGCGAGATATACGTCGTGACTGTTATATCTGAGGGCCTCAGTTGTAACAGTACTCAGAGTGCAGAGTCTGTCTTTAAAACAGGTATGAAGGACAAACACTGAAACTTTTGTATAGTGTAATATATACCTTCTTTGTAGACTTTATTTTAACTTTTAACTAATGGTTTTCTGTACTTTGCAGTCCCTTGTACTCCACAAAACATAGATGCCAGCCTGGACTGTGGAAGCAACATTGCTATAGTGAGGTGGGACTCCAGTAATGGGGCTCAGAGCTATGCAGTGCAAGCTACGGGAGAGGATGGGCACACGACAGCCTGCTGGTCATCTGACACAAGCTGCAACCTTCTTGATCTACACTGTGGACAGACCTACTCCTTCAGTGTCACAGCGCAGGATATTATGTGCACAAGTAAAACAAGTCCAGTGTCTGAGATCATAACAGGTACTGGCAGTGTTTAAAAGCAATATTACAAGACACAGTGGGGGTGATCAAAGATTCCTCTAAATAAGACCATTCTTGATTTGAAGGGTTGCTGTTGTTTTTTGATATCAGTGGAAATGTACGGCAAATAGATTTTATGTTTGCTTTTTTTTATCGTTCTTCTTGAACATAAAGTAGATACATTCTTCATGCTGGTAATGCATTATAAAAGTTCACATTTTGCATGGTCCTATTCCAGTTTACCAATATCCTGCCCTGTTTTCAGGCTATTAATGTTTAACTTTTTAAAATGTAATTTCCAGTTCCATGCACCCCAGAGAGCATAGAAACTGAACTGGACTGTGGAACGAATGTTGTATCAGTTTCATGGAATCAGAGCGCTGGGGCAAAATCCTACATGGTGACTGCAGAAGGAAGTCATGGCCACAAAGTGCTCTGCAACACAACAGACACACAGTGTGACTTGACAGGCCTCAACTGCGGCCAGAATTACCACATGACATTAGCAGCATCTGACTATGTGTGCACCAGCCCCCAAAGCTCTGTTATTGAAACCAAAACAGGTGAGATTAAGTGAGCATCTCTGCTGAACGACACATCTTAACTGCATTGATTTCTAATCTGATCAGTTTTTTTTTGTTGTTGGTGGGGTTAATGGTATTTCATTCCCATTGTCGTAATGCATAGTACATTCATGTATAACATATGTCACACTTATATTGGTTTTATTTCTTTCTGCTTTGGTTGCAGTGCCTTGTATGCCCGAGGACATTGAGGCCTTTATAGACTGCTTCTCTGGCACTGCCACGGTATCCTGGTACTTCAGCACAGGGGCAGACTCTTACATAGCTACAGCGCACGCGAGCAACGGGCACATGGCCTCCTGCAACACCAGCCACACAAACTGCATCATCTCAGACCTTTTGTGTGGGCAGCTGTACTACATAAATGTACTTGCTCTTGATCAAACCTGTAACAGTTCAGGAATACTAACAAATTACTTGAAAACAGGTTAGTCAAAAGAAACCTGTACTTGCCCAATACTTGCTAGAACTGCTACTTCCTGACATGTGTCTTTTGCGTAATTATGCAGTGATTGGATGGTAGATACATACTAGTGCCTTCAATATTGTGGAGTAGTGGTTAGGGCTCTGGACTTGACTGGAGGGTTGTGGGTTCAATCCCAGGTGGGGGGACACTGCTAATGTACCCTTGAGCAAGGTACTTTACCTAGATTGCTCCAGTAAAAACCGAACTGTATAAATGGATAATTGTATGTAAAAATAATGTGTTATCTTGTAACAATTGTAAGTCGCCCTGGATAAGGGCGTCTGCTAAGAAATAAAAATAATAATAATATACAAATATTTAGTATAATAAAAAAATAAAAAAGTACCCACAAATGGTACAATTATACAAGTTTTCAAATGATACAGAACTTACAGAACATGTTGAGTTCTCACAATATTTAAAAATGTATAAAATGTTCCTGAAAATTTTGAAACCCTTTTCCTGCCCTGGATGTCTTGCAGAACCATGCATCCCTGACCATGTCCAGGCAGAGTACTCCACATCAGTAGCCCTGGTGAGCTGGGACCCAAGTGATGGAGCCGACTCCTACACTGTAACAGCGCAGAGCAGCCAAGGAGAGCTGTCCAGTTGCAACACCACAGGCACTAGCTGCACTGTCACAGATCTGCACTGCGGCCTGGACTACAACATCTCTATCACATCCTGCAACGACGTCTGCAACAATACAGCCATTTCTGCTGTCATAGAGCTTGAAACTGGTAAGCCTTCCCGGTGTGCTTTCCTTCCCTGCACCGACAGAATGGCAAATAATTCACGTAAAAGATAAGCACATGCTTCAATAGAAAGAAAGAAAACAAATACAATTTTCCATTCAACCCTCCCTCTTATTCAATCTGTAGGAAACCACATTCCAAGCCATCACAACTGCTACTCTAAAATTATCTTGCAGAGGTTCCAGGCCTGAGCCATATGGTCTCCTTAGATTAGTCTTTGTAGACTAGACCTGCATTACAGTTTGACTAGTACAACACTAGCTTGATACCCACACAAAGAATAGTACATGATCTCCATTAAGACACCATAGTGTTACCCACAAACACAAACTCTTATTTGGGATTTTGCAGTCTTGTAGCCAGTGTTTTAGTTTTACTTCCTTGTTTCCTCTATGTTTTGGTTATCAGAGGCCTACAGAAGGTTGAAGTATTTAAGACTGTGGAATTATGCTTTTTTCTGTTATATAATGGTGCATTCTAACACATATTTCTCTATGTCTCCCCAGAGCCCTGTGTTCCACAGTTTGTGACCACCAGCATTGACTGTGAGACAGGCATTGTCTCTGTTTCATGGGAAGAGAGCAGTGGTGCTGAGTCCTATCTTGTGACAGTAGATGAAGGGAATGCACCGAGAAATGCATGTCTAACCATTGATACGACCTGTGAAATTAGTGACCTCCTGTGCGGACATGAGTATACTGCTAGTGTCACAGCTTTTAATGATGAAAGCAAAAGCTTACATAGCGCCAGTGTCCTTATGTCAACAGGTATGTTACCTAACTGTGAATTATTACTGGGTATTGTGAATGGTGTGTGATCCAAAGCTGCTTCAGTTGTCCAGATCACATATGAATCTGATCACATACTTATAACTGCTTTTCCAATACAGCTCCATGTATTCCGGATTACATCGATGCAGTGATGGACTGTGACAATAATACAGCTTGGGTGTCTTGGGAGCTAAGCGATGGTGTAGAGTCCTACATTGTACATGCAGAAGGAACTGACGGACACGTTACCTTGTGCAACACAACAGACACAGCTTGCAACCTCACCGCCTTGCACTGTGGACAGGTTTATAACCTGAGCCTGGCTGTCCTCAGTGAGCAATGCCACATCATACATTCAACAGCAGTTTCTATTACAACTAGTAAGTGTAACATTTGACTGTCATCATGAGATACAAATACCTTTGGCCATTTCATGTTTTATACTAGGGGAAAGCAACGGCATATCAATATTTCAACACATATGCTACACTAAGAGAAGCGGGGGTGACAAAATGGGAAATTTCAGTTGGTTAAAATTTTTCTTTGTTTTAAAGGTGTCCTTAAGAAAAATGTTTTCTTGCAAATCTTGCTTGGTATAAGTGAACGCATTTCTTTTTGTAGTGCCCTGTGCCCCTGACCATGTTAACGCAGAATTGGATTGTGACAGTGACTCTGTCCTGGTGTCCTGGAAGCAGAGTGAAGGAATAGATGCCTACATCGCAACAGCTACAACACACACCGGATACAATGCAGAGTGCAACTCCACCGGCTTAGCCTGTAACATCAATGGCTTACAGTGTGGACAGAGCTACTACATCAGAGTCACAGCACTCAATGACGGGTGTAGCAGTGAAACAAGTTCCTCTGTGGAAGTCCAAACAGGTACTTTCTATGTTTCAGGTTTTTTCTGCTTATAATTTATAGTTTTTTTGGTTCAATAATGTTTTTCAACAGTGTCTTAATTCAGATATTTTTTTTTATAGAGCATCGCACTTTCGAAACTTTAAATCTTTCATAATAACGCTTAAAAGCAGAGGAGTAATTTTCTACTTATTTTGTATGTAGAAAGTAACAGCTTTCTTTGTAAAGAAGTAATAAATAAAGAAGTAAATGACTAGAAAAGATTCCTGAATTTCAAACTGTATTAAATAGTGCTTGAAATAATAAAAAGACTACAGGTGGACTCAGACTCCTTGTCTAATATATAGTCTTCCTGGTTTTGTGTCTATCCACAGCTCCATGTAGACCAGAGAGTTTGGAAGCCCACGTTGCCTGTGACAGCGAGATTGTGTCAGTGGTCTGGGAGGAAAGCAGCGGTGCTTCGTCCTACATTGTAACAGCAGTAGGAGGTCTTGGGCACGTAACAGACTTTAACACAAATGACACGGCCTTCATATTCCTTGATCTGTATTGTGGACAGACATACAACATCACTGTAGTTGCACAAGATGAGAGGTGTAACAGCTTAGCCAGCACTACTGTTGAAATCCAAACCGGTAAGATAAACTTCCTGTGAGTATATTAAAATGACACACTGTAGAGTCAAATATTTCTTCTGATATGTGCATTATGCTTTTTATAGTGTTGTACAGTGTTAATATAAATTCAATGTTGAACTAAAAGATGATAAAGAGGGCAGTAAGAATTTCAATGAAGCTAAAGGTAGGGAAATGGATTTTAATGAAAACCTCAATTACAAATTTCATGTCACAAAACTAGATATAAACAATTCAGAAGGTTAATTAAGTTGTTTCTTATTGATGACATTCAGGTGTTTGTGTATTTATCTGGGAATGCCCAGCCACTGTACGTATTCTGAAGTTTAGGTTTTGTCTCCTTTGTTCAGTCCCATGCATTCCCCAGGATGTGGCAGCTAACCCTGGGTGTGAGGTCAGCAGTGGCTTGGTAACCTGGACAGAAAGTGACGGTGCAGTTTCCTACACTGCAGTAGCCCGGGGAATAGACGGGCACATTCATGTGTGTAACACCACGAACACGGCCTGTGACTGGACTGACCTTCACTGCGGGGAGGTGTACACGGTTTATGTGATTGCAGAGGACGACAACTGTAACAGCTCTGTGAGCAACACTACGACAATATACACAGGTACTGTACCATTACTGCTGGTGTCAGAAAAGCAGGGGTCTAATTGTATGGCTGGGGATCTGACAGAGGGGGTCTCTCTGGCCCAACAGAGGGCGTTTCTCAAATCAGCTGGAAGTGCTACAGTGGCCCTTACTGTCCAAACCCTAACCCTTACTGTCCTTTGTCCTCCAGGGGCCGGTGGCTCTCCTCTGTTGTTGATTTCCTTGGTTTAAAGAGCCATTTGGCTTGATGATGGCTTGATGATCAAAGGACATCTACTAACCTTCAATTCCCCTGATCTGTTGTAGGGAGTTGTTGATGGAAAAAAAACAGGGGTAAACTAATAGGTCTCTTAGGAAAAGTATTTTTTCAATAGTTTTTTTATTATTATTATTGTGATTGCAGCACCTTGCATTCCACAAAACCTTGTTTCCAACATACACTGTTTCTACAACACAACATCGGTGACCTGGGATGGAAGCAAGGGTGCAGAATTATACCTCGTCACTGCAGAGGGGAGAGATGGGCACACTGCACAGTGTAACACCAACGATACCCACTGTGACTTCGACCAACTTCACTGTGGACATGTTTATACCATCACTGCCTTTGCTCTGAGTAGTGGATGCAGGAGTCCAATGAGCACGCCAATTGAAATCAAAACAGGTAGCGTAATTTGTTTTGGAATTTTGTGAAGGAATTTTATTTATAACACAGAAACCAAAACTAGATGAGTCATTTCACTAGCATTATATCCACTGGAGGTTGCCAATGCCAGGGATTACAAACCCATCAGTATTTATGTTATGATATGACTGAATCTTTTGCAAAGTCTAATTTTTCATTTCTTAATTTCTGCACAGCTCTATGATACAGTATGTTTCATCTTTCTGTCTAAACATTCCCTATTGTCTTCCCTATTCCCTATTGTATCAGGTCCATGCATTCCTGGTGCTGTTACCGCACTTCCGCGCTGCTTGCCAGACAGTGTAGAGGTTTTCTGGAGAGCAAGCGATGGGGCACAGCTTTACACTGCCACGGCTGAAACAGCAGATGGTGTGAGGCAGTCCTGTAGTTCTGCACAAAGCTCATGTCTCATTAGTGATCTGCAGTGTGGGGAGCTCTACTTTGTACAAGTAATAGCCTCTGACGATCAGTGCAATTCTACTGAGAGTTTTTACATTACACACCAAACAGGTAATTTTATATATCTTACATTAACAGCTAGCTTTCATTTGTGATGTTTTAACTTCTATATAGATATGCTATATCAATCAATGTAATAATGCAATCATAAAAATAGTGTTTGTCAGAGAGAGCACTGTGACTGCTGTAAGTTTATATCTTGTATCTTAAACAAGGCTCTCTTTTCCAGCTCCGTGCACCCCACAGAATGTCACAGTTGAGCTGGACTGTGAAGAGAACGGTGCGTTAGTGTCCTGGGACCACAGTGACGGTGCAGTGAGTTACACAGTGAGGGCAGACAGCAGCAGCAGCACCCTGTCCTCCTGCTCTGCCCACGACACACAGTGCTACCTCACTGACCTCACCTGTGGCCTCCAGTACACTGTGCATGTGGTGGCTATAAATGACAGTTGCTCAAGTCAACCAAGTGCACCAACCAACATTCAAGCAGGTACTGTAGCTCAGTCGAACTACAAAAATGATAGACTATGCACGCTTCTCAGAACCCCTGTCATTTGTTTCTGCTATGGTACATCATTATTGAGGTTCAAACGTCTGGATGACAGTATGGTTTGATATTTACAGCTATTGAATCTTGCACGTAATTACTCCCCCCGTCAATTAACCGTATTTAAAACTGCCTTCAGCATGGTAGACAAAGTGAACAATGAGAATCAAATCAAATGACAAAATGGTATTTTTCCTGTATCCTTTTCTTCACCTTGTTTTTCTTCTCCCTTTCTCCACATCTCAATTCCGGATTCTCTTATTTCTACAATACTCTAACATGCCCTTGAGTAAGCATGTTACCCATTGCAGACAATTTCATTCTAAAGGAAACAGATACAAGCACCTTTTTTTAAACCTTGTTTCTTTTTCCCCCTTAACAAACGTAGCTCCGTGCACCCCCCAGATCACTGGTGCCTGTCTGGATTGTTTTACCAATACGGTATTGATGCAGTGGACTTACAGTGAAGGAGCAACAAAATATATAGCAACAGCAGAATCCAAGGACAAGGACACTGCATTGTGCAATAGTACCCACACAAGCTGCGAGATTCTTGATTTGGAGTGTGGACAGCTCTACAGTGTGACAGTGGTTGCACTCAATGACCGTTGCAACAGCTCACAAAGCATCAGCCAGGATATTGAGTCAGGTAAAGCTACCAGTGTTATCTGTTTAATGAGTGTTCACTATGTTCACATTAGAACCCATTTCATTCTCTCCAGACCAGGCCCTCTATTGTATTTGATATTATTCACTAACCTTTTCTATAACCTTTTTATTTTATAAGTCAGTCATTTTACTATTGTTGCTCTTGCTAATTGCTAATGACAAGGTTATTTGTACTCTTGCATGGATAGTTTCCTGCATACTGTCTTCAGATACTAACTTTACTGGTGTCAATCCCAGTGCCTTGTGTCCCTCAGAGTGTAGATGCCGAGCTAGACTGTACCAGTAACACTGCCTTGGTGTTATGGGAACCAAGCAGTGGAGCCGAGTCCTACATTGTAAACGCTGTAAGTACAGATGGACATATTGCATCCTGCAACACTTCGGGAACCATCTGCCAAGTCACAGACCTAATGTGTGGAAATACATATAACATCAGCGTCACGGCAATAAACCAGCAATGCAACGTCTCACACAGCACACAGGCTGAAATACAGTCAGGTAAGCTCCTTCCCAGCTCATTATAAAGACTAGTCATTAGGCCACTCTCAGTGATTGCTTTCAATTAGAAAATATCAGATTTCCTTCTGTGGGAACCAGCTTTCTCTTACTAAAGCCCTTTGCTTTTTCAATTATGTTTTTTTTTTTTTTTAATTTAGAGGAACATATGTAATGATGCTATTCTTCTTGTCTTCAGTGCCTTGTATTCCACAGTACGTGGGTGCACACGTGGACTGTGAAACTGGCATTGTGTCCGTGTCCTGGGAAGACAGCCAGGGGGCCGTATCATACACTGCGACTGCTCAAGGGAGTGGAGGATATTCATCTTCGTGTAACACCACAGACACGACGTGTGAGCTCTCTGATCTGCTCTGCGGCCATGGCTACAGCCTGACGGTCACAGCTGCAGATGACACCTGCACCAGTATTGAAAGCAGCTCCCGTTCTTTCAATACAGGTACCAGAACGATACATTTGGAATCGAATGAAGCTTAGCATTGTTTTTACAGACACATGTCTTGTCTGGAGAACTTGTCTGAAGAGTGCTGTTGTTTTTAGTAAAATTTGGAATCGAATTATTAAATTTGGAATCAAATTATTATTCTTATTTTCTCCCCAATTTGAAATGTCCACATATTTTTATTTCAATCCGGTTTCCCGCTGCCATCCCTTGCGCTGACTCGGCAGCTCCGGGTAGCTTACAGGCAGGCCCACAGGCTCAGCCAATTGTGCGCCGCCCCCCAGGAACTCCCGTCCACAGTCGGCAGTGGAATAGCCTGGACCCAAACCAACGACCTCCAGGCTGTAGGGCGCATCCTGCACTCCACGTGGAGTGCCTTTACAGGATGTGTTACTCGGGAGCCCCTATAAAAACACACTTGAAGACGTACTAGTGTTTTACTTTCTTATAAGTTTGTTGTGCAGTTTCGTTAATTAAAATTTTTGTTGTATGTTTGCAGTTCCTTGCGTTCCTCAGCACGTCTCAGCTCAGTTGGAGTGTGCCAACAACACTGCCTCAGTGTCCTGGGAGCCATCAGAAGGAGCCGATTATTATGGTGTAATGGCGATTGGCGTTGATGGCCACATTACATTGTGTAACACAAGTCTCACGAGCTGCGAGCTGGAAGATTTACACTGTGGGCAGATGTACAATTTCACTGTGACAGTCCTGGATGGAGAGTGTGACAGCATACAGACTTCATCTGATCTCCAAGCCGGTCTGTACAATATTTAGTGGAATATATGGAATGAACCTGATAACACTATATGCTATGAAAACGTTATACATATAAAAAAAGCATTAGGAGCTGAGACGAATAAAAGTTCAAATTGCAATACTGGATTGAAGTAACAACTATGTTTTTGCTATTCTGCCAAGTCATTGTGTAATAAAATAATATATGCATGCAGAATGGACAACATCCTAAATGAGGTAAATATTGCTGTGTTTTCTTTATAATTCATTATTTTTCTTCTACAGCCCCATGTCCACCAAAGAATGTTAGAACGTCTCTGCAGTGTGACTCTAACACTGTTTCAGTGTCCTGGGAGCAAAGTGCCGGAGCAGTCTCATACTCAGTAATAGGACAAGCCAGCGATGGTCACATAGCGTCCTGTAATAGCACTGAAACATTCTGTGATCTTGCGGAGCTCCACTGTGGGCAGACGTACAGCGTGTCTGTCATTGCACTGGATGATACCTGCAACAGCATTCAGAGCATGAGTGCCGAATTCAAAACAGGTAAAAACAAAGCTGTATAAAAAAAAAAAACGAAGCAGCAAACGATGTCTGAGATTATATTCACAAGATACTACGATACATGCAAGAGACTGTGGATTTGGTTCCAGCTCTTTGACACTGACATATCATTTATTTCTTACATGACATACTTTTTTGAGATCGTGTTGCCATCGCTTTATTCAGTAAGCGATGCTGGTCATCATGTCTTTCTTCAATGTGTCTGCTATTTCCAGGCCCCTGCCCCCCTCAGCATTTGGGTATAAACATGCACTGTGATTCAGGGATAATGTCTGTCAGCTGGGATGCTGTCCCAAGTGCCAACTCGTATACAGCACAGGCGGCTGCCAGTGATGGCAATGTTGTTTCCTGTGACACGGGCGATACAAACTGTTTCATGACTGGGCTGCTCTGTGGCATGACTTACACTGTTACAGTTACATCCTTCAATGGAGAATGTCTCAGTACGCCAAGTGAAGCATTTGCAATTTCATCAGGTAACTTTTTTCTTTTTTTAATCGTTTTTATTAGGCAAGAAATATAGATAGGGTTGTCATTGAACTGAGAAATATATCTTCTCAATAGTGTTTATCTTAACATTTTTTTTAATAAATGAAATACACAAGCCATATTCCAAAACTGTCCCTCTTCTTTTTGGAGGGAGTAGTACAGTAGAGGTAAATTATTTTAGGTAATTTCTGCCTATGGCTGTGTGACATTGGATTTCTTTGTGTCATTTGGTTAATAGTTTGAGTCCATGATAGCCTATTATTCAGAGCTTATTGTTAAAAAGAACACTAGATTGACCTCTTAATGAGATTCTGTTGCCTTCCAGCTCCATGCACGCCTCAGAATCTAAATGGCTATCTAGACTGCGTGACGAATGCAGCCTGGGTGGAGTGGGATCCCAGTAAAGGAGCTGAGAGGTACACTGTGACTGCAGTGAGCCTCACAGGACTTCAATCTTCCTGCACGACAGCCAACACCACCTGCCACGTCCCTGATCTGCAGTGCGGGGTCAAATACAGCCTCACTGTGACCGCATTTAACAAGGACTGTACCAGCCTGGAGAGCAACACCATCTACATCGAAACAGGTACCCAATTTAAGTCACCTGTTTATTTAGCAGACGCCTTTATCCAAGGCGACTTACAGAGACTAGGGTGTGTGAACAATGCATCAGCTGCAGAGTCACTTACAACTACGTCTCACCCGAAAGACGGAGCACAAGGAGGTTAAGTGACTTGCTCAGGGTCACACAATGAGTCAGTGGCTGAGGTGGGATTTGAACCGGGGACCTCCTGGTTACAAGGCCATTTCTTTAACCACTGGACCACACTGCCTCCTACCTGTGTAGATGTGTGCCCACTTGGAAAATAGAGTCAGGGAATCTCTTTTTTTTTATTAATGGAAATGGTCCAGACGTGACTGTTACAATGCACCTGTTTCCCCCTAGCTCCCTGTACCCTGCAAAATTTGACTGCAGAGACCCAATGTAACAGTAACATATTGAAGGTGATGTGGGACCACACTGAGAGCACTCGGGTGTACATTGCTACTGCAGAAGGCAGTGATGGGAACATGCACTCCTGCAACAGCTCAGAGGCGTCCTGTGACCTGACAAATGTGCATTGTGGCGTCACATACACCATCATCGTTGCCTCCTCTTCTGACAAGTGCAGCAGTCAGAGAAGCCCACCGTATAAAATCCAAACAGGTACTTTTAATTCAAACACTTTGGTGTGGAATAAAAAATAATTTCTGTAGAACTAACACAGTGCTACAGTGAGCTGGTATTAATGCTGTTTTGACCTCACTGACGAACTTGCTGTTTTGCCTTGAAAATGTAGCCCCCTGTGCTCCACAAGAGATCACTGTTTCCCCAGACTGTGATAGTCACGCTGTCACAGTACACTGGAGCCCCAGCTTCGGCACAGAGTCCTATCTGTTGACAGCCACAGGGAGCAATGGGAGCAAAGAATTGTGCAACTCATCACACCCAAACTGCACACTTCAAGACCTGCAGTGTGACCAGCTCTACACTGTCTCTGTAACAGCTGGAGATGAAACCTGTAGGAGTCATGCAAGCAAAGAGATTACTTTTAGCACAGGTAAAGAAAAGACTTTCTACAAAACTCTTGGGCTTGGAATAATGGTCACACTGTTTATAATAAATTAAAGTTACATTTTATGAGTAATTGGGAAATGTGTTACCAATAGATATACATTCTATATAAAACCATCCTGGTTTATACATACTATTTCAATTACAGTCCCCTATTATAAAGTGTTATCCAGACTCATTTTCCTCTTGTTTCTTACATCACAGTTCCCTGTGTGCCAGATCATTTAACTGTACAAATGCAATGTGCTACAAAGTCTGCTCTCCTGTCCTGGGATCAAAGTAACAGAACCCTGGAATACTTTGCTTCTGCCATTGCAAGTGATGGAGAAAAACTATCTTGCATTTCCCAAGAACCTGGCTGCACCATAGACGGGTTGACTTGTGGCACCATATACAATTTCACTGTGACAGCTTCTAATGGTGTCTGTAACAGCTCGTTCGGTGTGCCGGTCACCGCTGGGGCAGGTAAGACCCTTAGCTTGGTGGTACTCACATAACATGTTTTAGATGCCAAGACATTTGGATTATATATCACTGGCAGGGCAGTTAATACACAGAGATGATAAGTTAAATGATTTTGTTACAAACAAATTTGGAATAGGAAATTAGTAACCAATAAAGCAACTAGGTAGATAATCCCAATATGTGAATCATGTTTTGATCATCGACTTGAGAATGCAATGAGTAAAAGCCTTTAGGCTCTCGTTCTTTTCCTGGGGTGCCCAATACCTGGAGATTGCTGACCGGATCAGAGAATGGATGGTTCTAAAACCTCTGGGCGAGAACAGACACACAGGATGCCCGAAACTAATCAGCAATTGGCTGAGGGCTGAGTCCGCATTTTTAGAGGAGATACATTAGGAGCAATTATAGGAAGACTGGGTGGAGGGATTGTTTCTATATCTCTGCAGAACCATGACTAAGCCTTTTAATTGAATGTCTTCCCCCAGTCCCCTGCCCACCAGAGAGTGTGGCGCTGTCACTGCTGCTCTTGGTGGATGCGGTTCAGGAGGCAAAGGTGGGGTGGAGTGCAGTCCAGTGTGTCGGGGTTGAGTACTCGGTGGAGATGCATGGACTGATCGAAGATGACCCCCACGCCCAGTTCCTCCTGACCTCCTACTGGACCACAGCCACATACTTCTTCATCCCAGTGCCGTGTAGCTCTACCTACAACGTGACCGTCACCTCCAGGAACTCAGCAGGGATTGGCTACCCCAGTCCTCCCGTTCAAGGGCTTGCAGGTAACCAAGGCTGGGTTTGGGTTGATGGTAAACCTTTGGGAGTTTTCATTAACTGAATTAAAATGACAAATTATATTTTTTGTGATGTTAAGTTCCCAATTGTGAAAAAGTTCAGTAAATATGAGCCTTATACTTAAATATATCATACAAATATGGACTGGAGTCCACTGGAGAACGCTGTATGAAGCGAATATTCAATAGTTTTCCACAAATATTTCCGGTCCATATACAGTATATCTTAGTGAATTACCGCCTGTTAATGTCTGTTATATGTTATCAGTTGCATAAGGGACTTGTTTTGTACTTTTCTTCTTCATTGTTTATGGTGTTTTTCAGTTCCCTGTCCCCCAAGGGGTGTGACATTTTACACAGAAGGCACTTCGTGGGTCATTTCATGGAATGCATCAGTTCATGCCATGGAATATGTAGTGTATAGCTCCAAAGCACAAAGAACTGAGCTCTGCAGAACATCACACTTTTCATGTACTGTACCGAAGAAGCAGAATGACACAATTGAGGTTACTGCTGTTAATTCTGCTGGAGAAAGTGAACCAAGCATGGAAATTCTTGTTCAAGGTCAGTGGCTTTAAAAAAATAATAATAAAATACTTGTATCTAATTGTTCCTGGCATTAGCTGCACATTTACTTAAGGGCAAGTGGATCCAAATTTTTTTATTTTTTTTTGGTCCTTTTTATAGCTGGTTTTGACTGATGGACACAATAAACAAGACAGTCCTTACACAAGGATATCCTTTATACAGATTTTTGACATATGGTACAGTGTAAATCAATAGCTTTAGGTTAGAGAAATATACAGACAGTAAATGCAATGTTCGTTTTTATTATTTATTGTAGACACTCATTTAAAACGCAAAAGAAGAGATCTAACTGAGGATGAAGGTATGTTTATGTATTTTTTAAAGCTCTAGTGTTTGATTAGAAAGAATGTAACTTTGTACCACTGAAAATATGTTCTATCAAAGTGCTGATAAAAGTCTGTCAGGTCAAATGGAAATGTTCACCATTAACTAAAAAAAGAACCTGTACAAGTTATGAAAGCGCATGACTTGTATTTTGTTAATTAAAAATGTTATGTCGTAACACTTTAACAGTCACCCCTCTTATGTACAGTAGCATGTGCCTATTTTCTTTTTTGTGAATTGCTGAGAGAAATACTATACCACAGTTCAGCCCTTTCCAGAAGACTTGATTTTTCAGGAGTCTGTTTTGTATTTTTCAGGTGACCTGTTAGCTCCTGAAGTGCATGTTGTCAACGTGACTGGTGACACGCTGCATGTGGAATGGACACCAGTCGAGGGTGCCACTTATTATGTCCTGATTATCAAAGTTACTGAAGCCAAATCATTCAAACCGCTTGTGCAGTCTGTACAGGGTTCAAGCGCAAAGGTTACTGGTCTTCTGCCTTTGACACAATATAGTATAAGGGTCTCAGCAAAGGACTACAGCAGAAGTAGCCAATACTCTGATCCAGTCCTGATCACCACAGGTATTGACATCTAAAGTTTACATACACCCTGGTTTTCAGTTTTACTCTTGGGAGTTTTTTTTTCCACCAGATATTAAATTAAGTTACACACATGAAAACATGCATATCTGAAGTATTTTGGCAGGCACTACTTATAAAACTAAATTCACACACATTATAATTGTGTTAGAATTCTATGAACATGGCCTAACATTTTCTTATTTTTATTTCACAGATTATACATCCCCATTCCCGACTCTTGCACAGTTGTAATCCATATTCTGCTGTGGATTTAAGATTGTAACCTGTGAATTTATTAATCAAGTACTGGAAATAATTTTCAAATGGTCAAATATTAAAAAAATATATATATGTTTAATCTATAGTACATTTATGTTGAATTTTTTTTTTTTTTTAGTTTTCAATGTAGGAATTTATTATACATTTTTATACTATGTTGTTTGTGTTTCCCTACTGCTGTTGGACTGTCTATGCTTGGTCTATAAAGTAGGCTATTTGCTATAAATAGAAAGAATATTTAAGTAGGTTACCATTTTATACTTTTGTGTATGTATGCATATGAATAAAAAGGTTGATTTTATTACATTTACTTACAATACAGATTTTTGCTGCAGATTAAGAAAATGATTTAAAGTAATAAAGTACAGCAGTTACACTGTGCCCAAAATGATGGTGGTCAGTCTTCCTTTTATCCAATTCTTAGAAGTGTGTATCACCAGTATTTGCTCCAAATACAGACTTGTTTTCCAATTTGAAGAGTATTATTGAGACTGAAGGTCATTGAAGATAAGCGTGTGATGAAGAATACCTCCCTCTGTCCTCTATATTTATTTTGTTTTCCTAGTGCATTGTAGAGATTTAGAATACTGTACACTTCTCACTAACACACCAGCATTTTGAATAATCAGTTGGAAGTGAATGTGCCATATATTCCAAATGCAAGCTGCACTTCATTTATTTGAGAGCTTGCTTTGTAAGCAAGTAACTAAGTGATTCCTGAGCTGTTTATTTATAGTTATTGTTGACAAAGCACGTGTCACATTTCCAAAAGAAAATATAAAGCTAGTGGTATCCAAGGTATAAATCTTTCATTGTTAAATCAGGAATAAAAACACCACATGTATGTGTAATTATTCATATCAATTGTATTCTCTAATCTAAACCATTCAAACACAAACACATTTTAATCTCTTTAATAAAAGTTTTATTAGAAAAAAAAAAAAAAAAACGCACCAAAGCAATTAACCAAACACAGAACACATAATTTCTGGCAATGTGCTGCATTATACAAATGCATCCTGGTGGTTGCTTCATAGGAATTAAAACGTTCTCAGAACATATGTACAGAATAAATTGTGGAACCTTAAAAAAAAAAAAAAAAATTAAAACTCAGTAGCTGCAATGGACAGTGAAAATGATTACAAAAGCACTTCCCTACTAAAAGGAAATGAAATATGCAAACTAGAGGGACACGAATGATTATGCTTGTTTAGCATAAACTTCCATTTAACAAAGATTTGAAAAAAAAATAATAAAAACAAATTTTACTTCAAAATCAACTCTGGTTCCTCACAGCTGTTCCGCTCGCTCTGTGCTTTGGCTTCTCCTACGTTCATGTTTGCTTGAATGGTCCTTGCCGTCACTGTGCTCCTTCCTATGAGATCGCTCTGTGCTTTTGCTACGCTTGTGTGATCTCTCTTTGCTACGACTGCGGTTACTTTTCTTTGACTTTTCATCAGCGTCTGTTCTTCCCTTGCTTCCACTCCTGCTGCGTTTGTTTGATTTTTCAGATTTGTGTTTATTAGACCTCTCTTTGCTTCTACTCCTGCTGCGTTTGTTTGATTTTTCAGATTTGTGTTTATTAGACCTCTCTTTGCTTTTACTCCTGCTTCGCTTGCTGCCATCATTTTTACTATGGCTTCTGCTTCTGTGTTTTCGCTCTCTACTTTGGCTTCTACTATGCCTTTTAACTTTACGGTCATCTCTATGCCTCTTTTCTTCCTTTTCATCTTTAGGTTTTCTTTCTATATCTCCTTTGCCTTTTTCTTTGGATTTTTCCTTCTCTCTGTCCCTCTCACTTCCACGTTCATAATCCCGCTCTTTCTTCTTGCTCTTCTCATTCTCCTTTTCCCTTTCTTTCCGGTCATTCTTTTTGTCCCGGCTCTTGCTAAGGCTTCTGCGCTTCTCCTTACTCCGGCTGCGTCTGCGTTCCACTGCTCGCTCGGGGCTTCGAGAGCGGTGGCGCTCCTTGTCCACCCTGTCTCTATCTTTGTCTTTTCCCTCACGTTCTTTTCTCTGCCGGTCCCTTTCTCTCTCCAGTTCCCGATCAAAGCTGGTTGATCCATGCCCATCTCTATGACGACTTTGACTCCTGGATCGTTTTGGAGATCTTCGAGGACTATCAGATCTTTTTGGAGATCTGAAGCAAAAATAAAGGAACTTAACAACTTTGAAAAGTATAGGTATTTGCAATCACAAGTTAACTGGTACATTACCTTAAAGCAGCTAAAGACTTGCATTAAAATACTGAATTCATGCTCAAGCAAACCTAATTACAATATACTAAGGCTGGGGCGATGCCTAATTTTTCAGTAATTAAAATCAGTAGTTTAAATCCATAAACAGTCAGAGCAACAGTCAAGAGAAACTACGCAGGACATTAATAAAACACAAACAATAACAGCAGTGCGTTTCTAAAACGCAGATGTAAAAGACAACATTGCCCCTTTTCATCCCTATCCAATAATTGTGTTTATATTATGAAGTAGTTTTGTGCAACAAAACGTGTAAAAATGGTTCCACTACTCCCGGCATCGTCAAAAAAAAAAAAAGAAAACAGCAGAGGTCTCAGTATCCCATATACCACTGCGTACGTCCCTGGTAGCGACTCACTAATCTGTAGAGTATCTTACCTGTTGTCTCTCAGCCAAGAATTTGAACTAGTAAAACATGCTCAAAAATCATGGTTTTAAGACCATGGATGAGGTCTGCAGGGTTTTTATTGAGAAGTATTCCGACATCTTCCCTGCTTTCGCAAAAAACATGCAGCAATTGCAATTACGATACCTGTACCTTGTGTGCCAGCAGAACAGGTTTTTAGCGGTCAGAACAGAGTGCAGACCAGCAAATGCTCTCGTTCACGTGAGGATCATCAAAAACATGACCATTTCAATGGAAGCTCCTGAGAATTATTAAGACTTTGATTTGGAAAGAGCACGAGTCATTTTTTGACTTGGGTGCTAAAAGGAAAATCTAAAGAACCTTTAAAAACAACAAAACTGTAAATAGTTATGATGTTGACAGCTACCCACAGAGACATTGGTACATGTTCTAAAACACTGATTTTTACGCTGTGAATGGGGGATTTTCAAAAGAAATCGTTTCATGGTAAGCTTGTCTTTGTCTATTTCTAATACCATTATTTATACTGTGCACGTTTTGCATGTTAACTTTGTTAATCTGAAATAGATACACTGGAAAATAATGTAACTATGCTGATACATGTAAAAACGATGTTGATACATGTAAAAACGCAGATGTTATTGTTGAAAACGCAGATTGAGATGGTATGCGTTTTAAAAATGCACATTTTTTAAAGGCTAGCGCAACCTCTGCATCTCCAAAAGGTCTTACAAATTAGTTGTGTTACCGGAGTATCCCAAACATTACTTTCCTTTCTTGCCGTCTTTAGAAAACAATTGTCAAATATCAAAAAGCATTGTAGCTCGGTCGATACAGTATTTGTAATTCTAGCACAACGCTCTTAACTCCTGCACAGATCCAATCCCATCAGTAAACACTCACAGGGGGCGGGGCGGGGGGTAGAAGGTGAGCTCAATCGCATGCAGAATCAGTGAGTCAGACCAGAGGGGAGCAGAGAAGCTCTGTGCTTAATGCAAAAAAATAATGGCCGATTCCAAATTTAATTAAAAAATAAAAGCTTTTCTTTGCTTAAACCCTTTACACAAAAACGATGCATCGCCTCAGCCTTACAAAATACAATTACAATTCAACTCTACCTTGAGCGTCTGCGTTCTGCATGTTTTTCTGGCTCTCCTGCTTCCTCTTTCCCATCCTTTTTCACATTTTTTCTTGGTCTGCTTTTCATTTGCTGGTCAATCATCTTTTGAACTGGTACTGGAATTCTTGGAAAGAGTGTTGAAAACCACTCAAGTTTTGTGAGGAAAGAGCGTAGCATTTCTCCAACATTCATAACACAGCCTCCACCAGCCTTTACATCAAGCTCCTGGAAGAGAAAATACCAGCCCATCTCGTTAATACCATAAAATAACCAGCACTGTCGTGAAACAAGTTTTTTTTCATGACATCTTCACTTAATATTAATGTTCATTAATGCCCTGCAATTTGGAAGTTGAGTATAACAGCAACAGGATTAATTTGTATGATGGTGGTGGGTCCAAAGCAAAAAGTTGAACTGTGAACATTCTGGTTCCGTGGATAGTATTAATGTTTTCATACATCAAGAAATATCTCTTCACGTGTACATGTTTGTATGTGAAAATATTCTTCACTAATTGTTCATTGTCCTACTTCCTTAAAAGCAGAGTCCTCATTAACTTTAAAACGTGATGACGATATTGTAATACGCAGTACCAATGTTCACCTCTGTTTCCATGAAGCTTAGGGTCAATAAAGAAATTAACCTGCCATAGTACTCATGCTGCTTAGACTGGAGTGACTCGTCTTGAAAATGTGGTTACATTTTCTAAGACTTTCTTCTGTAACGGTTTACAATATATGCTTCTTTTAATAGCCATAACAAATTTGGATACAATAGCAAACCAACTGCCATGAAGCATGAGGTTTGATTACTGTTTTGAAAAGCAGATTCCTTAATGACCATCATCTTTGAAAAGGGTCATTACCGCATGATTGCCTTCTTGCTATGTCATCTCACAGTTCAGGACATGTTAGTCAGCTATTGTCAGGCCCAAACCTACAGTGTAAGCACACAGAAAGAGTGAGTTTTAAAACCAGCTACATGGAAAATAACAATCTGAATGTAAAACAGCTGCTTGGACTCACACACACAAACCAGCAGTGTTGAGATACAATTCCCAATTCACCTGCTGCACAAGGGAGATCTAAAGAAGAAAACATGGAAGTTAGCCAACTGGCAGAAAGTTAAAAAAATTATATACTACAGAAAAAAAGAGATGGAAAGAAAGATCTCAAGTATCATGCCTCCACCCCAACAAAAGAAAGAAACAAACAAAAAAACCCTAGCATTATCCTACATTTTAAGGGTGTTTTTAAAACTTACTAAATTACTCTTTTCATTGGTTTCACCAAGCAATGTGTCTAGCCAGCTTACACTGTACTGCATCCTAATTGCCACAGCTTAGAAAAAAAGAAAGCGTGATTTTATAACTGTTCCTTGTTCTGGTTTGCTGAACCCCCACTGAATAAACAATTTCAATGCTTTAATGCTTTTATGAAAGCAGGGTATATGCTCTTAAGATATGTACCAATAAACAAGTATCATAATTACCAAATGTACATTTCCATCTTATAAAATGTGCAAGTCTGCAGATTAAACTTTCCTTGAGATTTTTAATCAAACTGATAAAGGTGACCATTTACAAACCAGATTAGGTCTAGAAGTTAACTAAATGAAAACCAAATTAAGCCAAATGAAGGCAAAGGTGAAAATCAGCAATATTCATCACAATGTTGATAGAAAATAAGAAACTTAACTTGAGGATTTAGATTCTGAAAGCCAATACAAAACTGAAAAGGAAAAAAATATTACCCTTGGTGACATACCTCCTCATCATCAAGGAAAGCATCAAACCAGTCCAGGAGGTCCGGAGGAGGTTGCGTGTACCTTCAAAAGGAAGCACGTAATTAAACTTGGATCTGGAACCAATATCCCTCTCTCTCAAACATAGAACTGACACACAGTATTTCTATCACCCATTTTAAGGATTCCCTTATCTGAGACAATATACTGCAATTTAATATTCCAAATGCTTTTAGGGTGAACAAAAAAGCTTACATACCTGATATACATAAAGCCAAGGGCCCTAATGTATGGAGAATCAGTGTGTGTAATGAGACCCATTACTTGTTTACGGGTTAATTTAAGTGTAAACAATTTGTACAGCAGGCAAAAGGCTGTGGAAACGATGCCTCCAGTTCCGACCCCTCGTACCTGAAAAAAACGTTTAAATGAGTATTCAGTGCATACTTTGCACTATTTAAACATTTAGCACCTTGCTACATGTTTGCATTTAGGGGAATAATGATTGCATGTTGGTAAAATACTTACCTATACTTAATACACCCAATACAATAGTGTTATTCTGAACCAACACCACAGTATAATAACAGTTCCAATGTAAAATGTGCACTTACTGGTTTATAAATATATATTTAGTCCTCCTACTCTGCACAAAAGACGAGAAATTAAAAAAGCACGTACTTCTACTTACCCCTCCGCACATGCCAGTCTGGCCTGCGGTTTTTCTGCTTCCTTTTTCCCAGGGTTCGACATGCGTCACCTATCAATAAAAAAAGAAAAGAAAAAACTCAATGTACCGATATTGACATTTTTTACAGTACCTTACAGTAAGCAATCATTTTGCTGCCATGAGTAGCTCATTTGTTGCTGAATGCTCAACTACTTAATTTTGAATACACTGCTATCTCTCTCATTATTGGTTAAGAAAAGTGATTATTTTTAAATGATAGTTATTAATGCAACATGCAAAGCACAATGCACACTGCATTACAGGTCATGAAAGTTAAAGCTGTATGATGTAGGAAAATGACCAAATATTACCAAAAATATAGATGTACTGCCTACTAACTAATACTGTACTAGCAGCCTTCTCATTTCCAGCTGGCTAAATTGCCGTCTACTTTGCCAGACGAGCCGCCTAAAATAGTTTTCAAAATGTTTTACAGTGCTCGCATGTTCCAGTGAATAGTATTCAAAATGTTTATTTTCTTCCAGTAAAATAGCGGCAATTTCCACAATTCACTACATATGTAAGTTGAGAAACATTCCTTCCGGATTACGTTTCCATGGAAACCATGCATCGCGATAGACCAATCAGTTTTGTGCTTACAAGCGACGTTGGTGATGAAGGACAAACTGTACAATCATAAACCTGAGTCAGTAATCGTACAGCAGTTATGAAATTGTATAAAAAAATGTTTTAAAACATACAACCTATGTTTTCTATGTAAGATTGTCTTTACTTGAAGTGTATGAAATAGTGAGTATATTTTAGCATTGTAAAATGTCTTATGCAGCGACTTAGAAGATCGATCTGAAACCTAGCATATACACTTAATTCAGGAAATGATATTTGCATTGCACAATTAATGAATATGACTATTTTTATATGCTTTGTTTTGCTGATTCAGTCTTTATTAAAACAAAAAATATGAGCTACAAGATGTACCGGTCAGATCTTTTGCTGCATAATCAGTGGCTGTAAAACTGTGGTCTAGTAATATTCTTGACGGTTTACACACATGTATTTAAAGAAAAAAATTACACACACGTTTACAAATACGCATAAACATATACTGTAATTGCATGGTACTAAAGATGATTAAAACAAAGGTTCTTTATTTTAGAAGACTATCTACATTCCCTTTTTAAGAAGTTCAAATGGAAATTTATGTTCAAACTTATGTACAGTACCAATCTCTTCTTCCTCATTATCTTCTGTTGATGTCACACTTTCCATGTATTCCCAGAACACAGACATATTTTCTTTGTATATTAGGTAAGAGTGGGGGGAGGGCAGGTATTTTCATGCTAAATTATTATTTATTATTATTTATTTCTTAGCAGATACCCTTATCCAGGGTGACTTACAATTATTACAAGATATCACATTATTTTTACATACAATTACCCATTTATACAGCTGGGTTTTTACTGGAGCAATCTAGGTAAAGTACCTTGCTCAAGGGTACAGCAGCAGTGTCCCCCCACCAGGGATTGAACCCACGACCCTCCAGTCCAGAGTCCAGAGCCCTAACCACTACTCCACACTGCTGCCCTTAAATGTAATGCTATAAAGTACTTTTTTACCTGGGAAAGGGAACTGATGCTTGGGTATTGACGCACTGGTGTGGCACTGTCTACTGGGAGTAAAAAAAAGTGAAGCAATGCAAAGTGCTAGTGTGTGCAGGCCTTAAGGTGCTATAAAGCATAGTGCAAACAGATACACGGTATAAAAATTGTAGGCATTAATGAATGGGTTAACTCTGCATTTGCTTTCACTTTGCAACTTTTTACTCCCAAGCACTCACCAGCTGTATATTTGGCTCATAATTCTTAGTGCCTCTCGTGGAGACACGTTCTGGCAAAATTGAGCTACAACAATACATTCAAAGTCTTAAATTCAGTGTATACAATCTACATGAATAACTTTTACCCTTTTCCAGGGTCCTATATAAACATTAATGTGATTTCTACAGCAAGTAGTCATACTTTAATATAAATTAAAGCTAGTAAGCTGTGTATTGCAGTGTTTTATGTCAGACTGCAAGCACCAGCCAAAAGGGAAGCTTCTCCAGATTTCCTACAGTAGCTCATGCTAATCTCCTAAGAAAGTGGTATGTCGGTTTGTGCTAATCTGTATAAAATGAATAAGAAATATCCAAAACCATTTGTGTATATAAATGTAATTTGTAGACCAAAGTGATTTTCCATTTCAGCACTACTCTTTCATTTCAGAAGTCATTTCCATATCATATACCTATTACTTGATATGTACGTATTGGACTTTTACTTTCAAGCCATGTTGCTCTAGTAAATGCCAATATATTATTTATTGTTACTTATTTTAAATCAAGCAACAGCTAACAGAACTGAAAAAAAATGTTAAAGGCAAGAAAAATACAACTTACTGTAGAAATTACACTAATGTTTACAGAAAATGCAACAAATTAACTTCTGAAAACAAAAATAAAAAGGGTTCGAAATCGCAGGTCTGCAAGCGCATTTTTTTTTTAAATGTATTATTTATTTGTTAATGCACTTGCGCATTCTCGGACTCTGCAGTTAATGAGAAACAGCGCCATGTGAAAGTATGTATACAGAATCTTGGAAAACAAAATCAATGGAAGGACTGGTCGGTTCCATGAAATTTTTACAAACCTAAAACTGGTCTTATTTTTTTGTGTTTTGTATAAATGCAAAAGTATTGAATATATGAAAAAATAGAAAACAAAACTCAGCTTATGGCTTACCTTTTCTGTATTCAAATCAATTAATACTGCTTCTTATCTTATGTCTAATTTAGAAATTGCTTCACATTTTCTTTTCTGGCTCACTTGGTATTATGGTATCTGTGTGACATTGTTTGTTTTTGTGCCTGAAATATAATTTCTGTTTCATTGGTGTCTGGTTCTGTCTTCCACCACTTTTTTCTGTGTAATAAATTACTGCAAAACCAAACTATTTGATTAAATACGTAGACTTTACTTTTAAATTTATTGTGTGCTAAGACAAGTTTGTGATTTTAAAATTCCAATATAAATAATTTTGTAATTACTTTTCATACTCATAAGTAACATTTCCTTTTAAATCTCTAAATCTGGACACCTAAAATTATAAAAAATGAACAAAATTATACACTTATTTTGAATTTTGGTACATATTTAGGCCCAGGATACGCAGTTTTAGACCCCCGCAAAACCCTGACTTTTTTTTTGGGGGGGGGGGGGGGGTCGTTGCCCCCTGCACCTGTCCTGGCCAGAGGACCCCCAAACCTTCTATTTAGGATTTCGAGTCTCCTACTTTAAATGAAAATGAAAAGACTGACTAGTACAGTATACCATGCGAGTTATCTAAATGTCAAGGAACTTCTTCCCAGCGGAAATTACAATTCCCACATGTGGCTTGGTCTAAAACAATCCGATTAATACAACAGGGGCTGGAAATCTTAATAGGGAGATGTTTTAATCCTGACGTTTTGACTCTAAACATGCTGTGTTGGCCTTTGTTCAGTGTCCTAATCTGCTTTAATGGCATCGTGTAGTGTAATGGCAAGGCTACATCCCTAAAATTGTTCAACATATACAGTAGGTCACATGCCCAAATCCCGGACCATTTTAAACAAATAGGCCTACAGTTTAATTATGACTGGCGTAGAGTTTAAATTAGACAACTGTGATGTACACCTTAACACAAGATTACAAATCACAAAACATTTTTGTAAATCAACGTTTCACTGTAAAAGAAATTAGGTGGTTTATTAAAAAAATAAATAAAAGAAATTTAAGACGGATGTTAGCGCCTTGTTCCCGCAAATCCTGAGGCTAAGTACAATTGAATACTAAATGGTGGATGAACAGGATACTGTCAATTACCCTTAGATTTTCACCCTACAGACAGTAAACATTATACCTACAGTACACCACCAGCCATTATTATTTGAAACTACGACTACATATATTTACGTAGCTCAGTTCACGCAAACTAAACGCTGACTAAGAATGATACAAAACGAGGGATGCAAGTCCATGTTCCAGATCGTAATTATTTTCACCAATTAAAATGAAACTACAAATTAGTAATGCATCAAAATAATCACCATTCCCAAAACAATACCCCCCCATATATATATATATATATATATATATATATATATATATATATATATATATATATATATATATATTTCAATTTACCTTGAAATAAATTTCATCCACGACCTCGTGGTAGGTTTTCAGCTCATACAGCTGCACTTTGAAATAGGGTGAAGACAGAACGTTGGTCAGGATCATGGGGTTCAGGTTCATTGTCTTTTCGTTGCCCCACAGCGGCAAGACGTTGCCGTGTTTCCCCGAAGCTGCAGGTTTATTCACGGTTTGCTGCTGTTGATTCCCGGCCACCACCGTGTTGTTGGCCATATTGTTTCTTTAGCCGACGTTTTTAATTTCCAAGAAATTAAAAATGTTTTTCACTAAAACGCCATTAAAAATTGCTAAGCATTACAGACACAACAATAAAATAACCTATAGCGCGTGTTTATGTATTTCTGTTTTATTCTGTAGCTGTGACCTATTTCCTTCTATAACACAAGACCCTTTCCTCCCGACAACAGCCGGATGAACAAAATGGCCGCAACTGCCGGGAAAGAAACGGAAAGACCTGTGACGCCATAAACAGAAAACAACCAATGGGAAATGAGGTCAAAGATTACAAACTAGATGAAACTGCGCTCCATATATGCTCTACAAATTCACTTCGTAAAACTGACTCTTTAGCGAACCCTCGTGGCGGTTTTCCTCTTCTTTTAAACGGTTGGTTACTGTTTTATGGTAATCATCATTTTTCAAAGGAGGATGTGGACAATATGCCCCACATGTCGACCTGTTCCTATCCCATTTTAAATAACTTTAGAGGCAGAAGTGCTAAAGGGACTAGGAGTTCTTAAAATAAGCAAATCTCCAGGGCCAGATGAGATCCTACCAATAGTACTCAAAGAAATGAAATAAGTTATTTACAAACCGCTAACTAAGATCATGCAACAGTCTCTTGAGACGGGTTGTACTGACCAACTGGAGAATTGCAAATGTAATACCGATCCACAAAAAGGGAGACAAAACCGAACCAGGTAACTACAGACCAATAAACCTGGCTTCTATTATATGTAAACTTATTGAAACTATAATAAGATCCAAAATGGAAAATTACCTATATAGTAACAGTATCATGGAAGACAGTCAGCATGGTTTTAGGAAAGGGAGATTGTGTCTAACTAACCTGCTTAATTTTTTTGAGGATGCAACATCGACAATGGATAATTGCAAAGCATATGACATGGTTTATTTAGATTTCCAGAAAGCTTTTGACAAAGACATGCATAAAAGATTAATTCTCAAACTGAACGCAGTAGGGATTCAAGGAAATGCATGCACGTGGATAAGGGAGTGGTTAACATGTAGAAAACAGAAAGTACTGATTAGAGAAGAAACCTCAAAATGGAGCGAGGTAACCAGTGGAGTACCACAGGGATCAGTATTAGGTCTTCTGCTCTTCCTAATCAACATTAACGACTTAGATTCTGGTATAGTAAGCAAACTTGTTAAATTTGCAGTTGACACAAAAATAGGAGGAGTGGCAAACACCGTTGCAGCAGCAAAGGTCATTCAAAATGATCTAGACAACATTCAGAACTGGGCAGACACATGGCAAATTACATTTAATAGAGAAAAGTGTAAGGTACTGCACACAGACAATAAAAATGTCTACTATAATACCATATGGGAGATACTGAAATTGAAGAAGGAATCTATGAAAAAGATCTAGGAGTTTATGTTGACTCAGAAATGTCTTCATCTAGAAAATGTGGGGAAGCGATATAAAGGCCAACAAGATGCTCGGATATATTGTGAAAAGTGTTGAATTTAAATCAAGGGAAGTAATGTTAAAACTTTACAATGCATTACTAAGACCTCATCTAGAATATTGTGTTCAATTCTGGTCACCTTCCTACAAAAAGGAAATTGCTGCTATAGAAAGAGTGCAAAGAAGAGTGACCAGAATTATTCTGGGTTTAAAACGCATGTCATCTGCAGACAGGCTAAAATAATTGAATCTATTCAGTCTTGAACAAAGAAAACTACACAGCGATCCGATTCAAGAATTCAAAATTCTAAAAGGTATTGACAATGTCGACCCAAGGGACTTTTTCGACCTGAAAAAAGAAACAAGGCTAGGGGTCACAAATGGAGATTAGATAAAGGGGCATTGAGAACAGAAAATAGGAGGCACTTTTTTACACAGAGAATTGTGGGAGTCTGGAACCAAGTCAGCAGTAATGTTGTTGAAGCTGACACCCTGGGATCCTTTAAGAAGCTGCTTGATGAGATTCTTGACATCACAAGAGATAGCTGCACTGGACTGCAGCATAAAGTAATATCTGCTAGAACAGGGGTTCCCAAACTGAGCAATGACATTCCATGTATTTTTTTTCTATAAATAACGAAAAGCAGGCGCCGTCGGCATCTGTAACTGTAGAAAAATAAAGTGTACAAGGGAGTATTGGCTCTGTCAATCAAAGCAGAAATTCACAAATCAGAGCTAACAGATTGCCTACCTGTACACGGGATGTAAAGCGAGAGCGCTGACAATAGGGCAGTGTTAAGGTCATGTGATCGCTCTGCTGGCAGATGTAAACAGTGTGTTCAGTATTAATAAAATTACAATATGTCGAATCCGCTACCAAAGAATACGTTTTGCAAAGTATAAAGAAGAAAAAAAGCAGCTACAGGAATTTTAATGCATTTGTTACGTGGGCTCAGTTTTGAGGTGCTGGAATGTTTTTTTTTTCTTCTTTTGTAAAAACGTTTTCAGACTAACTTGTACTTGATAACATTCATTTACAAATTCAATTGATACCTATGATGAATACGTTTTTGTGACTAATTAGCTATTAACATTTAAAATATTGAGTACTTTGATAGATGTTTCAATATTAACTAAATCAAGTTATTAATCAAACTCATATTGTTACATACCGCTAATTGATTTATTACAATGTTTGGATATACTGTTATTAATTACTGGCTCGTTCACAGTCGCCTTAAAATAACGCTAGAATATGTTTTGTTGGAAAATAATAATAATAAAAAAAAGCATTTTTTGACTGATTCAAATTTCGCTGCAGATGGACTTATTTTCATAAGTTTTCTTTTGGTTAAGTGGCGTAGCTGCTATGGGGGGGGGGGGGGGGGGGGTTTGCAAGCCAACTGAATGTGATTTTGCAAGTTGTATTTGGTTGCACAGAGTAGTGGCGAAAAAAGTAACTTATGCAAGGCTCTCGTTTCCCTCTGTATTGTGCGCATTTGTCTTTTTTGTGCATGACAGTTCAGCATGAGAGGTAACGGTTGGACGTTTTAGTTACAGTGTGCAGAAATTAGGATTTAAGTTATGTTTTTGTGCACATTGTACTGGTTTTACTCAAAGTGATTCCTGTTCAGGTATTTATGAATGGGAATAATAAGAGACATGCACTTCTTTCTTGTTTGATGACCAAGAAAAATAACTGCATTTCTAAAATGTTCAATTATACAAAAGGTTTGATAAAAAACGTCTGTTTAGTTTTTGCAATTTATTTTATTTGCTAAAATTAAAGTATTTCACTTTTTTTTCACTCAATGCATATTCTATGTGATGTCCCTCTTTCACAATATTTATTCAAATGAATAAAGGACAGTTTAGATTAGGTTTATTTATAATGTTATAGGTTTAAACATAGAAAATGTTTTTAATTTGACATTTTCCTAATGAGTGCTAATAGTGGGCCGCATGTGCAGCTGAACAGGTGAGCCTCGGGTTAAAAAGTTTGGGAACCCATATGCTAGAAAGTGTCCTCAGGGCATCAGATGGGGTGCGTTCACGGAGAGCATTCTGCTCAGATTCTGTGCAGAATCTGACCAATTTAGCCAATGGGTGCGTTCACGGAGGTCATTCTTAGAAGATCATTGGCTAAATTGGTCAGATTCTGCACAGAATGATTTCCGTGAATGCACCCATGATTCTAGGGCATTTGCCAAGCACGCCCACCTTTCACTTCCAGAGCTAGGCAACTCCACGAAGTCAACCCAACCTGACCCTAACCCAACCCCAGCCCCAATACCTAACCATTACAATCATCGAATGGCCTAAGGACACTTTCTGGTGGATATTCCTTTGTGCTGCGGATTGCACCCCCTTTCTCCTTTGTGCTTCCGGAGTGGTCGTTCATTTTGATACTGCCGGTGTTGTGATGGTCTGTCTGTAAAAATTGCGGTGAGGGGATTTTTTTTATGCATTTATACCTTTTTGTAGCTTTACATAATTTTACATTTAAAATATTTATCGTGTATGCAAGCCGTTATTATCATATTATCATTTGTTTATGTGGTGTGTTGTTTTATGCTGGCCCGCAAAGTGCACACTCAATTGCACTATGTTGCTTTTCACTGTACGCTTGCTAATTTGTTGTTATTTACAGTGTATCTTTTGTAAAATATTTACCGCGTTCTGTTAATGTTTTGTATTGTATTTACTGTTGCTGAACACATACTCTAAACAAACAAAAGCAAACTAGTCCTGTTTGTTTTTGGTACAGTCAGTTAAGTAAGCCGGTACCATCACGGACTGTGTGAACGCGCCTGGCAGTGCAACAAGAAGCAAGCACCAGGTGATGCTTGTGCATATTTCATTATGATCGACTTAAGTTGCATTGCTTCCCTAACAAACCTTTTTATAATTTTTTTTGTAAACACAGATCATAAGTTGTTCATCCTGAGAACCGGGGTCTCACAATGGCGGACATTAAAAACTTCCTTTATGCTTGGTGTGGGAAGCGCAAAGTTACTCCCAACTATGATGTTCGAGCCACAGGAAATAAAAACAGACAGAAGTTCACGTGTGAGGTATGTATGTAAACTGCTTTTTAAAATCTTTAGTATTCATGTACCACATTATGCGCTATATAGAAGAGAAATAAATACAAACATTTAAAATGTCTGTCTTATTTAGTTCTTAAGATGTTTTTTAGAAATGTATACAACATTTATAGACACACAAAAAATGCTTTAAATATATTTTCTATTCAAAATGAAAGTAGGTTAGCTATTCCTTTTGTTTTCCAGGTTCGGGTAGAAGGGTTCAACTACACAGCTATGGGGAACTCAACTAACAAGAAGGATGCTCAAGCCAACGCTGCCAGAGATTATGTCAATTACCTTGTCCGTATTGGGGAGGTAAAAGCTAGTGAAGTTCCTGCCTTGGGGGTTAGTATGGCTTCTCTGCCTTGCTATATACTTACTGTTTATTTTGAATAGGTCATTGTACTTTTGGATAACAACTTTGAAATAACACATTTTTTAGGGTTGAAACATTAGTAAAGTTACAGTTGCCAAAACAGTGTGTAACAGTACAATCATTAACGCATTTAAAAGGAAAGATTGCAAAGTTCAGTCTTTAAGGAACTTTCATATAACCATGGGAAGTCTTATTTGGGACCTTTGTTTTTGCAGACGAGTATGCCTGGTGCGGATGTCTCCATTGATCCTGGTGGAGGACGTGGCTTTGGCACCCTTCCTCCAAACGCACCGCTTCCACCTCACTTGGCAGTTAAGAATGAAGCAGGTAATTTGCGTCCTGGCTGTGCGAAGTCGCCGGTCATTGCTGTGGATTCCAGAGGGAGTGTCGTATTGGCTCTGGCTCTCCCACGGGTCAGGGAGGCAAAACCACCAGACTCTTTATCCTCATTGCACTACAGCAGACCCTACCGGCCAGGCACCTTGTGAGCTCAGGTGGACAACTGCGAGGCTGGCCTTTGTCCTCTAGAGGCCGGTAACTCATTGACATGTGGTCTCGAGTCCCTGGGTGGAAAACAGAAAACTGGCTTGGTCGTGGGATCAGAGGATGCCCACTGAACCTTCAGTTCTCCTGAACTGTGGGGGGAATTTCTGCTAATTTGGGCACTCTAAATACAAAATAAATAAATACATAAAAATAATGAAACAGCTAAGATCTCATGAATGCCACATTTAAAATATACAACCTATTGCAGTTCTGGTCAACACAACATCTGATCCTACAATTTAGTCATAACAAAATCTGCAGTGGAAAATGCCCAGGGAATGGGTTTTGATAGGCAGGAACTCTATTAGTGCATATTATTCTTGGTAGGTTGTAAAGGTTTTGCATTGTACATATTGCATGTACTTTTACTGTAAATGTTTTTACATGGCTAACTTAATTTTCATCTATTCAGATGTTGAACCTGGACCTAGTTCTGGGCCAGTCCCTGGAGTGACTGGTTTGGGTTATTCAAACTTCAGTGGGGCACAGTGGGAACGTGGAGTCAATTTGAATGACTATTATTCAAAGAGAGAGGAACAGGAAGCACAAGCTGTGAGTGACACTTTTTCTTATAAAATGTCCTAGATTGATATGTATTAATACTTTAATCTGATGGTACTGTTTTGTAAATATACAATTATGAATTATTATTAACTAAGTTGTTTACTTACACTTGCATGTCTCAGACTCTTGAATCTGAAGAGGTAGATTTGAACGCTAGTCTCCATGGTAACTGGACCCTAGAGAATGCCAAGGCCCGTCTGAACCAGTTTTTTCAAAAGGAGAAGAATCAAGCAGATTACAAATACAGTCAAGTTGGACTGGACCACAACAGGTTTGAGGGTTTATCTAGAGGTTGTCTTTTGTTGGGATATTCTTGTACAGTCAGTTGACCTCCTTTTGAGGTTTTCTTGTCTTATTTCATATTTGGAAAAATTAAGCAGGTATATTTACTGACTGTAAATTGAGTTAAATAGTGTTCACTCAAAGTACATGGGTTCACATGCACAACTGAATTATAAGTAAGCTATAGTTGTAATTTTAAATAACTGACATAATAAAATATTATTTAATGATGATATAAGAATAAGTCTCTAAAGCTGCAGCCTCCGTTTTAATGTAATATGTGGCTACTACTACTAATCAAGTTTACCAAGACAAAGCTACTATTTCTGAAAAGCATATGGATGTGTTTTTTTTTATATATTGAGGCACCAGTGTGCTTGTCTTTTTGAGTTTGAGTCTTTAACAGAGGGGGATGAGTACTGAAGCAAAGTTGTGGAAATGTTAGATGCTGATAGAGAATGTCTGAGGTGGACTTTTTTTTTTTTTAGTATTAACATTTTAATCTTTTTATGAATCTTTTGTGTTTTTCAGTGTACCCCAGAACAAATCAACACAGATCTCCAAAATGAATCAAATGGAGCAGGATAAAAATCTGCAACAGGTAATATACTTTATCTTAAGCATATACAATTTCCTTAAGTTGCCCCTCATGTAACTTAGACATTTTGACACTGTATTCCCAGTTGCATTGTATTTTCCATTTATTAATTTTTTAAAATTTTTTTCAGATTATATCCGAGCGTGAACAGTTACCTGTAAAAAAGTTTGAACAGTAGATTATGCAAACGATCCACAACAACCAAGTTGTCATCATCAGAGGTGCAACAGGCTGTCTTGGACGAGTTTATCAAAAGTGGAAAAGCTTCCGATTGTAACGTTGTAACCCAGGTAAGTACAGTTCCAAAAAAAGCTTGTCAATGCAAGGAATGTTAATTTATGCAGTCTGCATTTGCACAATCTGAATGGTTATCCTCCCAGAGGATCTCAGTAGTAATTAAAATAAAAAAAAAATCGTCTCTCTGGGAACCTCGACGAATAAGTGCTGTATCTGTTGCTGAACGTTTTGCCTATGAGCAGTGAAGAGGTTGGAAAGAGCTGTGGTTATAGTGTGCGCTTTGAGTCTGTACTCCCCAGACCACATGCCAGTATGCTCTTCTGTACAGTGGGTAGGTACTACATGTAACTGTGATTTTAACTTGGTATCCCCACGAGTGCTTTAAACTGGTTGAGGTGTTTTGAAGTTTAGTTCTTGGTGTAAGCTGAAGAGAAGAAAGGCCTATTATTGATCTAAACAACCCACAGGTGTCCTTCTCAGGAAATTGGAATTTGGTATTCGTGGGATCAGTCATGTGATTAGATTAAATCCACGAGAGATATTAATGTATTAGAATTTTATTCAGATTTATGCATTTACAGGCTTTTGATTTGGTTTAAACGTGATCATTGTGATCAGGATAAATTTGGGTGCGGGTTATGGTGAAAATTAACATGATTTGTATTTTTTTGCAGACTGATTTCCTTATGGTTGTGCTGAGGGATGTTGTACAAGCTTTCCCAGAGATCAGAATCATTCTCATGTCTGCTGCCATTGACACCACCATGTTCAGGGAGTACTACTTCAACTGCCCTGTAATAGAGGTTTTTGGACGCACATTCCCAGTTCAAGGTATTTCTATACAATTGTTTTACTTTAAATCATGACGGTATATATTTGGCTTCCTTGTATTTAAAGGAATTAAGGATTTAAGTTCAATACTTTACTTATTGATGCTGATCTGATACTGCATTGCTATTATACTATTAACAAATTCAATATTTTTCCCCCCCATAGAATACTTCCTTGAGGACTCTATCCAGATGACTCAATTTGTTCCCTCACCATCAGAGAGAAAGAAAAAGGACAAGGATGAAGAAGGCGGAGAGGAGGAGGTAGTTTATGCCATTGTCTTCATTTAAAACTTCAGTTCATGTGTCTGTGACAGAAATTACCAAATGTATTTGGTAATGAAATGATTAGCAAAGTCCAATTTTAAAATGTCCAGTCTTCCTCTTGTAAATGTTTAAAATAGAGAAAGAAAAGAAAAAAGTCATTTTAGTTGATCATGATCTGGCCAGTGTGGCATGGTCACACCAGTACTTCAGTGAAGATGTGAGTTAATGCAAGGTAACATTTTAAACTGTGCTTTCTCCTTTTGTTTTTAGACAAACTTTAATATCATATGTGGTCCTGAATATGGACCCGAGACCAAACGTTCCATGGCTCAGATAAATGAAAAGGAAACACCCTTTGAACTAATTGAGGCCCTGCTGAAGTACATAGAAACACTGAAAGTTCCTGGAGCAGTGCTGGTGTTCCTGCCGGGCCACACTTTGGTAAGCTGCTTCCTGTACACCTGACTGGATTCATAATGTAATGTGTGGTGGGAGAAAAAAAAAAAAAAAAAGTTAGAAATGTTCAAATTGAATTCTGTTTCTACAGGGAATCAGCGCTATATTACACTCCCAGATTCCAAGAGAGGAACAGCGTAGGGTGTTTGATCCTGTGCCATTAATATAATTGTGCATTAAAGTACTATTTCAAAATGGCAGTGATGGTATATGTAATGTGTTGTTTTTGGTGAATTCAACAGAGTGCTTGATGATACAGATGTTCAACAGTGTAGGACCAGATAACAATCTGGATGTGGTGATCTCCCTGCTAGCATTTGGAGCTTATCCCAATGTTTGTTACCACAAAGAAAAAAGGAAAATCCTCACCACAGAGGGTCGCAATGCTTTAATTCACAAGTCCTCTGTCAACTGTCTATTCAGTAGTCAGGACCTGAAGTACCCGTCACCTTTCTTTGTGTTTAGTGAAAAGGTGAGTGGGATTCAGTGATCTATTTAAGATGCACAATATTATATTGTAACTATATATAAATGCAACATAATTAGATATAGTTTAACCTGACATTTAATAGAATGTTTATTCAACCAAAAAAATACAGAGAAGTGGCACTGTATTTTATGGTGTGCTCACCACTAATAGTGATCTTAATATTTGTACTACGTTTCATATACACATCAGAACTCGGGCCATCTCTGCAAAAGGAATGACATTGGTTAGTGCTCTTCAGCTCCTCCTGTTTGCTTCAAAGAAAGTTACATCAGATGGTGAAATTATTCTACTTGATGAATGGTAAGAGTTGTTTTTGCCCTGCAGGGACTAGTTATTGCTGTCACTTGTATGAAGCAGATGCCTAATTTAAAAAATGTCTTTTGTTTCAGGATAAAATTAAAGATGTCTCACAATGTAGCAGCATGTACAACTGCATTACGAACAGGAATGGAGGCTGTTGTTGTCGAAGTCAGCAAAGACCCTGAAGATATTCGGCAAATGGATCCTATAAATCAGCGCATGCTGAACATTATCCGTCAGATTTCGAAGCCTTCCGCAACAGGACTTAATCTAATGGTTAACAACTCAAGGTAAGTGTTATGTGCCTCCCCAATTTAGATTAATTTAAAGCGTTGTTTTACACATCCAAACAAAGCATAACTGGAAATCGGGGTGGTTTTGTTCGAGTGCTGTAATGACCATCTATGCTTCTGTTTACCACATGGAAGTAATTTCTTTCTCCTCTTAGATTTGCCGATGGTCCACGGCCCCCTAAGATGCCAAGGTTTGCTGGCGGTGCTGGATACAGAGGACGGGGTGGTTACCACGGTGGAGGTATGGAGGTGGTGGCTACAGGGGATCGGACTATTGTGGCTACAGAGGGGGAGGAGGAGGATATAGGGGTGGGTATGGAGGTGGTTTTTAAAAAACAGTATGCAAAAGATAAATGCAGTTTTCTTTAGCCCAATGGCCATGTTGGGAGTGTATGTATTCAACCCCCCCCCCCCCAGAACGTAGTCCATAAAAATGTAAATTTGCACTTGGCACAATGACTGCAATAGGATAATTAGTGCATTTGTAATAAAGTATGTGGTGGGTTTTGTTTGTTTTTTATTGTCTTGAACACATTTGTTGAGTGTTTGTTTTTAAGGTAAACATTATCGTTAGTTTTCTAATACCTGCACAAAGTATGTGCAAGTGCATCTTTCCTGTAAAACTGCTTTGCTTTATCAAGTTTTGTGTTTGGGCTCGTCCAAAATTGTCATCAATTATAGCAAGTGTACATAGTGCCCTCCAGGACCATGGTTGGACACCCCTGCATTAGAGGATCCTTTTTCTCAACCAAAAGTTAAATATCATGAACTGTGACAAAAATGACATCTCTGGTGGCTACAGTTCTTTTGCAGGAAGGCATGTGAATATTTCAAGCTATATAAAATTCCGTCCTTTAAAAAACTTTTTTTTTTTTTATCAAAGTGTACACTGCTTCTCAACCCCTCCCAACACACGCTTTTTACTCTTTCAAAACATTTTGATAATTTTGGACGGACCCTTACTAATAGTAGTGAGCCAGACAAGACAATGCTTATGTTTGTAAAAGTCTTAAAACTAATAAACAAATTTAAACTTAACTGACTCAGCATTTATTTTCTTATGGGTAAACACAAGTACAAGGTCTCTATGGTATGATAACAAACATCATAAAAACAATGGACAGTAGTATTGTGTCCAAAATATACATTTATAAACACATGCATATTCATCTTTACATTTACTATAATGTATACCAATCGGTATTTCTGTGTGAAAATGTGGTAGGTGAATCTTCGAAGATGACATTTAACAACCTAGTTAACCATAACCGAAGAATGACATTGTTTTTATTTCTCTGTAGAACTTTCCTTTAGCTTTCTTTCTAGCATTGCTTTTAAAAGTATTCTGCATTTTAGAGTTATTTGTTCGTAGTGTGTAATTGTGGCCAAACAGTTATGTAACATAACTTACTGCAACAAAACCTGTATCAAAAATCTTGAATCAAATAGCAAAGCACTTAAAAGTTATTCATATATAGCCTTTTGGCTACAAAACCTTTTTTTATAGACAGATCTTTACAGGTATTTTTAAATGTTTCAATGTGTTATACCAAACATCATACTCAACTTTTTATATCAGATAAACAGCTAGCCAACTGTAATTTAGCTATTGGGTATCAGCCCAATGTCTCCCATTGTATTGGCTTCCAATTTATTAGTATTCATTTCAAGACTGAGGTTTTGCATTGCCTTTGGCAGGAGATCCCATTCTCTTTTGTCCCCACCGGCAGTACACTCCACATCATCCCCACGTACATAACATAGTTTATCAGGCAGAAGAATAGTGATTCCATATCCTTGGTTGTCATGAATATGATTATTGTCCATCTTCAGTAGTGGTGGTGGAAGAACCTGTGAATAACAAAAAATCTAGCTTTTTTTCCCCCCCCTTCTAAATAACATTTTTTGAAAAGTAGCTAAAAGAAACAACAAAAAATGAATTAACTGTACTGGTCACAGCCTATTTGTCTGTGCTGATCTTTTTACACATCCTTTACCAGTCTTTTAATACAATTTTTCAGCATCTGCTTTCTTCTTAGTCTCTTGTCATTTTGTAAATGTAGACACGGACCTTACAATTGGGTCTGATGCCTGCATGAGTGCCACTGTATTAGACACTGGAGGCTACTGACAGATGTATTAGTTTACCTTTTTTTAAGTCACATACTGGTATACAACTTCAACCACACTTGTTCCTCTAAGTTTTTTTTCTACAGTTCTCAGTCTGGGAGGTTATCTTTTTTTATGTATCTTTTATTATGTTTCTTTTCCCTGAACTCAATACTTAGTTAAACCTGATTTCTTGCCAACATTTTTTGCTTTACATCTCTTCCCATATGGCTATAATGAAAATACTGGTGTTATTTCTATTTTGCTTACTATTAAGTCATAACGGAAAATAAGTCTAATAGAGAAGGATTAGCTGAAACATTGTTTCTGAATCCTTTGTTGGTCTTACTTTCAAATTGATTCCTCCTAATAAGGTTTTCATGTCTTTCGTCTTCACATTGCTGCAGTGGTGAATTTCATTCCCTTCCAATGTTGCAGCACTTCCAGGAAACAGTTCAACTCCAGCCCCCTGATGCGATAAAAGAAAAACATGTTAGTTTTGATTTGTTTTTTGTTTTTGGAAGTGGAGGATTCTAATGTGTAAATGTGAAGTGCATTAGGAGTTCCGAGTAAATTAGGTTGTAGTACTTTTATTATATTATTAAGACACATTTAACATGCAGGTGTATGTTCTAATTAAATCTTGGATGACATCAAATATATTACTTTGTACATTAAAGTGAGTCTCTGTTTACCGTAATAAAATGTAATATTTTTCAGTTACCTGTGCACCAACAACCTCACAGTTCTTCATGATCAGGGAAGCCCCTGTCAGAACACAAACACCAGTGCCTTCACACTTAAAAACGCAGTTCTCAAGAATCATTTGTCCAGACTCTATTACCACAATACCATCGCAGGTTCCATTCTGCACCAAAGTTAGGTTCATCAAAGTAACTTTTGTGGCTTTGGAAGCAACAAAATTATCATGTGCTGGATCAGAGAAAATAATAAGATCATCTCGATTTCCAGCTCCTAGTAAAAAAAATAAATACATTTTTAAAAAGTGCCATATCAAATCAAAACATTTTAACAAAAAATTATGTTCCACAATGATATATCTGTGTTAAGAGCTCTGCTTTTAGAGCTGACTAATTGTTCTTTCATAGTACCCCCAAGGTAGATAAACTGTTAGTAATCTACTCAGAAACAGTAGAATGAAACTGACCATTTATTAATTAAATAATCCTGACCTTCAATTTACAGGGAAATAGCAAATCTGAAAAACTGGCACACACCTTTTATGATGATGTCATCTGCCAAAAGACCAAGGCTAGTACCCTGGTATTCCCCTGGGAAAATCACCACAGTATCTCCAGAGTAGCAGGAGTCCAGAGCTGCGTCCAGGCTGTCATGCTGCTGAATCAGTGTTTCAGCAGAGAAGTTATTTATCTGCAAATGAAAACCGCAATTCAAATGTGATCTCTCATATATATCAATGCTATATTAAAATATTCAGACCATAATACTTTGGTGGCTGTCTGTAAAACACAGAACATGTCAGAAAGGAAACAATGAATGAGTAAGCAGTGTTCAGTTTGTGCCACAGTATTTCGTGACACAGGAGCGCGCTTTAAAATGGTGCAAGGAATCAGAATAAATTTGGACTGAAAATTTAAAGTTCATGTTTGTGTAATTTGTTCCTTTATTAAAATCATGAAGATATGATGATGTTCCCTGATGATTCAATACAGTTGGGGGTTAAAAACAATAGTTTTTAAACACATTATATATATATATATATATATATATATATATATATATATATATATATTACTAATTAAAAAAAATAATTAACAGCTATTGATTAAAAAAAGTCTAATCTCATTCCTGAACTGAATATTAATTACCAGCAATACACAAAACATATTCTATGTTAGAAAAGCACCAAAAAAATCCAAGAAAATGAAACAGATTTTAAATTTTGATTTGTTTCTTTGGTTTCCAAGACACAACTTTTGATGGGACTAAATATTTAGAGTTATGGTTTTCTAATAAAAAGTATTTATTTTGAACAGACCTTAGTTGAGTACTACAGTGAACTGGGGTCTCTAAAACTGTTGTTCAATTATTTATTTAATAAGCTAATTATTTTAGGAAGAAACCCAGTGATCACTCACCATGTCAGTAGTCATCATCTGTGCAACTATGTGAGTTACTATTTTTCCAGAAGCCCTTTGCCCTTTTCTGCGTTTTAATATTCTTGGAAAGAATGGTCCAATAGCTCTGGGATTCAACAAAATTGAAAAAAGAGCAATAATATTATCAAAGTATGCCTTTTTCTACATATTACAGACTTATTTGGAACAACCATAACATAATACTGTGGTTCTTCATTAAAAAACCAGCTGTGCTGTTGCAGACAGTGTCTTCAGGAAGTAAACGTGCCTTTTTACAGACCAGTAAGTGCGTGACAGAGATGTGCAATATCAGAAACCAATGTGTTATTATTATTTTCTATAATTTGTTCATTAACTGATTATATGGTAAATTATTTTTTATACTTTTATGTAAAATATGAGTCATAGAATTCCCATAACACTTAATATAATGCTAAATATTTCAGTTACCTGAGACGCATATCCTCCCAGAATTTCAACAAACCACAAAGCATCAGGATTTCATAGTATTTCTTCCAGCATTCCACAGCTTCTACTGGTAAAGGATCATCTCTTATGCTATTTTGGTATTCAATCAGCTCCAACCGTTTATTCCTGTATTTCTCTAGTGTCTTCTTGAAGCGCTCTCCAATAGGACCTGGTATACTTCCATCCTGAATGTCATAGTACCTGTAAACACCAAAGAAAATGTGTAAACATTTGCACTGCTAATTTCCCCAATTCCCTACTCTGTCTAATATTCTGTTTTTTACATTTTGTAGCTGCTAAATCAATCTTACAGCTGGATGCGTTTCTCAATTAGGCCAGCATAGTCTTCACATTCTTCTTCATCATCCCAGTCTCTCCAGAGAAAGTCATAGAAAAACCTGGAAACATCAAACAAAATATTATGAGCAGGCTGTTGTTGTTAAAAGACATATGAACACTTAAAATTGAAATACCAAATACCTTCCATTCTCCAAAGCTTGAGCAATATTGTTCACTGTAATATCTTGTTCCTCAATGGGATAGACTTCCAACAGTGGCACACAGTGATCCTCTCCATTCAAAACTTCTTCAACAAGCTCTCTTGGCAGATTGGCAATATTAGAGGAAAACGGCTCCACTACTGACACCATGACTCGCAGAGGGGGGATCTTGCTCTGACATGGTTTGCACAATACCTGAATGTGCAAGAAAAAACAGCTTACTAGCCCATTTCAATATACCATTTTAAAATACCCAATGTTACAAAGGAAGAGGCTAGCAACTCACTAGATTAAAAGCCTTTGCTCAAACGTGGATATACTAAGACAGGGTGGTGGATCACTGATAATGTCATTCATTTATACCCACAACTTGATAAATGCTACATGAAAAAAGAACAAACAAATGCTTACCTCAACAAGAATTCCCACATATGGTATTAGTCCTTCTTCGTAGTTTACAAGGAAGAGTTCAGGATTGGTTCTCCAGACTCCAGTCCAAGACCTTTTAGTTGTTAATTGGTCTGTAAGGTATTTGCTCATAGCTTCATCAGCAGCTTCAGCCTGTACCAGACATGTCAAGTCTCACGCATTCAGTGTGAGACTAATGCATTAGCATGCTATCTCACCTCTTACGCATTCCTAAGCTTATCAGATGCATTATGAATAATAAAAAAAAAAAAGATACAGTGTATATAAAGAGTTAAATTATTTTTTACTCAGGTGCTGTATACACACAGCAATACATCCGGGGCCTCATAGGAAAGTGCAGGCATGGGGGCTTTGGTAATCAAGGAAACTACAGGCCAGTTGTTAACTTCAATTTAATATATTTATTTATTTTTATATTCATTTAATTTAGTGTTTTGGTTATGGTTTATTTAATTATTTGATTTTTCTTGTATTGATTTTAGCAATACAAGAAAAAGCAGTGTGGAGTAGTGGTTAGGGCTCTGGACTCTTGACCAGAGGGTTGTGGGTTCAATCCCTGGTGGGGGACAGTGCTGATGTACCATTGAGCAAGGTACTTTACCTAGATTACTGCAGTAAAAACCCAACTGTATACATGGGTAATTGTATGTAAAAATAATGTAATTGTATGTAAAAAAAAAAAAAAATTGTTATCTTGTACCAATTGTAAGTCACCCTGGATAAGGGTGTCTGCTAATAAATAATAATAATGCCAAATAATTTGACTTTGTACTTTAAAGTGTTTTGAATGGATGACCACTATGACAAGGTGATATATAAAATAAACATACTGTTGTATTGATAAAAATTTTCTTTCTTCTTTTTTTGTTTACATCAAAACAGTTTATTCTTGAGTATTTTTCTTGTTCTGTCCACTGTCTGTGTGCCTTAAACCAGGGGTTATCAACTCTGGTCCTCATGGATCTCCAACTATCCAGGTTTTTGATCCAACCAGCAACTAAATGTTTATATAAAAATCTACACTGGTTTGCACTGCATATAGAACTCTCACATATCCTAAATTTTAGTATGAATTCGGACACTTAAGTGTTCCATATGCAATATTAAGTAGTGTACATTTTAAAATAAACTATTGCGTGCTGGTTGGATTAAAAACATTGGATTGACACGCCCTGTGTGATGGGCCTGCCTGCGTTAACCGAGATTGCTACAAAGGAGTAAAAATAATGAGAACACTAAGTGAAACTGTACAGTTTGGTGGTGACGATAGATTATTTTATTTCAAAAAAACAAATTTGGAACCGAATGTGGTATATATATATATATATATATATATATATAATTGATATTTTATTCATATTTTGGAGGTATCATATTCATAAAGTGAAATGGTCAGGCCGTAAACCAAATTTTAATCTGTTTAAAATAGAAATGGAAGATTATATCAGCACCATCAATACCATTAAAAATGGGAAAGCAAAAAAAAAAAAATCTGCTGTTTTTGATTTATTCAATTTATTCAAAAAGTGAGAATGCAGTATCCCTGGTAATGTATAAAGATGATGTAATTTCTTTAGAGATGTTATAAAAGTATTCCTCTTGTTGTATATTCTTGTCATATTTTTGTGTTTATGCAATAAAAAAAATACATTGGTGTCAGAAGTGGACATAGTACCCTGGCACGCACTCGTCGGACTGTAGCCTGGTGAGCAAATCCGCTTTAGTGCAAGAGGTTCCGGGTTCGCCTGTATGTGGATTGCCTCGCTTTGTGTAATGCGCCTGCCTGCGTTAACCGAGATCGCTACTATATATATATATATATATATATATATATATATATATATATATATATATATATATATATATATATATATATAATTATAATTTAGTGCTAATATTTTTCTAAAAAGAACACTTTACTTTTTCAAAGGCTGTTTTGTAGGGTTACCATATTGCTCCAGATTAACCGGACGCTTTGAGACAGACCGGAATTTCAAAATTCCCCCTAAATTGAAAGTAATTCACGTATAAATGAGCTCCACCTTTGCTGAGGTTAATCCTGCTGTGGTGGAATTGCTTGGCCGCAGCAAACAATTCACACTGATCAGCTGCTTCTGATCAGATCTTAATGAACGAATAGCTAATTTATCGATAGAGCAACGAGATGATGATGAAATTGTATTTGCAGAATAATATGGGCGATTGAATTTTAACAAACAGAAAAAAATAGCGACTGGCTGCAATTCATTCTTGGTATAATACAATTATTTGACGCGCATGCGGGTATTTAACCACCATTATTAATTTTAGCTAAGGATGGTTCATTTACACCTTCATTTATTTCAATTTAGGGGCAAGTTTGAAATCCCGTTCTGTCTCACAGCGTCCGGTTAATCGGGAGCCACATGGTAACCCTATTTTATGCAGTACCATACAATTTAGCCTATGGCAGAATTCATGGCAGTGAATTAATCTGTTTTAAACTCTTCCTTGTGAACATTGGTAATTTGTGGCGCTATGGATAAAGCCAATGTGCCCGTAGTTTGAATTATAGAGGCCCTAGGCCTAGATAATAATTTTGTATTAAGTTTTTAACTGTTGTTTTTTCTTTTTCTTTAGTATAATTACTACATATTTGTATATGTTTCTGAAATATAAATAGATAATTAGATTTATATGACTTGCCTTGCAAATTCCAAATATCTGGTCGCAGTACAGGGTGACCTTCTCCTTCTGGGTGTATTTGTAAGGTGAGATATAAATTGTCGGCAGATCGCGGGCCTCCTCGACAGTAACTGTCTCATCTCTGTTACGGTTGGGAGTGAGGAGGCGTCGCCTGACCCCGGTGTCTGCTCTGCTTGGTGTCGAGGCCTCCCGGAGAGGTGGAGGAGAGGCTGACACTACCCGGTGACCGGCCGCAGCTGATGCTGAAGAAGGGGACATAGTCTTAGCGCCGAATGCCGCTGGTTGTCGGGGCTGCTGTTCAGCTCTGGTCGCGACATCCCCTCTTTCCTCCTGGTTTATGGTTGCGGTTGTCAGTTTCTCATTTGCCCCTTCTGGGGATTCAACAATAGAAGTTGAATCGGTCATTGTGCAGTTCGACGACATTTACCACGTTGTTACTATACCTACTGTTTTTTTTTTTTTTGTTTTGTTTTGTTTTTTTTTTTGTTTTTTTAACGGCTGTCACAGGTTCTTGATCTTGACAGACGCATTTAAAAAATGTGCTCGAGCGTCGAGAATCGATTCAATTACAGTTGCCGCGAGGAGTCTCCTAGTGAGAATAAAAACAGCATTCCCTCTCAACTCAGTACGTCGTACTCCGTTCAGATGGGCTTTTCCTTGTTTTCTGAACGAAAATCATTTGTGCATGCCCGGGCAAGCGCAGTACATGGCGTTCAACGTTTTAAACGCGTAAAGCAAAATGACACCACACCGGTAACACATTTTGAAAATTTAGGAAAAATTCACGTTACACCGGTTGGTGTTTTATTATGAAACCTAACGTAGGAGCTACTCCCTTTTGGTATCAAAACAGTGTTTAAGTACATTTATTTTATTTTTGTAGTTATTACAGCGGTTATAGGCAAGGTTGCACATGTTTACTTATGTGTAGTTTATGATGCTTGATGACTTGTGCTGATATATTACATTAGCATGGGGACTTTCATTAGGTCTCTAAACTCAGCTTTTAACAATGATAATCATCTCTTAATAAATCTGTATCTTCCAGCTAAAAGCAATTAATGATACACCAGTATTTTTAATTCAGTTTAATTTCCCAGTACCGTTTGGCTGGGGGTGTTCAGGATTGAGGATTTGCTTTGATAGGAAGCCTGTCGACACCATGCCTGTTGGTCTCACCTTGCGCGAGTAATACATTCACCACCTTTTAAAACAAATAAAAAAATCACATAACAAATGCTCTGCTATCCCGTGTTATTGAAGCTGTTAGCCGAAGTGAATGATAAAGAGTTAAACATTTCTTCTGACAAGCACACTCATCACGGGAAGAGTGGGCTCCTTCAGATGTATTTAAAGGTTAAGTAAACGCTTTCCAAAAGAATTGAACTGTATGGAAGGATCTCCTATGTAGGACTTTATATCTCCTAGGTAGGACTTAAAAAATAAATAAATAAATAAATAAAGTCCTACGTAGGAGATTAAAGTCCTACATAGGAGATACTTTTATTGATTTTTTCTAATTTGCACTAGGACGCTTCAGTAGTACTGAACAATGGGCGTCAGTAAAGGCAGTGAATCTTTTAAAACCTCAGTTACTATATACATTTAAGAGAAAGATAAACTCATAATAACACTGCTTTTACAATATTTGGCCAGTAGATGGTATCAAGCACTAAAAACATAAAAATAGGATTCTATCCATTTAACATACAAGTTGTGTTGAAACCCTGTCCATAGTATTTTCTTAAACTTGTGCTTGCTCTTATTGTATTACTTGTATTGTAACGCTTGAAATGTTTTTGCTTACGATTGTAAGTCGCCCTGGATAAGGGCGTCTGCTAAGAAATAAATAATAATAATAATAATAGTGTAGATCATGGAAGAATATCAACATGCTTTTCAGGGGTGACAATGGCCCGCATCATTTACATCACTAAAACATATTTTAAGTACAAGTACAGAACAGTATGGCTGATTACTAGATATTGAAAGCTTTTTTTTTTGTTACAAGCATTGCTGGATTTGAACTGAGCTCAGTAAGTATTGAAGGCACTTGGAAGGAGGAATCCATGAACTCATACATGTAGTTCACCACAAAGTTGTCAAACACTAGAATGTCTGTCTCATCATCAGTTATCTCCGTGGAGATAAATTGAACTGCTTCCCCCTCTGATCTGAGGCACATAGGGGTAAGACGGGACAGTTAGGCACTGTGTGGGAGCAGACAAAACACTTTTGTCAACTCCTGTAATCAGAGTAGAACAGTATCATCTCATGTCACGATGTGTCGTGGGGACACCCTGTTTCACCCCTTTCTGGATCTTCACCCATGATAAAGATGAAAGCTTAATCGTAACAAAGGGTTAAATGAGCAATATCATTATTATTAGCAGTTGTTGTCAACTGCCTCATTGATCTCTTTTGAAATACCACTATTTGTGTCTGGTTCAAAAAGTATTTCTCCCCACCCCCTGACACTTGCCTGTCGTGTGAACAGTGAGACAAACCCTTTGAGGTTAATTGCACAGATGTTGTCAATTCAGCAGTACTTTGTATTGCAGGTGCACAGCGCCTACAGTAACAGCTGGGTTTGAAACCAGGCAAAAGTATTTTCTTTGTTTAATTCATAATTCTGTATATAGATTTCTATTAGATTGTCCCCTGTCTTTAAATGTATAGCTAGATAGTGAAGTCTAATTCATTGTTTCATTGAGACACCACTCTAAAGAGTTGATTTGCAACTTGCAACTATCTTTTTATAATTTTCTGATATAGGAATCACATTGTAGTGACTTTTGAAAGTTGAAAGCTTTTGACATGATGACTGCAACAGACAATGATACAAAATGAGATAACTTGGATGTCAAGTTACTCAGAAGAAATATCTTGATAAAATTGTAAATTGCACACAGCGCCACTATAATTTATATCACCAAAATCCAACCTTGGTAACATGTTTAAAATTAATTTACTTTCAAGATTTTTTAATGGTTTTGTGTAATCAACCCCAGTATAAAGCTAATGTTGTTAACAGCAATCATGTGGTTATAAATTTCACTGTGGAAAAAAATAAGCCATTAACCAAGATGAGCCCCATTATTTTATTTGTTATTGAAGGACAATCCCTCAAAACCCAAGGTCTAAAAACATTCCAATGTTTAGACTAAAAAGTTCAGTCTACCTCTAAACTAAAAAAAAAATTTAACTTGTGAACAAAATTTAGCCAGAGTAAATACAGTCTTAAAATGTGTGGAATTATTACAGGATTGCTTAACTGTTTCATGCAGTTTGACATGCTATCTGTACAGAATTTAAACAAACAATAAAGTCTGCTTGATTAGTTTCTCACAACTCTCCTAATTAAAACCCTGTTTATTTCCAAAGAGTTTATCTTTTTAATCTTTTTGATCAAGTAAACAAAATGAGAACCAAAGAATGTATAGTATCCAGCTGCAGACCTAAATATTTGCATTTAGCTACATTATCTATGCCAAGTCATGGACAGTGGGACAGATGTTTCTGTACGCCAAAGTCTAATTAGTCTGTTACTAGATTTGTTATATAACTGAGCAGATTTCACTTAAACTATGGTATAAAAGTTTTGGCTGCTAACCGTTAATCCGTACAAAAAAAACAAAACGTCCTGGATTAAATCAATTTTGGAGGTGCCAAAGCCAGTATGAAGTATAGCTATGGCAGTGCCATTGACTTTGGTTTAATTCAGGCTTAATGGTGGATTTTATCAATCTATACCCCACTGGGATAGGCTGCAGCTGGAGTTTTTATTAGCATTGTACAGGGGAATTAACCTTCCTCGCATTAAACACTTATGTTTTGGGACAATTTCAGGATAACCACAGATACTAGGGGGTTGATTGAATCCAGGGGATTCCCCAGTGCTATAAAATACGCTAAAACAATCCAGCTGTGTGGCTTATCCCAGCAGGCATAGGTTGATTAAATCCACTCTAAATTTCATGTTAAATATCTGTAAGGCATAAAATGTCATTTTGAGTACTTGAGTGAACTTTTTGTCTTCGTTTTGTTTTTAATCTTATCCCTTTCATTGTCTGATATTTGTTTAAATGCCGTGGTCAACTTGTTGAAGGTAGTTATTCGATCTATAAGTCAGCTGTTAACTTCCTTGACTCATGGCCTTATTTAGCCATTGCTTTAACATGAACTTGATATAATATTTGCTTTACCTTTTATAATCAGGGCTGCACTCAGCCAAAGTCTCCATTGTAATGAAACCTTTTTAGAACACCCTCTACTGTGCTTGTATGCCTTAGTAACTAGTATGTATTTTCAATGTGGCGCAAATTGTATCGCAGTGAGGGCATTATTGCACAGCAGCAAGTTGATTTATTTATCGTGTCTGTTATCACTGCAGCTATCTTGGTGCCTGAATGACTGGATAAAACATAGATATCCACACTAAATAAAGGAGTCTAAAAATGACTTGAACGTTTGGTTATAAATAACTGTAAACTGTCTCAGATTGTGTAGTTATTTCTTATGTAGGGAGTATTATGACTGCTGCTCTGAAGTAAATCTTGCCCGACAGCTGTAGAAATCATGATTTAACCTTTTTTTACGATTTTTTCATAATGCACTGTATTTGAGTGGTGGAGGTGGTGGCAGGATATGTAGCTGAATAATATTTCAACTCAAGAAAAGTAAAATATCCTTTAAATAACATAAGTGTCAAATAAAACAATTTGATACATACACAGGTACATCATTTAAAATCCTCAAAAGGTACAAACATATTGAAAATTGTTATTCCAGCTGATGGCCTCTTTGAGATCACCATCACTAAAGTCATTTTCCTCAAAGGTTTGGTGTGAGTCACAGTCCGCAACATTTTGATTCCTTCTCAAACTTCTCAAACTACGTAAATACAAGATTTTTATTGTAATTGCATTTAAGATGGTACAAAGCATGTGGTATTAACATAATACCTCTTCTGCCCACAGTACAATGTGTTACACAATTATATAGTATACAAAATTACCAGTTCTAGTGAGCATGTTCTTATTTTAACACATTGCCAATAGAAATCTGACATGTTTTTAGTAGTGTTTAGATAGAGGTGGTATAAAAAAAATGTTAGTATTTTTATGCTGCTGTTGGTTATAAATGCTATAACACACACTAGAAAAACGCTCACTTTATGTGATATCTTGTGTGCATAATTAACAATTCAGGGTGATATTTTAAAACTTGATGAATGAATAAGTTTCCTCACTTGTATCATTGTCAATATAAACCTGCTTTTATTTTGTAATTCAATGTTCTGTTTTGACCTGTTTTTTTTATATATAATATTATGCAAATAAATGGGATTCCCATTTAATAGTTCAATTTATTTCAGTTTTCAAAATCCCATGTAAGCAGGACAACTTACCTGAAAGACTTGTAAACAAGTGTAGATACTTTTTTTATTTAAAGGTTTTCTTCAAATATCGCATACAATCTGTCAGCATTCCTGTGCAGTAAAAACGAATGGTGTGTTGTAGAGAAGCAATACAAATAGCTGTTCAGACATGCTTATGAATAACATATAGGAGGCTGTGTGGTCCACTGGTTAAAGAAACAGGCTTGTAACAAGCAGGTCCCTGGTTCAAATCCCAGCTCAGCCACTGACTCATTGTGTGACCCTGAGCAAGTCATTTAACCTCCTTGTGCTCCGTCTTTCAGGTGAGATGTTGTTGTAAGTGACGCTGCAGCTGATGTATAGTTCACACATCCTAGTCTCGTATCTTGTAAAGTGCTTTGTGATGGTGGTCCACTATGAAAGCCGCAATATAAAGATTATTATTATACTGAAGGTATATAGAAGGTTATTAGTCACAGGTACTAGAAGCCAAGCACATTCTGTACTCATCATTAGGTCCTTTGGCTTAGATTGTGTAGTATAAAGACTATACAGGATTGTATTATAAAAAATTGGTTTAAAGATGTTTAATGTATGAGAACAATAGATACATTCCTCTATAGCTAGACTTATTAAAGGTATGTGAAAACTGAACTCAACAAGCTTATAAAGGCAACCCGGGAGTTCATTAAAAAACTAATGATTTAGATTCTGGTATAGTAAGCAAACTTGTTAAATCTGCAGATGACACAAAAATAGGAGGAATGGCAAACAATGTTGCAGCAGCAGAGGTCATTCAAAATGATCTAGACAGCATTCAGAACTGGGCAGACACATGGCAAATGACATTTAATAGAGAAAAGTGTAAGGTATTGCACGCAGGCTATAAAAATGTGCATTATAAATATCATATGGGAAATATTAAAATTGAAGAAAGAATCTATGAAAAAGACCTAGGAGTTTATGCTGACTCAGAAATGTCTTCATCTAGACAATGTGGGGAAGCTATAAAAAGGCCAACAAGATGCTCAGATATATTGTGAAAAGTGTTGAATTTAAATCAAGGGAAGTAATGTTAAAACTTTACAATGCATTAGTAAGACCTCATCTAGAATATTGTGTTCAGTTCTGGTCACCTCGTTACAAAAAGGATATTGCTGCTCCAGAAAGAGTGCAAAGAAAAGTGACCAGAATTATCCCAGGTTTTAAAGACATGTCATATGCAGACAGGCTAAAATAATTGAATCTATTCAGTCTTGAACAAAGACGACTACGTGGCGATCTGATTCAAGCATTCAAAATTATAAAAGGTATTGACAATGTCAACCAAGGGACTTTTTTGACCTGAAAAAAGAAACAAGGACCAGGGGTCACAAATGGAGATTAGATAAAGGGGCATTAAGAACAGAAAATAGGAGGCATTTTTTTACACAGAGAATTATGAGGGTCTGGAACCAACTCCCCAGTAATGTTGTTGAAGCTGACACCCTGGGATCCTTTAAGAAGCTGCTTGATGAGATTCTGGGATCAATAAGCTACTAACAACCAAATGAGCAAGATGAATGGCCTCCTCTCGTTTGTAAACTTTCTTATGTTCTTATGTTGTTATTTAGCTTGAGCAACTAGTACTGGATTATACATTTTCAAAACATCTCCATATCTGCATTAAAGTAAAATAGAAAGTGTGAAAACAGCAGAAATAGAACATCATACAGAGCACATAGGATATTAATCAGGATAGAAATGTAATATTAGAAGAATGGTGAGAATTAGCAAGATGAACTTTACTCATGAAACCATCTACAATGAGCCTTTTTAGATTTATTTTTGAGACGACCCAACAACAAATCTGGTTTATTTGTGTTAGATGACATGGAATGACTCACAATGTAATTTAAAACTGACTGCAGCCTGTCTGATATGCATTGTCTTATTTCCAGTAGGGGGTTGGAGCTGTAGGGCCAAAGCACAGGGAGGTCAAGTGACTTGTCCCCAGTACCAATGCGTTGTGTTAAAAAACAATAAAGTCAACCAAAGTAGTTCCCTCCTGGAAGGTAGATTTCATCTCGCGAAGCATTTAATCGCGTTACATCTTGACGCGCTCATCTTTCAATTTCATTTTGTGAGTTATCAGTCTGTTGAAAAAAAGAAAAAGGCCAAACCACAACAAATGGGCAGTTCTTGAGAGTGTAAACATCTGCATGTCTAAGGAGTATTAACATTCAAGAGTTCACTATTTCCTTAATTTCAGTATCAAAGCAATCCAGTAATCTGTTGACTAGAACCCCCTGGGCCCCATTTAATAGGCCAATCTGCTGCCTGTGAAGTTCCTAGGCTAATTTAGAGCTAATGTATTTTTTTTTTTTTTTACAATAGAATTATAAAGTGCAGTTTGAGTTTGTTTATAACACTTTTATGACCAAGCACCCCTAGGCATTTTTCAATACTAAACCAAGGTGTGGTTAAGTACTTTGATGGAGCAATGATCCATACTATATAACTGGGCTATCTGTTCAATTGTTAAACAGAGGAATAATTTCCAGTAGTGTCTTTTGGGGATCTTTAACACATCACCAGAGATAGTTTCTTTCTTTCTTTCTTTCTTTCTTTCTTTCTTTCTTTCTTTCTTTCCACTATAACCAATGCACAGCTACTAATATGCGAATAAAAAGACATTAAAGTATTAATTCATAAAGCCCTTCTGCAAAACAGATTGGATTTGTCAGCAGGAACAGTCCTGGAATATACCCCAATGGAAATGTATAATTTTTACAAACAAAAACATTTTAGGAAAAGTCTTTTGTAGCAAAAGTTTTGCTTTTGTGGATGAGGGAAAAAAAAGTTACAAGAAATAGATGTCTACAATTATTTATTTCAGAGTTTTTTTTTTGTTTTGTTTTTTGCAAAACTCCAAAAATGCTAATTCAAAAGTATTCATACCCTTTGATGCTATGATAATACTGTCTACAAGGTGCTAGAAATTTCAATATGATAATGCAGAACCTAATTCTAGAAAAGTCTAGAAAATGCTGGATTGTAGGTGAACATTCTTAAGGAGTATAAAAGGGTTAGGCATAGGATGATTTCTGTCATTACCAGTAAGTCAATATGGGAAAAAGTAAAGAACTATTTATTGTCATAAAGCTGGAGAAGGATACAAGAAGATTTCCAACCATTTGAGTATCCCAATTTCAACTATTGTCAACAAAAAACATGTCAAAGAATTAATAACAATCCGAGATTGACTGCCAAAGTGAATTTGTTGCAAGTGGGACTGGGGTTTCTATTTCAACCATAGGTCGAGTATTGCATGGTGAAGGTCTCAATGGTAACAGGCCAAGGAAAAAGCCACTTTTCGGAAAACGTCACAAGGACAATTGCTTAAAGTTTGCAAAACGGCATTTGATTGATGGATATGAGTTCTGGTCAAAGGTTTTGTGGAATGATGAAAGAAAAAAAAGAGCTATTTGGTCATGCTGCTAGTCGTTACATTTGGAGAAAGTCTGGTGAGGCGTACAAAGTAAAGAACACCATACCTACTGTCAAGCATGGAGCTGGTAACATCCTTCTATGGGGCTGTTTTTCCTCTAATGGCACAGGAAATTTAGTTCCAATACATGGTAAAATGGATTCCATAGCATACCAAAAGATATTGGCCAATCATTTGAAATCCTCTGCTACAAAACTTGTTTTAATGTGCAACGGGGCGTTCCAACACAACAACGATCCAAAGCACACATCAAAATCTACTTCAGAATGGTTAAACAAGAATAAAATCAAGGTTCTGGAATGGCCTAGTCAAAATCCCAATCTAAATCCGATTGAGAATCTTTGGTATGAGCTGAAGAAGGCTGTGCACAAGAGAAGTCCTCGGAATTTGAATGGACTGGAACATTTTTGCGTTGAAAAATTGTACAATAATCACTAAAGAATCATGCCAAAAGCTCATTGACAAATATCCTAATCGTTTAAAAGAGGTTATTATTGCGAAATGTGCCTCAGCTAGCTATTAATTTAATTTTCCTTGTAAGGGTATGAACACTTTTGAATTAGCATTTTTGGAGAATATTAATACATGTGATATTTTCAGAAAGTTAAAACGTTTAACATATTTTTCTGTTAAAGCAAAACATGCAAAATAAAGGAGGGTTTTTATTCAAAGTTGTGCACCCCCTTGCACGTGTCAGCAGGGGCATATGTTTTGCTTGCACTGAGGTAGTGGAAAGCAGGTTTCAACAGGGGTGAGTGTTCATAGTGATTATTTTAAAAGGAAACCACTATTACATTCATAGCACAGCTAGGTTGAATGCCTATTCTCCAATAAAGGATGATAATTATATACTTTAAACAAAAAAGAGGGAGATCTGACAAAAAACGGCGTGTATACAAATAAATACTCTATGAATATAAAGTTAGATAAAACAAACAAACATCAGCTGTGATCCAACTTAAAAAGACGTATCTGTGGCAAGAAAGTTCTAATTGCCCTTTTAAGAGTAGGTAGACCATCAAAGCATTTTTTTTTTTGTGGCGGAAGTTGTTTCTTTGACTTGCGCACTGCGAGGGTGTTGTCTGCTACTTTTTCCAACTTTTCCATGGCGCTGGTGGTATCGAACGAGCACTGAGAGAGAGGGAAGAAGACCACAGGAGGAGGAGGAAGCGCATTGAGGGGCTTCCGTGCACTGGCTTCATTTTTTTTTTAAAGAAAGTTAAGAACTCCCAAAAGGGAGCTGGATTTTTTCTTAAAGCACTGGCTTTACATTTTTTAGTTTATTAATATATATATATTTTTTTAAACATGCATTGGCTAACTCGAATTTTAACTGCATTGAGTTGTTTGGCTGCGTGCAGCTACGGTGCTATGGATGAATGTGTGGACGACTCAAACAGACCCCAACGCTGTATGCCGGAGTTTGTGAACGCCGCTTTCAATGTGACTGTGGTGGCCACCAACACTTGCGGGCAACCGCAAGAAGAGTACTGCGTACAAACCGGGGTAACGGGAGTCACCAAGTCCTGCCATGTATGCGATGCCAGGGACCCCCGGCTACTGCACGGCGCCGTCTACCTCACTGATTACAACAACCAAGCCGACACCACCTGGTGGCAAAGCCAGACCATGATAGCTGGCATCCAGTACCCCAATTCAATCAACCTAACCCTACACCTTGGTAAGGCTTATCGTTCTTTTTACTCTTCTTTTAGAACCCTAGACCCCTCCCCCACTATGCCCAAAGTCCCATTTGCAACCAAATGGTTGACTGACCTAAACCTTGAGAACATTTGTTAATTTATTACAATGGAAGGCAGAATTAAATGTCAGAACGCGATTGATTTATATATGCAGTTACAGTAGGGTTGATTCTGGTGTAGCTACAATACAATGTGTCATTGTTATTTGTATGTTATTTGTATTTATTTATTAAGGTGTAGGGGTGTTTTTTTTTATTAATGTATTTATTTTGTAATATCTATGAGCCGATTGTGGGGTCACGTAGGCTTTTCACATTGCTAGTACGTAGTACTGTACTAGAGTGTTTTTTTTTTTTCACATAGTTGAGTTGGTTAATCAAAAGCCATTCGTACGTGTTGTGTCTCCTTGAGGCTGTTATGCACGAAAGCCCTGTAAATGTATACACATGTTTGTATGGTTTAGTAGAATGTTAAAACCTGATTTTATTCAGATTACCCCTCCCCCAATAGTACGTGAATGAGCTGGGAAATAGCTGATCCCACAATTAACCCTTTCGAGAAAAGAACAGAAAAAGCATTCCTTAGGATTTCGGTTAAAATAGTCTACTTTATGTTGAAAGAGTTATTTAAAAATAAACGTTTGCAGACTGACTAGGACCCTGGAACTTCGTTGTAAGACTAAGCAATTTAGAAACCCACAAGATTCGGTTTCCTCGATAGTTTTAAAAAACATTTTTTGTTTGCATTCACTGGCGCGATGCATCTATTTAAATCCATATACAACACTCAAATACCACTATTATACACAGAACAATAAATGGTTACAGGCAGAAAGTGAACAACTAATGCGGTCTGTCTTTTTAATGTAACATAGGGATTGCGGAGGCGTGTTTATCATCGTGGGAGATGTTGCTAATTGTTTTAGGAATGTTTAGTGTGATCTGAAACTAGCTTTGACTAGATTACACGAGTTTATGTACTTCAAAAGTTAGGGAAATATGTGATTTTGTGGAAGACGAAAGAAAATCCATATAAATAACTTTCTAGAACATGATCACAGAAACTTGTACCCTTGCCTCTGACAGTCATGTGCTAGCCTTGTTACCTTAAAAAAGCCACAAATGACCTCCGATGAAAAAAAAGAGCTAAGAAAAGTGTCGGCGTGAATTTATTTTTAGAAATTAGCTTGCAATCCGAGAGGAGGAAAGAATGGCCACGGTCATACAGTTAGAAATTAATTTCATTTACAGATTAGCAGCGACTTTTGTGTTTTGAGCAAAAAAAAACAATACAAAATAAACACGAAGGAAATTAAATAGGCAAACCTGTTAGTGCATGGAGATTTAAGAATTTGTAGTAATAAAATCATGCGAGCCTGCATAGTCGGTCATTGCTGAAGAGTTCAGTGTCTCGGTGTTATCTGGTATTTGCTTGTGCCCGAGGGGGCGAAGTTTTAAATACGTTTTTGCAAAGACATTATTTACGTTTTTTTCAGGTTTCAACAAGAAGTTAGGTCTTAGTCTTTAAGACCTCGGTAAATTACAACTTATGCAGTTCACTTAATTCTTTGTCTTTTTTTCCTTTTTATTTGTGTTAACACATATCCTAATGATCAAAGCCTTGCCAATATAGTCCCCGAATAATCCCTGTTAAAAAATGTCAGTTGGGACCATGAAAGTTATACATTTACTGCTAATCAATTTTTATTATTTTAAATTTAGTAAGACAAAAAAGGAACCCTGTGCAAACAGTTGGAGAATTGTTGCATTTGAACTACAGAACTGACTTAGAATATTTGTTGTTAAGCAGAAATAAAGTAAAAAACAAACATACATTTCGTACACAAAGAAAAGTGATTTATTATATCAGGATTGAATATTCTTCGTTACAATTTTGCATACCCCTCACTTACATTTTGTGATGCAGCTGGACCTCTTTAGTTTAGGAAAGTTAGAAGTTAACCTTTCCCATACAGGATATAAATTAACTTCATAAATCTTCCTTTAGTTTGTGTCTCTTTTCTCTGTAACAGTACTTCCTTTAGATGCACTTGGGTGAATAGTTCTAGAATGGACCCCTAAAGGGTGCCAGGGGGATATAATGGGAAGAGAGAATGTCTTTTTAAGGATGTCTATTGTTTGGTTAAGCAGCTGATCTTGCAGATACATTCCTGTTGGGGTCTGGCTTATACCAGTGGGATAGTAATATATAACCTTCTCACACCCTTTGAGTAAGTCACGGAATGCAAGTGCTGTAAAGTGCCTGGAAACAGGATCATGGCAAACTAACTGCCCCTTGGCAGTTTAGCATGGAAACGATTAGAAATACAGACAGCCTTCTGATAAAGCGGTCCCCTAAAATGTTTTAAAAAAAATTACAGGGGTTAACGTGACTGAGTAAAATATTAGCCAGATGGTGCAGAAACCAGGTTTAAGAGGTGGACATGACTGGTAAATAGTGTTTTATTTAGCTAATAGTTATATTTTTTAATACTTCTCTGTAAAACCATTAAAAAATTAATTGTTGAAGGCCCCCCCCCCCCCCCCCCCCTGCTGAGTTGCTGTCCTGGTAAAAGCACAGCAGTGTGGTGTTCAAGGTCAGTCATTCAGCACAGGTTCGCGTCCTGGCTGTGCGAAGTAGCCGTTCTTCGCTGAGGATTATGAAGGGAGCGTCTCGTTGGCTGTGGCAAAACTGGCAGGGGTGGCTTCTCCTCATCGTGCTACAGCAAACCATGCTGGCCCGGTGCCCAGTGAGCTCAAAAGCGGACACCTGCAGGGCTGGCTTTTGTCCTCCATAGGCCGGTAACTCGCCGACATCCGCTCTCGAGTTCCTTGAGTAAAAGAGGAAGCTGGTGTGGTCATGGGATCGGAGGACACCCACTGAACCTTCAGTTCTCCTGAGCTCTGTGGGGAATTGCGGCTGTGAGGGGAAATATAATTTAGTTGATTAATTGGCCACACAAATAATAAAAAAATAAAATAATTTGTTCAGAAGGCTTAATTAGGGATGCTGTGCAACCATTGTGCAGTGACAGTAAGCAAGCCATGATTCTTGTTATTTTAATAACAATAATATGTCTGTCAGTGACCTACGTCCCCTGCACACTGCTGTAAATACAGAAATTGAGCTATCAGCAACATTAAAAAATAAGCATCTAAAAATATAAATTTGATATGGATACAGGCAGATTAGTTTATTTACCCAAGGTAATTGTGTTAATGCACATAATTGCACATAGCAAAAGCTTAAGGAGTCTGCCGCTTACTGTGAAGTTTCTCTGAAGATTAGTTGCATTGTATTTTAACTACTCTGTGTTTAAGCTCAGTTTTTATTAGGTGAAGGGACAGGTTTGAAGTATGTGTCTGGAGAGAGCGAAGCAAGGTTATTCTATCCCGTTTGAAAGGTTAAGCTCCTTGTTTGATTTAAGAAGGTTGAACTCTATAGTTATGTGACATTGTTTAGTGCTGCTTTCCAGAATAAATCTTTTTTTCTCTTTCAGTGGTCCTATGGAAGCTAACCAGAGCTTTTGAGCAGCTGGCATTGATTTAGGTCATTGTAAAATATGGGTTACCCGCTACCCCGCAATGGTTTTGACACTGTCGTGCATAACACACGACCGAGAATATTATTGACATATTCTTTACCACATGTTGAAATACTGTGGTTTAATAATGTTGTGTATTTAAAATATTTTCTTTACTTGTTCCTGTTTAGACAGAAAGCAATGGCCCAACAAATCCACGCTGAAGTGGATTAATACTTTTACTTTGGCTAATAATTTTAGCTCCATGATTAGTAAAAAGAAAATTATTTCATTGTTTAGGTCAGTGTGTTTTAAAGAGCTATTGCACAGATCAGTTCCAGTGATACAATCTTGTGAGAATAGGGGAGATAAAAGTCCTATGTTATAATTTGCTCCTAGGTGTTTTGTATATGTTTTCTCAAGTGTCAACTAAAAATTAAGCAGAGAACACTGCTTAACTATTTTGTGCGACCTCGCCCATTTAAAACCACAATCCTAGGAAAGGACCTTGAAGTCTGTTCAGTTTATCCCCAGACATGTCTTGATCCTGTGACACTTTGGTTGCTGAACTTGCTGAGTGTCCCCAAAATAACTAGTGTACCAAAAGGGGTCTCATGGTCAACCAACATTGTATGCCTTGATTTTTTTCTTTGTGGATTTAAGCATTTCTGGTGTGAAGATGTATTTTGATAGTATGGTTAAAGAAGTATTGGTTGTTGTGCTTTTCTATGTCTGGGACTTTAAATGTAAACCTATTACAGTTGTACTGTTAGGTATCAGGTTCAAACTTTTTTTCCAAAGTTACGGTAAGAAAATGCATATTTGCTTAAATGTTAACATTTAAGCATGAAGATTAAGGGATGATGTTTGCATAGCTTGTAAAAACTGAATTGTCTTTTTTCATTGCACACAATTGTATTCTTGTACATTTGAATGCGTGCAATCCAGTTTGTATTTTAGTTTTTTCTAATGAACACATCAGTGTTTAAACTGAACAGAAAGTGAACTTGGTTGACAAATGTAAATATCTAAAGCTTTGAGCCAAAGTGAGATAATGGGGCTCCCGCTGTTTCCTGTAGGTGATTATACAGACATGTTTTAATTAGTTATCTTTTAGAATGGAAAGGTCAGATGTACAGTTCTACACACCCTGCTGGTCTTGGACAGTTCTCCTCTGGAGTGCTGACTGGATTGTCAGGGGTTCCAAAGGCAGGCATCATAGGTGACGTCATTTCACGTGGCCTAACGAGCCAAATCCACACCGTAAGAAGCTGAATTTTTTCCATCAAAAATAATATAATAGTGTATTTTATGGATGAAGACCAGAATCAGGACAATATCAAATTTTATATAGTTTTTTTTTTTGTGATTAAAAAATAACTAAAGATTGCCTTTTTAATTCAGACTATTATTTATAGTTGGTCTTTTCCCGTACCTCATAATACATGCAGGTTCACACAATAAAGCACCTTGTTCATATAATTAAATTTGCTTTTATTATTCTGAATGGAGAGGTTACTCGCTTACCTTGAAATACCCTTTAGTTGTCTGTTATCATCATATACTTTGGTGTCTGCAAAAGGAACACTTATTACTTAATTCTGTCTTTTAAAATATGCATTTAATTATGCTGACAGGTTTCTGAATAATTTAGTTACAAATGGGGAGAGAGTGGCTGAGTAGCCCATCATTGCTTATCTGTTTTTAGAAAGTTTTTTAAAGTGTATAGTTTCAGCCTCTGCTGAAAACAGGCTTCCTGTTTCTGGAGTGCATGCTCAGGAGTAAAGGGAGGCAGACTGTTGTACTCAACAACACATACAAAGAAAGGAGAGCCTTCCTTTTAAGATGTAATGGGACGGTTTCAATTAGAATATGAAAACTGAAGTTTGTGTTCTAAATTATTTCAAGATGCCCACACCTCTAAGTCTAAGTCCTTCATATTCTACTAGCTGGTCACTGAAAAGTTTCATGGGAGAATTTTATTTTTGGCCATCTTCTCTTTTTGAGCTTGTCCACTGATTTGAGTAGTGATGAAGTCTTGCCCATGTTCTATGTCAATTTTTTTATAAGAACCCCACAGTCTGTGTTTCCAAGTTAAGGTAACTGGTCTCCCTTGCATGAAAACTAATTAAGGAAATAGCCATTAATCCTATTGTATAATGAATATTCTGTGGGCATCTAATTTAATGCCCACAGAATAGAACATCTGTACGTATTAATATAGATGCAAAAGGATATAGATGGTGAATTATAGCTTAACGCATTGATGGTTAAACATACTGTACATCTCTTAGGTGCTTGTTCACAACAAGTGGCCTTGTATAGAATACATTTTGTGTTATTGCCAACTGTGTTTTTTATTCACTTAAAGCAAAGCTGAAAACAGGCCAGGTCTATGGGATTGCTTGTGCTTTGTTTCCTATTATCATGCTGCAGGCATGAGTTCACTGATTAAATTGTTAGCATTACGCAAATCATTGAACTTTTGCTTCCTAAGCAAATTTGATATTGTGGAGGAGGTGGTGTGGTGAGTGGGAAAAGAACATTAGAACCACGAATCTGTCCGAGTCAGCAGCTCCTCTGAGCAACAATGGCTGAGAGTTGCAGCTACCCATTTTCACCCAGCCTCTCTCTCCCACTGATAGATAGATCCAGGGGAAATGGAGGCCACTTGTACCCAATTAACCCAGTTGGCCACTTTTTAGATTTGTTTTAGTAGTGTAAACACAGCCATCTGACTGTGAGCCACCCTAAAGTTGGCCAGTTGCAGTGGCAGGCAAACAGCGCTGGTATTGCTGGATATTTATGTATTTAATCATCTTTTTATTTTTTTGTCAGTTTCATTTATGCACAGGATCCAAACAATTATCTTGGCAAACGCTATCAAGAGGCTACTAATTGGTATGAAAGCAGAGCAGCAGAAATGTATACCGTTTAGCGCATGTGTGCTACAAAATTTATTAAGAATATTTTGAGCCACTGCAATGTCTGGCTTGTGAATGTAAATGCAGTATGTAAAGGGGAAGGTCTGATAACTGCAAGTCCTTCGGTCTGTTGAAAAGCAGTGCAGAATGAAACTATAAATATTGAGGGCTAGGAAATGAATCGCTGGTGGCAGTTTGGTCAGCCCCATGTCATGATGGGATTGATTTGACCATCGGAGATCTAGCAGCACTGAGAATTCTGGGAAGGACAGATGCAACATCTGCCTGCGGAACAAAAGCCTGGAAAGTCCTCACGTGAGCGTAAAGCCTGGGCTTGTTTATCTGGGATTGTGGAGGGAGTTGTATAGCCTGAAGCAAGCCTAGACTCACCTCGTTTTTTTTTTTTTTTTTTTGCACATGTATGTTTTGGTTCTTTATTTAGAAGTTGCTGCGTTTCCTAGAGAAGAAAGGATAATTTCTGTAGGAACAGACTGGTCCTGACCTGCAGACCTCACAAACACGATTTATTCCAGAATAGGTTTATCTGGGAGTGGTGGGGAGCAAAAAAAGACTTAAAATTACTGATTTTATAGTGTATGAGAACAGAAGCGGGTTTAAAAAAGACATGCAAACTGTCAGCAGTACAAGCATCTCGAGGAAATTCTCAGGAAATTAATGAAATCAATAAATTACATAACTGTTGATGTTGAAGTAAGCTTATTAAAATAAAACCCTGAGATCTTTAAGTATAAAATGAAAGGTAGAAATCCCTAACATTGAAAGGACATGTCATGGAAGTGCATTCTAACATTGAGTACTGGCTGGAATGAGGGCTTGGGCTGAAATGCCTCAGAGCTATACATTGTTGTAGTTGTACAGCAGAAATTCCTGCACACATGACTGTTCATGAAAGGAATCTGAGGTCCAAATGAATCTACCAACGTGCTTGTAATACCCACCATGTAACATCTCTGCATTTTCAGGGGACATCTTGACCTGGCCTGGGAAATATTGTGTAAGGCCCTGGCAGTTCAGAATGCAATACAGTGACTACTATGACTTGTTGTCCTGATCATTAAATGCCAATTAAATAGTTCAATATTGAATGGCCTTTTGTGTATAATAGCATGGTACATGCTAGATATAGACACTGCTAGATATAGAACATTAAACCCCTTCGGGCCATTTTCATACAGCATTCACCTCAGTGCCCGTGCTAAGTTTGCACCCCTTTTTCTTAAAACAAAAACGAGACAATGGTGAAAAATGCTTTGTGAATATGGCCCAAAACCTAAATGAAGACTTCACAGCTAGAGAGTATCAGACCGAATTTAGTTAAGAGTAACATTTGGTTAAGATGTTTCAACTAAATGATTCGGTAACTTCCCCATATTTTACACCAACTTTTATAAAATTGCTATTCAAGACGTCTTACAGAATGCATCTCAAACATCCACACAGCAAAGTGGTTTAATGGATTTGTAGAACTTATGCTTAATTCTGGCCCCCGTTCAAGAGAGTTTGTTTAGCTGTAGAAAGAGGATGCTGTCCTTGTAAGGAGTTCTTGATAGCTGAGAGACCAGATGTATTTAAACAAGATAAATTCCATTGTCAAACAGATACATGCCAGAGGTTTTCTATTAGGAGGACACTGTATAAACAAGCAGCCCTGAGGCTCAGGAGGTGAGTATTGCTTGAAGATGACGAGGCTGTAACAGTAATGGATTCTCCCTTTTGTTTTCTGCCTCCCCTTCTCTTTAATATGCCTCATGTTTGCTCAAACAGGACCCAATTGTTGCTGCATGCTTTTGAAAATAGACCCTTGGGGGATTGTTTTGGGATTCTGGGAATGAATCGCAAATCTTATGCATTGTAACTGTTTAGTGTTCATAGTTGACATTGGTGGGTTATGGGAAAATTTGGCTTACGATTTTCAATTATTCAGTTTTAGGCTTGCCAACATAGTAAGAGCAAAGGTGTTCCTTCATAAAAATAAGGAACTAGGAACTGAAAATTACATTTAGACAATTCAGTAGCTCTGCTTAGTGCAGTTGCTTAATTGATGGATTTAAAAAGCAGATAGGTAGAATGTACTGTACGCTGATTTGTGTGTAGTAGCGTGAGGATTGGAAGCAGGAAGTATCCTAGATTTGTGGCAATGACTATTTATATTGATGTCTGACCACTGAATAAAAACATGCTGTGGGAAACTGAAAAAGCTAGCTTAAAACCCTGATTTGAAAGCTGGCCACAAAGTGGAGACTGCAAGGTCTGGGTCCCTCACTGACTTTCCCAAGCTGCTCATCAAAGGGTCTTGTCTTTTCTAAAGAGTGGCCAGCTGTTACAAATTATAACAACGTGAAAAAAATGTCAGGTAAGACCTATTGTTAAGCGCTGAAAGGTATGATCTCGGTCCTGGAAGCATATATTTACACAGCACTGTCCCAGGTTTACTGGCGTTCAAACAGGTGTGTAATCTGATCTAAAAGTTTGCGGAAGGCGGTAAATCTGTACTCACTTAGCTTTGTACAGGGTGGTGTTCTTTTTTTTTTCTTTAAGAAAAGGGACAAGTGTTTGGGGGAGGGGGCTGCATTCTCCAGATGTGCAAGTTGGCCATCTATGTCTACCTACATGTAAATGTGCCAAATCAAACTACAATTTGTCTTTATGAACGTATGAAGTTCAGTACTAGTACTCAAAATAAATTGTTTAAACTGTTTTACTGCCATTTCATATTGACTGCTCAGAGACCCCTTGAGTTACGTCAACACATTTTGGCAGTCCTTAGCAGAGATGAGGCATCCCCGGAAAAAAACAATGTTAAACTGGTTGCTTGAGTTTGTTTATAACAGACAAGTTCTATTTTTACTTGCATTATTATTAACGCATATTGAGAACAGATGAGCTAACTTGCCTTGCAATTATCATTGGTGGTATGGTCCCTCCCCAGAACAATACAGATAACGTGAATGCACAGGACTAGACGAAACAAGATAAACAAGACAAAAGTGTTGCTGATCTGAACTGACCAGGTCGCTACAATATAGCATTCATGAAAATATATATATATTTTTTTTTCAGTACTCGAGCAATAAATGAGTGCTTGAGTAATTCTAATTATTTTGAGTACTCTAACCCACCCCTAGTGTTGATATGATCAGGATAGGCCATACTTTACAATGATTGTTCCACTGGATTTTCCCTTTCGCTGTGAACTGGGTGTTGCATCGTAGGGCATGGTATTCTGCCGTGTGTCTGTTACTAGCACCCCTTTGGTCCCTGCTTCCTGTTCCTTTCTGTCACTCGTGCTGAATTTACATACATAGGGATTCCAGTAAAACACACATCCTATTGGCTGACTTGACTTGTCAATCCATATCAAAAAGGGGAGGCAAACCTCTCTGTACTGTGTTTGACTGTCTATAAATCCCATGTCGACATCATCAGGAATTAACCCTCAGTGACTGGTTTTGCTGATGCATGGTGGAACTTTACAAGCTGCTCAACCCTCCTGCATCTTTACAGAGTGGTCAGGTGAATCCCATCTGCAAATGAGGTGGAGCATTAAAGTTAGACTCTGTAAAGAGTTTCACCGATATGTATTTCAATATGGCACAAAAAAAAAACAAAAAACTCAGTTTTCCCATTCCTTTTTTTTGATCTGCAGAATGAAGTGTCTCCAGAAAAAAACAGAAGGAACTGGAGTTACATTGTATACTTTTCAATTGGTTATTGCTTTACTTTTCTAGTCTTGTTAAAATTTTTTTTTTTAGCAAACTTCCAAACTAGTAGAAGGTTAAACTATAGTAAATAATTGGTATTTTTCTCCTGACATAGCCTTTCTAAAACACCAGTATTCATTTGCAGAACAGACAGAGATTTTAGACTACCATTAGTAGGGAATTTCTCAACTGAATGGTCAATTTTTTTTTCTCTTCAGCACAGTTCCCAATCTTTACCCACTTCAAATATTCAACTTTGTTGTCACTATTTCCTGTGGACAGTTTTGCTTCCGAGACACTGCACATTCATCCCCAGCATTATTAGATGGCTTTGTGTGCCCTCAGGCTGGGGGAATAATATTTCTTCAGCTTTAATTTTTTTTCTCTAAAAAATTCAGAACATTTGTTTTCAATACAGCTTGTGTTGCCTGTCTGTTATGTCTTTGATCACTTCTTCTTAATTGTTAATTGCTGCTACAGCATGGGGGGGGGGGGACAGGACTCATTCTATAGTCCCTTCAAACCACTGACTTACAGACTGTAAGTACAAATATGAATTCTGATTGCTAGTTATGGGTTTGATTTTTAATTACATTGAAAACGAATTTCTCCTCAAATCACGTTCAAAAGAAATAACATCACTGATCTGGGTTGAAAATTGAATTGGCTACCTAGATATCAAAAGCATTCTAACCCATAGATAATCCATACTTCCCCAAGAGACATATCTCAACATGTCCTCTGAGGAAAAACAAAAATCTCCCGATGGCAAATATCAGCAGTTGGCAGTCTAGCTTTAAAAGAAATTTAGATTAACACAAAAATCTTAGTACATAAAAAGAAAGAATGAAGAGCCTGAGATAAAACAAAGCTGTGTCTTTAATGGCAAGAGGCATTGAAAGGGAAAGAAGACGCTGCAGCTTTTCATCAGCACCCTTCAGGTTGACTCGACCCAAAACTTTGATGCCCACACAATAGCTGCTGCTGCTGCTTTTCTGGCACTAAACAGCTTCTGAGAGAGGAGTAAACAAAGCTCTGAGCTTCACTTGCCCTGCTGAAATATAATTGGTGTCTGACACCACATTTCCAAGTTTAATCAACTGTGCTGAAAGTCAGAATACTTAATACTTAATAGAACACTTGTGTGTCATGGGGTTGGGGTGGGGTGTGGGACACATTTACTTCTAAGGTGTGAGAGTCGGTGATCCTTTCTACATCTCCAAAATGCTTTTGTGTATAAATTCTGTTTTTTTTTCTTTGGGGGGGAGGCAACCTTCATCTTCAAGCTGTTTTTTGAGGTGAAAATCTAGTGTCTTCTGAGGTGAAAAACCTAACTACATTTTTTTTTTTAAAAAAAAAAAGACAAGCTGATGAATGAAAAAGAGGAAATCCCCTCCCTTGGGTATCAAAGGCCCTTGCTTGTAAAAGTAGGGATTAACTTCTGCTCCTACTGTGTCATTTTACTTTTATTTAAACAAATGCAGTCCACGAACTAACAACATTAGGTGTAAACTGAATTTTTTTCCATGTCTTTTGTATAAAATGTAATTACCTTTGTATCTCTGAATGGGGATTTGACTTTAAGAAAACCCCATTCAATTGGCTTATAAAGAAACCTTGGTGAGCCACTGTAACTCTGAATCTCCTTTTGACGCGGTACAGATTGAGCAGTGTATGTGGATTGATTCTGAATAGGACCCTTTTCCCCAAGCCGAGAACATTTGTATATTCAAACCTTGCTGTGCAGTTGCTCACCATCAAGAAACAGAACGCTTGTCCTTTAAATTGCACTGGGGAAATACACAAAGGCTTTTGTGTGCTGTAACATCATTGGGTGCCTCCCTCGTTTAACTGCTGTGATCTTGGCTTGGAGTAGAGCTGCATCGTTCTCCCTCCTGGTTACGATCTGTTGGCCGGGACATATAAAATCAGCCCCATCTGACACAGACCAGGTTCATCTGAAATTGGACTCATCTCGTCTGGCAACACTAATATTTCAGCAGCTTTTCTTCCTTTTGTGTTGTCGAAATCCTGTGCTTCTGTGCCATTGATCCGGTGCAAATACAGTACAGAATTATTCTTGCAAATGTAGGGACAATGACAAAAAATATCTTAACTGCCAGATTTGACCTTTTGATTCTTGGGTGACGAAATGCAGGATGTTCTAGAATTCTTGTAAACGCTTGATTTAGTGACCCTTGAATGTAAAATGGTCCTTATCTTTAGACTGGTCTTCTGCTGAAGTTATCTGAGCCTGTTTGTACTTTCCTGATTGAATACCTGGCAGATAAAAAATTCAAGACCCCACCCCCCTAGGTTTGCAGTTAAAATGTTTGCTTTTAGACCAACTGGAGGGGGGGAAACGTGAAGCAGCCACTTGTTAGAAACTGTAAATGATTAAAAAGCCTGTTTTTGCAGTATCGGGTGAGGTTTAGAAAACCCTTCTAGTCACTCCAGGTTTAACTAATTTGTAGTTAATGAAGTAGAACAAAACTGTTTGGATGCGGTGGGGATTGAGAGACTGGTATTCTTTTAATGCTGAGAAAGCTATCTAAGAACTGGGAATTCTGGGATGTGCATTGAGGGTGGCCACAGAAATATGGTTGTCATTCTTGAAATTATTTTACCTTTTGATGTTTTATATGAATTCAGTATTTTGCTGTGTAAAGTACTGTAGCTGATTCTTAATCTCAGGATCGGCTAAGGGATTACTTGCTTGGGATAGTGCTCATTCAGAATAGGCCATGACAAATGCTACAGTGTTAAGAAAAAAAAAAAGAAAATCCTACTTCCTGTATACCAGAAAGCAAGGGCTGATTTAAGACCCCCCCCCCCCCCCCGAGACAGGCTTGCTTGTAGTCAGAAGGCCTATTTCATAGCAGGGCTATTTCTACCTCTTTCCATATAAACAGATCTTTCAAAGGCCTTTCTGCTTTGATGTAGCCTTTTAAAAAGGACAGCAATGGTTAAAAAAAAAATTATAATAATTCCCAGATTTATTTAGCTGGTGACTGTTGGTTGTAATTTTGAAAGTTCAAAAAAAATTTCCAGTAAGAAACCATGGCACTTTTTTCGATTTTAGTTTTCTAAACTTTTTTATTTTATTTTTTAAATTCAACTAAATGTTTCCCCTTCCTCTCCAAATAAATGGTTTAGCAGGGGAGTACAGAAGGAGTTTTGTCCAGTGTGGCGCAAGCAGTTAAATGAAAAGCACAGTCATTTTTTTTGTTTCAAAGACTTCTGTAAAATCTTTCTCATTTTTGAATCTAGGCATTGTGTTGAGCAGAGTTGCTTGGAGGGGGGGGTGGGGGCACTGAAGGGTGTCTTTCAGGGTTTATTTCATCAGCTTCTTTAAGATCTTGATTCATTTTAGTCTATTTATCTTCTCCAAGACCACCATTTTTTAACAGCAAAGCTAGCTTGACAATAAACATGCTCAAGCAGACTAAACTGGATTTAAGAAAGAAGCAGTCTGGTTTTTACAAACTTGTTGCAATTGAATGCACCAGTGGTCAACTTTTAATGCTGACTACTAAAAGCAAATCACACTTTCCATCCAATTTCCCACCACAATCCTGCATGCTCTCCTAAAGCAAATGATGTTAATGGTGATTTACAAACGTCAAGACTTGGACGTAGGCTATTGAAATGGAGTTGCTGGAATTTGAAATATTGAAATGAACTGAATGAAAAGTTGGCAAAGATCTGGGCTTTATGGTTTCTGCTGTTGGTCTGGTCTTAACGAATGCCGTGCCTTGATGCTGTAATCTTTCCTGTTTGTTTACTGTTTTGTGTGTTGACTACTGCACTGCAGAGGTCATAAACGGAGAACAGCAATTGCGTGAGTTAACTTTTTTAAATAAAATATCTGCATATGAGACCAAGAATGTGTTACTACTGCAAATTTAAAGTTATATTCAAGTTGTGAGCGAAGTCAGTGAATGAGAAAGGGTGGGGGGTGTTGGTAAAGGGAGGTGCTCCCCAGGCACTGCACAAACTCCGCTGATCTCACAGTAGTATCTGCTGATGGCTTTTTTATCTACACAAACTGTTTACTGTATTGCAGCCAAATCTTTTTACAATGAATAGGAAGACAGCTGCCCAGACATACTGTATCATGATACAACTAAATATTTGTCTAATATGTTTCAACTGTACTCGACCTGAGTGCTCAATTCCACTGCTGTACCTACAACTGCCAATATCTCACAAACCATTGCACCTTGCAACTTCATATTTGTGTTATACAAACTTCTCAACCACATTGCCTTTTTTTTACCATTTTATTTAATGTTCGAGAATACATTCTATAAGACGTTCCCCTTGTTTATCCCTAACTGAATTCATATACATCTTGATAAACCAGTGTTTGTCTTTTATTGATATCACTTGGGAGGAAAATGAGGAAAGGCAGCGATATCTAGTTCAGCAATCAAAACTACAGCTGTGCTGAAAACACGACGGAACAGGCCTCACCGTAGCCACTTCCTTTTGTTTCCTAATCCAAACATCTTTTGTCCCTGTCAAACAACAAGGGGAATTCAGCAAGGTGGTGTGACATTCCTCTTTTGTCCAGTGCGGAGAATTTTTCCGCTAAAGTAAACTGGCTTAGGCAGGCACCTGGTGAGGGCTACTCCAACAAAGGGACAGAGACAGTTGCGTTGACATTAGGCAGATGATTTTTAGAAAAAAACAACCTCCTGATTTTCTTTTTTTTTTACTTTATTTTTTAAAACTGGTTAAAATCCCATTTAAATCACTCCTCTTTTTTTTTATGGATTATGAAAACCAAACATTCCAGTAGGTTTAAGGATTGCCCTCTATCTTTGACCTCAATGGTGTGCTTTTGTTATTATTTTATAAGACATAATAAAACTAGTGTTACAGTAGTCTTGTGCCTCAACTGTTGTTCATTTATGGGGTAGCATATACAGTGGTGTCTGCAAGGGTTGGCTGTTGCAGAAGGTTATTACTGTGCAGGATTTAGTGTAACCACCATTGCCTTTGCAGGGTGTAGCACACTGATCTGACCATATGAAAAGCAGCAGAATAATTGAACTCCTTAAAGTACCAGCAATTTAGCCGTCTATTTATATTTATGGAAACAAGTACCTACACTTTAACAGAGGCATTGCGAAACTGGCTGAAGATATTGTACTTTTGCTGTGTGTTTTTTTTAATACTTAATCTTGGTATTTTAACTTTTCTGGGGGATAAATATTTTTGTAGTTCTGAATGTGGGAATTGCCTGATTTTTAAAATATTTGACTTTTTAGATACTTCATCATTTTACATAGGAATTAATACCTTTGTAGTATAGCACTAAGCACCCAGCACAAAATATGAATAAAAAGCTTATTCAATCAAAGGGGTTATGGAATGTTACAAGGGGTGTGCACTTTCAATATAACCCACACTAGGCCTAGAGTTATTCCAGCCCCTTTGACAAGTGCATTTGAAGTCCATGCTGATTAGATCTGGGGCCCAGACGTTACATAGACAAAATACTTTTTTTTTTTTTTTATCCTAGTAATTCACAAAAAACCCTTGTTGGTTTGGTGTTTTTTGGGGGAGGGCATTCTTTGTTAAGCGTCTTGCATTCCCTCGTCCCACGGCTTTCAGCAAGCATACAGTACCGCTTTAAACAGACATTACAGAGAAGAATTGAGATGTAATGACGTTGCGGTCAACAACACAAAGCTGAGCCGCGACTCCTGTTTGCTCCCCATTCATCAGTGTTTACTTTGAAGTTAGAACTTTACATTCTTGCTGCACTGAGCTAATTGAACGTTGAGTAGCAGTTTGGTGGACAGTCACAATGGGGTAAATTAAAGTGTAGCTTAGACATGACACAATAAGGGACCTGGCTTTTCTTAATGTGTCCCATTTTTAAAGTGTTATCAGCCCTCCTAATTCCACACCAACAAATCGGTCCCATCGAGCCCGCGGGTGATACATTTTTGTTGAAGGTTTTCTGTGGTCACAAATTCAGTCAATTGGTGTGAGGCTCCCTCAAGACTTGGATATACAGTCAGGGGTGCAAATCGTTTTGAAAATTGGTGCTAAACTGTTTTGAAAGATTAGCACCAGAAGCCAACTGGTGCAAAATTATTAAACTCAACCCAAATCAAACTCCCCTCACAACTTCCCACATGACACGAAGCTTCTCTCTTGTGTATGTGGATGAGTGTGGGTGGGTCATGAGAATTGTCTAGACCCACTGAAAAACTGTCATAGTCTATGGTTGCTAAGGAATACAAAAATAAATAATTAAACATGTCTACTGGAGCCAGAATGCACCCCTGGCAGTGATGTGTAACTAGAAATAAATGTCTTTCATGATGGACTGTATTGCTAAAAGGTACAGATAATATGAGCTTGCATTCTTTCATAATTCAAGAGCATAATTCAAGGGGGGGGGTCTGCCCTACTAGAAGAAATGGCTCTGTACATCATTAGGGTGAACTTGAACTAACGCATGAAATTTAATTACAAAATACCACCCCCATCCCTGAGACCCAGCTGAAACAAATGACATGGCTAATGCAGAGAGGCAAACACACAGCATTAATCCCATGTCCCAAGACCAACAAGACTGCACTTGCGACTACCTTTTGCAGAGCCTGGTTCCGATCCTTTGAAGCCCTGATGCTAGGTTCTCACAGACCTACAGTAACCATGTACCTGATTACAGCCAATTCAGTTCCAAGAATGCCCTGAACACAGGCCTCTAAATTTGCTGTGTAATTACCTCAGCAAGTTGTTAATCAGTAGACCACAAAATGAGCTATGTGAACCAGAACCAAAAGCTAAGTGCCAGGAGTCTCCTTGTGTAGAAATATTAACTAATGGAGGTTAACAATACACTTCTTCATACAGGATTATTTTAATCTTTTCTGTACACACCATTTGTTTCAGAATTTGCATTAGCTACGTACGGTGGATTTAAAGGTAAAATTGTAGAGCAGTTACAAATTGACTGTTGCACACTGGGGGATCAGAATAGAATACATTTGGAGTAATAACAAAAGACTGCTTTGGACAGGGTGCTGCTAAGTGTCAACCCATCTACATACTGTAGGTGGGAGACTAATAACTTGTGCTGTTCTGTTGTGTAAATGCTAAGCTGCGAGTGTTTTGGCTAAATCAATGAGTGGCGGAGAGGGTGGCGACAGTTTATTATACCCTACAGTATCGTAGCACCTGGCTTGAGCCCAAGTATATCTCACATAGTGCTGCTGGCAGTACAGTAACAAGAAGGATCAGCCAGTGCATTCTTTTTTAGCAACGGCCATATATAGCACACTGAATGGAATGCATTTCATTCATCTGAAAGACGAGTTAGAAAGATTCAGTCTTACTTTACACATTTCTGTTGTAATGAGCATGGACATTGTACTTTATTTAATGTGTTGTTTTATTCCAGACCACTAGTCCCACTGGTATCTATGTGGTTTGTTAGGTGTAAGTGGTGATTTGTCTTCATCATTAGCCATTTGGAGCACTGCATTTTAAACATATTATATTGAAAAATATTATATATCAGCTCTTCAATTTCAAACTGAAAAGGAAACAATGAACAGCTTCTGCGATGACCCCCTCCGAAAAATCTGTTTTAAGCTAAACTGTTGCACTTTATGGTGCATCCATTTTTGGGGTCTCTTTTTTTTTTTTTTAAGGATTTCAGTGGCTCACCTGATTTCAGTACCTATAGTACTGTAAGTGTTTATTTTTCACTCTGTCCCTGATCAGCACCACAGTGGCATGCCAGCATGCTGCTCAACCATAGGTGTTGCTAATCCTGCATTCCAGTCTGCCTGGTACTGGGAACAGCCTGAGGTATGAAGTGTTCTTTTATGCTCTAATCCATAGTCTCCTGGGTAAATAGTGACTAGTTGCCAGTGCAAAAAACAGCTGGATTTTGGCCAAAGAATCTTCATTGTCTCACATTCATATTATGCAACTGCTTAGAGGCATTCTGTATGCAGAAATAGTACCTTTGAGCCTTTTGAATTTTGTTTTTAGTAATTTTTAAATGCAACGACTCTGAACGATACTGTAGCACATTGATTGCTGTTGGTGACATTGGTGGTTCTTTTTTTAACTTTTCTAATTTTAGTCCTCCAGTTCATTAAGAATCCCTTTTTGAAAATGTTTTTGTAGTGTAGAAATGAAAATAGGGACTAGAGTTTCACAAATAAAATTTGATCAGATTAACAGTGTTAATAAACATACCTCACAACTCTCGACTATACTGGACTATGTGGCACCCAATCATACCAGTACTTGCATCAGCTTGTACTTGCACTGAACTGCACCATGCCTTGCCGTGTTCAACTACTGTTCTAATTGTATCTACTTCCTATATTTTATAATTGCTCTTTCTCGAAATTATTCTCATGCATTCATTGTACTTACTACATGCTCATACTGGACTTTACTCGTATAAGCAAATAGCTTTCATATAAGTTAACTGCTCTTAGTGGAACCTGCTCTTGCATGTAATTATTTACTGTATTCTCTATGTTTTGCTCTTATTTGAATTTGGTCTTCTGCTACTGATTTTATTGTAGTTTACAACTGCTCTTATCTGTAAAGTGATATTCTGAAATGTGATACTTTACAGTGATATTTTGTAATGTGAGTTTTTGTACTGTGATATTTTGTAACAATTGTAAGTCGGTCTAGATAAGGGCGTCTGCAAATAATTATAATAATAATAATAATAATAATATCCCTTCAAGCAAAAACTAAACTGACGTAGCCGTCAGGTCACATTGTCCTTTAATTTTAAGTAACTGCTGATGAGAATCTCCAGCCCATTTCCACATATTGCCAGTCTATGTGTGATTTGTAATTTCATATGAATATCTGATGACTGCATTTAGACTAAACAAATTTAAGTTTAAAAGACACTCTGATAAAATCAAAGTGCAAAAAAAGTGCTTTAAAAAGAAAAAAATGGCTTGATGCATACTTTGGATTTCTCTTTTGTGGAAGAAAAAATAAAGGTCTCCCTACTGTAGTTATCTTTTTAAGTGCTTCTTTCTCGAGACAGTAATCCGGCGAATCACAGCTACAGTTATCATTTCTTATCATTACAAGAGTTATCTGCCCACAGAAAATGCTCCTTGGCTTTCGTTCATCAGGGGAATCTTCAGGACCTGAGGCCTCGATTTGAGTTACCTCTGGCAGCTCCTTCGTCTTAGTCAATGTTCCTTAATGAGTCTGCAATGAGATGTGTAGTGTAATTCATGACCAAAAGCAAACAGCTATTTGTGGTCCTATAAATGTTTAAATGTTACAGATCAACTTTACGTTGTCCATTACACAAAAACACTCTCAGGACTATGAGTTGTTGTGTCGTTGCCTAAGTGTTGTGGTACGTATTGAAGACATTCAAGTTGTTCTGAAGAGCTCATAGTTTTGATGAGTTGTGCGTTCCCTGTCTGCACCCTGTCTCTGCAGTGATGTTGATTGGTATCAGACCTGCTGATTATTCAGATGAAAGAGGTGAGCTGAAGTGTGATAAACCCGGGGATGTCTGCATGTCTGTGGGGTGATTACGGTGTCGCAGTGCCGAGGAGCTTGTGACTGTGGACTCAATTGCTATGCAATGGGGATCTTCTTTCTGTTCTTGCTTGGAAATGATACATTAGATCCTTACTCTGTAGTGCATGGCATGTACTGTCAATGGGACAGAGTATATTTAGGCAAGGATGTAATGTATGAGGGTAAGCAAGCTCCTCTTTTGCTGCGACCCCATCCCACGCCTCTGAAGGCAGTCTCCAGGACTGCTGGAAAGATTCCTTAAAATAAGCCCTGGCGTGGGTTGCTATTTGGTGGGAGTGGATCACGTGGCCTGGCCTTGGTTCAGTAACTGTTTATGCAGCTGCTTAAGGGCTGGAATCTAATTTAAAAGAAGCATCTAGAATTTTATGATTTAATTGGATTAACCAATGGGAAGCAATGTTGTGTGGGAGTTTTTTTTTTGTTTTTTTGGGGGGTGGGTGGGTGGGGGGGGCACTGCGCTACCTACCTGTCGTTCTTTTTTTATTTTCTTTTTTTTATTTGGGTATATAGTTAACTTTGCACATAAGTGATTGGATTTACAGTTGCATTCTTTTGTAACCATTTATGTGATGGCAAGTGGGAAAGGGAGATCCTTTGAAAATGTAGTGTCAAATTGTAAAACCTAAACGTCATGTTTAGTCCTGGTGAAATTGCACTTTGCTAGCCACAGTGTACTTGCGCACAGTCTGCCTTTTCTTTTCCAGAGTTCAGCCAGTGTTATGATTCGCATTCTGAGAGTGTGGGACAGTTAGTGTTGTTGGATGATTTTGCGATACACAATACGTTTCTGATGCTAATATGAGATGTCTGGCTGTGGGACTGAGCATTGAAGTGGGATGTATTGTCTATCGGATGAGTCTCAATTTGTTGGTCTATAATATAGTAGTTCTGTTTAAAAAAAGAAGTTAATGGGCTCCCGAGTGGCGCATCCAGTAAAAGCACTCGCTAGAGTGCAGGATGCGCTCTATATCCTGGACGTCGCGAGTTCGAATTCAGGCTATTCCACAGCCGACCGTGGACGGGAGCTCCCAGGGGGCGGCGCTCAATTGGCCGAGCGTCGCCCAGGGGGAGGGAGGGTTAGGTCGACCAGGGTGTCCTCGGCTCACCGCGCACCAGTGACCCCTGTAGTCTGGCCGGGCCCATGCGGGTTTGCCTGTAAGCTGCCCAGAGATGCGTTGTCCTCCGACGCTGTAGCTCTGAAGCGGCTGCACGGTGAGTCTGCAGAGTGTAAAGAAGTGGGCGGCTGACGGCACACACTTCGGAGGACAGTGTGTGTTCATCTTCGCCCCTCCCGAGTCAGCGCAGGGGTGGTAGCGGTGAGCTGAGCCTAAAAATAATTGGGCATTTCAAATTGGGGAGAAAATAATAAAAACTAATTGGCAATGACTAAATTATTTTTTTTAAAAAAGTAGTTAAGTAAAGGCTAACAATGTGCTGGTTGAGCTTTGTTCTTTTCCTTTTGATTACTTAAGGGTTGTACTATATGTCCTAATTCATGTCTCCTTTTAGCTTACAAATTCATGGAAGTAAACGACACAGGGATGTGCTCTGTCTAGTCCTGTCTGACTTGACGGAATTGCAGGCACAGTCAACTTCTTATGATGTAGGACCCCTGAATAACCTTGTGTGTGCTTCATCGAGCATTGGGATAACTTTAAACCAGATGTAAAACATGTGTCTGGTGAGCTTCCCCTTACTGTCTCGTATGGCTACTATGTAGAATCCAAGGAATGTCAGATTCTTTAGTTTGCAGATGTATTTTTTCTTACAGAGACACTGTCATTCGGACCTCCCAGTTTGTGTGTGGTTGAATTGCTGTGATGCAGTAATGATAAAGGCTCCTTAAGTGGAGATAAAGCCTTCATTCCAAAGAGCCTGTAAATAGTCACTAACATCTGTATGGACATTTTAGAAAGGAAACTGGGTTAGCAATGTTTCCCCAAGTTGAAAAATATATTGGGGGGTCTACAAGGCATGTGAAAGGCTAACTGTGTTTTGGGCTGCGTGTTTAGAAGCATCTTAAGCATGTTTCAGGGTCTTTTTGTATTTCATTCATAAAATAAAATGGATTCTAGGGGTGCAGTTGAAGTAGATGTTTTAGAATAATTATCCCTTTAATTTCAAGCACAGTATCAGCACTCTGTGCCTGCAAGCTATGTTTTTCTTTTGAAGTGCTTTGCAGTTTTAATTCCACGTGAGTATTTGTCTGTAAATGGAGATGAGAAGATAAATCTGTCAAGCCACTTTAGACACAGCAGGAGCTAAACCTGATGCAAACTGTTTACTGAGATGAGCCTCCCAATATCTTTACTGTAAAAGGTACTGTGACCAATGCTTAGCCATCTTCACGATGAAGAATTCAGAAACATTCCTGGATCTCAGTAAAAGATTTCGCAAGGTACGTTAACTGAAAAAGAAAGTATTTGTAAGTAGAGGCAGCGATGCTTTAAACAAGTGAAGTTGCTAAGAACCATTGGAAGGCATTTCTAATATTCCACCACAGGAGTATGACAAACCCTACCTTGGAGAAAAGGGTCAGAGTGAAATGAGACCAAAGAACTGTCTTCAAAGAAATAAGGAAAACTAGCTGTGGGGATGTCTATAGCAGTCGATCCTGGGAAAAGCTAAAATTAGTCATGTAATTTTCAGGACATGAAAATCTGAAACAGCAATGGATTTTATAAGCACTCAAGTCTCACCTTTTTTTTCTTTTTGGAGAGCATTCAAAATGAAACTATATTATAGCATGAAGCAGTGATTTTATCAACAAATGAATTACGTCTCTTTCTTTTTATTGAACGGGTTCTGTGTCTTACCAGTTACTGTAGGAAGGCATTTTTTTCTCGTACAATAATACAGGATCATTTTGTCATTTTCAGTTTTGCAAATTGCTGGAAATAATTTACTTGTGATGAACAATGACTGCACTTTGCGGGAAGATTAACACGGTAGTGGTTCAGAGTGTGTGTGTGTGTGTGTGCAGGAACACTGGTCCATTTACATCCTTGGTACATATTGTTGGACATATGTAAAGACTTTCGCAAATACAAAATAAAAAGAAAAAACAGCAACAGGGAGGACAAAATAGCACAACAAATGCAAACTAATACCTGCAAAGATTGCTTCATCGTCTTGTTTATTTAAAATGTAGATAATGGATGATGCTGTGAGAAACCCAGAGTGATTTGGGGTAGTCAATCATTGGTACAGTGGTAAGAACATATGTCATTATGTTTTGTAACTGGATCCAATTTTGTTCAAGAGCAAGCTTTTTTCAAAATGAAATGTGTTGAGTAATATAACTAGAGGTGTTTATATAGTAGGAGGCCTACTGTGTAAGGGAATTTATCTTTTTAAGTACTTTGTAAAAAATAAATACTTCAACTGTAATTGTCATTCATATGTGTTGTAGGCAGAAATAGTGTGTGTCTGGGTAGTGTTCTTTACAGTTCACTGAAGGTGCTCAAGAAAATGTTTCATTGAAACTCTAGCCAGCTGCTCTCAACATAGAGTGTCATCTTCTGTCGTTGTTCTCACCATGTCGGGAGATTTACGGTGATTTGAAAACCCTTGGAGCAAATCAATTAATGAAGTGGATTGTATGAAATGAATGCCTTTGTTGATTGGTACAGTATTTATACAATGTGTTATTGACCATCGTGATTGCTCTGGAAGAAGCCAGGTGTTAGACTTGTGTTCAAACTGTCAAACCATTATCAAATAAAGGGTGTTAAGAGGGAATAAACATGTGGGATTTATTTTGGACAGATATCCAGGTGTACCATAGCCAAGGTTGCTGTGACATCCCGATCTCCTATCCAAGCATTTTGTGGCCTGTCGTCTCTTTAGACCTTGAAGGTATTGTAAGCTTCTATCTTGAAAGCTCCCAGTACAACCATAATCCTGTCCTATGCAAACATTTTCTTGAATACTTGAAAAAGTAATGTGTTCATTAAGCCAAGGGGCTTACAGCGCTTTATAAAGGTGTCATTTTTTGTCTTAGTTTGGCGAGACTACCTTAAATGAACAAATGTCCTAATCCGATTTGTTTACATAAATTGTTGCTGTGTTTATGTTCTCGTTTTTTTTTTTTTTAAGGAATTGAATCCATATCCCCAAGCAGAATTCATCATGGCACATTTTGTAAATGAACAGAAATGCAGTTGTTTTTTTTTCTGCATTGTGTCATTTTAAAGGCACTACAAAGAAATATTCATAGACAGATTCTGACGTCTACTTACTTACTTGCGTACGTGGTGATTCCTTGTTTGTTCTGTTATTGCTGTTGCAGGAGCTTTTCTGAGGCAAAGTTCCACATAGAGAACTATATCATTGCTTTGCATATCTTATAAGCAGTAAAGATAATGTTATATGTCACAGCCCTAGACATGCTTAGACAACTCACATGTGAAATGTCAAAGCTGTCATTGTTCATATTTATTTAAAGAATGTATGAGGTAATGGGAGTAGATTAGGTTGAGCTCTGTCATGGTCCAGTCATGCAGCTCCCTGTGGATTTTACAGCTTTGCCCTAATGGTTTACAGAGAGGGAATGCAGCTGTAACAGCTAATTAGACAAATCATTTTTGATGAGAAAACCCAAGTACTGATACAGCTAATTTTTTTATATCACAGTAGGTTCATGGGTAACCTCAAAAGTAATACATTTACAGCTATATTACACATGGGAACTACATTCAGGGCTCTTCATTTCAAGCACAGACATGCACTTTAAAGTAAAACAATAGGCCTCTTTCATTCAAAAACTGAATAGATCTTTAAAATGCCTCTGACAGAAAGACACCCCCCCCCCCCCCTCCCCCTCCTCCACACATAACAGTTTCTAATCGGAGAGTGTTCTCTTTGTTCATTCTAACTGCTTCAAATGTTTGGGAGTTCAGAATTGGCTAGATTTATATCCCTTACTTACTGATCTTGTGTGATTTCCCAAACAGTATAGCACTACCATCTTCCTCCCCTATATGACTCAGAGAAGTAGGGCAGCAGTGTGGAGTAGTGGTTAGAGCTCTGGACTCTTGACCGGAGGGGCGTGGGTTCAATCCCTGATCGAGGACACTGCTGCTGTACCCTTGAGCAAGGTACTTTACCTAGATTGCTCCAGTAAAAACCCAACTGTATAAATGGGTAATTGTATGTAAAAATAATGTGTAAAAAAAATAAAATAAATGAAAATAATGTAATTGTATGTAAAAATAATGTGATGTCTTGTAACAAGTGTCGCCCTGGATAAGGGCGTCTGCTAAGAAAGAAAGAAAGAAAGAAATAAATAAATAATAATAGAGAAAGTTACATTGATCTTCCCCCTCTCCCTGCACCTCAAGGCTTTTTAAAACCTGTTGACGGTCCTAATCTGCTAGAGCAATCCAATTAGCCAGACAAATAGCTGCATTGTTTAACATGCCCATTGCCAATTGTGTGCATGTTAGTTTTACATAGAGGGGGTGTTGAGTAATGCTTTTTACTGATGTTCATTTGAAGCATACATTCTTGGGACCGGAAACAGCGCTGCATACAGTAATAATAAAAAAAAATGTACAGTACTTGCAAATTTTCTGAAAGTGTCAACAATTAATCATTCAAGCATGTAACTTTTAAACTGAAACAAGAGTCTACCTAGCTATTTCTACCATGCTGTCTGAAGATGGCGGAAGTTGAAATGTAGTGAATTATTAACATAGTGAGTTAACAGTTTATCAATTACTTTTCTTCATTACAGTGTTTCTGCTGCCTGGGAAATTGATTACTTTTACAGGACAGATAAAACAATGGAAAGCTAACAAGCATTTTCCCTTGTTTGTGTAAATGGAATATGGGAATTGCTTGCAAGGTCTTCAACGCTGGGTAATTAGAGAGTTCTTGGACAAAGACGTCAGCAATAACGATCAGCAATTGCAGTCGTGGCCTATAAAAGATGGCATCTGCCGATTTTGTTGGCAGGGGATGAAAGGGGAAGAGAAGATGATGAGACATGGAGAGGTTCCAGGCAGATAGAAAGGTAACTGTTGCTCTGTTGTGGGAATCGACACCCCGACGGCTTGATGGCAGACTGCGCTCACAGCTTTGTTTTGGGTTTCTGGGGGTTTGTACCATTCCAGGAAAGGCAATATTGTGTAATACCTTGTAAAGCCTTTTTTTATTTTTTATTTTTTCAGAGTGTGTCTTTGTTCTTGCACGTGTGTGTATGTGTGTTAGTGGCAGGGTGTTTTCTTCCTTGATACTGAGTTTAATTTCAAGAATTCCATTTAACTCCCCAGGTCTCTACAATTTCACCTCCCTCTGTGAGTGTATGCTGATTTGTTTGTTTGAGATAAAAGCTTTGCATACCAAGCTGATGTCACATAGATACCAAGGTGTGAGACACTGTGTTTAGTAACCCAGAATTCAAGTACTGGCACAGAACACGTTTGTAAATGAAGAGGTCAATAAAGGCCAGCCTTTTGAAAGGCTGAGTGAATCTACATATACGTTGGCAGAGGTGGAACAGCTGCAGGCACTCCCACCACCAGCGCTTGTCTGTATCCTCTTGGATCAGCAGTGTGTGGTGGCTTCACTTATTTTCCGGAGAAGAAATCTGTATAATGGCTAGAATGGGGGAAGTAGCCAGAGATTCAGGTGTTTTAAAAAAAAACAACTAAAAACTTGGCAAATACCTTTGTGATTTTGTGTTATTGCTGGTATTTTGTTTATTTTTTTTGCTTTGAAAAACATTGTCTGAAGCTCATCAACTTGTGTTCTGAATTTATTTTTTAATTTTTTTAAAAAAAATTTGAACACATCTTTGTATGCTTTTCTCTGTTATCTAAAAATTGACAATTAAGAGTGTGCCACCAATTTGTAAATATATCTTGAACATATTGTAGCCATTTTGTAATTGACAGTTCGGATATAAAGGAAGGGATAAAGACATTCCGACCATTTCTGGAGATTCCAGTGTCAGTGTCATTTCGGAAACCATATAGTTGCAGTTAATCAGGAAGGCGGCTATGCCCGAGTGCTGTGTGACTCAAGCTAGCTATTCCAACTCACTTTTTTGTTCATGGCATTTACTGGGTCAGGTGCTTTTATGAAGCTTGGGTCAGTCCGCTCTCCTGGTAAATGAAGAACAAGATTTCTTGATATCTGCTTTGCAAGGGCAACCTCACCTTAACCCATTGGAACAGCCCCCAGGAGGGTTAATAATTCACTGTTGCAGCACTGTCATTATTAAGAGTGTTGTGTCAGGTAACCTGTGCTGGTGTTTCCACTATGTGCTAAACTGGTTACCTTGGGGCAAATATTAACATACTGTACCTAATGATGATCTTTTATGGATCGGTTGGATTACAGTCAGATAAATGTGCGCAGTCACAGTTGTCCTTTTCATTTTAAGTTAAACTATAACTGTTCAAGGTGTAAGGAGCTTTTTTCTAGGAATTAAAAAGAATATTGTGGGTTTTTTCCAGTAACGTTTTTGTTACTGATCTTCAGAAATGTTCAAAGGACAGGACACCACTATCGTTACATTATTTCAGAGTGCTCCACAGAATTAAAATGAACTCAACAAAACTTTTTTGAACAGACTTGGTTTATCATGGGTGGACATACAGCTGGTAGTTTTTAAGTAATTTCAAGGGCATGCAGTGTTGTTACATTAACAAGCTGTTGCACATGAACTACAGTAGTGTAGGAGTGCTGTTTCTTTTGTACTAACCTGCTCTGTAACACTGAATGGCCCTTCAGTGTTTTTAATTGGATTTATTCCATAGAACTCTTGCTCAGTGACTTAATCATTTTAAAACTGAAATGGGTTATATTGTTTATTTATTATTTATTTCTTAGCAGACACCCTTATCCAGGGCGACTTACAATGGTTGCAAGATATCACATTATTTTTACATAGAATTACATTATTTTTTACACATTATTTTTACATACAATTACCCATTTATACAGTTGGGTTTTTACTGGAGCAATCTAGGAAAAGTACCTTGCTCAAGGGTACAGCAGCAGTGTCCCCCACCTGGGATTGAACCCACGACCCTCTGGTCAAGAGTCCAGAGCCCTAACCACTACGCCACACTGCTGCCTGAAGTAAGCAACTTACCTACAGTGTTTAGTTACTTTGTACTGTCATAAAAAAATAAAAATAAAAAACCTATTGTATGCATGCATTGATTTAACTACCAGTCTCGATTTGCACCAAAGTAAACTTGTTTAGGTCTGGACAGAGGTGGCTCTGTGTAACATTTGAACTTGCGTACCAGACAGAAAAGATAATTGCTTGTATCCCACAACCCCTCCTCTCCCCTACAAATCAGATAGCACAGACAGAACTGGATGTACAGCCCTCCATAATAAATAATAAATGGCATTCTTTGGCTGCTGTTGAGAAAAAAAAATGTTTTATTAAAATCTCAAGGTTTAATTACGCCACAACATCTTCATACTCGCAGGCTCTACCGTGCCAAGATGGCAGCCTTCCATGTTCTCATTCTGATTGTTATCATAAGGTCTGAAGTTTCTACACTGCAGAGAGCACTGGGCTGCCTTGTTTTTCCTTATAATGACCAGTTTTTTGTTTTTTTTTTATTTTTTTTTATAAATTTAGTCGTCGCCAATTTTTTTACCCTGGTTTTTTCTCCCCAATTTAGCATGCCCAAGTATTATCTGTATCCTCGGCTCACCGCTCGCAACCCCCCCGCCAACTCAGGAAATGGAGGCTGGAACACACGTCCTCCGAAACGTGCTCCTGCCAAGCCGTCATTTTTTGCACTGCATATCCACAGCAATGCCACCAGACCTATAGTGCCGGAGGACAACACAGATCTGGCGGCTCCACTGCAGAACCACTGGCGCCCTATCGGCCACAGGGGTCGCTGATGTGTGGTGAGCCGTGGATTCCCCTGCCGACCTAAGCCCTCCCTACCCGGGCAGCGCTCAGCCAATTGTGCGCAGCCCCCTAGGAACTCCCAGTCACGGTTGGCTGTGACATAGCCTAGATTCGAACCTGCGATCTCCAGGCTATAGGACACATCCTGCACTCCGCGCGGAGCGCCTTTACTGGATGCTCACTCGGGAGCCCCGCTATAATGACCAGTTTAAGTTAGTAACAACCACCTTGAGGCTTGTTTACAAATCTGAGGCTAAAACACACTTTAGGACTTGCCATAAACTGTCTTTAAATGTAGATGCACATTTTGTCAAAAGGTTTTGTGTTTGTAGACTGAACATTCTGAAGTGGTTTAGTCCAGGATCATGCAAAGGTTCTGTAAGCGAAGCTGATTACAACTTTCTACTGTTCCGTTTCTAAATTAATTCCTCTCGATGTGAGTGGATATGCGGCTTAGTGTATACCTCAGTAAATATTTAATTGTTTTTACTTCAGACATTTTACTACAGGTTCCATTACATACAATGACTGGGAAACTTTTTTTTCTTCATTAGGTTCATTCATATGCTTTGGAAAGGATAATATTTTGACCTGCTCTATGATTTAATAGAGTTTAGATTTAACTGTCAATTTTGTGTAACCATTTTTGCAAACCTTGCTTAATGGGGACAGCTTGCAAAATGAGATGTTTTGTCTACTGTGCTTCTTGTTTACAGGTCCCTGACATTCATGTGGTGCATTGGGCCATGGACTACTGTCTACTTTGACCCAGACTGTGATATCCTGTTCTAAAAGAAGTACTGTGCATACTACTGCTGCCCTTGGGGTATTTTGAGCTAATGGTTCTCTTTTAGTAGTTGCTAGCATCATGAGCGGCCCTTTCCCACCAGAATATATTCTTGTACCCCTTCTCCACTGGCACAAACGACCCCGTATGGGTACAGGTGTTTCTCAACTGGCTATTTATCGAGCTGAATGAGAACCAAACCGTAAAACTCCAGCCTCAAGACATCTGAATCCGGCTGCGAGCCAAGCCGAGCCAGTGGCGGGGTTAAGGATTTTCGTCATTACGTTGCATTAGTCCGTACACTCCAGAAAGAAAAACAAGCATGGCAGACAGCGAGCGTGATGCAGGAAGAGTACATCCTTGGGACGCTGAGGAAGTGCAGACTCTAGTTTCTCTGTGGGCAGATAGAAGTGTTCAGGAAGATCTGCAGTCGTGCGTCAGAAATGAGTTTATTATCGAATTTCTGACAATTTGAAGCAAATGGACATAAACTGCAGGTACGGTACACTTAACTCACACACTCACAAACACAAAATTTGTACCGAATTTCTCATCCTTGACCTTTTATTATATTAATATAAAGGAGAATAAAAAAATTAATAAAACAATTCTAAACTTATTTACAAAAAGTCAAACAAAATACTAAACAGCTGTACCATACGATTACAGCTGTCGTTGAGCTCGCGCAGTTTCTTTTTTTTTAATCACCCAAACAAAAAACTAGAAAAAACAACTATCCTTAAACAGGATATCTTTGGCAAATCATTTTAAAACATCCTTTTTTCCCCTTCAACAGAACTAACTGAACTATATAAATCAGTAACTTTTGTGTATTATAAAGACATTCCTAACTATATTTACAAAATATGGCGATACAAGATACAGCTGTACCTTTTGGTCTATTAATTTTTGAACACCATTTGTTTGTTCATCTTTTGGCAGACTGAGGTAATTAATTGTTCCGTGTGACGTCAGTAGCACGGCTCGGTTCTGCAGTGGAAAAACAACCCAGGCTCCCCTTAATTGCACCATGAGGGCTCGGTACGTCCCTGGCGTGGCTCGGTTGTACAGTGGAAAAGAGGCATTAGAGTTTAAAAAACTGCCTGGTCAGCCGAATTAAGCCTCTTGTGTTTAAGAATCCAAGTGAATTATAACTGCATATTTAATAACTGTATAGATGGGGAATTAACAGCTGTTGTCTGACCGGCAGTGCATGCATCTTGTTTGTTGGTTACAGTTCCATCTCTACTGTAATCTACCAGTTTGGCCTCTTGGTACCAAGCTTTATTTGTCAATGTCTCGTGCAATTCAGGGTTCTTTTTTTTTTTGTGTGTGTGCTGGTACCATGCTTGGGGTTTCCTGATGGGCTAAATGGGCGTTAAGACCAGCTTCCGCTGAGTATAGTGAGATGCTACTGTAGATCCTGCAGATATGAAGAAATTGGGTCTGCAGTTCTTGACTAATAACAACTGGTGCTTAAGCCACCAGTCTGGAGATCAGCATGTGTACCGATTTTTGCTGACAGAAAGGGTAGTCCCTGCGTGGCATTAACTGAATCGATGGAGTTGCATAAGGGAAATACTACAGTATATTAAAATAGTATTCTGTCTAAGCTGCTCCAGGTAGGTAGCTGCCTTTATTGTTTTGGCGGCTGGGGTTAAATAAAAGCCTATTTAAGAAGTGGTCAACGGGAAACTAATTCTGTGAAGTATGCGCTTTTTCCAGTACCACGGCCGTTTTGAATGCAAGCCTGAGTGACTGGTATGAGTCGGTAAATTTACAAAACAAATTTATAGATTTGTTTAACATGAGCCATTGGAAAGCTGACTTGATATTTGGTAAACGCTAAGGACAAAGTAGAAGGGGACGGCGATCACTTTAGTGTTAACTTGTATATTTATTTGTCAATGCAGAGTAACTTGCTGAATTCCATAAGGAGAACAGCACTTTTAATCAGGACGCAGGTGTGGAGTCTAGACCATGGAGCCCCTCTCCAGCTGACTCTGTGTCTCACAAGCAGACCGACGGAGGCTGTGGGTGCAGCTCTGGAGACATGTTCTGAATGAGCTGCTGGCAACAGACATGATGTCATGAGAGAGACGTGTAAATGTTATTTAGCACAGGCTAATTTAGAGCACCTTGGCACTTGTTGATTGACCACTATTTTTGTGCGAGTTGGAAATAATAATGTAACGGGCTTACCTGACCTTCACCATTTTTTCATCATTGTGCATTTGTTTGGTCAGATGAAAGCAGATCTTGTCTTTTTGTATTGTAGAATGGTCGGAAGGTTATAGTACTTTAAGTCCATGATGACCATTCTGTGTTTTAACCTTTTGACTTCCACCACAAATTCCTTGGGCTCCATAGTGGATACTTTATATGTGTGCTATCTAGAACAGATAACTAAAAATGCAGCATATTGTTTAGCCATTTATCTGCTCAACATGGCATCTCTCATTAGTCACTCACTGATAGATTTGTTGTATTGGTGTGTAATGAAGTTACTTGCTGTAGACTGTGTTTCTTAGCAACATGCCCTCTAGCCTTTCCTTGTGGCATCATTCGGCTTAAAGAAAGATAAACTCTGAACATACATGTGCATGCTTCCATTCTAGCCCCCGTATCTGAATGCAGAACACTTTTTTTTCAGTTTAGGGAGGGAGTTCTGCTTACTGTAGACTGCTGTTTGCCGTTGGCAAACTATAGCTGCCACCATGCTGCCAATGCTAGACCCTGCCAATGCTGTGTTCATAGTTGGAATCATCCAATGTTTAATCCAAAACAGCTCTGTTATTTGAAGGACAATTATTGTTTCATTACTTCTACAGGTTGTGGTGTTTTAGGCAAGGGGGTTAAGTTTGAAGTTACTGCTTTTTATCAGGTTTGTTTTTTTAAATGTGAAGCAAACAGTGTTTTAAAAAGCAAGATATTTTAGAAACACAAATACATTTCAAGGTTCCTAGCAGTAAATGTATTCAGATAAAGGAATAGATTTAGGTATGGCAGTGTCATGCTATTCCTAGCCCTTGTCCTGTTCCCTGATGCTATCTGTCAGGATTGTAGAAACCACACACACAATTGTTTGAGATGAAAGATTGTGTGTGACCAGACTTGCATTTATAATGTGTATTTCCATCCTCTTGTCTCGCAGGAGCTCTAGCGTGTCTCCTTTATAAGGTTGAAGTGCTTTTCAGTTCTGCAACATTTTCTTTATGCAGGTTGTGGAATACAGGATCCGCTTTGTTCAGTTGTTTTTACATTCCTCGCTGTCAGTGTAGTGTACACATTGTCGTAGCTTTGCTCAGTCTTAACATTAACAAGTGATGCTGGGCTTTGCCTATGGCAAGCTCGCCTATCTGCTCTGGTCACACTGAACTTCACTCAGCAGAGAGCCATGGGTACTTTTTTATAATGTATGTAACTCCCCAAAAATATTCTTGGTGCTAACAACTAATTAAATATATACAGTGCTGCACAAACCGATTTATTTGGATAGAGCTCTCCACAGAAACCAGGCGCGGACAATTAGGTTAGGGGCATTGGTGTTAATCAGGATAATTTACCATTCCAAATTACACAAGTGAAAAAACAGCTGCTTGGGTTTGCTGCCTTAGACTGGAGAACAGCAATCCACACAAACCCAAGCAGCTGTTTCTTCACTTGTTTCTCTTGGAACGGTAAATGAGCCCAATCAACAGCAGCAACCCTCACCTGGTTGTCTGCACCTGATTTTCTATGCAGCTCTAGTATACAGTGATTATTTCCGAAGTGTATTTACATTTAATAAAAAAAATAACTTGACATTTACACACACAATCCTGCTGTAAAATCCATTACAATCTGCCCACTCCTATCTCATGCCTGTTTTCAGACATTATTTTCAAATATTAGTCATAACTTTCTAATGCACCCAAGGAGAGAAGAGGGGGCGTCATGAAGTAAGTTATAAAAATCATGCATTTCATGATTTTAAAGCAATTTTGATATTATTTTATGGAATAATGAGTTATACATGTCTGTTCTCTGTCATTCTGGGACAGTTTTACTATGTTTTGTCCAATACACACTTGGCATTCTAAACTGAATATTTCGTAATCTCTGTTTTAACAAGCATAAAACATTAGAGAAAGGGGGAAAAAAATCCTTGGTCTGTAAATCCATTAGTTGCTCTTAAAGATTGAAATTGGTAGCCAAAATGTTGTCTTGTTGAACTTTGTACAATAGTGTTTCCACGTTCACAACCCTCTACAGCCATATAGTTAAGAGGCTGTGTTCTGTATGTTCTAGGGTGGTCCTTCAACTAAATGTATGGACAGATGAACTGAGACCACCCCTCAACCCGACCATTTAAAACAAGCATTGCATTTCCATAACCATTTGTGAACTGCGCAGGGCTGCATGAGCATGCGGTTTCACAAAATCTCTGAATTAACATTGGTGTCTTCAATTTTTTCTTTTTTTTTTTTTAAAAGAGCATGGGCATTCTGGAATTGTACTGTGGCTTTAGAAATTGATTTAGATGCAACGGTAGCTGCTTGAGCTTTAAATTGCAGTAGAGTGCTGTAAAAAAGCACAATGCCTCAGATGCCTTACCTGTGCCCCCACCCCCATAGCCTTTGTGCCGATGCTTTAGTTTACACAGCTGTGCAAAGAGCCATGTTAAAAAGGAGCTAGGCCTGTTGTGTCCTGTTTTTCTTTTTGTATGTGTGTTTTATCCTGTGTGTTGTCTACACTTTTACAGTGGGCTGCAAATTCCCATTTACAGTTGTATGCTTTTTTAGAAAGTGCATCCGATTTCACTGTCCTGATACACAGGCTGAATAAGCTGTCATCAACATGCCTGTCTAGAATGAGGCACACAAGGAGATGGGTTCCGGTGCTCTGCTCAGCTTATACCAGGTGGGCATGGTGGGGAAAGTGACTTTTTTTCAATTGTTTTGAATACATTTAAACTAATTGTCACTTCTGATAAATATTAATAACCTGGTTGAAACAAATTCTAGGAATGTATTGGATGAGGTGTTGGGTCCCTTGCCATGCAAGGGAAGCAGGCCATTAAAGCTATTGTTTAAAATGGCCACGGGTTTCCTGTGATGCAAACACCTACAATAACGGCTCCCCCACGATCCGAAAATAGCTATCCTTTGTTTTGAAAGAGAAGGAGACAGTACCACCAGGCTCATTCATTTAAACTGTGCACTGATTTTCATGTTTTCTCTTGGCTTCAGAGATTGTATTATTTTTTTTATCTTTACTGATGTGCGCTGCTGTTTTGTAAGAGATGCTGTGCAGGTTACACAGGTCTCTTAGTGTCAATTAATCGTGGTCCATTGCTGACTGCACACGTTTATCCAGTGGATGTCAGTCTGTTTCCAGTAGAGGATTTTGCTTCAGCACAAATGTATTGCTACAGTTTTTAATGAATATACCTCACCTGAGATGGTGTGTTGTCCTGATTTTGTCTTTGATTGGTCTCCTGGGCCCTAACTTACCTTGTGAATTTTTTCTAAATAAATAATTTTAAATATAACTGGCATCTGTATTATCCTTTTTATATTTGAGTTTTTGTTTGTATTATTCCTCCAAAGAAAATTTGCCTTTGGATGTTGGATATGAAAAGCTGTTGATTTTGATTGGCTACACCTGCTTAAATGAGAGATTTAACTGTACGTTGACATATGTCACTTATAAAAAGGCCTATTCCTCCCCCAGAGTCGTCCTTTTTTTTTTTTTTTTTTTTAATTCAAAAGGTAAAAAAAAAGAAATGTATTTGAAAAGAAACGTGGAGTTGAGCAGAGGTCAAAAGTACTGCAGAATATGTCTACTGGGCATCAATGGCAGTTACATATTTAAAAGGATGTAAAGCAAGTACCATAATTAGCTTGACCTGAAGTTGGAATGCTGGGATTTTTTTTCCTTGGGAAAGGAGCAAATATCTGGCTGTTTCTATGATGATGACCAGGCCTGGAATTGTATGCAGTACCTGACCTGTTTTGTTTATTTCACAGTAACATGGTTTAGCACTGAGCTTTTTGATGCTATGCATTTAAGTGGTCAATTTAACACGTTCATATTTCATTTTAGTTTAAAACCACTAAAGATTTGTCCATTCACCTGAACTCCGAGATACAGTATCCTCCATGTACAGTACCACTATAGATGGAGACTGTGACTGACCCTTTCATAAAATCTAAATGTGTGATGACACCTGCCTTCAACAATACAGTGCTCTTTTTCTTCCGGAGCTTGCAAGTACTTATGTTTTCACAAGTCATGCTTGACCACTGACACTTAACATGTGTGTGTCATTTGTCAATAAATGGCTTATTTTCCTGAAGCCCAGCATACAAGTGGAAACATGTTTCTTTAAAAAAAAAAATTAAGCAGCATGTTATCATTCCTGCTGCACGCTCCAAAAATGGAGGAAAGCATTATTGCACTGAGTGGTGCTGCACTTATAATTGCACTAACACTTTGTAAAAGAAGGGGAAAGCACAGGATAAGTTGTGTGGACAAGAGAGTGGATCCTGAATTGCGAGGAGAGAGGAGTGTACCATAATCTTAATACCCCGCAATGACACTACAATGCATCAGCTTGTATATAAAACGATTGATTCCAAACCATGTCAACTTCTGTAGAAGTCACCATCTTCCATATTCACATGATCGATGACTCATGCTCACATAGTCTCTCCTGATTGGCTAAAGGCAAATATTGTCTTGAACATGTTTCTCAAAGTAGAACCTTGGTCTACTCCAGGGAACATATTTCCTTAATTCTGGAAACACGAAAACATCCAGCATACATGAGGAAAACATTTGTTGAAACATGTTGAGAGACACTGGATAGTAAATGTGTGTATACTGTAATGATACTTCTAAGGACCAAAGAAGTGTTTTTTTTTATTTATTTTTTTAACTGGATTTTTCCTTTCTTTTCAGGCAAAGCTTTTGACATCACATATGTGCGGCTCAAGTTCCACACCAGTCGACCAGAGAGTTTTGCCATCTACAAGCGCACCAGTGAGGGTGGCCCCTGGGTGCCTTACCAGTACTACAGCGGCTCCTGTGAGAAAACTTACCAGAAACTTAACCGAGGCTTCATCCGGACCGGTGAGGACGAACAGCAGGCGCTCTGCACTGACGAGTTCAGCGACATCTCTCCACTCACTGGGGGGAATGTGGCCTTCTCCACACTCGAGGGACGGCCCAGTGCCTACAACTTTGACAGCAGCCCCGTTCTACAGGTTAGGAAGAATGTTTGTAACGAGGATCTTAAATTGGAGGGCTGGTGGGATACTCTGTTTTTTGCTACAACCAGGCTCTAAATGTTTTTTTTTTATTTTATATATATATATATATATATATATATATATATATATATATATATATATATATATATATTTAGCATTGTTTTCACATGCATAAAAGTGCATAGTTTCTGAGTTGTATGCTGTGCACCTCATTGTGAAATAGTTTTACTCCCCTGGGGAAATTCTTCTGAAGGCTTGTTTTTTCAGTGCTGATGTGATGTGTCCAATGCTGCTGGTATTAAAAAAACAAAAAACAAAAAAAAAAAAAAAAAAAAAACGGAAAAGAAACTGGTACATTGGTGTAACTACTTGCTCTCATCTAAGATTTATTGTGATCCCAAGTGCTTTATTTATTTTTTTAATCTGGAAGCTGGTTTGTATTCAGAGGCTGTCAGTAGAATCCCATTCATATGCAAGCTATACCTGTATCCACTGCCCGGGTCAGAGGAATGAAAGTAACTTTTGGATTGATACCATCTTGCAATGATAAAGCACAGACTGCCAGAGGAGACAACTTAGACTCTACCCAAGCTGGCTCTCTGAGATTTGCTGTGCTCTTCCTACAGAATATCATATAAAGCTCTAATTTACCACATATTGTATGAGGGATAGCTTTAAGATGTTCTTTATTTAAAATTAAGTACAGTACTTGTTTCCATCTGCTCAAAATTGAAAATCGATTACGTTACTTTAATGCATTTCTTGTATTGCTTATTCCTGCGTAAGGAGGGATAATTGAGACGATATTTCATTATAGCATGTTTCGGACAATTCTGTAGCTGATTCACTCAAGTGGGTTTAATAGGGAAGTGGCCAAAATCAAGAGCAGAAAACAACACGCTTGGTACATATTTCCACTGCCTTGTATTCTTTTCAGTATGTACCCACACTGGTTAATTAGAAAATTAGATTATGTATGCAACCAGTTATTTCTGTATTATACAAACATGCCCTACTGCCTTGCATCATTGTGCTTTCAAGTTGTATATCTACAGCTCCTTGTTCTTTGGGAAGCTGAGTTCAGACTTGCGTGATGTTTTCCTTTGTCTGCTCCTATCTGAATATTGTTTAGAGTTCTGATCAAGGAATCCTTCAAGTTAGTTGTGGCTTTGGTGATGGGTGAGACAAGTCATCCAGCAGTTTCCACAAAGGAGGCACTCGGTGACACCAGACATTAAGTTCTGGAATGGTAGAGTCTGAGATTCACAACAGCTGTGCTATAGTACATCTAGACCTTGTTTTATCACAAGACAGCCTCAATGACTTCTGCTAATGTCCTCAGTCCTGAGACCAGGTTTAAGAGAGAGGAAATTTGGCTATGAAACATGTTATTTGCTTTCCTGAGACCACAAAAACATACAATATACAAGACTAATTTTGAACATTCAGTATTCTGAACGTCCGTAACCGAGGGCTCTCTAGTTGACGGTAATATAAGCAATTTCAAATGAAAAATGTTCGGAAATTAATACTGAACAAAAGAACCAAGGAGTCCAAAGAAGGTCTTGGCAAGTTTCTTCACAGTGAGACGAGCAGTTCTATAGATTTATGCAAAACTCTTCACTGATGAATGTTTTGAGGTGCATTTCTAGGTCAATTGGGATCACGTACAGGGTTCTCCCCAGGCGTTTTCAGCCAGACGGGCAGCCCGGCAAAGTGGCTGTCGCCGCCCAGCTGAAAAAAACAGATCCGCCCCTCTTGCAGCTCTGTTACGTATTAACACAACATTTAACCAATCAGAGTTGAAGGGCCGGGTTTTTTGTGTTAAGCACTTCGAGAGGCTAAAACTTTTAAAATTATTGCTAAAAAAATAACCAATTATTTTCAAAGCTAAAATAGTGATAATGAATGCAGGGGGTCAAAATAAGCCGGTGACTGGTGCAATCCACCATCTAATACTATATTTGTGCTGGCTACTTTATTAAAAAAATATTAAGATTATTTTCAGGTATAATCATTCAGTCCATTTTTTGTCCTATTATTGTACTGTAAGGTGATATATAGTAAATAATAGCTATACATATGCACCCATATTCCTTTTGTGAGAGATATTGGGGGTTCATACATAGAGGCTGTACGCCTATAAGAAGAAAGGCGTGATGGGATATCAGCTGTTGTCAGCTGACATACAAATGCTGAAGTGCAGAGGTGCTGGATTATTACACTGCGGTTTCATGCAACAGTTCTAGTGGTGACCAAACGTGTGTGAGTACTGTTGTGTTAAAAAAATGATTAAAATGAACAGCGAAAAAATGTAGAAATAGCAAAACGAAAATAGACATGCATTAACAAAATGCCCTGAAAACTTAAAGAAAACAATTTTAAATGAAGCAATAAGCTGAATAATTAAGCTAAAAAGGAAGTGAAAAGGTTACAGTTTTTTGTGTGAACTCCAATAACCCTACGTTGTCTTTCGCCAGTCAAATCGTAGACTGCCTAAACAAGCATGATAATTTACCATAATAAAAAACAGTAATGAAAGAAAATGTAGAACATAAAAAAGCACAACCAGATATAGTCAACGAAAGACGACACGTTATTCAATTTCTTTGTCGTGTATATATATATATATATTTAAGGTAAGGCAAGTTTATTTTTCCGTTAAAAGTGCTCCCGGCTATAATGTTCTGCCGCCCGACTGTACACAATTCCTGAGGAGAACCCTCACGTATAGCAGATCATGCCTGTTTTAAGACTGTTGTACCCCCATGTCAGACAAAAAGCATAGTTCTTTGGTGGATAATGAAATGGACACTGGAGGTTAAATTCCATAATCTTCTTACGAAGAGAGTTCTTTTGATCTCCATCAAGCAGATGGAATCATATTTAAAAGGCCAGCACATAACCATAACTTGGGGCCTCCATGCAATGTACTTGGTTTTCATAGAGGAATGTCTTAAGTTATCTCCTGCATCTGTTTGACCTCCTGGCCCAGAGGTAAATGCTCTGCTCCGGGCCATAGATAAAAAAAAAAAAAGGATCAAAAGTTTAGACGATAGTGGAATAACATGAAACATAAAGGCTGCCGTGCGTTTCCACTCCAACGGCACTCTTCGTTAGTACTTATTAAAAAAAAAAAAAAAAAAAAGCTAAAATATTAAACAAAGCAATTGTGTTGTTTTTTCCCTTGACTTCTGCACCCCCCCCCCCAATGCTTTGACAAGCAGTTTCAAAGCAACTAATGAGCATTTTCCCTGCTGAAGTTTTGCATCTGCAGAGCATAAAATATAGCTAGTGATCTAAAGATGAAACAAAGCACCAAGGATTAAGACCATGTAATATCTGTATAGTCAAAAACTGGAACTCCATGCAGTGGGGAAAAAGAGCGAGTGCAGTTCAGATTGAATTGTTTTGATGCCTTGTACAGTAGTACTGTAAGTGTAAAGGAGTTTATTTGAATGCCGTCACAAAAAAATTTTAAGGATGCAATGCTTCTGCTCCACTGTAAAATTAGCCAAGCAGCCAGATACCTTCTTGCTTGTCTTTCTCCAGTTACACTTAGCTATTTATACCAAGTCCCTTTTCTGGAATGAATACTTTTACGAGGAATTAGATGGACTGGGTGCTCTGAGCACTGTTGTGGGATTATGTTCATTTTCATGGAACCTGTACTGGTAACTAATGTAGGTACATTGGATTTACAGTAAATAGGTACAAATAACACCAAATAAGACATTTAGAATAACTTGTTTGACTCGCTAGTTTTACAAGTTAAAGGAAAGTTTTAATAAGTCATTTTTAAAAACATTTGACAATTCAATTTTCTTTATAGCGGAGAAGGAGTGTATTTTAGATTAGCCTGTTTTGTGTCCAGAATCTGAATCGGGTTGTGGCAGGCCCAAAATCAGCCCTAGCAACCTTCAGAAGAAAATCAGTGATTTTCTGACCCAGAGCGTCACCCATTTTCATTGTGGCACTCAAATAGGATGTCGATTGAAAGAGATGAGTGGAAAGCACACATTTTAAGTACATAATCTGAACATCTGTTGTTGTGAAACCTTTTGTAATTCGCAAATATTTGGCATCCAAGATTCCATTCAAAAGCCCAATAAGAACATCCACAGTCAGTGCCTTGAGAGAAGCATGAATGTAACAAGAGACAACATCTGGTGCTAGCCTTGTCTAATCAACCCCCAAGACTCTGCCCGGTCACTCACACCTGTGTGATGACATGACTGCGAGTTCAGCTCAGCGAGTGTTTTCCCATGCATCCTCACCAACTGTGGGATTGGACACGGTCGTTCAGTCCACAGCTGGCAGGTTAGAAGCCACATCAGTGAGAACAACCAAAAATCTTCAATTAAAACTCCATGAGAATTGGTGAGGGCTTGAAGAGAAGGTTTGAAAAGACTACTAGTTACATGAGGAAGCATATGTTTCGGGGGTGATGATATTTGCCATTGGAATGTCATCAGATGTCTTTTGAGGGCTCCATTACAGACAAGCTCAAATTGCATAGTTGGAAGGAAGATGTCTGAAATTATTATTTTTTTTTTAAATTTAGTCATTGCCAATTAGTTTTTATTATTTTCTTCCCAATTTGAAATGCCCAATTATTTTTTAGGCTCAGCTCACCGCTACCACCCCTGCGCTGATTCGGGAGGGGCGAAGATGAACACACGCTGTCCTCCGAAGCGTGTGCCATCAGCCGCCCGCTTCTTTACACTTTGCATACTCACCGTGCAGCTGCCTCAGAGCTACAGCGTCGGAGGACAACGCATCTCTGGGCAGCGTACAGGCAAGCCCGCAGGCGCCTGGCCAGACTACAGGGGTCGCTGGTGCGCGGTGAGCCAAGGACACCCTGGCCGACCTAACCCTCCCTCCCCCCGGGCGACGCTCGGCCAATTGAGCGCCGCCCCCTGGGAGCTCCCGTCTACGGTCGGCTGTGGAATAGCCTGGACTCGAACTCGTGACGTCCAGGCTATAGAGCACATCCTGCACTCTAGCGAGTGCTTTTACTGGATGCGCCACTCGGGAGCCCCCAAGGTATCCGAATTTTAATACAAATGGAAGATATGTAAGCTTTAGAGCGTTGTTTCGTTGGTTGATAAAAAAAAAAAAAAAACAGGTTTGTTTTTTCATGTATGTTAAGGGAACCATGTTAAAGCTCCTTTCTGTCTTTGTGCTGTAAAAGGATGCCTTTGGTCTGATCAACAAGTATTTCCTCTAGGTGCTCTGGGATAACGAGACAACAGCTGTTTTTCATTCCTCCTCTCTGCAGGGCAAAGTGTAGTCTGTTTATAAAGATGATGACTTGGAAAAGATTTTTTGGAAAAGCGGCAGCGCTGTTTGTGCTGGTATTAAATAAAAATAAACCACTGGAAAAAGGCTTTATAAAAACCGGCATGGGCTTGGGGTAGCTGGTTCGAGTACTTGTCCCGAATGAAATTAAGAAAAAAAAGCATTGCACTTATCACTGCCTTAAAGCCAAATTGCTATTGTCTGCTTAAATCTTAATTGCTAATGCAGTGCAACACAATTCACAAATTAGCGGGTTGGATAATTTTGCAGCAGAGTCCTGAAATGATTTATTGTTTACCAGGGATCCTTTACTGTAATGGAAAGATGTTGCAGGGATAAATTTATAAGAAACTCTCATTATCAGAGGGATCATAAGAGCCCTTTGTTGGTTGAGTAGATGAGCACGCCAGATCAGTGTTTTCCCATTTTCCTGATCTGCAATTCAGCCAAACCTTCTGTGCTAATGCACCGATTGAGCAATAGATTTTAATCAAGTTCAGATGTCTCTTGACTTGATAAACCCGCTCTGATTGCAAGCAGATGACAATACTTAAGGGGCTTAATGAAAAGAACATGAACAAATGTTTGAGCCAGACTTTCATTTACTGGTACTGTTGTTGAGGAAAGGTGGATCGTTAAAATGTCCTCCATTTCCTTTTACAATTGAAAGTAACTGTGACCATGCCAATACTACTAAGGAAATAAACACTCTGGATATGGTAGAATGTATCATTTGCATATGCTTTCAGATTGCCTGAAAGCATATGCCTGATTTGTAGAACGATGAGCCTGTATGCTGTGTTTTGGAAATATTTCTCCAAATGTCAGTAAAGTCTGTCTCGTCTCCTCTTGGTTAGTTGCAGTTACTTCCCCATGTTCTGCCTTACCTTGATGAGACCACATATCATGATGGTTAATTCTTCATGCCCATGCTATCCTTGGTGTTGCTATGTAACTACTCTAGAGCTTTATTTCTGTGTAAACCAGTCCAGAGACAAAACCGACATCAAAGCTGATTGAATTGACGGATAGAATCAAAGCTGCTTCACGTGCCATAGCCAAGTCAGTCTGCCCGAGCTGCTTTATATAGTATAATAGGCATGACTAAAAATAAAGCCAGTTCAGATTTCAAGCCTATCCAGTGCCTTTTATAAATGTGTATGGCAACATATTGTGAACTAAACAACTGGTAGGAATAATTTGAGCAATTTGAAAGTTGTTAAAACAGTTTTGTGCAGCACAGGATCAACAATTAAAGCATCATCTGTGGAATGCATGTACAAAGCCATAGTGAGTAATTATAACAGTGTGTTCATTAATGCAAGGGCTGCGTCAGCCATTACACCAAATTATAAAGGAGTAATTAACTTTATCTAGTAGTAAGCAGCATGCTTTACATTGAAGGTGAAAACAACATACAACTGGGGAAAAACTGTGAAAGGGATGTGTGTGTACTTATACATTTTTCTAGCATCACATAAATAAACCTAAAATTCTTCCAGATTATCGATTTTTGTAATTTGTTTCAGGGCAACAAGATTGTCTTATTTAAACACCAGTCCCTTTGTTGCTGTATAATAAACAAATCAATCTTTTTCATTCCCTTTGGTCAGATGGAAGATGTCTTGTGTTTTTTTTTTTTTTTTTTAGCTGAGGACTTGAATGGTTGTAAATGTGTTTGTTTTGTTTTTGTAAATGTGTTTTTTTTTTATCCCTGGTTAAAGAAATCTGTCACCATTTTAAGGAGATTAAATCACTCTAATATACAAAATGTATAATTGGCAAGCGTTGATGCTTTTTTAAAAAATGATAATTTTGACTGTTTCAAACAAAACTCTGGTGCTGACACTTTATTGAACTCTGTGTTTGTGTTTTTTTCTCCTGTAGGATTGGGTAACAGCCACTGATATTCGGGTGACCTTAAACAGGCTAAACACCTTCGGAGATGAAGTTTTCAACGACCCCAAAGTCCTAAAATCATATTACTATGCAATCTCTGACTTTGCAGTGGGCGGAAGGTGGGTCTTCTCTCTCTCTCTCACCAATAAATCAACCTGAAATGCAGCTATATCCAACCCTGCATAGTTCCTGATTGCATTTGGCAAAAAGAACCCAAGAGGTGGTATTTCTGGGCTGAGTCTCCTTGTAAATGTTGTGCCAACTGGATGTACTTGCTTGCAAATGAGATGTTCCACCTTGATGTGCTGTCCAAAACAAATTTAATTTGTATTAATCTGAAAGATGGGATCACCATCATCACCGCGTCCTGCTAATGCTATCGTGGGGAACGTGTTAGCTCAGAGCAAGCACACAACAAGGATAACACTTGCTATAGCTACACCTGATCTGTGGCTGTTACTTTTCCAAGTATTAATTCCTTGCTTTAAAACTCAAGGAATTTCAGGAACTAAGGTAGTACAACTGCAGTGATTTTGGAATGTATGGTGCTGTTGGTGTTATTACAAGATGGACACCTTACTATTGCATCTGACCTTCCTGGACTTGTTTATTTCATGCATTAATCTGCTCTTTAAGCACTCTGAGCCGACTCATGGCTGAAACAAAGTTGGTGTTGCTAGAGGCCATATGATACCTTTGGGGCTGAATTGTTGGAATGTCACAAGGTGGACTCATGCCCTATCAGGACAGTAAAGCAGGGCTGTTCTGTAATTTGCACTGATTGTTGATAAACTCCCCCCATAAAAGTGTCATATAAAAGACACTGTATTTATTAACATTGTGCCAACACCAGCCAATTGACAAAACACAAAAGTGTAACATATATCCAGAAATGTATAATTTATATGTAAACTTTCTTCTAACTTCATAAATCTCCGTGTTTTAATATTCCCAGGCATTAATCACATTCACCACATGGTTGCAATAAATATTATTACTATTTTTTTTTTTTTTTTTGAATTCTCTGTTGAGAAGGAAATTCCATAACGCTGGGAAAAACAAACTGTTCAGAACAGACCACTTTAGATTCAGTCTTTGGCCATAAAACCTTCAACATTTTCACTACATGGTATCTGCGGTTTATGTTGTTTTTTTTTTTTTAGTGTGTTAAATCAATTAGCAGAGACGTGGTCTGTGATATACTGCTCCCCTTTGCCCTATGCAGGTGTTTGCCTTTCATTTCTATGGCAGCTACCAAAGCTTGAGGCTTGATGGCGTGGGTGTAGCAGTGTTTGACAGGTAGCCTGGAAATGCTAACAGATTGTACCAGCATATCAGGAAGAAGAAACAGTGGGATCACCCTAATCTTTTGAAAACTCCACCAGATTACGGCTTGCAGCTACATTCCTTAAATTCCTATCCGGCAGCACTGGATAATGCATAGAGAAGGGTAGAGTTTGTAGATTCATGGACAGATGGATGTGCCGAAAGACTGATTCAATTCAATTGGAATAGATCTGTTTGAATGTCCTAGTTTTTCTAAACATTTAAAATGGCCACAAATTCTTAATACATTTCAGTGGTATATCGTAAAATAAGACTAGATACTAGGAATTCCTATAATTAATGAATTCGCTACAAGACAAACATGGCATCATTTTGATCAGGGAAATTCCTAACATCCTGTTTTTGTAGATTATTTTGACTATACCTGTCATTAAAATCCACAATGAAACGATCATTGTATAGTTTTAATCTTCTTATAGAGCAGTAAGCCTTGTAGTCCCCATGGTTTCCAGTTGATAATTATACATACAAAAATAAATGTTTGACTAGATGAGACATTTTACCTCCCAGCTTCTCCTGCTGTTCTGATAAGCATGCTCTCACTTTTTCCATGCAAGAATGCCAAGGAACTCCTTAAACAATATAATGGGAGGAATCTGCAAGTTCTGACTTGCTGTGGAGTCCTGTCAAAATCTAAAAGAAGGGGACTGCCTCACATGGATTGTTGGAATACCATGGCTGCTGGGGCCAATAAGGTGTTTTAAAATATACAATGAGTCATTCAGAATGTCAGGGAGCTGCCATTGAAAAGAAAATGCAGTATTAAATCCACAACGTTTTCAGCAACGTACAGCAGCGTGCCTTTTTTATTATTACCTAGGCGTTCATTTCTTTTATTACCTAGGCGTTTATTTGAGGTCATGTTTAAAAGTTAGATAGCATGCTTCAATTTTAGCGTGTCCTTTTGATATCTAAATGTGAGTCTCAGAACTAACACCCTCTCTTCTTGTCACAGGTGTAAGTGTAACGGCCACGCTAGCGACTGTGTGGAGAATGAATATGCGAAGATGGTGTGTAACTGCAAGCACAACACGTTTGGCGTGGACTGTGAGAAGTGTCTGCCTTTCTTCAACGACCGGCCATGGAGGCGAGCCACCGCTGAGAACCCAAACGAGTGCCTGCGTAAGACTGTGAACTTCATTATTGTAGGCTAGGCTTGAGATAGGAGTGGGCAGAGAGCAAGACACATTGCTGTATGTGAGAACGGGGATGTTTAGCCCACACTAATTTTGCTGATAACTTCCATCACACATGCCAATCTCTGGGGTGACCCAGATTCACTAAAAGTATACATCAAGAAACTTCAACTATACAATTTTTAAAGCTAATATTGTAGCATTTTTTAAAATTTTATATTATTGTTAGAAAACTGTGTCCTAAATAGAGAGAAATGCTTAACCCAACATTTTCAACTGCTTTGTAGGATTCAAGTCAGGGCACTGGCATGATGTAAATCTAGCCCAAATTAAAATATCACTTGTGATTTACATTCTACATTTGTTTTTTTATAAAATAACCAGTATTAGACAATAACAAATAGATGGTTCCAAAAGCGATTAAGTGGGAATGCACGAACGATGGGACACTTCAAATATTGAAATACATCCCAATTTTAACTTCTTTCTCCAAATCCTTATTCGTTATCAATTTGGCATGCATATTTTCAAATATAGTATATATTTCCAAAAATCTGTACATCAGCTGTGAATAACTTGCAAGCTGTAAAAAGATATTTTCTCATGGAACACAACAGCTGGATAGCTTGCTTGCTGTCAACACTTCATATTGTTTTGCACACCAAGATATGAAATTGACTAGGAATCTTCATCTAGGCCAGGGGCAGTCATATGGCAGTGTAGGCCAGCCAGAGAGAGGAAGATGGGACATTTCTCCTGCCTGACCTGACCGGTTAGCTTCTGCTGAACTCTGCATCAGGGAAATACTTACCCCAGTGAAAAAATCTGTCCTCTTTCCACGTATTCCTAAAAATACAAACTTAAAATGAGTGATAAAATGATCAAATATTTCTTGCAGCGTGCAACTGTAACGGCAAGTCCCGGGAGTGTTACTATGACTCTGAGCTGTACCGCGCTACAGGGCACGGTGGACACTGCTTAACCTGTGATGGCAACACTGATGGCCCCAACTGCGAGCGCTGCCAAGATAACTACTACAGACTGGGGGCCGACGGGCACTGTCTGGCCTGTATCTGCAATCCAGTGGGTACGTGTGCGCCAGGGTTGTGGGTTGATTTATAGATCCCTTGCATTCTTTTTCTTTATTACATTTTTTTAACTTTAAATCATTGTGCAATAATCTCTGTCTGAGAGGCAATGGTTAAATTGTTTCATATTGGATTCTGGATATAGGTCCTGCAAGAGATCAATTACAGGATCGTTAACTCCTGAATATTGGTTCCTTCTCTCTAGGATCCCTGAGCACTCAGTGTGATAATTACGGGCGCTGCAGCTGCAAACCAGGAGTGATTGGTGACAAGTGTGATCGCTGTCAGCCTGGATACCACTCACTCACAGAGGCCGGGTGCAGGTACAAAAATCATTGACATAGACTGTAGGCTAGCAATGCTGGTAAAAATGGATGTACAACATTTAAAATGGCAAGCCAAAATATTGACAGATACAGAGGTTTGTGTGTGTGTGATTTGAAGTACAATGAATTTTTTTCTCAGTTCTGTATGAGGAGGGATATCCTGGGTTTTAATGAGAGTAACTCAGGCACACTTCCACAGTGTATATTGTTTTAAAGCAAGCGCTGGTGGAATTTAAATAGGACTTTGTCTTGGTGGAGTTCCGTGTGGTGAATTGAGTTCAGTTCAAATAAACCAGTGTTCACTCTTGTGGTGTTGTCTTTTGCGTGGGCGTGACGTCTGTTGCTACAGGTGCTTTTTGGCATTTGTGGGTAAACTTTGACCCCTGTTCCTCTTGTTTTCAGGCCATGCCAGTGCACCCCTGCAGGAAGCACGCAGGAGTGTGATGTTCAGACTGGCCGCTGCCAGTGCAAAGAAAATGTTGAGGGTTTCAACTGCGACAGGTACTTTTTACCTTCAAAAGAAAAAAATACATGCTTTCTTTTAACAGATGATGAAATAAGGGAGCACTGTACATTGTTAATTGGCCTGTTGTGTTGGTCATTGTATATTAATCATTCAGAATCTTTACCCGTTGAAGGTCCTTGTTAGACATTGAGAGTTTTTTTTGTATATAATGGAATGATAGGTGGTAGACCTCATAAGATGCACATGCAAACGGTTTCTTGTATGTTTGACTGAAAACAGCACACATTCCATAAATGTGGAGGAGAACATTGCTTTCAAATTTATTCTTAGCCCTCTATGGGCTTATCCTGCTGCAGAATGCTGTGGACCCCTGGCTGACTCCTGTGTTCTTGTGTTATGACCCTTTTAAATGTCCCTACCCCCTGCTTCAAAGAACATATTTAGACACACATCTGGTTATTTGTAGCTCTGTGGGTGATTCAGAACCACTCGGCAGACTAGAAGTCTGTATTGCTCAAATTCCCATTCTGTGTCACATTACACTTTATTATTTCATGCTGTTTACCTTGGAGTTAAAGGACCCAGTCTACCAGTGCTTCAGTGAAAAATGGGAAAACATTTTTAATTAGAATTAACTGTCTGCCCGACTCTCTCTGTCTGTCTATTGATCTGATGGGCAGATAGCTTCATTTCTAATGTGTCTTTCAGGTGCAAACTTGGATATTTCCACCTGGACCCAGTGAACCCCCGAGGCTGCACGGCCTGCTTCTGTTTCACGCACTCTGCAGTCTGCGACAGCGGGGATGGCTACAGCATTAACACAATCACCGCCACCTTTGATAGAGGTACCTTTTTAAAAAAATCAAAAAATCAAAAATAATTTGTCTGATACATCTGTGAGATTTTTTTAAAGATTTGTGTTAAGAATGTACTGTTCCTGTTTATGATATTGTCCTGGGTAGGAAAAACAACTTGAGCAAAAAGATGAACAACATCCTATGGCTGCAAAACACAGGTGTGTGTGTGTGTGTGTGTGTGTGTGTGTGTGTGTGTGTGTGTGTGTGTGTATGTATACAAGAGTGTTTCATACTTCATTTCTGTATATATTTGCAGATGCTGAAGGCTGGCGGGGGGAGCAGCGTGATGGCAAAGAGGCCCTGGTCCAGTGGTCCCCCAACAGCCGTGAGATCTCCTTGATATCAGAAGATTACTTCCCTATCTACTTTGTTGCTCCAGGTAAATCAGAGGATCCCAGCACAGCCTCACATTGCTAGGCTTGATTTGTGTTGTGCATACAAGCCTCTTCACCTCCCACCAGTGTTCACATTGATAGACTGTGCTTTTTGGTCCATATCCAATATTTTTTTTTTAATCTTGCAGAGAAGTTCCTGGGAAACCAGATGCTGAGCTATGGGCAGAATATTTCTTTCAGTTTCCGCGTGGACCGCCGTGACACACGCCTGTCTGCTGAGGACGTGGTGCTGGAGGGGGCGGGCTTGCGGGTTGCTGTGCCCCTCATCGCCCAGGGAAATGCCTACCCCAGTGAAAACAAGCAAACCTATGTCTTCAGGTGGGTCAAGCAAACTGCACTGCTCTGGCCTGGTCGGAGCACTGGCACACATAACCAGGATATGAATAGATACAAGGCACAATATATAAGTAACTGCCAAGTGCAAGTCTTTTCCAGCAGCATGTTTCTTTGCACCAAATGTGTGCTTTACTCCCCACAGGCTGCACGATGCCACTGACTATCCTTGGAGGCCCAGCCTCGGTCATGCTGATTTCCAGAAGCTGCTTCACAACCTGACTGCAGTCAAGATACGCGGCACTTACAGTGAGAAAAGTAAGTTCAAACATCAGCTTCTTTATTGAACCAAGTGGGACCCACTGAGAATAGGTTTCCATTATCAGCGAAGACATAGGGACGAGAGTAGTGAATTGTTTTTTTGAGTCTGGGTGTTAAAACTATTGTCTGTTTTGCTCACATTTTGGCCTTGAATAGGGATTGTTGAGGGCTCAGGTCCAGCTGTAGATTTGGATATAAGGTGAAAGAATAGCATCCTTTTATGGATAGCTCCAAATAGGCTGGCTGTATTCATAGAGATGATTTTTAATGCATATGACTTCAGTGCATCCAATGTGTTAATGCTGTATTCATTCTACATTGTGTGTGTTATGTATTTGCCTGTTTTGTAAGAGATCTATTTCTTGATTAAACATTAGGCTCAGGTCTGCAGTGATAATCAGAAACTGGTATGTATGCTCAGTCTACACTATATGTCTGAGTGACAGTAAGGTTAATGTTACCTGTGGTTGCTCAGTTTCCTGTTTGTTGTGTTGCAGGTGCTGGTTACTTGGATGATGTCACATTGACGACCGCCCGTCGTGGTCCCGGGACCCCTGCCCGCTGGGTGGAGAAGTGTACCTGCCCCACTGGTTACCTAGGCCAGTTCTGTGAGCAGTGTGCCTCTGGTTACAAGAGGACCAACCCCAGCCTTGGATCATTCAGCTCCTGTGAGCCCTGTAACTGCCATGGACACAGCGAAACATGTGACCCAGAATCTGGTAAGTATACATGCATACTGATGCATTGCAGTGATGAATAACGCATACGCATTCCTCTTGTGTCTTGGTACAGATTTCCAAAGAAATAAAGCTGTACAGCTGTAGCCTTGCTGTAATGTATATCAAGGGGAAGATGTATTATTAGAAGATCAGTTTGTGTTTTTTGTAATAGTAGCATATATTTTAAAACTAGACTGACATTTACACTGCCTCCTTGTGGAATCCTTTTCTGATTTTAAGTTTGGATCATTTTCAAATCATTGCCATCTGTTTATGGGATATCCCTGAATTTGTGCTTCTTTTTGTTCGTGTTTTAAGGCAATTGCTACTGCAGAGATCACACCGATGGCCTAAACTGCGAGCGATGCGAGGATGGTTACTATGGCGATTCAACCATTGGGAACCCTACAGATTGCAAGCCCTGTCCCTGCCCGGGCGGATCCAGCTGTGCTGTCGTCCCAAAGACAAAAGAGGTTGTGTGTACCAACTGCCCCACTGGCACTACAGGTGAGATGCTTCGAGGCTGTTTGGTCCAGTGGTTAAAGAAAAGGGCTTGTAACCAGGAGGTCCCCGGTTCAAATCCCACCTCAGCCACTGACTCATTGTGTGACCCTGAGCAATTCACTTAACCTCCTTGTGCTCCGTCTTTCGGGTGAGATGCAATTGTAAGTGACTCTGCAGCTGATGCATAGTTCACACACCCTAGTCTCTGTAAGTCGCCTTGGATAAAGGCGTCTGCTAAATAAACAAATAATAATAATAATAGAATTCACTGCCGTCTGTAGATAATAAAATGTGACTTGTATTTTAATAGGTAACTGCACTGTTGTTTTCTTGGTTTCTTTTAAGCATGTTGTATTAAGGACAGTGTGCAAAAATATGGTACGTGTTGGTATTAAAAACACTAGCTGACAGTATATCCCACAATTTCCCACTTGTCTTCTGCAGGCAAGCGATGTGAGCTGTGTGACGATGGCTACTTCGGGGACCCCTTGGGTGAGAATGGCCCTATCCGAGCCTGTAGAGCGTGCCAGTGCAACAACAACATCGACCCCAACGCTGTGGGCAACTGTGACCGGCAGACTGGGGAGTGCCTGAAGTGCACCTACAACACTGCCGGCTTCTACTGCGACCGCTGCAATGACGGCTTCTTCGGCAACGCATTGAACACCGACACTGCCGACAAGTGCAAACGTGAGGGCCTTTTCTTTTCATTTTGCATTTTGGTCAGATCTAGCGAATGTCTCCAAAGGCAAAACATGCTAGTAGCTATGTACTTGATGATAACATGTAAATGTGCTTGGGACCACTTACTTTTTTTTGCAGAATACTGTGTGCAGTGATATCAGGTAATGAGGCATAGTGCTTTTAGTAAGTCCTAGCTGACTCCAGGGTCTTCTCTCTCACCTCAGCGTGTGGCTGCTCTCCATATGGCACTGTGGACAGACAGACCACCTGCTCCCAGGTCACTGGCCAGTGCGAATGTCTGCCTCACGTCACCAACCGAGACTGTAGTGCCTGCCAACCCGGCTTCTACAATCTGCTCAGCGGCCAGGGCTGTGAACGGTAAGCAAGGAAACCAGCACCTAAACTGTGTCTCTGTTTATGCTGTCAGTCAGTGTGCAAGCCATTTTACTGCCATTGGAATCCCCCCCAAGACTATTTTACTCATACAATAGATATTGTTCTTTCATAAGGACTACTACTATCCAATGTATGTTACTTATAAGTAAATTCTACAGTTTCACAGAGCATTCATGGCCCAGATGTATTAATAATTTACCAATTAGTCTAACAAAATAAACTACATTTTAGTAAATGTATTGTTTTTTGTTTTTAAAAACATTCCTGTATTTTTTATAACCTATTATTTAGCCAATATGTTTGTTTTACATGGTTCATATGTTCCCTGTTATTGACCTGTGTCATCATTGCTGCCCCACAGATGTGAGTGTAATGCCATTGGTTCCACGAACGGTCAGTGTGATATCCACAGTGGTCAGTGTGAGTGCCAGCCTGGGATCACTGGTCAGCAATGTGACCGATGTGAGGTCAACCACTTTGGCTTCGGACCGGAAGGATGCAAACGTAAGAAACTTGTTATTTTCACTGTTCGGTTCCTGCTCTGCCTTTTTGACTTGACTAGCCTCTGTAATAGTTTTCACACTGTAATGTGACTGCTTGAAGCTATAAAGCATGTGGTGGGCAGGGCAGCTGTCTCTTGCCAGTTTACATCCCAGTCATAGCCACTTAACAAATGGGTGGCAAAGTACCAATAATGCAATACACATACCTTTAGGGAAATCCCTGTCTTGGCAATAACTCTAGTTTTTTATTACTCATTCCATTGCCTGCATGTTTCTTAATTCTCATGGCTACGCTTGTTTTGTGCCCCCCTAGCTTGTGACTGTGACCCAGAGGGCTCTCAAACCCTGCAGTGCAAACAGGATGGCCGCTGTGAGTGCAGGGAAGGCTTTGTGGGAAACCGCTGTGACATGTGTGAGGAGAACTACTTCTACAACCGCTCACGGCCTGGCTGCCAGGAGTGTCCTGCCTGCTACTCGCTGGTGAAGGAGAAGGTAAGCCCTCTGAATGGCTCCTTCAACACAGGAAACCTTGGCGACTCTCAACTGCCTGGGGAGAGACACCTTAGGGGTCCTATTTTCATTTGTGTTCATTCCAGCAGTCCTGCTATATCATGTACTGATCTTGATATCCACGTTCACGTTGCAAATCGGGGATTCGAAATAACCAGTCTGGAATACCCAGGTCATTCTCCTTCATTAAAGATCCAGATTGCTAAGAGTGGCTTCACAGCACACAATTCCATTGGACTTTCCTGGCTGATATTCACTGTTATTAAAAGCAGAGAATTAGAAGTATCTTCCCTACCCTAGGTGAACCAGCAGAGGCAGAAGCTACGTGAGCTGGAGAACCTGATTGAAAACCTTGGCTCCAGCCAGGAGACAGTTAGTGACAAGGCATTCGAGGACCGGCTCAAGGACGCTGAGAAAGCCATCATGGACCTGCTGCAGGATGCTCAGAACAGCAAGGGTGAGGATCTTACTAAGGGTCCCTAAGGGACTGTTTGGGCAGTAGTCCATAAAAACAGTAAGGAAGGCTGCGGCATTTCAGTCCTAGCTTTATAGGTATAATTAAACATTAGGCGGTGTAATCGGTTCAATTAAATTGACAACAAGACTGGAATAGTCCAACCCTATTCACTAAAAGGGTAACCACAATGTATCTGTCACATAATGGTAAACGGTAAAACCAATATTCATCGCATGTGTTTAATATTTTAATATGCTACTTTGAAAATCTTCCCCTTTTTAGATGTAGATAAAGGCCTTCTTGACCGTCTGGGTGAAATCAACAACACCCTGACCACTCAGTATGGCCGGCTGCAGAACATTAACAGCACAGTGGCGAGCACAGGAACCCTAGCAGACAGGTCCCGAGACCGCGTGCGGGAAGCAGAGAACCTGATTGAGAACGCCCGGCGTGAGCTGGAGAAGGCCAAGGACGCCATCTTGAAAGTGGTAAGTGTTTAACCTAATGTCAACTGATCCCCCCCCCCCCCCCCCCCCGCATCAAAAGCTCTGACCAAAACTGATGTATTTCCTTTTTCTTATTGCTTCGTACAGGACATCAAACCTCCAACCTCGACTGGGGATCCCAACAATATGACCCTGTTGGCCGAGGAGGCCCGCAAGCTAGCAGACAAGTAAGAGTTAAACCTGTCCGTTCATTCAGCTTTTTATGCTGAAACATTGCCCTGTGGTGACACCTGCTGGTAGATATCATGGTCTCTTGGTTCTTATCATACTCTTCATTTTTCACCCAGGCATAAGAAGGAAGCAGATGAAATTGAGAAGACAGCTAAGAGTGCCAATGACACCTCCACTGAAGCCTACAATCTGCTACTGAAGACACTGGCTGGTGAGGGACAGACCAGCAAGGACATTGATGATCTCAACAAAAAGTAAGTACAGAACCCACAGCCTTACTGTTGAACATTAAATGAACCCCTGACATAGGAGTTACAAACTAGGCATGTTTGTACACAGGGTAGAATACAGACTATAAATTTAAAGTTAAATGCAAAAGGTGCAGTCAAAAGCTCAGATCTCCTCAAGGATTTTTTAATTAAGTTTTTTCCTGTAACTTAATGACTTTATTCCTTGCATGTGTCCAACTTTGTTTGAATAGTGTGCTTGGCTTGTTTTCAGGTACAATGAAGCGAAGAGCATTGCCAAAGACCTAGAGAAGCAGGCCAACAAGGTCCATGCTGAGGCAGAGGAAGCTGGAAACAAAGCATTGCAGATCTATGCCAACCTGACCAGCCTGCCACCAGTGGACACTAAGGCACTTGAAGTAAGTATCCTGTTAACTGTCTAATTGAATCCATACCCATCCCAAGCAGTCTTTGCAGTGATCTCTTTATTGACAGCTATAGCTAAGACTTGTAGCACAAGCCCCCATCTCCCAATTTGCTGATTTGCAATCTTTTTCTTCTGGTTAAACCTATTTAAAATGCCGACATCTGGTACTGTCTAGTGTCTTTAAATATGGCTTATGAGTGAGAAAGGAGTGCAATTAACAATTATACAATTCTCCCACTTTTAGAACGAGGCAAACAAGATCAAGAAGGAAGCTGCGGAACTAGACTCCCTGATCGACAGGAAGGCTAAGGACTATGAAGATCTCAGAGATGACCTCCGAGGGAAGGAAATGGAGGTTCAAAAGCTTCTGGACAAAGGAAAAACCGAGCAGCAGGTATGTGCTCCACAAGCTGTCCAAAACATTATTCCCACACTACCACCTAGAGGCTTCCTTGTAGAAGAGATATTGTGAGCTATGGGGCACTTTTTAGATGAATATGTTATGGTCTACTTTTTTAATAACTGTAATGTTACTGTATATCCTCAGCTCATTCTGATCCTCATCATATCAATATAAATATGCAGTGGGTGTTCTGACTTTTAAAGCTTATCCATTTCCAGTAGAAATACACTTTACCTCCCTCTTTGTAGACCGCAGACCAGCTGCTTGCTCGAGCTGATGCAGCCAAGGCCCTGGCTGAGGAGGCCGCTAAGAAAGGGAGAGCCACTTACCAGGAGGCACAGGACATTCTCACCAACCTGAATGGTAAGAGCAGGGCTCCCCTGCTGCTTTCTGTAGACTTGTCACCTGTAGTACCTAAAGCAGCAGTGCCCACCAATCATGCTGAGTTTTTATAACACATTCTTTAAAGCCTGAAAGCGGACTGGCAAGCCGAAAGGACACAAGTTTCCAACCTCCCTAAGCTCATATCTACATGCAAGTTTTTGTTTAGTTTTAGCTTATGGTATACTGAAAAATTAAAATTATTGCTACTTTTGAGTAGAGGACCATGTTCTCTGTTAAAGAAGAAATCATATTCATTTCACAAGTGACTGCCGTGAGAGCTAATGTGCTTCTTGCCTTGTGAATTGTCAGATTTTGACAGACGAGTGAATGACAATAAGACGGCAGCGGAGGATGCAATGAAAAAGATCCCGGGGATCAATGCAACCATCATCGCAGCCAATGAGAAGACCAAGCAGGCAGAGGCGGCACTTGGCAACGCTGGGGCAGATGCCAAGGAGGCAAAAAAAAAGGCAGAAGAGGCAGAGAAGATTGCCAGTGCTGTGCAGAAGGTAGGATACGAATACTATAATAATCGCATGCTATTTTTCAATGTTTTTAATACATACTCTCAAAGTCACAGACTTTGGTGATCCAGAATCATCTTCCAAATTCAGTCACACATTTCCGACAAGCTCAGGTTTAATGTGGAAATAGACGGTTGGAGTCTGCCACTGCAACCCTTTTGGCACAGTATGATCAAATCAAACGGTACAGTACACTGACATTGACATACTATCTTGATGAGCTTGCGCTGAATTGATGTGCCTGTTACCTACAGAATGCTGCAAAGACCAAGTCAGATGCAGAGCAGACCTTTGATAATACGATGAAGCTGGATGATGAAGTGAACAACATGATGGACCAGCTGAAGGCAGCTGAGGACGATCTGGCCAAGAAGGCGGCGGAGGCTGACCAGGACATGATGATGGCAGGCATGGTGAGTCTGGGGACCTGGGGATGGGGTGCCTGTGGTATAGGGTATCTAAAAATCCAGCAATAGCAGTTAAAGGCCGTATTATTTTCAAGCCAGAACCATCGTTTGTCCACCCATGTACAGTATAACAAAGATGATTCTTGTCTCTTGTTCTGTAGGCCTCCCAGGCTGCCCAAGAAGCTGAAGATAATGCCAGAAAAGCAAAGAATGCAGTGAAGAATGTCTTGGGCACCATTAATGATCTGCTCAAACAACTAGGTAACCATCACCACTTCTACGAGGTTACAGTAGAGATCTAGAAATATGTATGCACAAATCCTCAGTGTATACTATATAGAAGTACTGTATACGTTGTCTTTACACGTTTTGTGCTTACCATAGAAAATGTTTGTTTTCCTTGTGGTACAGTGTATGTTAAATAATTTTATACAAAAGTTTACCTGCGCATCTTTTTAAAATATGGATGTGGTTTTAGATAAGTGGCTGACTTTTTTTTATTTCTTTTATCTTTCATCCTGTAGGGGACATTGACAATGTGGACCTCAACAAGCTGAAGGAGATTGAGGAATTGCTGGCCAAGGCCAAGAACCAAATGAAGGACAATGAACTGGACCGCAAGCTGGCAGAGCTGAACGGCGCTGCAAAGCAGCAAGAGGACATGATCAAGGATTACGACCGGCAGATTGGGGAGATCAGAGCGGACATTGATAACCTGGAAGACATCAAGAACACGCTACCTTCTGGCTGCTTCAACACCCCCTCCATAGAGACACCCTAACCTACGTGCAACCCCCACTTAAACAGCCCCTCATCTAATATCAGAAGTGACAATGCCTTACTCCACCAAAATCTTTTCTATTTTTTTTTTTTTTTTTAATTCAATACAGAACACCAGCATCTTTCGGATGTGTTTTTTTTTTTTTTTTATTAGTACATTTTTTAATACTTTGGAGAAAAGAAGAATTTGGATTAAAAAAATGTAAACAGTAAGAACTGCAGCTTGAGGCGCAGAATAGAATTTTTTTTTTTTTTTTGGTGTCTGGTTCCAATGGTGTGGTTGATGAGTGACAGATCTACAGTGCAGAACCCAGATGTTTTTGTTTTTTTTTCCAAGGAAGGCCATGTGGGTCTAACCAGCAGCCACTCCCTTATTTAACCTAACAGACTTAACAGACTCTACATGCAAGTTACCAGCTTCTCTTGGTTTCTGTTTTCAAAGTCTGTGGAATAAATAAGCTATACATGTAGGTTTGTCTCCTCTTCGAGACACATTACAACTTGTTTATATATATATATATATATATATATATATATATATATATATATATATATATATATATATATATATATATATATAATGTACATACACACATACACAAATACATATTTCAGGTATTGTGTCAGTTGCACCTAGCCTTATTTTATGCCTTCTCTTATCACACAGCTAGAACTAGCAGTGAAGGATCCTTTTTTTATCCTTTATCTTTACCATATTGATCACTTCTTTGGTTGCTCTGTAATTCACTCCAGGCAGTATTCACAGTAACAATAATCAGCAGATGGCAAAAGAAAAAAACAAAACTGTTATTTTAACAAAATCAAAATCTGTAATCTACTTGTGGAAGAGAGAAATGTTGATCCAGGGATGGAAATAAGGCTCCCATTGCTTAGCAGTCTGATCCGTTCCTGGTTTTGCTATGAGTTTCGTAAGACACACCTGAGCTTGTTACCTGTACACTGTGGCTTATCAAGCTCCTGGTAAAACCTGGAATGGGTGAAACTGCTATGTAATATTAGTCGTCTTTCCATCCCTGCGTTGGTCCCATTTTATGCTTCCAGAGAATCTGGAATCTTAGTGGGATTTAATTTTGTTAAGTTATTTTTTAACACTACAGTTTGTTTTTTTTTCCTGCAACTGCTGCTTTATACAGGTGTATTGCAAATCATAAAGCAGAAACATTAACATTTTATTAAAGCAAAAATAAACATACACTATGCAACTTTTTACATTTGTGTTGCAAATATTACCTGATACACTGGTGCTATTAATTATTTCTAATGTTATATTTTTGTGTGAATGTTTTTTTTTTTTTTTTTTATCATGATATAGTGTGAGGAAATGTTCATTTTTATGTGTAAATATAATCTTAAATGTTTCAGGACTGACTCTGAGAATACCCCCTTCCTTTTTTAAGTCCTGTCCATCAGAAACACCTCCATCTCCCCAAATTATATATATATTCTGTGGTATAATATGCTTGCTTGTACACGTGGCTCAGTTTTTGTTGTCTCCATAGATCTGCCACTTTTTATGTAATTTGGGTGGGAAAAAATCGCCAAAGGACTGAAAAAAGATTTTAGAAATTACTTTTTTTCTTTAAATTTAAACTTTCAGTACCCTGAGTTTTGTTTCTTATATTTTTGCCCCAAATATAAAAAAAAAAAATTTAAGGTCTCTTATGGCCGTAATGTTTCCTGGCAGTTTATATCAATGTCACATCACGTGCTTGACTTTTAGGAAGTCAGTATTGTGCCTTTTAATAGTACATTAAAATACATCTATCACCTGTGACCTATATGAAATAGCTTTCCTTATATTGGTAGCTTATCTCTCTTTAATTTGCATTGCACAGTTAGTGCCTTAAACGTAATCACTAATTATTATTCTTTTTTTATATTATAGTAAAGGATGAAGACTTTAACTGTTAACCCCCCCCCCACCTCCTTATGACACAAAAGACAGTTCATGTCTATTAAGACCTCTTTTCATCACATGCTTAAAGGATACAGCCATTTTAAAAACTGTCATTTTAATTGTTATTTATCCTTTTAGGTGATCTGAGATATCTATTGTAGTAGAATAAAATAAAAATCGCCCCCACCCCACCCCCAGCACCACCACAGCAGAATTTATTCATGTGCCTTTTTTATACCTTCAGTCTTAGTCATACTGTTAAAGAAAGATGTGCAACACTTATACAGTTTTATGTATAAAACAGTACTTCTTATTTATAAAGTCTGAATATTTGTAATCTCTTCCTTTTTTTTCCCTTAATTGCATTTTTTTTGTGTGTGTTGCACAATTTTCTTGTAATGGTGTGGCTTTGGAGTTCACTGCTTTTTTATTTTTGTTTCTGTTCTACAGAACACCTTTTTAAATCTAATGCAGTGGCTTTTTAAAGGCCTAATAAACTCCTGTCCTTTTACCATTTTTGCCTGTAAATCAAATTGTAGCATTTAAAATAAATAATGATGTGGTATTACAGGAACGTTGGGCCTGTGTTGTCGTGTATACAATTGGTGTTTTATTAAGTTCTATTTTGTATAAGTTGGAAGTTCCAAAAGGAGGTGGAGATAGATGGGGGGGGGGGGGGGGGGGTGTTGGGACTGCATGTGAAAGTTCACTTTAAACTGAATTCCACTGTAAATGGGTATGAATAGAACAAAAACACTGCTGCTCTGTACTGTCTGAGTCCAGTTCAAGTTCATTAATGCTTTCATCTCAACCTTAGAATAAGAGCAAAATGCTACAGAAGTTCAAAACATGTTATCCAATGCTGAGTAGTCTGTTCTGTACCAGATTGAGATTTGTATCTCTTATGCCCTTATCTGATCACATATTGAAAGGAAATGCATACAATAAAAGTAGTGCTAACCTTTGATTTAGGGGACAAGCAGCATGCTGAAAAAAGAAAAAAATAATAATAATTTTGAACAGAATGTTGCAAGTTGTGTATATAAAGATAACTCAGTACATAATTTGTGGCATGTATGTATCAATAGCCACTAATGTGTCCCCTTCTGGGAAAAGAGTGCAAGCTGTACAGAAAGACTGGATCTTTTTTTGTGGGTCCCATATAAACTGACAAAATAAAGGAATTTGTCAATTGAGAAAGATGCTGTTTTATAGGGATGACATGAACATAAAAAAAAGATCACATCAGATATTATAAATTCCTTCTTTGCATTGTTTAATCTTATTTCGGGTGTAACTCGGGCCAGCAACATAGAGGCCTTGTTGTTAGGAAGCTGCTTAAATCTAGATCATCAAAAATCTAATAAAGATGCTTTTGTTCCAAGTCTCAGAATTCCCTCAGGCAGGAAATAATTTATTTTCTGGAAAATCACTGAAACAATTCCCTTCAGAGAGGCAACCAATTGTATATTTGTGCATATATTTTAAGTTATAATATAATATAATGTGTCAGGAAATAAACATAAACACTTTATTAATAATTTAAACAAAATTCCTAAAAAGTTTAATGTTTTAGACTTGCTAGTCTGGAATAACAATTCAACAGTGTGTTAATGTGTGTAATAAAATTAATTCTATCATATTGGAGAAAACAGGCACGAAATTAAATGCACATCTCTTTTTTTTTTTTTTGGACATATCTGCTGATATTTTCAATATCTGGGTCCACCTGTCGCCTGTTATTTCTTTGTCCGCAGGTCATTTAAGTATGCAGTTATTGATAGATGGCATAGGTGTGTATTTATTGTTAGTTCCTGGTGTAACGACAAACATACAATTATTTATTATCTACCTCTCTTTTATATCAGAACTTTTTGGATTATTTGGTGCAGACCATTCTTTCTTTATGTTTAGAGTTGAATGTGCAGTGTCAGTATCTATGATACATCGACTACAATGTCATATCTGTGGAAACAGAAGGGTCATTAAGCTGGGTGCAACAACAAAAGCATTCAGTGCAAGTGTTGTATTGAACTAAAATATCCAGTAGTGTAGAGCGGGACTCCTACTCAGCAGAACTGTTAGAAGCATCGATAAAAAAGTTAAAGGAAAACAGCAGGTGAACACAATTAAATGAAGGGTCTGGAATAAACGAGAAACAAACATTAAATAGACAAACAGCTTGCAAAGTTATTTTATATCCAGCTAGCCCTCAAGGTAAAGGCAGGGCAGAGTCAGGCATGACTTGGGCAGGCTGTGAGACACCTCAATCTTACCACATACTTGCCCCACCCTGTTGTCTCTCCTCTGTTCCGCTGCGTCAGTGTTTAGGTCTGTTTACTCACTCCAGCCCATTCAGCTCGGGTGTGGCGTAGATTACAATGTGACTGAGTGATCTAACGCTGCTATTAAACCTGGCCCAGCCCCATTCGTGTGAAGGGAGGTATTTCATTTCCCAGTGCAGAACTGATACCCTGGAGGCATGGAGTTTTTTGTATCTATATAATATAACTCCTCAGGAGCTGTTTTTCTGAGTAATGAAACAATTAGGCAAGTGTAGCCGTCAAGTTACAAACATGTGTAGGTTTTAAAGATGGATGGATGGATGGATATGGATATGGATATGGGGGGGGGGGGGGGGGGCGTTTTCAAGGTGTTAAAATCTTACTGGATTTTTAAAGTTTACAAAACTCTATGTTTAATACCCCGATCACACACAGCCGTCAAACAATTTGTGATCAATATGAAATGGACCTATGACCTTTGTAAGTCTAATTTACTTCTCAAACTCGTGCTTTTAAAAACGTGCTGTCTACAAAAACTGAAGCACCGTTATTAGTAGTCACGTGTGTGTGGTGAATTGTGAGTGGTGTGTTTTTTAACTGCCGGGTAGACCTTGGTGCATGATGGATGCTCCAGTTTGTCCGATTTAGGAAATAAATGCCGATTGTCTGTGATGTGTTAAAGCATGGACCAGGTAAAAAATGTGTGCTGAGAAAGAGATGGAAATTTGTGATGGTTTGGCCAACATATCTCTCCGAATCTATGTTTTGAATCTCTGATGGGGGATTGAGCATTAGCTTAGTTTTCTCTCTCAACCAATCTGAATAACTAACCATGCAGCCAGTGTGATCGCCAGAGATTGAACCACAAACACCCTGCAAGAAAAACAATGAATCACTGTCGCTAGACATAACCACATTATTTGTCTGCTGTGTGTATCATGCACACAGAAATACCATTCAAATATTCACAGAGCAAGTATGAGATAAAGGGTCTTGCAAAATCCTTATTGCCACACCTGACTACTGTTGTCTAAATTTAACGAAAGCTATATAATATTATTCATTTTCATTTTTATCTAATAGGAAAGATACGTAATACATGCACAGGAGTAATTACATGGGGGGAGCGGGGGACATGTCCCCCTCATTTTTTCAACGACGGGGAAATGTCCACTTTACATTGCAACAGTACTAAAACTTGTATTACTCGAGACCCACTAGGACTCAGCAGAAACACCAGTCAACTGAGGCAGTGTTGGAGCGCAATGTATTATGGGTGATCTCAAGCAGAGAGGAGAAAGCGTAAACTGGTAGTAAAGAACTGTTTCTACAAGTTTTTTTTCTTTTTTCTTTTCATTGTGACATTTATCCATCATGATACCATTTCCAATGTCTATGGTCTCACTATACTATAAAAAAAATGATATTGTGAAATACCCCCCCCCCCCCCCAATCTTTACTTTTAATTGTATTACATGCTTAGAAACAATGCATAGCCACTGATTATTTCTCAAATATTCATACTATTTTGTGAATGCACATTACATTAAACCTAATATCCCTCCTTTGAAATGCTTGTAGTAGTCTTGGAGAAATGCTATTTAAAAGCTGGATTTTTCTGACAACAGCCAGTAAGGCTCAGCCAACAGGAAGTTGAATCATGGAACGGAGTGATTCAGCTCACTACACATGGAGATAGACCTGTAGTTACCTGTCTAACTAGCAGAATTCACTAAATTTCACCAATAAAACTATTGGTTAATAAAACTATTGGTTAATAAAACAGCGAGTGTGTTTGATTGGTGTATGGTGTCTCACTGTGACAATTATTAAATCACTTCCCGTAATTGCTTTGAGCTGATTCAGTTTTAAGTGTACAACAGTTTCAGTTTCAATAAAAAATAAAATATCTATCTGCATGTTCTGCCTGCTGTGCTGCAGGTACCCCGCATTCTGTTGAGCTCTCCTGCAAAATGACATTGCAGTGCACTAGAAACCCACAAGGCTGCTTAGAAAAGCCAGTGGCAACATTTCTTTTCTTTAAGGTCCTTATTTGAGAATTGTCCCAATAATCTGGTTAGAGACATATCATTTTTATCTGGCTTGCATGCACTCAGCATTGGTTATGTTTGCCTTCTGATGTGCATTATTCCCCTGTTTATATGGCTACATTCATTCAATCAAAAAAAGGATGATCAAAGCAGAGAATTAAATGGGGGGTCATAAAGTGAAGATTTTTAGACGACAAGCCGAACTCTGCCATTGTCCCATGCTGATATAGTCTGAAATAGAATGTCACATGGCCCCAACGCACACTGGAGCTGTGCTTTGACATAGTTTATATTCAAATAACCAATCTTTTATAGCAGTGATGACCCAAAAAAAACTAAGAAATAACTTACCCAACTTTTATTTTCACATGTTTCTGAAATGGTAACAAAAAGGCCAATCCCTACAGTAGCGTGTGTCAGCAGTGTGTGAAATAACAGTACAACGTTCCTACTGTAAATGAAGCAGTGTTGAGGAAGAAAAGGGTTATAAAATGTATTTCAGCATTCAGAGATCTAAGAATTCAGGTCTAAAGTGCTCAACATCCAAGCCTTGCCAGTACAGTACATTGGCTCTGAACAAGGCAAACAGCCAGTTATAGTTTCCAACTGCCGAAGGTTCTGTATTTAATTGTAGTAAATGCAACTAGGCATGGAATATCTACAGGTTTGTTTTGAGTACCCACCCTAGATTGTTCAAATGAATAACTAGGAGCATTAGCAGAATTCTCAAAACCTTTGAAGTTTTCAATCAAAATTGTATGTGTTTTTGAAATGTATGTAACTGTCACATCTGCGCTTGTTATGTAATGGTACTATGACAACCAAATGATGTATCATTCCAAATTCTAGTTGTCTGTTCTATAGTTATTTTCTCCAGTTGTGAAAGCTTGTTATTCAGTGTAACCTCTGTGGATGTATACTGTGAAAGTATGTCTGCTAAAGTGTTATTAGCAGCACTGTCATGACACACTCATCTCTAGATCAGAAATGATTCATGCAACCGGTTAAGAAGTCACCTCTATCGAGTCTGTTGGTGTTTAACCGCAGTTTATTTCAATTGTCTGTAAACTCCAAAACTGCTTTCCTTCCAAGGAGGACTGAATAAAATGGCCTCAGCAGGCACCTATACCTTATAGAGTCGGTCCCCAAACCGAATACTATGGGTGCAAAATCTAATGACATTATATTAAACTTAGGTAAGAAAATAATCAATATCGGAGAATTGAGATTCATTTGCTATAGATATATTTGGTATCTGATTCATGTAGCAATTAAGAGCAGGTGATTGAGAGCATGTACCAGGTGTTATGCTCTCTTTTTCATGACTGACTTCTATGTCTTGTAAATCCTGATGAAGGTGCATGGCACTGCAACGTTGATTTGACTTGTTCACTTTTTAATCTTGATGTTGCACAAATATAAGTTAAAAATATTTTGGTGAACAAATACTGAGTGCGGATACCCTTTGTTGTGTGTGTGTATATATTGTGAGATGGCAGGCAGGGGGTTAAAACCTCTCTGCAGAAAAAACATGTGCGGAATGCACATTTGTCTTGTTTAATTGTTTTGTTAATTGTTTTGTTTAATTGTTTAATTGTTTTATTATTAATCATTACCTGCACCTGGCTACTATTGAAAATTGGAGCCAGGTGCAAGGTTTAAAAGGAGAGCAGTCAGTCTGCTCTGGGTGGCTGCTGAAGAGGGCAGAGGTTCGACTGTGCTGGTGTGTGGGTACAGCCGTAATTAAAAGAAAAAGTAGTGTGAAGCCTTTTTTGCGTGTGCTGTTTTGTTTGTTTTGTTACAGGTAAACAGCTTAGCTGTCCTGTTTAATTTAGGTTCCTGTTTTGTTTTAGTTAGTGCTCAAAGAGAGCTAGGTGTTTGTTTTGTTTATTTTGTTTTTGTGTTTTCATTAAAAATAGCGCAACCGCGCTTCAAAAATCCATTTCTGTGTGTTGGGTCAGTGTTTTTAAAGGGGCAACGAACCGCATAGAGGTGTGAGTCTTTCACTATATATATATATATATATATATATATATATATATACTTAGTATATCCAGCAGTGGATTTCAGTGAGTGGCAAGGTACCTGGACTTTACTCCAAAGTGAAGGGTCTGAAAGAGTAAGCTGCCTATAGTATGATCTCAACAACGCATCAGGAATCCCCAGGAGTACTGTCTGCTTTTGCTTTGCTCATTACTTTACAAACTGCATTGCAATCATTCATAATGTCCTTTGCGTTGGGTCTTGCATTATAATGTTCCAGAGTTCTCTCAAGTGGCAATTAAATGACTTAAAACAGGATAGCCCACAATTGGGATTTATGCAGTACTGTAACATTAAAGTGCTATTTCCAAGGGGGCCCTGCGGTGTGTTTTAATTTCAGTAGTTTCAAAGGAGCAAAGGGTTTATAGGTCTAATGAAGGATTACCACAAGCAAATTGCGGTAGTGTGTGATTAGCATCTCTGTAATTGTGTCCTGAATTATAACTGTAACAGATAGTTTTGCTCAAATAGCATGCTTAGATAGGCAGTAACATAGATATATGTATCATTGCTAAAATATTGCTTTAATCCAGACATGTAACTACAGCTGTGGCCAAAAGTTTAGCAATTAAAAAAACAGCAACTATATGAACATTATTTAGATCAACAAAACTACAAAACGTATTGCAAAAGTCTACCGGAAGCCATAATAGTACAGTATTTCATGTTAGATTTTGAAATGTCACATTTTTCAATTTTTTTCAGGTTTCGTTAAGTATATGGAAAACTACAAAGCAGTATGGAATTAAATATGTTAACATAAAATTATTCAACAGGTTTCATTCGACTTTATGAAGCAAAATTAGTTAACTCTATAGAATGATGCAAAACGTTTGGCCATAGCTGTACAATTTGAGATCACTATAATACATTTTAATCTCTAGGTATACTGCAATCGGACTAATATACATATTATTTGAATTGTAGTTAATTTATATGGAAATTAATTTTTTTTTTTTAAATTACCGATACTCTACTTGATCTATGTTTTTGACATGGAAAAAAATTGTGACACTTTAACATAATACCTGCACATTTATATGAAATCGAATTGAGTGTTACATGAATAGCACCTTATTCCTATAGAATTTCCATGGATTGTAACCATTAGCTTAAAATGTTTTCTAAAAGAGAATATTTCAGTCCATGCAATACTTGCTACTAGGAGGTTGGCATGAATTCAGAAGTAATAGAAGGTACGTAATAACAAAACTATAAAACACCATGTTTACTATGTATTTATAAAAGAAAAGAAACTGCAAATGACTGATTTAAATCGAAGAAAGAGGAGCATTATCTCACAACAGGCAAACAGAATTCCAAACCCTTTTCTAGAGGCAGAGTCTCTCTCTCTCTCTCCAATAGTGTAGTTTGATAGAAATTCTGCAGAAGATGTTTCAGAGTTTTACCAGTTTATAGCTAAAGTGTGTTGATAATGTTACTGTTTATGGAGCAACAGGGCTTGATGTTTATTCATGAGTGAATAAACTGAGAGTACTGTCTGGAGGTGATGAGTCAACATTCATCAGAAGGAGGGAGTTGATATAAACCAACACCTGGGGAAGCCAAACATTTTAATAAGGTGGCTCTGATCTACCTGGAGTTAACAAACACGCTTACTAATAATCTGCCTCACCTTTCCTCAGATTTGCTACAAGACTCTTCATCTCAGGAGGACTGCAATGTGGTCTGCGTTGACATTATGGTCTGGAATCTTCTTATTCAGCCTGCCTGTTGTACATGGTACCTTTAGATATGGATGTAAGTGTACGATATATTATTCTATGCTTTATTATATTGATTGAGCAATATGACCATTTCTCATTTTTAAATTAGCTCAGAAATGTTTTAAACAAAAATGTTAAACAATATAATCTTTGTTAATTTGATGGACAGATAGATGAGAAAACTAATAAATTTTTTTTAAAAGTTTTCATTTAACAGAAATACAGCAACTGTACAGTATATAATCGCTTGGTGGTATTACACAGACACAGATATAGTAGCTATAGGAATAAATATTACGGCATAAAAAGGGGCAGACAAACTGGTAACTGTTTAGTGGATTCTGGGCTGATTCATTTTTAAACTTTTCCTGATCAAGCCTATTTATCCTGCAGCTATGTTGTAGATTCACTATTATTATTTAGTTAGTAAAAGTATTCTGTTAGAGAAATTACTAAATAGGGCCCTTAATGTCATAATTTCACCTGGGACCTTTTCTCAGTCAAGTGTATGATGGTAATATTCAATTGAAACTATATATATATATATATATATATATATATATATATATATATATATATATATATATATATATCCCGTGCTTTACTAAAATAGCAAACATAAACTGTCATAATTCTACTAAAGGTTAACCCAAGAATGTCTCAACTGCTAGTACAGTACAGAAACAAAACCAATTACTAGTAATGCGGATTAAATCTGTGTACAACATTTTATGTGAAAAAAGAATAATCTTTGATTCTACACTCCTTAATGAGCTCTGAGCGGAGCATCGCTGTGTGATTATGCTTCAGTTCTAGATGGCAGACAGCGTTTGTCAGTGTCATTCGTTTTAGAAGATAAACAATGCCATCTCATAACTTTTATGTTAATGTGAAGCCTGGTGTAACTAGTTCTAATCCAGTGGGCAGAACAGCAGCCTCTAGTTCTGTTGACCTTACAGTAGATTGATTCAGCTGTAATGTTAGTTAAAATTAGGTTAGGCCTACGAGGGTACTTTTCAGATAAGATATCTATTATGGTATTTTATTTTTATTTTTTGGTAAAGTTAACTACTAATATTTACCAGAATCAGCTGTGTAGGAAAATATAAGGTCTTAGTTCAATATTAGACTAGCCTTGGAAGTGTATGTACAAAGCTGCAATAAACTTCATTTGTTGTGCACAATTTCCACTAAACTGTTCACATCAATGCAGGAAATGAGAAAAAAAAAAAAAACTTACTGATAAGGCTGATGATGCAGTTATGAGTGTCAGTCACAGGCTGTCTGGGATAAAGAATAGACAGATAATTGTTCACCCCTCATTCACAGACACCTTTGAATTTGAGATAAGGATTTCAAGGTTTCAGTTTTGGTATTTAAGTGTAAGTTTTAAAACTGTTAAATTAAGACTGGTTTAGAACCCCAGTACAGTATATACCAAAAAGAAACTAAATCAGATCTTCAGTATTGTGAATCCACTCTAGTGTATGTATGGTGAATAAAACTGAAAATCGCAATGCAGCTTTCTCTGCCTTTTGAAAGTTGCCATTTTGGTCATGTCAGTTCTGTGATGCAGTAGTGGTTCATATTTAAATTTCTAATTATTTTTTGTAATTTGTATTCCCACACTTACATTGTCTTCAGTGATTTTCCATTGAAGAAGACAATAATTCAGTGCTCCAAGAAACCTTCCTGGAATTCCAGATTTTCAGAAATACAAAATAATGACATGCATATTGGGTTGTTTTACTTTAATCAATTCAAAACCTCATACATTTTACATATTTAACCACAAATTACCAAACTCTGAAAATGTCATACCAGTAACTGCTCTCTTAAAAGACATAAAAATGTTTGTTCAAGTATAGAAATGTTGGCAGTGGTTTTGGTGTCATCAGTTTGGGAGACAGAATCAGACAAAGACTGTAGGGCTGAGCAAGGATTAACAGGCCCAAAAAGTCTGTTTACATAATCAGATAACACTGTTACATGATGTCAGCAACACCTTGTTTGACCCTAAACATTCGTTATTCTGTAGGGAAGAAAAGGTTCATTGATCTTTGGGTTAGCTTGATAACAGAAATTAGACAAGCTCAGGTTTAAAACCCCAGCTGCAGGCCTATACCTACGAAAGAAGGATCCTCTTAACTCCTGCATTATGGGTAACTGTCTACTGGAAAGAACATAAGAAAGTTTACAAACGAGAGGAGGCCATTCCGCCCATCTTGCTCGTTTGGTTGTTAGTAGCTTATTGATCCCAGAATCTCATCAAGCAGCTTCTTGAAGGATCCCAGGGTGTCAGCTTCAACAACATTACTGAGGAGTTGGTTCCAGACCCTCACAATTCTCTGTGTAGAAAAGTGCCTCCTATTTTCTGTTCTGAATGCCCCTTTAGGCATTGTTAGGATACGAGGCTTTGGCTTTAGCAGAAACTCACTTCACTTTGAAGCTTGAACAAGCTCTTTATGATACATCTTCATAAAAAAGCAAAGGTTTTTCGGAACATCTCGTACTGCTGCAGAAAACAGGTCACCCCTGTGCTGGAGGGCTTGAGACCCGAAACCTGACACACTCCCCAATGTTAGGACTTTAAATCATACTTGTCTTTAAAGGCTTTAGGTACAAGTATTGTTGTATATGGTTGAAGCATACCAGAAAATAATGAAATTTAAAATACTCATTATTATTGAGAAATGGTCACAATCAAATTTACTGAATTGTCAGACTGTAAAAGTATGCGATTATTTTAGTGTTCATGTTTCTCCTTATCGTTAAAGTAATTAAGACTCAGTTCAGTTTGGATTGGTTAGTCTGATTTTGTAAAACAGGCACTTACTCATCATTGAAAGCAGCATGTTGTCGCTGAATCTTATTAGAGCTAAACATAAGGTAGTTTAAGACTGGTGCTAATCAGGGTTTGCAGGGAAACCAGCCAAGATTCTGAGACTTGTTTCATAATCATATACCATTTAATCATTCACTATTATTTCACTGAAATAACAGGATGAGGCGCAATGTTTACTTTGCAGACACCCATAGACAAGACACTGAGTGACCTCACCAAGTCATCTGTGCTCAGACCTGCATCAACCTGTGTGTGGTCTCTCTGAAGGAGCTTTACCAGTTCAGTCATGCAGCATGTTGGGAGGGTATAACTCACTGTGGGCAGGAAGAGATCTCTTCCTTTGATACCAATGACCAGAAATGGCACAAAGTAATTACAGAATACACCTGTAAGCCCTATGAACACTTACAGCTCCTAAAAACAAGAAACTACCAAAAACACTTAGCTTTTAAAAAAACTCCCTCCTCTACAGTACCTTCCAATATATCTGTAACCCACTAGCCTCATGCATGCTTGAAATAAAGAGCAAATTGAATATTGATATTCGTTTTTTAACAGAGTGGGTGGATAAACCCATATTTCTGTCTATTGTATCTTTTGCAGCAGTATCTGCTGTACTGTACTGTGTGTTTACAGATTTTATTAAATTTTTACTACTTTGTTTAAAACAATAGACATAAAGCCCACATAAATGTTTACTTAGTGGTATTATTAGTGTTAATTAGCACCACCAGCTGCATCTGCAAAACTATAAATTGGGTTAACCAACAGTAAGAGCATCTAAAACACCAGTGCAGCCTTCCTCAGCATATACTGTCAAAGCTATACTTGTACAGTAAGTGCTTCAGGTAAATTGAAAATGAAATCACAGGAAGTGGGATGTTCCAAATGGAATTCTATTTTTGTTACGTGTGAAGAGATGCTTCACATTTGAGGCATGTGTGTTGTGGTTTTGTTCTACTAGATGATAAGTGACATCATAGATTCAACATTTTGCAACAATAAGATTCATTTGTGAAGTGGTTCGAAGATTTGCAGTTGGCTCTGTGTTATTGGCAGGTTAATGGGGCCTCACACGAGAGAGGAACCTCCCCCTAAGCAGTTCAGTATTATTGTTTACAGTAGTAAAGCTTTGTAAAATAACAGGGAAACATGGTAAAGCAGAGGCATGCATAGTGAACCATGTGACAAAGCATAAGCAGGCACTATTGCAGGTACATGCTATTACCAACTAAGAAACATATTCTATTTACAGTATTAGAAACTTTAACAATACATTGTGGCACGAGTTACTGTTGGCTTTTATTATTTCTAATAATTTATATTGTGAAGCAGCTGTCACCTCGCTGTGCAGTTCAATAGTTACTAGAAAGCCCTGTGAAGCTCTCCTGTTCTTCTAACTGCTGAATCTCTGTGTGTGCTTTTTCCTTTAGCTGACTGTAAGTGCAATGGCAAGGCTTCCCACTGTACATACGACCCCCAGGGATATATCTGTTTGAACTGCATTGATAACACTGATGGGCGCAACTGTGAAAAGTGTAAGAGCGGGTTCTTCCGTCAGAGGCCTGAAGACCGGTGCGAGTCATGCCGCTGCAACACTATGGGTATGTGAGGGACCAATGTTTGCAGGAACCCAAAGTTAATAATTATTTAATTTCTTATAGCTTTACCAATGCTCATTTTTATTTGATATGCTCAAAATGAATGCAGTTTTAAATTTAGTGATAATGTAACTTTATATGATACCCAACCTCCAGTAAAGGCATCCTGCAAACTAATGATTGCTTTGCATAATAAAACACACACACACTCGCACACAGTATTTGTGCATACCTCTTTGCAGAAGATCATCAAAGAGCCCAGTTAATTAACTAGCTCCCAGATTCCCTCCCCTGGGAAGGAAGGTGGTGTTAAACCATGCTATTATAGTTTAGGTCAACTGACCTCTGCTCTTTGTATCTCTAGCCATAAGCATCTCATGTAAATGCTTTTCTTGCTTCATCACACGCTTCAAGCTGAGGAAGGTGCTTCAAATCTCAGTTTCTAAAGTTGGACGTTTTCTAACGTCTCATATTTTATTAAGGTACATTTAATTACACTACTTTCAATAAACAATTCACTTAAAGTACTTTGAAAGCATGGAGAAGCTGTCAGGGTGCAGGTTGCTGGTAGTTTAGTGTGGCAGCACAATTACCACAGAGTGGGTATGCTCCATATTTCCATATCTCTAGCACTCTCCTCATTAAATTGAAATGTCTCTGACTTTAGGATCCCTGAGCGCTCAGTGTGATAATTACGGACGTTGCAGCTGCAAACCAGGAGTGATGGGTGATAAGTGTGATCGCTGTCAGTCCGGGAGCGCTCTTACAAAAGCTGGGTGTGGTGGCAGGTAAGACAAGCAATTCAGCATTGGAAAGAGCAAGAATCCCTCATACAAAGTGATTTGCAGAAATTACACAGTAACTAGATAGAAACTAAATTGTAACCAATCATATACATTGATGAGTGTTCATGGAAACTAAGATTATCCTTCCCAAAAGACCTAAATAAATAGTAAATACAAATATAATATCAACAGTTTAAACTGGTGAGCAAGCTATTACTGGGGAAGGACTGTAGACCTACAAAGAGGCTTCTGTAAACATGATTTCATTTTTTTCACAGATGTCGGTCACGTGCCAATGGCTTGGGAGCAGGTAACCCCACAGAGTGCATTGCGTGTTTCTGCTATGGGCATTCTTCCGATTGTACCTTTGCAGAGGGGTACAGCACTCACAGCATCACCTCCACCTTCGACAATGGTAAGCTTCATTTCAACTCTGTCTACAGGTTTTCCAACAGAAAGACTGAGCACAGCATGATCCCTGTGAAGGTAAAGCCTGGTACCTAATTCATGTACCTTGTATTCTCTGTTGTAGGTGGACCAGATGGTCTGCATTATAGTGATTCAGAATGACTTTAATAATATTTGTATTTTGTTGTTTCAGTTTGACTAGTGTTGTATTGTAATGAATTGTTGGAAGTTTCTTGCTCTTATTATAATTTTCAACTTCTCTTATGTATAGATCTCGATGGATGGCGAGCTTCTTTCAAAAGTGGTTCCCAAGTGCAGTTCCGCTGGTCCCCTAAGAACCGCGATGTTTTCATAACATCCATGGACAACAATCCTGTCTACCTGCTGGCTCCAGGTAGGTACTGTAAAGGATTTGAGGGGGCTGATGGGTATTAAATCATGTTCTTACGTTATCTCATGTAGTTCCTAAGATTAACCTTTAGATAAAATGTTTGCTATAACTCTTGACTTTCTTATAGACTCGTTTTTGGGGAAACAGGCGCTGAGCTATGGGCAGAACCTCTCCTTCTCGTTCAGGGTGGGTCAAGGAGGACGGCGGCCATCCCCAGAAGACGTGGTGCTGGAGGGAGCAGGGCTGAGGGTGGCAGCTCCCCTGGCAGACCTGGGAACAATCCTGCCCTGCGGCAAGATGAGTGCCTACACCTTTAGGTGAGTGCCAGTCCATGTGCTTTTTGGTCATTTGTTGAATGTTAATTATTTTTTTGTTGGGATTCTTTGTCATTTTGTATAACCCACTTATTGTATTGAAATTTCTTCTTAATATTATAGGCTTGATGAACAACCAGGCAGTAAATGGAGTCCACGACTCAGCGCATTAGAATTTCACAAACTGCTGAATAACTTGACTGCCATTAAGATTCGAGGCACCTATGGGGAAAAGAGTAAGTCTGCTTTATTGCATTTAGTTTGTTGAAAAGGAAGGTATTTTATGGTATTTGTGAAAATGTTAAAAAGATAAGCGATAAGCCTTGTATTTCAGTCATGAAATGAAATGTTGTAATGTATTTGAATCTTCAATGACATACAAAACACAGGACAAAAACGCAAAACAATCATTGACTAAAAGCACCGGTACACTGGGAGCACCTATTTGTTACATCCCCCATAAAGACTTTCCCTTGCTTGTTTCAGGCTATGGATACCTTGACAATGTGAGTCTGGAGTCAGCCCGTCGCGGTGCCGGAGCCCCTGCCTCCTGGGTTGAGAAGTGCAGCTGTCCCATGGGCTACCGGGGTCAGTTCTGCCAGGAATGCGCTCCAGGGTACCGGAGAGACTCTCCTAGCAGCGGGTCTTTCAGTGCCTGTGTACCCTGTAACTGCCGGGGAGGCACCTGCGACCAAGACACTGGTAAGACAGCATGCTACCAAACCTGGTGGATTTCATCTCGCTACGGTATAAACTGCTTGGTGTGAGTACGGTACTGACTGTATCTGTGTTGATGTTTTAGGAGACTGTTACTCTGGAGACGAGACCCCGGTTGTCCAGTGTCCAGCTGGTACCTACAACAGCCCGCAGGACCCCAGAACCTGCCTGCGTTGCCCCTGTGCCCCAGGAGTCAGCTGCGTCGTCGCTCCAGGCACCCTAAAAGTGGAATGTGTTGGGTGCCCTGTGGGAATGACAGGTAAGCACCACAGTTATTTATTGAAAATAGAGCTGGACTTTCAATATAATATGGTCCAGAATTACAAAAGCCTCACTGAGTCCTAATTTCTGGAGTGCCTTGTGTACTTGACAGGCTCCCGATGTGAGATGTGTGAAGATGGTTACTACGGTGACCCCCTGGGTGAGCGCGGTCCCTCCCGGCCTTGTCAGCGCTGCCGGTGCAATGACAACATCGACCCCAACACTGTGGGCAACTGCGATCGTTTGAGCGGGGAGTGCCTCAGGTGCCTCTACAACACTGCCGGCTTCCACTGCGAGCAGTGCCGTGAGGGCTTCTACAGGAGCACCTCCATCCTCAACCCTGCCGAGCGCTGCACACGTAAGAGGCCGTGCATTCAGCCTTCATTATAGTATACTGTAGGGAAAACACACAGCTTCTACTAGAGGTTATTGCTTTATTTTATAGCAATATTCAATAAAACCTCATCTTCAGGAGGTCAGTGGAGTTGTGTGCCTCTTAGCAGAAACTAGTTGTATGAGTCACAGTGTAAAGCCAGAGAAACACAATCAATAAACAGGTAACTCAGTTGTATGTAAAACAGGAAATGTTAATTCCCTCACTTGTTCTGTCTACAGCATGTAACTGCAACCCTCTGGGCTCAGAGTCGCCACAGTGCAGCAAGAATGGCCAGTGTCAATGTAAAGAAGGACATGAAGGAACAAAGTGCGAACAAAAAACAGTTTGCCCATCCTGCTACAGCCAAGTGAAATACGGGGTAGGCCATCATGTTCACCATCAATACAGATTACAGTTTATTACAGTGTTTTTCAAAAATTACAGTATTTGGTAAAAGCTTGGAGTCATAGAGGCTGAACTAGACCTTTGTGTATCGCATACAACAAGAGTGTGTACAGCGGGAGCCAAAAATATATAGGCCCAATTGAAGCAAGGGCAAAGGCATATTTTCTAAGAAGAATGTAGTTGCTAAAAGGAATAGTTCAGATGTTGTTTTGGGTAGTTTTAGGTGTTGTATTCCATTTCAGTCCTGAAAATGTTCCTTTTACTTTTCACTTAAAAATTGGGCCCTGTTTGTACAGCTGGTATGTAAAATGGATTTAAACTTCAATCATTAACAGTGTATCTGTTTGGTTTTAATTTATCACTGTTTGGGGTATTTCATGTGAAAGTAAGTAATTGGGCTCTAGACCCGGTCGGTGTTGTCTGTGCAGCTTTATTTACCATTCTGCCACAGCTAGAGCTCACTTAGGGTTTCTCTTGTTACCTCTTTGCCCCTGGTCCTTGCTGATAACTCAGTGGGCACTATTTCTGTAAAGGGTTTATAATGTATAGAACTCATTTTATAGTAAATTGATACTGTTCAAGCAGTACAGCAATGGTATGATTCTACTGTCATTTTAATACACTATGACAGACAAGTTATTATGCATTCCCTTGCTAGAAATAAAACTTAAGCATTATGCATCAAAAGTGTGAGTGGGTTATTAAAGCATGGTATCTCTTAAAAACATGACTTTGTTTGTATATGGCAGAAGATACTATTCTTACTTAATGTTTCATAATCAGGGAATACATTTATATTTTCGATGCAAGAGCTGTCATGTTAGTGGCTATCCCCTAGCTAACGTTGCATTGAGTAGATTTGAAAACAAAGTGGGGTTATTGCAGATATCAATCAAATAAAGACAGAGGCAAACACCTATTTCTATAATGTAGCCAGGGGCTTTATTTCTCATATATCAATTTTGAAGTTGTTATAAAGGTTTGTCTTTCATTTTTAACTGCCGTTATTGTGCGCTTTAGAATATTATTATCATCTATGTTCTTGTTTTAGTGTCTGTGCTTTTCAAAGGCTTTTAAAGAGTAGGGTCTGTATGGAAGGTGTAGTAGAAAACTGAACAAGGACTATAATGCCCAGGTGTGCTAACCCCCGGTTTTGTGTGTAGATGGAGAGGCATTTGCTGAAGCTGAAGGATACGGAAGCTCTGTTTCGAAGAATTGATACCAGCCGTGCCCCCTTCTCTGAGATGGAGGTGGAGAAGGCCATCAAAGAGGCTGAAAAAAACATTGCAGACCTACAGAGAGACACAGACCAATTATCAGGTATGGGGAGTTCAACAGGAGCAGCAAAGCACTCCATACACCTCGTTCAGTCTTTAAAACAGATGGATGATTTTACAATCATCCATACCCTAAAGAACAACGCTGAACCAGCAGACCTTATAAAACCCACACTAGGCACTCTAAAAGAAATACCCTTCTGCATTCTGATTTTAAAAATATGATAGCCACTACAATTCTGTATATTTAACTATATATCATCTTATAAAAGTAATACCCATCCACAGGAAGCATTACCTTGCAGACAAATTGATCCATGCAGTGATTAGAGTCAGTTACTGCAGGCAATGCCTTTTGCATTGGATAGTATTGCTTAATTACTGTATTTCACAGGCTGTGTATACATGAAAAAAAACAATCATTTCTAACTCATGAGGGCAGGTAGATCTGTGTTTATTCTGCACAAATAAAGACATTGCCACAGCTCTGGGGTTCAGGCTACCGTGTGACAGAAGGTGCAGTGATTGGGGAGAATCCTTCCTCTAAGGCAATAGAGGGACAAAACTAAAATCTAAAGGATTGCACAAGTTAGTGTTTGCGCATAAAAACACCATCCTCATCAACAACAAATAAAATAATCCATATAGCAATTCGTTCTCCCATTCACAATTGTATATCATTAATGGATCATCAAAAAATAATGAATACTGTTACAAATGATATGTTATGGTTCTTAAATGCAAATATATTGTTAGCAGCATTTCATACAAATGAACACCCCTCTATTGGTCCTGTGGTGAATCACTGGTGTTTAAAACAGCATCAGATTACTGCAAATATTGTAAAGCATTTGTAGATGCTGTATCACATGGAAAATCACTTTTATGCATTACCGTTAAGCAAAAAGCATGTGCTATAAAGAGTATATAAATAATAATAATGAGTTTCATTATGTTTACGAAAGCCTGCAAACCATATAAAGTATACTTGTCCTATTAAAACCTTGCACCTGTCGCATAGATAAGGACTCCAATCTCCTGAAGAAGCTGCTGATGAGATTCTGGGATCAATAAGCTACTAATAACCAAACGAGCAAGATGGGCCGAATGGCCTCTTCTCGTTTGTAAACTTTCTTATGTTCTTATGAAATCATACATATTTCCCAACGAGATTATAACAGCTAAGACTAAGGTGCTGCACCATGCCTCTTTGTTTAACATAAATTAATTGCTATCTTTTTTTTTTTTTTTCCTGATGCATTGTATAGGTTCTGACAGAGCGCTTCTCAGTCACTTGGCTGGTATAAGTAACACACAGTCCACTCAGTCAAGAAACCTGGATGGTGTTTCCCGGACAGTGGATGGGATGAAGGCGCTGGCTCAGCAGTATCAGTACCAGGTTGACACGGTCAAGGGGCTGATCAGCAGTGCCAGACAGACCGTGGACAAGGCCAAAGTGGAGATGAGACAAGTGGTAAATACTCAGCTAAGCTACTGACTCATCAGCTGCAGAAAGAAGGTTACTAAACTAGATCAGTGTTACAATCATACAATATGTGGGTGTAATGCTGGTAAGATTAGTTAGAATTGCATATCTGCATGTTGTCTTCCATTTAAATATATACTGCTGTATGTTTTTTGTTAAGACACATGAATTAAGACACGTGAGTGCAGTTATTGAATTATTTATTTATTTTACAATTTTCTTCAGGAACTTCCATCTGCGGACGCTGGGACAGGCACAAACAGCCTCTCAGGCTTGGCACATGAGGCAACCACATTAGCAGACAGGTAATTCAGATTCTTTTGCAATTACGAAACTTAGGTCAGAGTAAAAAGCATAACTATCTGAACTATATTTCCACTTGTGATAATCACTCCATATGGGGTTGGGGACAGTGGGATTGCAACATCTACCCTGCAGCTTAGTTGTACAGTAGCAGACTAATAGAGCAACTGTTAATACGACAGGTCTTCAGAAGGTCTTCACAGTACATATATAACCTGTCCACATGTGCTTTTGCAGACACCGCACTGAGGCCGAAGGAATCGAGCGAGCAGCTAAAACCAGCAGCACCTCTGCAAATGAAGCCTATCAACTGATGCAGTCAGTGATCAATGGGGAGAACAAGGTGGCCAGCAGCATTCAGGATCTGAACACAATGTGAGTGCCTCTGTGTCTTTGGACCTCCATTGACATGCCTGCAAATACTGTTTCCTACCTCGAAGATAGGGAGGCCATGTGAACCTGATAAACTTGCTCATGAAATCACAAATGACAGATATACTTTCAGTGAGGCTCCCCAGAATATTCAGTCTTTTATATAACTATAAAAAGTTAGTGAAACATAGATTTGGACTTTACTAGTCAAATTATTTCCAATAAAATAGGTAAGGTGTGTGTATATGTGTGAAAGGATATGGGCTAATGCAGTCTGCTTGTGTCTTTCTTAGGTATAACAGAGATATAGCCACAGTCAACGACCTGGAAAACCAGGCTGCCAGGCTGAGCTCTGCTGCTGAAAGGGCAAGCCGTTTGGCGACAGAGACCTTTAGGGATCTCTCTGGGTTTCAGATGATTAACCCCAGCTCTCTGCAGGTATGTGTCTATGTTCAGTGTTTTTGTGCTCATCAAATTAAACCACCATATCGAACCAAATACTGCAGCAATGAACCTGAGAGACATTTATGTAAAACACTGCATGTGCAGTTGCATTAAGAGGCAAACACAAGCCCTTTAATCAATTCAGTGTATAAACTCCTATTTTTGTTTAAATTTCAGAACGAGATGAAAAGGCTCACTCAGGAGGCTAAGATCTTGCAACCCAATGCAGAGGGAAAGCTCTCCAGTATTCAGAAATTAAACCAAGAGGTGACGGCAGATGAGAATGAAGCCACGAAACTGCTGGCCAAAGGGATATCTGACCAGCAGGTAAGTGTTCTCTGAACACTCTACTGCAGCTGCAGGACAGATATGTTCTGAATGCCCTTACACAATTATTCAATACAATCTGACAGATGGTGCATGCTATTCTAGTGGTTTACACATGGTACTAAACCTAACCCATACCATAATGCATGAGCATAGTTTTTAGTTCATAATATAAAAAGAAAATGACTGCATCAACCACGATCCTAACATTCTGCTTACTTATTTGTATTATTACTTTGATTGCAGCTTGGAGATCAGCTCCTAGCAAGAGCAAATGTTGCCAAGGCTGAGGCCTTGAGGGCACTGAACGACGGGCAGGCTAACCTAGGAAAGGTGGAGGATGTCCTGGCCAAGCTTCAAGGTGAGAAGCGGATACTAGTAACCTTTAAATTATGGATCTGACATAGTGGAGTTAATATAATATCGTATAAGAAATTATTTATAACCCTTTAATCACACATTTATTTTTAATGTATTTACTTATTTTACCAATTTGTTATAAAGGCTTTGTTGGTGTTTTTTTTTTTTAATAATAATAATAAAAAAGTTTTTTACAACATTCTAACACAGCTAAATGTACTCAAGACTTTATCAAAGCTAATATGACCCTTGTTATTCTGTGATTGACACAGCCTTTATGAAACCAACTGGGGAACTGCTTCAGCTGCTCATCAGTTGCAGACTTGCATTTATTGTGTACACTTTATTTTACTTGACTGCCTCTCCCAAATAGATTTCCCAAGCAGGGGTCGACAAAATGAATGTACCTGCAGACAGTCAACAAACCAAATGTGGTTCTCCTTTTCTTCCTTCCTTTTCATTTCTGAAAAAAAGATATTATCAGAGTATGTAAGCCTCTAAATTCTGCAACCAGACCTAATCACTTGGGATATTTTTCAATAGGATTCAATGGACAGCTAAATCAAAATAAGAAGGAAGCTGAAGACGCGATGAATAAAATCCCTTTCATTAGAGGTCTTGTTCGAGAGGCCACACAGACAAACAACCAGGCAGAGACGGTACTGGGGAATGCAGACAAAGATGTGACCAAGGCGATTCAAAACGCAAGAGACGCCGGGGACATAGCTGAAAAAACGGGCACGGTAAGGAGCGAATCACTGAGGAAGTGGGGAATTCACAGAGAAACAAACAAAACAAAAACAACAGATTCAGGCCATCACTGCATTTACTGGCCTGACAATGCTTTAGAATACAGTCCTTTGACATTATCTATCCACAACCAAGCAACAACAATATAATGCAATGAAACATACAAAACTCTCTGCTTCTGCAGCACAAAGACTTATACAGAATAGTGATGTCACAATCCCAAACCAGCGACAATCACGGAATTGGCGTCCAAGGTACAATAAGAATGTTTGCTGTAAGTTAGATTGAGTTAAAGAATCAGATGAAGTTTACAGTGGTTTGGTAGGTGATACATTGTTCAAAATAAGGATCACAAAACAATTAATACATGTTTAACAATCTAATTTCATCTCTAAGATAGAAATTGCTTTGCAGCATTATAATGTACCTGTATTATTATCTATGTTTTCTGTATACAAATAATTTCAATACTAATAACTTACTTTTATTTTTTTTTTACAGGAATCACAAAACTCTCAATTAAAATGGAATCGATTGTTCAATAATGTTTTGACGTTAGACAACGACCTAAATGGCTTGAAGCAGGCAACGTTAAACGTTCAGGATCGTTTGGCCACAGCAGAAAATAATGCAAACCAGGATGCAGAGGCCGTGAAACAGGTACAGAGAGTTTGTTTTATCCAAAGCTTAATCGACTACAGAATGACAATGAAGAGCTCTTAGTATGTTTGTTAGCGATATAGAATGATCCATTATTCTGTGTGTGTCCCAGTCTATACTACAATCATACACTTCCAGAAATATTTGTCATTTTATAGTAACACAGTGCCCTCTAGTGTTAACTTACTTCCACCCCCATTCCAGTCCCTCCTAGATCAATAATAGACCGTATGCCCAAACACCATAACTACCATGCTGTTGATCTTTATTACCTGTTACCTGTATAACAGGGCCAGGCCAACAGTCAAAAGAAAAGAACACAAAGATAATTAAACACTAGAATGTTTTGTTTTAGGCTTCAAAGGAGGCAACTGCAGCTTATGACAGTGCAGTACAAACTAAAGGAGCTGTTGGAGATACACTGTCCATCATCAGAAACCTGCTCAATCTACTTGGTATGTATTTTCAAAAAATGTTTAATAATATATATGCAGTGCTTAAATCAAAATGTCCTCATTCCATTGCCTTGGTTTGTTTCTTCTTGTTCCTCTCAGACCAGCCAGGCAGTGTAGATGAAGGCAGACTGAAGCAGCTGGAAGGGTCGATAGCAGACAGTATGGAGAAAGTGGAGAGTCAGCTGAAACCCAGAATGGCAGACCTGGAATTAATGGAGGCCAGACAGCAACAGAGAATTACTGCCCTCACCACTGACATTGACAACATCTTAAACGACATTCAAAACCTGGAAGAGATTCAGGATAAAATCCCTAAGGGATGCTACAACACTGCGCCCATAGAGCGACCCTAATTATCTATTTATTCAAGACTCAAATGGTTTCATATAATTCTGTCATTTACTCATGTAAATGAATATTCTCATCTAGTTCGCCAATACGTTCCAATGTAAGTTTTTGGCTCAAAGTTGAACCTTACCCTCCTTTGTTGTGCACTGCAATGAAATGGTGTTTGACTGTTTAAATATAATTTGTAAATGCGTATAATTTATGTTGATAAGTAATATGTCTGGGCACTTTAATGATGCTGGTGAAATGTGTATAATACCAGTAAAAGTTACTTTTTATTTTATACTTGTTGCTATTTATTTGTGTTGTCTTATTTTCCACTAAGGTTTTTGAAAATGTCCCATTGCATGACTTGAATACCAATGCCCATTTTTCCTTTAAAACACATGATGAGCTAATGAGCACAGCATAGTCCACTGCTCACTCATGATTTGTCTTTCTGACTTAGAAAAGCACAGCCCGGATTACTGTTAACATTGCATAAACGTGAACAGAATGTGTGAATTATCCACTTGGGAGTCCTGCAGAGTAGATGCTGAATTTCGCATGTTATCAAATCAGGTAAAAATCGATTTTAATGAATAAAGACTTGATTAATTCTTAAAATATCAATAAATAAACATCAAATTAGAGAATTACAACTTCATAATAGATCATAGTTTTTACATCCCTACAGCATCAGGTTTCGTTTATATAAATAGAATTCAAGTAGAGAGAGACATGGTTGGTGTCAATAAATGATCCCACACAGTGTTTCCCAGCAATGCTAGAAACACATAAATATAGAATAACATTTGCCCAGCATCATCTGTATCTCCTGAGTTGTATGTAGCAATAATGAGTTGTATCTGGCACACTCCCAGCTCTGGAGCTCACTATTAAAAAGTGAGCTGAACAAACTACAGAAAAATACAAACAAACTAATTTACTAAACTCTTCCAACATAGGAGCTGCTTTTTCAAATCGACTGGTGCTCTGCATGTTTTGACACCAACATTCTGTATGAATGGTAGCCCAGCTCAGTCTGTGTGTTGATGATGTACAGTATGCATTCCACCAGCAGTTACAATGTAAGAGCAGGAACTATTGGTATCCAGTTATTAACGTTCTGTAACATGGTTAGGTGTCTAAAATTCTACCAAAATTAGAATTAGAATATCTGTCCAGCCTCAGGCATGAGATCTAATACTATCAGGCAACTCAACACAACATTGCTTTGAGCCTTTAGGACTGATAGCAGGATGCTTTGGCAATTGCATTTTGCAGGGGCTTTTTTTTCAGAACACACTCTCCTGTGATGCAGAAACCCAATGCTGATGATGGTGAATATGGAGCTGATTGCATTGCTTTTCCATTTGGTTTCCCATTCAACACCTATAGCAGGAATGAGACTTGAATAACAACAACCAGCTGAATAAATCTGGATATATTAGAACAACAAACATCATACATTAGTCTGCAGAGAATACATAATATATGTGTACAAAGCTGTAACCATTTTAGGGTATTTTGAATTCATCAAGAAGTTAAAAGGGATGAGTCAGAGTTTGATGTCTTTCTCTTTTTAATATATATATATATATATATATATATATATATATATATATATATATATATATATATCGATTCTGAGTTGCTTTCATTTTGAGCTTGTATATATTTGATAACATCTATAATTGCTCAGGTATGATGTCAATGGCCCTAATGAATCACCTACAATATGCAGAATGCTACTAAGCCCGTATCTCTCTTTTCCAATCCTCAGTGTTCTGTAAAATCCCAGAAATTATAAATAACCTGCAAGAAAAGATCATTTGCCCTGATGTTTACAAGAGTTACCAACTGTTGTGTTCATGTTTAATTAAAACTCTTATTAGTTAGATCAGCCGCCCTATAGTGTTTACTGTGGCATCCTGAAGGGAATGCTGCTTCCAGCGCTTTGCCAATTAATGACAGAAGAAGCAGTGAAAAAATTATGCAACCTGCCACAAACTTAAGAAAGGTGTTATCCTGAGATTGCTGGAACCTTTACCTCATTACCAAAACCCAAGGTGAGCAAGGCCAGCTCCAGGGATCATTTCAGGAACCAAAGTTCATGCTGTATTCATAGTAACAGATTGTGGTGATACAGTAATATATAACAAAATATAATTAAATGTATACTATAATATAAGTAAGTGAATTGCAGTGTATATCAAAAAAATGGGGAATTGAAGAAAAGCTCCAATAAGATAAGCTGTTCTTTGTGAGTGGCAATGGTATGCATCAGACCACAATACCATGCTAGCCATGGGTAGTGTCATCCAGCTTTATAGAATGCAATAAAATTATTGCAATAAAGCAATATATAATTCATATAGGGGCAGTATCCCCAGCAAACTGTACTCTGTTAAGAAAATGAAAACACCACTCCCCACCTACTGTGACCTTCCAGTGCTGTGTGTAATTTCATTGTAATGGTCATTACAGTACCATGGTGTTACCATATAATTACACCAGGTATCAAAATGTTTTTTTTTTTTCTATGGAATTGCACAGTAGTTTCTATATAAGAGCAGTAATTACCCAGTTAATACACTGTAATTACATGGCTATTCATGCCCTGCCACAATTATGTTGCATATTACTGTACTAGCATATCCATGGAACATATTTTTTCCTTGCCATTTGCTTTTTCAATGTTAATGAATCCTAGTTAAAATGGCAATCAACGCTTGTGTCGCTCACAATTAGCTGTCTGATAATAGTGAGATCCCTCACTGTCTCACAGGAGGACATCTCTGATCAGTAACATAATCCAGGTAAATACAACTCCTTTATTCAGTTATTTCTGAACAGTTGTGCAGCATGTACCTTTTATAAATACTGCCACCCATTAACTTTATATGAATCACGCTCCATGGAATCCCATAGGGTATTTATTTATTTATTTATTTATTTATTTTTAAATGTATTGATCAAACATCTCTAAATAAAAAAAATATATATACATTAAGATTGGAAAGAGGTCCATGTTAGAATGTAAACATGTCTTTGAATCTGTTGATATTAAGGTATTTATAATAGACCCCTATGTCTATTTTGCCATCCAGAAATATGATCCAGAATATGTATTTTAAGTCTACATTTTTCTTTGGCTTCAGTAATGTGCACTTTAGAATAAGACTGGTGCTTACCAAGTTGATGTAACAAGATATAGATCAGATATAAAACCTATAAAGAATATGAATCCAAAACCTGTACAGAAAATCAATCAATCAATAAATAAATAAACAATAACGTCTCAGCAATGGCAGGTATTTTTAACTTTTATTAATCTAAATGGAAGAATCACTCTAAAACAAATAGCAGTCAATAATTTTAATACTAGCCTTATTATACAATGTACCGATACAAACAAAGAAAAATAATCTAATGAAGTTACACTTTGAAAAACATCCAAAAACCACATTGCCCTTGATTATAGTGTAATACTGGGCTGAAGGAGTAATCCAATCTGCAGTTTAAATAGATTTATACAGTACTTGTTTAGTTGTTTTTCCTTTAAATGTCACTATTAATTAAAAGCTTTTTTGTGGGGTTTAGCATTTCCTTCGCTTCAGCCAATATGATATTCTCAGAGATATCTTACCTGGTATTTGTTTTGACTTGTTTGTCAGTTATGTAATCCAATCTGCAGACTGCAATGCTCTTTTAATGTCTTACACCAAGTAAAATATCCCTGCTGTACAATCTTATGTCAATTATTATTCTTTATCAAACAGTCCATATTTATAACATACATAATATAGAAAACAGATACACCCAGAGACATAAAAGCACTAAGCTGGTTGTTTTCTAATAAGCATGCTGCTATCTTTAAACTGGACCTGCGACCAGAAAAAAAGCCTAGATCACATCATGACTCAAGTTGGAGCTAAATGCAGAGTAGTGGATAAGCTGGGTAGTGATTGTTCAAATGTTTTTTTTTTTTTATTATTATTATTAAAAAGATCCCAGGGGCTCTACAGGGTTACACATGCCATGGTTTGAACTCAATCTGCTGCTGATGGAAATTAATAAGACTGATTTCAAGTCACTCCCAGTAGCAAATGTTAATGTGGCAAGAGTCCAAGAGCAAGATTGTGGAGGGTAGTGGAGTGCGAAGGGGCAAGGAATACTCTGATTGGTTAGCTTTCTTCCATGAACGGGACGGTCCTCCAGAGAGTGTATCTACTGTATGTCTGGACCAGGCTGTGAGCTCCTTACAGTGCAGTTCCTGAACAAGCATGAGCTGAAGGAGCTCATGTTATTATTTTTCAAGAGAGACAGCCTGCTTGTCAGTCCTATTTTTAAACATGGCCTCCTTAAATTGGCCGTTTCTGGAGTGTGCTTTTTATTAGGATAGTAATGTTCTTGTCAGTTTCATGATCTTAAAAAAAAAAAAAAAAAAAAAAAAAAAAAAAAATGTAGGCCATATATTTAATGTATTTTTTAAAACAATTTTGGCTTTGTCTGTGACACTTGGTGAGCACATGATTTATATGGAAGTCTATTTCTGATGCTACTAAAAAGATCAATTTATCTGATAACTGATGCGCTTGGCATCACCAGTTGCTGGGAATAGGTGTCCATTTTTTGACTGACTTGAAACCCAAAGCACCAGGATTTGGCAGCAGGTAACTGCAGATTAGCCCTTGACATACACAGAGTAAGCCAACGAACACCCGGTTAAATATTTACAAATTAGTGAAGTCACCTTCCATCAAATTGTAAAATCTCTCTAGGAAAATGATTGCTGTAAATCTGCCATGCAATCCCAAATAAATCATTTCAGTTTTGTATTAAAGACTTTTTTTTAATGACATTGTTTCAGACCATTAAACCTGCCATTTTAAATGGTCCACCAGTGATTCTTTCAATTTATCAACATCGCTCTTTTCAATTTTTTTTTTACTTCCTGTTTGCTTCACAAGCTCCCTGTACTGTATAAACCTTGATTATTGAGAATCAATAATGGTGGATAGAGAATGGACTAATCAACAGGAGACAGTTCTTGTCATTTTAATCGCCTCATTGCCTCCTGGTCGTTATTTGCTAATATGTTTACCACAGACTATAAATCTACTTTGCAATAAAAGCAATCATGCCAAAAATAAATAATAAAACACATTAACACATGCATTAGAAGAACAGTATTAAATGTACAGCAAATGCCAACAGCTTATCGTTGGAGAATATTCCTTGCACCCTCCTTCCACGCCCTCCTCCCAGCAGCCCCTTGTGTGCACAGAAGAAGAAGAGTCTAGTCAAGGGCGGATCCATGTATTCTGTGCCATCTCATTCAGCACAGTACCCCTGGGAGGCCCTGTTGCTATGTTACAGTTAGGAGAGACAGAGACACTGAAGGCTCCTGTACATGGAAAGCAGCAGAGCAGGAGGAATATAAGTTTTACACAGAGCGAGGGAGAGAGAGAGAGAGAGAGAGAGAGAGAGAGAGAGAGAGAGAGAGAGAGAGAGAGAGAGAGAGAGAGAGAGAGAGAGAAACTGAAGCCACCCCCAAGCAGGAAAGTAGAGAATGGAGGGCTCTATCCGGAGGTGTTGATGTACAGCTGACTCTGCAGGATGTAGTCGATGACTGGCTGGCTCAGGTAGTCCACCACATGCCCGTCTCCGTGTTGCAAGGCCAGTCTGTGGGAGGGAAGAGGAGGGACAGCTATGTTAGCAATATTATGTCTTAAGGTGAATGAAACAACCTTTTGGAATGCTCCAATGCATGTTTATGCATTATGTGGCTATGAGAAACTTCCGCTAGAAAGCGCTTCGGTTTGCTTCCTGTGTGACATGCTGCTTTCCTGCTCATAGTCACCTAATAAATAGGTTGTACAATAAATACCATAAATTTTCACTGTTTCATAATATGGGGAGAACTGCCTTGCCTGAAACATATGCATGTGAAACTGTTCATTACATAAAATAAATCTCCCTCACTAAACAATGTTTATCTTAGCACAGGAACTGTACAAATTTGTAGGGTAAGGGAGAGGAAAAATGTTTTTTTTCATGAGAATTTTCATTTCTAGACTTAAACTTACCTGCTCTTGGTAGAACTGACAATAGACATGGGATGATTCATTTCATCTTTAACAACAATGATGTTATCCTGAAGTCAGAAAAGAAAAATAACTGTGTAAACAGCAAACAAATCAGCTTTAAAAAATTGTTTTTCATCTGCAAATGAATCTATTGTAGCAGTTTTACAATCATATTTTGATAATACCGCTAACCTGGACATACAAACGTTTACACTTTGCTGAACAATAATTTGTACCCAATAGATGGTGGTGGTGCTACAAGAACTTCATGGTACACAAATCAAATTATTTACAAGGTGCTGACATAGAGAAGGGGGGAAGCAGGGAATACATTGTGTAGCTAGTATCAAACACACATACTTAAAGCTTGAAATACAGGTTCATTACACTGGACTAACATGCATGATGGGGTCTATTTGAAAGAAATGGGATCCTCATTTCCCAGTATGTTTATTCTATGTAGTGCTGAAACGTTAATAAGTAGTATTTAAATCCGCCATTATGCCATCAGCAAAATCAATAGTAAACCCAAAACTTTTTGCTGGAAAGAAAAGCCTTGCCTCATCCTGAATATCGGGTGTATTCCGCATGTTAGCTGCCCTGGGTGCCTCATTACAAAGTGCTGATGTTGTGTTAACCAACTTTTTACATAACTGCCTATTCAGAACCAAGCATTCAAAACAAAAATGTCTCCTGCAGTTTTGCAGTGACGGTCTGCATTAGTAACAATGGTATCAAAGTAACGGAGGACCAGAATGCAGGGGAACAAAGAGGTGGAGCTACAGAGGGATACTGGAGGTGTCGAAAATACAGCAGTTGACACCAGAAGGGAAGGGTCAGATGACACATACTGCTTTAACACAATGTAAAGATGTGTCTTTAGAAGTGCTTCAGGCTACTACTCAATCCACACATTGTCTGGCATTGTCTTTTCAGGAATATTTCATGAAGTCTGAGTTCCAGTTTTGGTTTAGTTTAACTTGATGTCTGTGTGAAACCTGCTGAATAATGTGACATTTCTAACATGAAATACTGTACAACTATTGACTTCTGGTAGACTTTTGCGATATCATTTTGTAGTTTCTTCGATTATATGATGTTAAATAAAAGATCTAAATTATGCTTATATACATATTTTTTTAATTAAATGTCTCAATCCTAAAATTCTAGGTGATGCAAAACTTTTGGCCATAGCTGTAGTTACTTAATGTGGGCAAATCCATTTAAAATGCAAGTAGTTCTTCCCTCATAAAACATGACCATGGTAAATTTGCAGTGCTATTAAATTACTGCCTCACCATAACAGTGCCTGAAGAGTCAGTTATGAGTGTGTTTAACTCACCTTGTACTTGCGAAGGACTGAGGAATGGTTCATGATTCTTTCTGTGTCCGCATTGTCACGGGGTACCACCACAATCCCAAAATCCCCTACGATCACCTCCATCTAGGAAAAAAAAGAATACAAATACAGCCTTGAAATGCCAACATGTTAAGTAACATGCCTGTACTCTACATGAACTGTAAACATGTTTAAAACAAGGGCTTCATTCACTTGCCTAATAATGAACCACAAGACCTACCGTAAATCTGAAGCATCTAATCCTTTTTTTTTAACATTACATTAAGTTTAACAGTTATTTTCCAATCACAAGCCTTTGCTGCATGGCTTTATTTTTATATTCAGTGAATACAGTAGCAAGCTTAAAAAAAACCCAGTATGAACACATGTGATCAAAAAAAAAACTGAACCTGTACAGTGTGTAGTAGTGGTTAGGGCTCTGGACTCTTGACCGGAGGGTCGTGGGTTCAATCCCAGGTGGGGGACACTGCTGCTGTACCCTTGAGCAAGGTACTTTACCTAGATTGCTCCAGTAAAAACCCAACTGTATAAATGGGTAATTGTATGTAAAAATAATGTGATATCTTGTAACAATTGTAAGTCGCCCTGGATAAGGGCGTCTGCTAAGAAATAAATAATAATAATACTTGTACTTGTCAATGGTCAGCAGTCCATACCATTAGTGTTTATTATTTCATATTGTTTAGTCTGAATTGACAGTACAATCTGATCACACGTGTAAACATATTGTTATACACCCTTTGGTATATTATTGAGGCGGAGCGACTTAAATTAACTCACGTCACTCTCTTTCCAGAGGCCGGGAATGCAGAAGGACTCAAGTAGGTCACTGCCACACAGCAGAAGGATGCGCAGCTCTGGGGACAACAGATTTGATGGCACAGTTAGCATGTAAGATATATGAGGGATGATATAGCATACATTCACGCATCTCTGTAATGGTATTGCATTTAGGATAATACATTTTTCATTAATTTAAGCTTCAGCACTGTTTAGTTTAAGGAGTTGTGAAACTGAGGCTGAGATTCAACATGGATTAATTGTACATTTCTGTAGTACCTTTAAACCACCCACTGAAATTTTAATTTTGCTTAAGTATGTACTTTTACACCAAGTTCATTTTTTTTAGTAATTAAAATGAAAACACTACTAATTGCAAATGTTTTTCTGTGCAGTTTTAAATCCTACAGCTGTAAATAAGACACAATTAGTGCAGTAAATGAATGAACAGAAAACACTGGTTCTCACCAATCTCCTCGTATCTCATTGCTGTTCCCAGGTTTGCATTCTCATCTGCAACATCAGAAAGAAGATACATCAGTAACATACAATTTTCTGTAGGTTGTCATGCAATTATTTGAAAGAAGAAAATATCTATTTTGAGTTAAATAGGCACATCAGTACGACAACAGCCTCTCTGAGTATGCAAATTATACGTAATATATACTCCGACTCGTTATCAACATGTAGGAAATTTGGGACAGAGAGCATCAAATATATATTTTCCTTTTTTGACCATCATAAGTAAAAAGAATAGTAATTTCAACCCCATTTGCTTGTCTAATCTGATGTTAGATTACAAGTGTGTCTTTTATTGTATTTCCATTTGTTTTTGTTGATTTTCATGTCAGCCAGGCTCTTACAATGACTATTGATTACTCGTGACCTTACAGGGACTGGCAGTGTACTGTTGTTAAAGTTTAAATAAATAAAGGTGCTAATGCACCAATGTGATTGTACCACTATAGTCTCAAATGAACAACTCTACTAATATAGTCAAGCAGACAAACGTTTTGGATGATAAAGGCATTATTCTACTGCTTGATTTATAAGATCTTATTATTTTAATGTGTAAATATTTCAGTTGACTATCACTTATGCACTATTTGAAATTAGACCACAACCCTTATTTATTTTTTTTAATAGTTTGCTACTACTTACCCACAAAAGTGAAGCGATCAATGTGGGGGCGTACACAGCAGATCTTTCCTAGACTCTCACTCACCTTTCCCAAAAGCTTAACTGGAAGAAGACAATCATGGAATGAATGCATTATGACATAAATGGATTTAATTACAATACTTAAATACCCCAAACCTCAAATTATTATTATTATTATTTATTTATTAGCTGACGCCCTTATCCAGGGCAACTTACAATTGTTACAAGATATCACATTATTTCTACATACAATTACCCATTTATACAGTTGGGTTTTTAATGGAGCAATCTAGGTAAAGTACCTTGCTCAAGGGTACAGCAGCAGTGTCCCCATCGGGGATTGAACCCTACTCCACACTGCTGCCCAGGTCTTCCCAACAGTATCAACCAGACATTGATGCCTGCTAGTCAGAGTTTAATTGCCTAATGAAAAAATGAACTACTTTAGGTTTTTGTTTTGTTATTGAAGTGTTTCATGAAAAAAAGCTTGTTCCCTTCTCTGAAGCCATTTTCAAGCAAGATTATATAAAAAGTACATTCATATGACATTTAAAGTTTGACTTGTGGTGTTGAAGCGCTTTTTGATTTCCATGTTATGCATTAGCCGTAGTCCTTTTTTTTAAAATGTAACACAATCTGTTACCACATTTCGTTACCTGAAAAAGGAACCTTTACAGTTACAAGTTACTGTAAAAAGTAATCAGATTACAGCAATGCATAACATGTAATGAATTACTCCCCAACATTGACATGTAAAAAACAAATACAAAACTGTGAATGCACTGTGTTTGTACTGCTGCCAATGTGTTTTAAACAATCCTTCTTAATTGACATTACCAGGTGAGGCTACACTTCTTATCCTCAGCTCTCTCAGCAGGAAGCCAATCTGTCTGTGTGGCATTGCACTGCCACTGCAGACTTGACAGAGTAGTGGGTGTGAGTGTGACCCAAATCAAAAACATGGGAAACTTCCAAAAGAGGAGAAAGAACAGTACAGAAAAAGATAGGAAATGGGCATTTAAAATAGCATCAATTTCTCTTAATAAAATAAAATACCAGGTGGAAAAGGGGGACGTGTGTGCTAGATATAACTTTATCCACATCATTTACTTTTTTCAGTCTAAAGACTTGAAGTTACTTTGCAATTCATTCTTAACGAGCATTTCATCTGGTAATGCTCTCACTCTGAAATAAATTGCTTTTAAAATAGCTGTTTCTCTGACTCTTTCTATAATGTTTTGGCTCTTAACTGACTGCTCTAAAGAAATCTTTTTTGGCTGAGATTAGGCTTCTGTCCAACATTTGGTCGGAGTACAAGAATTAACTTATTCATATCTGACACAACAGGTATTGGGGACAGTTAAGTGTCCATAACTAGAAGCAATGATGCCTAACAAAGGAATAATATCTTTACAGAGGGTTCTACTTTATTTTGTTTATGACACAATGTCCCCTCCAGAGGATGGATAGAACACAAGAGAACAACTCACTTGCAGTGGGCTTGTTGTCTGTAATGTTGGTGTTCTGGTAGATGGGACGTGTCTCGTTCTGTGGCTGTCCAATCACTGGAGTTGTAGACGGGGAATTCACATTTGAGAGAATGCAGCCCGTCACTCTCTAAGGGAAATAGAGATGAAAAGCGCAAAGGAGAGAAGAGACAGTTTGAGTAGTCAAGTATTTATTCACTATAAACCTGTTGAGTTTTAGTGTAATTGTTAATATAATTAGGACCTTCCACACAAGGTGGTAAGTGATTCTTCTCAAGTGCTTCGGAGGAATGTTCCACAATACAAAATAAACAGTGCTTCCAAGTATTATTATTTTTTATCTGCAGTGTAATCTTTTACCATGAACATACACCATTTCAGGGTCATTCTACTGAATTACGTAATACAAATACTGCAATAACTGCATGTGGGCCGATCCTCTACATTCATTTCAACGTGCATTGTAAGTGCAATAACCCTAGAAAGGTGTTCTATTAAACTTTCAATCTCAGGACTGCTTACCTCTGGATTCCATTTAATGACACAATGTTGGAAAACTGTAACTAAGAACAACCTTCAACACTTACACTAAGGCTGGCGACTGTCAAGAGAAAATGCTGCAGATCTATCGATAAGGCCTAGGAGACCCCTGGACTGGGCTTGAGGCCCTTTCATGCTGTTTTATAGTACAGCCTGTGTTCATACAAGAGCTACTCTGAAGCACCATATACATAGTAATTCCAGTGACAGGCCTTCTTGTTAGTTTGAGAAAAGGGCAATTCTGAATGTCAGCAGATAGGAGAAATACACTGAGACTAGAGGCCTTTTTTTTTCAAAGATTGAAACAGGCAATGTATTATATAAACTGACTGATTTCTCAAATGAGGCAGAGCCACATAACTTTACCCAGCCACAATACAGAAGCAGAAAAAGTTCCTGCATCCAATTTTGTGTTAAGTTACCCCTGCCTGGTGTTATTGTGGAAATGAAGCCAGACCAATTGAAATCACAGCAGCCAGCCCTAAATTTTTTGATGGTAATTTAAAAAGAACATAAAATACACAATGTAAAAAAATAAATAAAAAATAGTCACAAAAGGCAGATTAGCCCACAGAAATGTATCGGTAGCTCAAGGTAAAGAAAAAGTAGCTTAGCACGCTTAACTTGAAAACTGTACTAGAAACACTTATCCAGCTTCTGTCATTGCTGGCAGAAAATACTGCAAGTAGAATCCTATGGACCTGACATGAAGAATCCTAGGCTCCTCCCTGCCTCCTGCTGTGACCTGTTCTGAAAATGTCTGCTTCTAAAATGATAGCCATTATAATCCGCAGCTAGCATCAGGCATTATTAAAGACCTGGGAAGTCAATGCTGTGATACTGGACATTCCTGGAGACCAATGTTATGTCAGCTCAAAGGATGAAGGGAAGAGAAGCCTTCTGTTTTCCTCCTGGCCTATTGTACATTCACAATTCATTTGCACTCAGACAGGCTACATGCAGACTGCCCCTGTTGTTCATACATACTGTATACCACTTATTAACAATCTCTGAAATTGTTAATGCAGCTTTTTCATACACACAGTGTATGGGCTGGCCTCAAAGTAGTGCTAAAATGAGCTGACAAAAAGGCAAACATCTTTGGAAAAGCCCAGCTTTCACATGCAAGGTCCCAAAAAGGTGTTTTCTTAATTTGTGTTTTTGCTAAATAAATATACACTTTGAATGCAGCTCATCCTTTTTTTAACCAAATACCATATGCTCTGTTCTAAAGTAACACTCATGCCATATTTAACTACGAGATCCTTCAAAATTTGGCAGCTAATTCATTTACTGCTGTACCAGAAAAAGTTTCACATTGCTGAAAATCGATTTACTATGTTCCTGAACCACAGTTAAATACTCACTAGTCCAGCCTGTGGTGCTGTTTTATCATTCCTTAACCAATGTACTATAAATTATTATGCCAAAAAAGCATGTGCATGTGGCATGCAGAGAAAAAGAGCCTTCTGCAATCCCTGCATAATTTATGTACTAGTAGCTGTTAATCTTACCAGCAGAGAAACCTGATGAACAGAGATTCATATTCTGGATGCTACACGTGAAAGGATTTATCACAGATTTTAATTTATTGAAGTTTTATCACAGATTTGAAGTTTTGCTAGGGCAATGCAGAGTGTGAATGCCAGTAGTGATGAGGTGGTAAAAAGTATTAGGTGTAGAATTTATGAGCAATTCAAGTAAAGGCTGCCACACACCAGGCATGATGCGATTTTTCATTGGGTGACAAGATACTTTCGCAGCAACATGACCACACACACCAGAAGTGACGCAGAGGCGATGCGACAGATTTCAAAACTGCCAGATCTATAAACTATTACAAATTGCTATTGACAAAACTATGATAAAGACTGGTACATATTCGTCAATATGATGTAGTAATTATGAGCGTCTTCTCTGACGGTATTTCAACATATATGGCAATAAATCATATATACCAGGCTTATAAAGTCTTCAAAATGGATAGCCATATATTATCTTTAAAATCAGTATCTTTATAATTACAATGATCTTTGTCATAAAACTCTGGGTATTTTTCCTTGGCAAGTATTATTTGTTCCTCCATATTCTGGATGCTGCTTCACCCTGCTGGATCACGTGCATTGAAGCTGTTCTCTGATTGCTCAATGCCCTAGTTGTCGCACGACAAACTACAAAAATCCAATCCTATTTATTTTATATCGCTCCAGTTTTTGCCCGCACGTTACCTGTCAGGTCGCCTGTGGTGTGAAAGAGACTTATCAAAAGTATAGGTTCTATTCATTTTGTCGCATTGCTGCACAGTTTTGCTTGTCCCAATGTGTCTAGAGGGTAGTAGCCTTAACACTTACCTTCAAACAGCCAACACATTTTATATGTTTTTTGGTAAGTATTTGGAATTGGCTAAAATGCCGCAGTCAGTTAATCTCTGAGACCACAGATGTGATTCAATCTTCTAAGCAAACTATTTATTTACCAGCGAGCTGCATCCAGAATACAGAATAAAGAATGTATGCCTGTTTGTCTTGTCTTCAGAAAACTTTTATTTTGTCACTGTTCACAAACTACTGTAGCTGTAGTGACTCTGACTTTAAATGCACATTTAGTGATTGTGGTAAACAACATCCTATTTGAATACAGTATAATCACAAAAAAATGTTGATGTCTATTTTTTTTGAAAATCCCATGAAAAAGGAGCCTGTGAATTAAAAAAACACCCACGTTGGTAACAGAAGTTTTAATTTGTAAAATTTATTTTATGCAAGCTTTTACAAAGAATGCTGATGAGAAAGGCTGAATTAAAAGGAAATCTGGGCTATTTCTGTAAAATAAAAACAATTCAAATTAAGAACAAAATAAAAATACACTTGACAAGCCTGAGGTAATCCTTTATCATTCTGAATTTTATTAAAGACATTTTATTAAAACTGCTGCAGCTTGCTTTACATCTCTCTTACTCCAGTATTTTCTTATCAGCCATTTTGTTTAAGAGTAAGCAGCTTTACTTTTTTTTTTACATTTTCGATTTCTGCTTTATGGTGTTCACAGTCATTATGAGTGGTTCTAGGTTCTTATACTGTAATTTGTCTCTTGGTTTGCTTATAGATTATCTGGCTTTGAGCTGCTTTGACTGCCAGTCCCAGCTATTCTATATTTTAGACAGTGTAGGTGGGGCTGAGTTTGAATAGAATAGTCTGTTCAGTGCCAGAGAATATTCGTTCCCCCTAAGAACCAATATTCAGGAATATTGGTTCCCCTTCTGAATATTTGTACACCCTTATTTATTTTTTATTTTTTTATAACAAAAGTATTCATTCTTTGCATACAAGTCTATATCCATGCACTTTCAACTAAAACCTTCATTCTAAGACCACTTTCCCTAACCCTAACTCTAATCCTAACTCTAACCTTAAACTTGTACCACCCAGTTCTCTCTGACAGGTCCAGTCTTGACTACAATAATACATGATAACAGCCTGTGAACATTGCTCCAATTTGCTACCATTATACATGCATAATTTGGTCCCACCAGTGAACAAATGTTCACTGGTGAGACCAAATGTTTGTTCCCTTGGGGGTACAAATATTCAGGGGAAACATATATTCTCTGACACCGGTACTTAAAATCTCTATAAGTGCAAAGCCAATAAAAGGCTGATTTAGAGATGAAATATTATATCTGAAGCAACAGAACCCAGCATCACTCTGAATGATACAATATTAACAGATATGAAAGAATCCATTAAAATTACACTTGAAGCACCTTACTCTTTTTAAAGTGATCAAAAATGTAAGCCAAAGAAAGTTTATTAAAAAAAAAATAGGGAAAACGACACTAAGTTGTGATAGATCCTTAAACAGTGCTAGGACTACGGTAAAAGAGGCTTTAATCACATACACTCTGAAGCTGGTCTGAAAACTCTTCTGTCTCAAACAGTTATATACCAATGAGATACAGTAATGCAGGGGTAGGGCACCTTGGCTCTCTCATTCTTTTCCATTGCAGAGATTTTTTTCAAACCTTGCTGAAGGTCAAGAAAAAAAGTCCTGCAATAGAATTGTAATGGAGGAGCCAAGATACCTATTCACGCTGCAAGGCACCTTAACAGTTATTGGAAGAAATAACAGATTAGGAAAAGTGTACTGTTGTAATAATCTAAAATGCTGCTAATCAAAATGCTGCAGTCTGTTAACTCTATATTAAACAATGTTATTTTTAAAATGTAATATTAACCTTTGTTTTTTTGTACACCTATATTAACATTGCTAAAATAAACAATAGTAATATGGTCCACAATAGAGCAGAGTGTCAGTATTAAGATCATTAAAATAGACCCCGGTAGTTAATATCCCACTATGTACACAGAACCGCCACTGGCAGTATTTGCCTAGAAGTTCAGTACATTTTTCTGTTCAGCCACTCCAGCACCATGCTTCATTGAGCAATAAGGGAGACAGAGAGGACGACAGG